>NC_056442.1:36560043-37176293 GCF_018296145.1 Oncorhynchus tshawytscha
ACTTGTGATCACTAGCCACTGTTGCATTGACAAATTACTGATTTACCCTTTTATATTTTCTCTTTCAGGAACAAATGAAATGATGCGGATGATAATTGCCAGAAGTTTACTGTCAGTCTGGATAAATATGCCATGGGCTGGCCAAAAAGGGATTTTCTCCTGTCTTGAAGGGATGCTTCTTGTTGTTTGACTGTATCCCTCAAGTGTCTTGAACTCCCCTCTTTTAAAGGGGGAATAGTATAGGCTAAAGCTGTAATTAGGTCCTTTCCTGTTTGTGTGGAATGAAATAACAGCTGCTCATTGAGGGATATGGAAGTGGAACCATATTAGATATGTCATATTTCTCCATGCTGTTATTTTGTGGAGAAGGTTTTTGGTTATCTATACCAGATGATTCGTTCAATGACATCACAGCCTCTCCTGCACATTCAGTTGTGGCGGCAACATTTGAAACATGAGCAAGTTTGGTTCTCATGATTCAGTTTAATCATAAAAGACAATTAAATGGATCATCTAGATGGGTTGGATGACTGAGATTTGATATAATATTTGGTACTGCATGAACCATGTTTTAAAGGTCCAATGCAGCTGTTTCTCTATCAAATCATTTCTGGATCACAATGATGTTGCTACATTTTTTTATTGAAAACAATGACCAATTTCTCAAGCAGCTCTTACACTAAATGGCCATTATAATTTCACAGTATTCCAACCTCAAAACACAGGAAATCACGATTGACTGCACGAGACCTTTTGCCATTAAGGAAGAATATTTAAAACCCAGATCTCTGTCATTGATGAATTATACATTCCAGCTACCTAATTGAGATTAGTAATATATTCTCTGTGTACATAAATGTAATAAAACCACAAATATTCTTATTAGATACAAGTATGGGTCGACACTTTGTCTATAAAATGGTCTGTTCTACTGGGGTGATCACAACTCCACATGAACAGTTGGCCTGAGAAGAACGCTTTACATCTCTATGAGCAGTAATGTGCTTAGTGTCAACATGATAGTGTGAGTTGATGAGCATACATTCTCTCCAGGCAAACCCTCGTCAATTGTTGTAACTGGCATATAAAACATGTATATACAGTCGTGGCCAAAAGTAGAGAATGACACAAATATACATTTTCACAAAGTCTGCTGCCTGAGTTTGTATGATGGCAATTTGCATATACTCCAGAATGTTATGAAGAGTGATCAGATTAATTGCAAAGTCCCTCTTTGCTATGCAAATGAACTGAATCCCCCAAAAAACATTTCCACTGCATTTCAGCCCTGCAACAAAAGGACCAGCTGACATCATGTCAGTGATTCTCTCGTTAACACAGGTGTGAGTGTTGACGAGGACAAGGCTGGAGATCACTCTGTCATGCTGATTGAGTTCGAATAACAGACTGGAAGCTTCAAAAGGAGTGTGGTGCTTGGAATCATTGTTCTTCCTCTGTCATCCATTGGTTACCTGCAAGGAAACACGTGCCGTCATCATTGCTTTGCACAAAAAGGGCTTCACAGGCAAGGATATTGCTGCCAGTAAGATTGCACCTAAATCAACCATTTATCGGATCATCAAGAACTTCAAGGAGAGCGGGTCAATTGTTGTGAAGAAGGCTTCAGGGCACCCAAGAAAGTCCAGCAAGCGCCAGGGCCGTCTCCTAAAGTTGATTCAGCTTTGGGCTCGAGGCACCACCAGTACAGAGCTTGCTCAGGAATGGCAGCAGGCAGGTGTGAGTGCATCTGCATGCACAGTGAGGCAAATACTTTTGGAGGATGGCCTGGTGTCAAGAAGGGCAGCAAAGAAGCCACTTCTCTCCAGGAAAAACATCAGGGACAGACTGATATTCTGCAAAATGTACAGGGATTGAACTGCCGAGGACTGGGGTAAAGTCATTTTCTCTGATGAATCCCCTATCCGATAGTTTGGGGCATCTGGAAAAAAGCTTGTCCGGACAAGACAAGGTGAGCGCTACCATCAGTCCTGTTTCATGCCAACAGTAAAGCATCCTGAGACCATTCATGTGTGGGGTTGCTTCTCAGCCAAGGGAGTGGGCTCACTCACAATTTTGCCTAAGAACACAGCCATGAATAAAGAATAGTACCAACACATCCTTTGAGAGCAACTTCTCCCAACTATCCAGGAACAGTTTGGTGACAAACAATACCTTTTCCAGCATGAAGGAGCACCTTGCCATAAGGCAAAAGTGATAACTACGTGGCTCAGGGAACAAAACATTGATATTTTGGGTCCATGGCCAGTTTTTATTCAGATACAAAAAAACAGTTTTTCAACCGCTGTACAAGTGTAAAAAATAAATGTTCTGATTGAAATTGAAATACAAAACCTTTTTCCAAAAACATGTATTTTATACTGTATTTAAATATGTTCACAAGGCTGGGTTTCTGTACAGCACTTTCAGATATGAGCTGTACGAAGGGCTATATAAATACATTTGATTTGAAACTCCCCAGACCTTAATCCCATTGAGAACTTGTGGTCAATCCTCAAGAGGCATGTGGACAAACAAAAACCCACACATTCTGACAAACTCCAAGCATTGATTATTGCAGAATAGGCTGCCATCAGTCAGGATGTGACCCAGAAGTTAATTGACAGCATGCCAGGGTGGATTGCAGAGGTCTTGAAAAAGAAGGGTCAATACTGAAAATATTGACTCTTTGCATCAACTTCCTGTAATTGTCAATAAAAGCCTTTGACACTTATGAAATGCTTGTAATTATACCTCAGTATTCCATAGTAACATCTGACAAAAATATCTAAAGACACTGAAGCAGGAAATTAATATGTGTCATTCTCAAAACTTTTGGCCACGACTAAGTCAAATATATGGATTCACAAACAATGTTTTAGAGAATAGGCCTTGTTTTAACCTTAAAGACTCTGATCATGGTATTTGAAAACAGCTAAAACAAGTCTTTGAACTTGTGCAGACTTGAATACAGTCGATTCCACAAGTGTCATAATTTCTCATTTGTCTTCTTTAGCATGAGTTCTTCATTCTACTTTGAACAACTGCAATAAAAAGTGATTTTAATTTGTAGCAAATCCTTCTCTCCTCTATACAGTCTTACTTTGAGGAAGTCTTTATGCATTTGCTTCAGTTTGTGTTCAAATGTCAAACACTCCAGTGGGCTATACCAGTGATCCAGCCTGGCTCTGAGTGGGCACAGCACCTATACGGGCCAGGGTGGTGGAGCTGATTGGTGAGGTGAGAGGGTGTGGCACCTGGGGCTGGGCCCCCTCAGTCTTGTCGGGGTCTGTGACCATGTGGCCAGGTGGGGAATGGGGTGGGGCACCGTTGGAACTGGAGGTTCTGCTGTGTCCATAGTGAGGAATGCTACTGATGCTGGGAGGTCGGCTGTGGTTGGAACTGGGAGGTCGACTGTGCCTGTGTGGAGCGCTACCGCCAATGTGGTTCGAGCTTGGTGGTCTGCTGTGCCCATGTGGAGAGGGGGCACCGATATTGTTAGAACTTGGGGGTTGACTGTTCCCATGTGGGGAGGGGGTACCAATGTTGTTAGAGCTAGGGGTCTGCTGTGCCCATGTGGAGAGGTGACACCAACATGGTTAGGACTGGGGGTTGACTGAACCCATGGGGAGGGGTGTCAACAATGATACTAGTGCTGAGGGGCCGGGTGTGGCCAGGGGGTAGAGTCCCACTGATGTGGTTAGAACTGGGGGGTCGACTGTGCCTGTGTGGAGAGGTGGCATCAATGTTGTTTGCAACACAGAGGGGTCTGGTGTGCCTGGGTGGAGGTGTGCCACTGATGTATCCTGGGAGGCCCTGCAAGGGGTTGGGCTCTCCAGGCCGAAGGCGGTAGGCATTGAACACAGAGCCTGTGTCAGAGGCCGGAGCAGTGTTGTAGGGGTAGCGGAAGTTGTTGGGCTGCTGGGGGTCTCGTAGATGTGGGGTCGTGGCTATGGAAGACAGCGTGCCATTTTTGGAGAGGAGGTCTGAGCCTGTGCCGCTCTTTGCCCAGGAAACACGCTTGGGTGCCTGGGCATCCTCCCTGTAATGGATAGGCAGCCAATGAGAAAACACAAACCAAGATCATATCACACACATCCTCCAATCACCAACCTGCAGAAACTGAATTAGAACACTGTCCATGGTGGAGTACTAGTAGTTGTACATCCTGTGACGTTTAACAACTGTACTTGTTTTTCCAATGACAAAATCTCACTTGATATCATTGGCTAGCTCCTCCTCTTCATGGTCTCTCCTCCTCAGTATGAAGATGAGGAAGAGTATGATGGCTACCAGTGCCACGATGGACCCCAGAGTAGCAGCAACAATCGCTCCAGCATTAGAGGCTGTGGAAGAGGACACCACAGAGAGGATTAGAACAGGAAACAAGAGCAGTCTGTATATACTAGTATGAGATGATGTGTTTACTTCCTATACATACAGGTGAAGACCTCCAGGTTGATAGAGCAAGTGTCAGAGCCGGCAGTGTTGCTAGCTCGGCACACATATTTCCCTGACATGCTCTTAGTGAGGTTACTCAGCCTAAGGGTGCCTTGCCTCTCATCTGAAAGAGAGAGACAGTGTTATACACTCTTGCCTCTACATCATGAACATATTCATGTACTGTACAGTGCACAGAACATTATACACAATCTCCATCTACAGTAATACTGACAGTTACACTAGGTAACACAAGGGTAGCTACAGTATGTATACAAACATAATTAGACTACACACTCTATCAAGTACAATACTCTCTTGGTTCCGAAGCTATAAGTATTGAGGGGTATCCTGGTCCTAGGGAGTCAAATCCCACTGGGCACAGACGTGGAAATAACATTGATTCAACCAGTATTTTCCCAGTGGGATGAGCTGTTGGTTTTCTTTATACCAGTATGGATCCTCTTCGATGATATCACTTCTTTCTGTCCCGGGCATAAATGAGGTTATATGTAGAGACCTCACTAGCAAATGGTTAAACACCAGACAAGGAGTCTCCACAATGATGAATCAGAACCTGTGGCTTTTCACAGCTGGACTTCATCAGTTGACATAATCCTAGTTGCTGTGGTCCACTTGTCATAGCTGGCGTGGGGATGCTCTATTGTAAGTATGTAGCACTGGGGGCACTAGAGAATAATAAACATGTGGGGCAGCTCTTATCAAGCAAATCCTCTCAAAATCCGATTGGAAACGTCACAAGAGAATATTTTCATCAGATGTGTTTTCAAATTAAATCACATTTTATTTGTCACATGCATCATAAACAACAGGTGTAGACTAACAGTGAAATGCTTACTTACGGGCCCTTTCCAACAATGCAGAGAGAAAAATGGATTAATATAAAGATAACAAGGAATAAATACATCATGAGTAACGATAACTTTACACAGCACTGAGTCGATGTGCAGGGGTACAAGGTCATTGAGGTAGATATGTACAGTACATATGGGTAGGGGCAAAGTGACTAGGCAACAGGATAGATAATAAGCAGTAGCAGCAGAATATGTGATGAGTCAAATTAAGTGAACTATTTAGCAGTCTTATGGCTAGAAGCTGTTCAGGGTCCTGTTGGTTCCAGACTTGGTGAATCGGTACTGCTTGCTGTGCAGTGGCAGAGAGAACAGTCTATGACTTGGATGGCTGGGGCCTCTACCCATATATACCAATATAAAGGATCAAGGGGGAAAACAAATAGATATATATTCATCATATATTCCAAGGCATATCATAAATGGAGAATCAAAACAACCCAGTGACTCAACCAGCTCAACTCAAGTAGAGAAGCTAAAGTTCACAATATGATGTCAGTACCTTCACTAATAACCAGACTACAAAATCCTATAAATAAACTATGGCAAATGATGTCCTCTGTCCTACATTTTCATTGTGACAAACAGCTGTTTGTCCCTGTCCCAAAGTCTAGGAATGAACTGCTGGCTGGAATTCTTGTTTGATAACCTCAGCATGCACCATCTGCTGTTCTCTCTGGGAGGGTGGGGGCAAATCATAAGGCACGCAAAGCACACAAACTCCGCAACGCAACGGTGCTACTGCTAACTCATACTTTAAATTTCATAATAAACAAAACCTCTCGGAGAAGATATCATTTGCGGATGGACGTGCCTATACGTGTGTACAATAGGCACCTGACATTAGTAACCCAGAGGAGCCAGAAAGAATTGCTACAGGTTAACAACAGATCATCCCATTCTTAAATTTGGCAGATTTTCTAAATTGCACTGCAATTAAGATCCAAAGACATCACCAATCTCTATATACCAAGAAAGTATTGTACTGATCAAAATACACTGAAATCAAACCATGAAATAACTAACTACAGTACTATCTACAGTCACTTGCTACTATCACAAACATTTCTACTGGAAAGATCCAAGAACGCAAGAACGCACAAACAAACTCATAGTATTTGTGCCAACTGTTATTTGTGCACCTTCATGTTTCATACACATTCAGAATGTTAAGACACAATCTTAGTCTACGTACAAGACAAAAACAAAACACTTATTCTGGATTAAATTCAAACTCAATGACCTCAGCAAACGCAGCAGTGGACCTTGCAATCATAGTTTTGATTGAATCATTGAATGTCTGTCATTTGATGAATGGACCAATGACAGCCATTGTGAGAAAGTCCATGCTTTCTCTTTCTCTATGGCCTTGATATGTAGCCTTTACATTCACTACTTGACTTTATTGTTGCCTTCACAGTCATTTACCATTTATTTTATATTAGCATATTGATTACTGTGGACTTTCGTACTTTTATATGGTGTTATCTGAGCATGTTATGAAGAGGTTAACCTACAGTATAGTGGTTGCTATGTTTTGAAGTGGTTTCATCTTCAGGCCAGATGTCTAAGGGCCAAGGGCTCGTATCAGTTGATCCATACCAAAGGAAAAACTTTCTATCACGCAAGTCAAAGACATGTAATCTCAGATCGACTGAGTTTATAAAGGGCAATGCAGATGTATTCAAGGAAAAGTCATTGGCGAGGATTAATGAAGACATGCCTTTGGATGAATAACATATACAATTCTTCTAAAGGTTCAACTTTATATCTGTGTCTGTCCAATGGTGGGTCAGGGGAGTTCACCTGAGGATGGGGGGTTGGGGTGACACCAGCAAGATTATAGAGAGCAATAGCATCTTTTTGTAGGCACAAACTCCGCCATGGCTCATTGGCCAATGCCTATGGAGCGATGAATGTTTTTTTGTTTTTGTTTTTTGTGGGTTTTTGGATAAACGCCCAAAAATAAGGTCTATGGTAAACACAGGCTCAGGATATTTTATACAGTTTGTTCTATGAGAAACTTTGTCAGCTAATGCCACTATTGTGAATGTTGAAGCACATATTTAATCAAAAACAAGCACTTAATGCACATAAAGGCTTCATAATTAATAAAGGCCATGTTAACTGACTGATATCTCAGAACAAAAGGTATAATACCTCCTAAGCCTGTGTTAACCTCAGACCTTATTTTTGGCATTTATCCCCAAACCCCATTCCTTCCTCATTAATTCCCCAATAGGAACGGCTGAACAAACCAGAGGTAACTCATTTCTGTTTTTTAGGACAACAAGCCGGCGAGATCTAACATTATATAGGCTGTGGGGCTTTACAGGCTTCTGAGTCCTAGGTGGGTTGAGGATGTATGTGTGAAACCCTTACCCATGAACCCTAGAACAAGCAAGGTCGAGGGGCAGGCTCTCCATTCTGTGGTCATGCAGGAGAGAAAAGTGGCAGAGATAGTGACTGAGAGAAGAAGGGCTGGTGAAGAGAGTGATTAGGGAAGAGAGACATCAACCCCTAAAAGGGAGCTGTAAGGTGTTGATAGCTGCAAAAGTTTGCAAGAAAAGAGTGATGAGACAAAGGCAGGAGAGAAGTAGAGATCGGGAACAATAGAAACACAGCATCTTAGAATGAAGCGAGAGAGACATGCTGATTATTTGAGGGTAGCTCGCTATATTGACAAACTAAAATAGCTTAAAATAAGTGCTGGCTTTTGGTGAATTAAGAAGTTGTATGTGTGGCAAGGGCTTGACCAATCAATAGCTAATATGTGGTGGCTTCAAGTCATGCACGGTTTTTGACGTTGTGTGTTGTCATGCACTCCAATTCAGTGGGAGGGCATGAATGTTCGTCTTAGTCTATTGTGATTTGTGGAGTATAGTTTTTTCTTCTTCGAAACCAACAGTGACCTAATAGGCCATAATAGCAATAACAAAAATGTATCTAGTTTTTTGCTAAATATGTTTTAAAAAATGTATGCAGTCTACATTGTAAGTAGGTAATTGGCTTCAATATGGAATTATCTTACACAGCACTTTCATAAGTAGAAAATACCTTACAAAGGCTAAATTGTGTTGCATTATGTGCGAGCCATGTATGGACATGTCAAATGTTAAAGAAGCAAGATTACAGTTTAAGTTAGGTTGGTATAGCATTACAAAAGAGAATCATTTACATAAGCTTGGTTTTTTAATATAATAAAATAAAAACAAAGACTAATTTTATAATAACAACTTCAATGTTTCTATAGTAGGTAGGATCAGGTCACGTGGTGTTGTAAATCACACCTCTTGTTCCATACGGGCAATTGGGGCTAAGCAATGTGCCACCACTGACAAAGTTACTACCATAAACAACTGAAACTTGCCACATTTTTCAGTAGCAGAAAATAATTTGCCTACTGCTGCTGCTGCTTCAAAACAATAAAAATGAACACTTGAGTTTGATAATACCAAGCCCTTATGCTCAGTCGAAAGTAGTGTCCTTTAGAATACCAGTAGAACACAGGGGTGGAGGCTCAATGTCACAGAGAGCATGTGCCAGGTCAAAGAGAAAAATACAGAGGATCAGAGTGTTCTAGAGATTTTGCAGGTTTGTCCATGTGTGTTTGGTGGTGCATTCAAACCCACAGTCCTGGACATTGAGTCAATAAGGCAGTGAAACAGATAAAGTGTATTATTTGTTGGGTAATCTATAGAAGAAGCGAGAGGATCAGAGATCAGAGGAGGAGCTATTCCAGTACTTGGTCAATCAGTGTAAGCCTCATTGTTGCTCAGAAACAGCTGGTGCTTTCACAATAATTGTTTCCACTGTATTTTCACAACTCTTCACAAAATAATACAATATAAAAGGCATATGTGCAATAAAGTAAGAAAAATAAACCTTGATTTAATATTTTTCTCTCACTCTCTGCAAGTCTGACATGAGCATGCAGTGTGTACGTCGTGAATGTTTCCCATTCTTTAAAGAGGATTAAGTGATGCATGTTGTGGCATTTCAAAGAAAAACTCAGTCACCAGAGAGAAAAAAAAGAGAGAGAGAAATTAGGATCTGCAATCCAATCGCCAACACACCACACATTTGTCCTCAACATTTAGCCCGACTCACAGAGTTAACAAGCGAACCCCTGGCAATACATTCCAGTGGAGAAGGTTAGGAGAGATTACACCATATGGGAGAATGCACCCTGAATGGGTTTTCTGAGCAGATATACCAGTAAAAACATGGGAGATGCTATGGCTGTGTTCACACAGTCAGCCCAATTATATTTCTATTGGCAAAAATCTGATTGGTCAAAAGACCAATTAGTGGAAAAGAAATATCCGAATTATAGGCTCTCTGAAACTATATATTTGTAATTTATTTGGAATCATCTCCATCTTATGTCAATGGCTATTTAGAAGCTAGGTATTACTTAGAGTCTATCAATGTATATATTTTAGCTCTCATTTGACAATCTTAGTGAGAGGCAGGGCTCCTTACTACAATAACCCATTTAAAGCTGCTGTGAAGAGGACAATGACAGTTCGCATTGACTAAAATTATATTGCACCCATCCATAGTAGTGGCAGGTGTTTTCAGTGCTGGTTACTCTGCATCACATGGTGGAGTGCTCTACATCGGCGATGGATGGAGGTGAGCTATCCTTTGTAATCCTTATATCATACAGTACATTACATGCACTGAGTGTACAAAACATTAGGAACTCTTTCCATGACATATACTGACCAGGTGAATCCAGGTGAAAGCTATGATCCCTTATTGTTGTCACCTGAGACAATTGAGATGATTGAAACATGAATTGTGTATGTGTACCATTCAGAGGGTGAATGGGTAAGACAAAATATTGAAGAATTGCCTTTGAAAGAGTTATGGTAGTAGGTGCCAGACGCACTGGTTTGAGTGTGTCAAGAACTGCAACGCTGCTGGATTTTTCATGCTCAACTGTTTCCTGTGTGTTTAAAAAATGGTCCACCACCCAAAGGACATCCAGCCAACTTGACACAACTGTGGGAAGCATTAGAGTCAACATGGGCCAGCGTCCCTGTGGAACGCTTTCGACACCTTGTAGAGTCCATGCCCCGACGAATTGAGGCTATTCTGATAGGGGTGCAACTCAATATTAGGAAGGTGTTTAATGTTTTGTACTCTGTGTATATTCAATAAGGATTCAATCCTTTCTGATGGGGACTACTCATAATTATGATAAAACTTAACTGAGGCAGAGAGCTAATGTGATTGGCTAACATTATTGGTACAGATATAAGGGAGTACTCACTCTGCATGGGGGAAAAGAAGACCTCTGACATGGGGGCATTCTTGGTCCACTTGTACTGAGGGATGGGTTTGCCCGAGCTGGACTTACAGCTCAGTGTCACGTTGCCGTTCAGCACAGATGACCCAGTCATCAAGCACACTGGAGGCGAGGGAGGGACTGAGTGAGAGAGAACAGATAGTTAGAAACAACAGAAGAGCTATGAGATAAACAAATTAAAGGATTTGGCCTACTACAATTGACCCCCAATTGACCTCCTGAAGTATTGTATTAATCCATTTCAATTGAACAGGGTACTGTATTTCCAAGAATGCTGGCCACACTGCGCAAGGTAATGGAAATGTGCCAACACACTCTCTCCATCTGTTGAAGCTGAAGGAAAATATTATAGACACAGCCCAGTGCATATGTACAAACTGCAGTACAGTTTACACTTTTGTGATTCCATCTCTGAGTGTTGGCCCAAAAAACAGTCAAGTATTTTTGGAAAGTGCCAGAAACAAGGCATCCGGTCCGGATGGTACCTTTGACATTAAGGCGCATTTCTCCAGAGAGTCCGGCGGCTCCAGGGATGATGACATTGCAGAGGTATCGTCCTGAGTCTGACTCCTGGGTGTTGTTGATGTAGATGGAGAGATTGGCCGAGGGCATGGACAGGCTGAACCCAACACGCTTCCTGAACTCAGGACTACCTATCCCTGGCTCACCATTACTGTAGGAGATGACCTGCACATACAGACAGACAAGGGAAATACTTCACAATAGGGAACGCTACAGTAGATTGTGTTCCTTTTCGCAGTTCAGGAACCAAATGTACTGTTAGAAATGATAGGATTTTACCCGGATGAGCACTCCATTCCATAGAAGCCCTCTATTTGCGCCAGCATGCTGTATATAAACCCGACATATTGTTAGCCTTTTTCAAGCCAGCATTTGTGTTGCTTGTCGAGAAGTGAGACTAGCATTTTTGCAACACTGCACGAGAGGATTTGTTGTAATGAAAACTAATGCAAGTAACTACAGAAATACCGGTTCTCTAAATATACAATACTGATATTGAGCTGAAATACGATTTTCGGTGCCATCTATAGCCACACAATTTTACCGTATAACAGAAGTCAATGTCCTTCAGATAATCCTGATATGGATGTGCAGATGGGAGTTAGAATTTTTAGACTGATTTTCTGTTAGAGATAAGCTCACAGGCCATGGCCAGTGAAACTACTGAGATTATCGTAATCACTGAAGAAGCCACGCACACACACATCCAGAGGTTTTCTAAACATACAGGAGATACATGCAACACAACCACACCGTTAGTGACATATGGTTACAAAGTTAGTAGCATCTTAATGAAAATGATTCACAGCTGTAATGGCTGCCAAAGGAGCTTCCACCAAGTATTAACTTAGGGGGGTGGAGACTTATCCAATTATGATACTTCAGTTCTTTTTTTTTTTCTTAATTTGGAAAATGTTCTATAACTTTCTTTCACTTTGAAAATGTGGAGTATGTGTCTGGATGTATAGGAAAGAAATCTAATTGAATCCCTTTTTAGATTTAATTTTAAGGCAGCAAAATGTGAAAAAAAGTTCAAGGGGGTGTAGAATTTCTATAGGCACTGTACATGCCATTAAGATTAAGATTACTTTATTGTCCTCCAAAAGACAGACATACCAGTTTTTGAGAGGTGCAGGGGGCTGCCACACTGGGCACCTGTTGTTGTAGGGGGTTAAATGCTTTGCTCAGGGCACAACAACAGGCAATGGCATCCAGGACTTGATATCAGCAACCCTGTAGTTGCCAGCTCACTTCCCACCAGCTTTTTCCAGTCGGACACGGGATTCAAACTGGCATCCCTCAGGTTGCTGGCTCGCCCCTCTAACCACTAGGCTACCTGCCGCATGGCTGAAATGCCTGTGAGATGTGGCCAGATCTGGGATTACTAGAAGGAGATTGGATTACTGAGAATAAAACTGTCTGAAACCTGAGCAGAGCCGCTCCCAGCCCTGAAATAATCAAACAGCTTCTTCAACATAAGTCTGTTCCTTCAGACTGCACATCAACTAATCACCAACTAGAGGGACATAACACTTCAGTGAAAGTTCATGAGAAAAGATCCAGCAATAGTGGTTTCTGTGGAAACTAGAGGTCGACTGATTATGATTTTTCAATGCCGATACCGATATATATACAGTTGAAGTCGGAAGTTTACATACACCTTAGTCAAATACATTTAAACTCAGTTTCACAATTCCTGACATTTAATCCTAGTAAAAATTCCCTGTTTTAAGTTAGTTAGGATCACCACTTTATTTTAAGAATCTGAAATGTCAGAATGTTAAATAAATAATGAAACATGTTCAATTTGGTTTAAAAAATGCAAAACACTGTGTAGGAGAAGAAAGTAAAAGTGCAATATGTGCCATGTAAAAAAGCTAACGTTTAAGTTCCTTGCTCAGAACATGAGAACATATGAAAGCTTGTGGTTCAATATGCCCAGTTCTTCAATATTCCCAGTTAAGACATTTTAGGTTGTAGTTATTATAGGAATTATGACGCGTCAACTATTTCTCTCTATACCATTTGTATTTCATATACCTTTGACTATTGGATGTTATTATAGGCACTTTAGTATTACCAACTTAATCTCAGGAGTTGATAGGCTTGAAGTCATAAACAGAGCTGTGCTTCAAGCATTACTAAGAGCTGCTGGCAAATGCAGTAAAGTGCTGTTTGAATGAATGCTTACAAGCCTGCTGCTACCTACTACCACTCAGTCAGACTGCTCTATCAAATATCAAAATCAGACTTAATTCTAATATAATAAACACAGAAATATGAGCCTTTGGAAAAATCCCGAAACTAATTTCGAAAACAAAACTTTATTCTTTCAGTGAAATTTGGAACCGTTCCGTATTTTATCGAACGGGTGGCAACCCTAAGTCTAAATATTGCTGTTACATGGCACAACCTTCAATGTTAAGTCATAATTATTTAAAATTCTGGCATATTAATTACGGTCTTCACGCAGTTCGCAACGAGCCATGCGGCCCAAACTGTTGCATATACCCTGACTCTGCTTGCACTGAACTCAAGAGAAGTGATACAATTTCCCTAGTTAATATTGCCTGCTAACATGAATTTCTTTTAACTAAATATGCAGGTAAAAAAAAATACTTCTGTGTATTGATTTTAATAAAAGCATTGATGTTTATGGTTAGGTCATTTGTGCAACAATTCAGCTTTTTTCGCGAAAAGGCCAATTACCGATTGTTATGAAAACTTGAAAATCGGCCATGCTGATTAATCAGTCGACCTCTAGCGGAAAGGAGGAAGAGGAGATGGCTTACATACCTGCTTGGAGTCGTTGGCCATGAAGTTCCAGATGACACTGTTCCTGCCGATATCAGATGTGGGGCTGTACCAGGCCTGTAGGACTACCACCTGACCCTTCACCACCTCCATCTCTCTCCTGGGCATCTCCACCCGCTGGGAGTCACCTTGACACAGCAAACACACAGACACACAGTCACTAAAACTCACCTGACACAGCATCAACGCACAGCCGGTTCCAATACACTCCCTACCCCCTTCGTGCTAACCCTTCAGTGTTTGCAGATGTGAAGGCTCTGGATAGGTATAAGCAATTTAGTTGTGAAGCTTCCACCATATTGCTTCCACAGATCTGCCAACATTGGAGGGTTATAGGAAGGGCTAGGGAACGAATTGCAGTCAACAAAACTCTTCTAATCAGTTCAGTTTTATATATATAGTATGATCTGAATTGCCACTAGGGCTGTGACGGTCATGGATTTTTGGATGATGGTTATTGGTCAGCCAAATAACTGTGGTCACCATACTAACAGTTTGAAAAAATAAAAATTTAAGACGCACATTTTGTTCTTTGCTATGCTCCTGACTGCAGGTGCTACTGCTGCAAGGAGGAGGGCGTTGCTTCGACAACTGATGACTTGTTTGCTTACAACACCTGGCTTGTTTTCAGCAAGGTGCAACAAACGTTTCATCACGTTGTAGAGTCCATGTTAAAGCAGAGACAGACTCAACCACACGAATGCCTGGCCGTCCCGTCTTCAGTCAGCTGTTCATTCCACAATAAAAAGACATAACCGTTGGTTAACCGTTGGTTACACGGTTATACGGTAATTATGCCAGCCCTACTTGTCACAGCGTGCTTCACATAATGGCCAAGCCTTGAAGCCCATTCAGGTCTTCCTTGACATCTGCATAGCCCTCTCTTGCAATCGGTTTGTATTCACCCATCATAATTCAACACCGATACTGGTAATCCCCCTGACACTACAAACACTGGCCAGATGTAAACCTGCAAAGCCCAGATGAGATCAATGGAAGGGGAAGACGGAGCACATTAGAAAAATGAGATCAAAAGCAGAATAATGACAGTGCCTTGATTAATATAGGATAAAGATCTGTCATCCCCCACAGCTGTTTGAGAGAGCTTTTACGTAACCTGGGCAACATTCAGCGGGACTCGGCTCCACAAAGTTTCTGACAGACCAAAATGGAGATAACAGATCTCACAAATCAATAATTTACCCACATTTGGGATGTTGTACTTGGTTACCAGAGTTCTGTTTGTTCCTACTGTATGTGGTCAGAATTGTTTGCAGTAAACTTGAACTGTAACAGTTATATTGATGATTTAGCCCAACAACCTCAAACAAAATGACACTTTTCAGAAAAAATACATTCAATAGCTTACCTTGAGCGTTTGAGCCATTTGGAATATCCATAAAAAAACAAGGTAAAATCAAACATTAGAATTAATTGAACTTTCTAAAAAGACATTCACTAATGTTAAGCATTAGAAATGATTGGAATATCTGGATATGCATAAAATAATCTCAAGCATTTAGTTGATTGAACTGTCTGAGGACTTAAGTGCTTACTAGTTCACATTTAATGACAAGGTCTAACCCATATCTCCTGCTACAAAATATCAAGACTATATGCCAAGAAATAACCCATAACTACACTTAGGATAATCATAAAGACATAAGGCAGAGCAATAAAACCTAAAGTATCATCCAGCAGCCTACAACCAAAGCATCGAAAAGAGGTTGAGGAAGAAGAGGCAGAATATAACATGAAGGTGTAGAGGAGCATGAAAGTTGGAATGATAGAGATCGGATGATGAGAATTCAATGAATGGATGAGAATTCAATGAGAGAGATAAGAGAAGGAGAAAAAGAGGAGAAATTGAACTAGAGTATGGTGGTGGGCAGGCTCACTCACAGGGTGCCGGCCAGTCCCCTGAGCTGGTCAGCTGAAGATGGATCATCTGATCCCAGCAATCATAGTCCTCGCCCTCCGCCAGCTTGGAGCTAGGTCCCACGCGCACACACAGAATAACCCCTCTCCACACACACACACAGACAACCCTCTCAGAGTGACGTGATGAGGGTCTCAAATCCCTCGTCCGCAAAAACACTAGCCCTATAAGAGGAGGGTCTTAACCCCCAGTCCCAATAAACACAAACACAAACACTCAGCAAGACGGTCAAGTCCGTACATACACATACATCTAGCTAGGCCAGGGGCTGCTCAACAGCTGCTGTGTGACAGAACACCGGTTAGGTTCTTTCTGGAATGAAACTGTATTCAGCTGGGTGAATTAGAGAGAGAACGAGAGCGATTGAGTGGGAGTGAGAGCGAGAGAACGAGAGAGCGAGAGCAACTGGGCATCTGTCTGGCGTCAGGGCTGGCATGTTGTTCTTGGATTATAGTCTCAGTGACTCTATGCTTTCTTATTGCCCCTGGTATCATGTGACCCCATTGCTATGGTGTCCCTTGTTTAATTTCTGCCGTGAAGCTCCTATTGACTAATCCCTAAACAATCCCTGGCTCAATCCTTCAACCCTGACTCTTGCTTCACGTGAACCAGCTCGGCTGGACACAGAGGAGGTAGGCTAACACATGGTCACTTTGACAACTGTCTCTGTGCTGACTGTTGGTATGACTGGATTTTCATATTTGTAGCTCAATCACTTTTCTTTGCCTGCATAGGTTTTCAAAACATATACTAACAGAAACGGATAGGCCTAAGTTTATTCGAGATTGTTGTTCCACAGAAATTCCTAAGGCGAATGAGAACCAATGCGCCAATGGAAAATGCAACATCTACTCGTGCCAATGAAAGTCCATCTTGCCAAAACACTAATCACAGCTGATGCTGTCAGACTGACTGAAGTGGATTTAATAGCATCATCATTGTATTAGCCATTCTGTTATTCCACAACATAATAGACCCTGGATTGTTTTTTCTGATTTGGCTTGCACTTTGTCTCGCTAATCCTGTTAGGGATAGAAACTCTTTTTTTCTGCTTGAGATGGCAGATTTAAAGGTGAGGGGGTGGGCTATTCCATTAGTTGGAAGTCAATGTGGGCATCATCTTTACTGAGAAATGATTGTGTTTGAGTGTGTTTGAAAAGAGCAGTGCTACACTCTTAGAAAAAAAAGGGGCTATCTAGAACCTAAAATGGTTATTTGGCTGTCTCCATAGGAGAACTCTGAATAACCAGTTTTGGTTCCATGTAGAACCCTTTTGTGTTATATGTAGAACCATTTCCAGAGGACTCTACATGGAACCCCAAAACATTTCTAAGAGTATATAGATGCAGATGAGGAATATATAACTGCTCTTCCTACCATGGGAAAACGGATGTAGGATGTGATTGGATTAGGATGGATTGCGTCACTTTGAAAAAAGTAATTTAGAGTGATACATACCTATGGGAAAAATTCTATACAACTATGTGCAGCTAAATCTAAGCCCTCCAGACTTTTGGGGATAACAATTCAGTGTGTCCTAATGCGAAGGAGTATTGGACTGTGTTGTAGATTAGAATGATGATGAATGGGAATGGTTCTTTTAAATTATACACTGCGCCTTAATGCTCTATATTCCCGTGACTATTCTTACCGCTTCTTCTTGGGCTAGGTTTATCCTCCGAACTGGGCCCTTCAATTGATTATTAAATGAAGGAAAATCTTCCCTAATCCCTGTCTCCACTCTCCATCTGGGCTGTGTCTTGCTGCAGACACCCATATCCACACCTTCCAGTGTGTCTCATCTATCATTAATCTACATCTATCAACAGATAAACCCTTGAAAAGCTGCCACTGTAGAACACAATGTAGGCGGGGCATCACTGTCAACTGGATTGTTTAATAACTACCATGTTTTTACATGGACAATATGGGTGTTTAAAAATAATACAAAAAGATGCATCTTGCCTTTGAAATACAACTAAACTCATTGTTCCCCAAAAATGTATGATAGACATTAGTATAGTGGGCCTTTTTGGAGAGTTCTAAAATCGCTGGAAAAAATATCTCAGCAAAAACTGTCAGGATCCATCAGGATGGTCGAATGAGGCTACCAAACTGGTGCTCAAAATAGAGCCCACTGAGAATTAGTCACTTACCATGAGCAGCCTAGAGGGGGCAGCAAATCTTTGAGAATCACCAACTAAGCAACAGACTAGAATCACATGGATGTAGTAGAGTCATTTAAAATCAAATGCCAATGTTTAGTAGCCTGATGACTCATACTGAATTTAATTCCAATGCTCCACCTATCGCTAGACTGCAATGATAGAAGTCATTTTCTGCTGAAGTCAAAATTAGGGGGAGTTGTACAAAACAAGTCATCAGCGATTGGATCGTCTAATCAATTAGAGTACCAAAGCCAATGACTACTTCCGAAACTAAGCTCTACCTATGTGTGTTCAGGCTCTGGCCCAACCCATAGGTTTCAGGGATCAATCAACAGTTTGAATGTGTACGCATTCGAGAAGTTTTCGGGGAGGAGATCAAATCCAGACTCATCGTGGAGAAGAAACGTTAGTGGGCGTGGCATTTGGCCGGAGCGACGTGGATGGGTAGCCAGGCAAAATGTTTAGTGCCTCCATTTTTAGATGATCAATAACCCATAATAATCCATGATAATAATTAAATGATATCAATGCAAGTATGTTCAAATATAGGATTAACATCTGAAATCCCCAATGAAAAACAACAAATGGATATTCCCTATGTTTTAAACACCACCAGTACAACATAGGCTCCTTGAAAAATACAAACTGCTTATAAGACAATCAAATGATTCCAGTCCCCAGCTGAAACACACAACCATGCCCACCCTCCAGCCGCGGGCAGAAGATAAACCAACTCTCATTAAACAGAACCACTTATCTTTCACTATAATCTCTCGTTTCACCGTAGTCTTTATCTCCTGAGGGTCCTGTGTTCAAGCTGCAGCACAGCCCCCACTATCTCTCCTGTGCTGACTGAGTCAGCCTTCAAATGAACCACTAATCTGAAGCTGCTGGTGAAAGTTGCAGTAGCACGCTCCGGAGGGGCTGGAGGTCTTCACAGGAGAGAGGGAAGGATTCACAAGGCAATGACTAGGAAAGACTGTCTGACAGCACAGTGAGTGGCAGGGGGGCTACAGTTTACAAATGGGCCGTGACCGATGTACATCTCAGACTGAGAGGCATTCAATGATGGGAAAATATGAGGCTTCGTTACAAAACGTGTCCTGACACAGTACCCAGTCCACAAAGCTAAGCCTGTGTTTGGCTATGTAAAAAGAGGATTAAGGTAAAGTGAGGATATGGAGGGTATATGAGGAGTGAGTTGGGTTCTGGATGGTGCAGAGGCAGTTAGTGATGTAGGACAATGAGATAGCCCTCTTTGTGGAAGACTTTGTGCATATACTGTTTGTGGCTGACCCCTGGGGCTTCAAACAGATGGTGCTTAAATAATAAATATTTGGAGGCGGCTCCTTTAAATTGGATTACATTAGCGTAATCTCTGAAGCTATTTTAAACCATTTTGAGTATGCCATCGCAACACAGGAGCTTTAATTCCTCTAAAGTTTTGACTGTGTTCAAATTGATTCTGTATGCAAACATGGGCTCTAACTCCCACAACCCCTGTCTCTTCACCACATACATTACTGGTATGGTCTCTCTCTCTCACTCACTCTCTCATCACATTATAAATTAATCAATGGAAAAAACCTTAAGGAAGAGCACTTCAGAGAGAAAAACATATTTGACCAGCTTAGCTGATTTTAGATCACAATTTTTCATGTCTTTAACCGTGTACATTGGCGAGGTTGGATACAGGCATTGAGGTTGTACGAGAGGAAAAGGTAATGGAATACAGCATTACAGAGATTCACCAGGACCTGGCTTTTGGGTCTACCCTGAATCGTTTGAGCTGCTGCGATGGTGTGACAAATATTCAATGGTTTTTGTTTTCATTCTACAAATATGGCTCTAACTTTTGAATGGTAGAAGCTAACAGATCTTCTCTACAGACACAGAACTGGTGTATTTCAGTCACTTAGCATATCATAGACTCCCATACATATACAGGTGTGAAAAACATAGAAAGCGACTTTTTTTGGAGTGGGTATCATATCAATTTGTTCATGAGAATGGGGCGAATAAGATAAGACTATTAAACCTTTGCCACCCCAAAGTGGACACATTATTCCGCTGGCCCATGTGGGGAGATGCATGATTGATGTTGAAATAGTCCTCTATGTCTTCAGAGACTCTACGAAGCTATGAAACCACATTGGGCTATTCTACATAGAGGGCCATCAATCAGAGCCGTCCTTTTAAACACTAAACTGGACTGAAAAACGAACACTCCAAATCGCCTCACTGCCTGTGGCACTAGGACAGTCCCCCCCCTACACACACACACACACACACACACACACACACAGATGGATTGGACTTGAATAATGCATTTTGGCTAATCCAAATAAGAGTGTGTTAGGCCCAGTCAACGTGAAGGAAAGGAGCTTCCCCTCGATCACTTATGACCATTACCTCCTGACCGTTACATCATCATTAACGACCAGATCATGACCACTACTATAGTTAATATTCATATCTCCATTGATCACTGTCATAAACCATAAGCCATGACCTACTTACACTGATAAAGAGAGAGTGAGTTGTAGAACATAGTGGATAGGGCTTGAATTAAGACAGTAATTAATAACAGTAGACAGTAATCCTTCACATATCAAGAGAGATCCTGTAGGCTGAAGACAGGTCAGTTTTGATTGATGGTATTATACTATGGTGCCTTTTAGAGGGTAACTTGTCTGTTCCACTCTACAGGACTGAGGCTGTCCAACAGTCAGAACTGTGTTTGGTCTAGGGCCCAGTGCAGTTCATGGGTGTCTAGTCTTTGCACGATGCAGCTCCTGTTTGCTCAGCGCCTTGTCTTTTCATCTTTGTTTACATGCATATTTCTGCTTGGAAACAGACTGCCTGCATGCCTTTTTGTGTGTGCATTGCTGAATGGACTGTCATACAGTCTTGGAAGCTTTGACAACTAGCATGGAACATTTACCACACTCTCCCAGCTGAGAAAGACAGAGGAGAGGAAAGGGAGGCACACACTGAGCACAGAGGTGGAAAAGGATGGATATATTGAAGCTTTGATCAGTGTACACTACATTTAAAAAGTTTGGGGTCACTTAGAAATGTCCTTGTTTTTGAAATAATTGTTTTTTTGTCCATTAAAATAACATCAAATTGATCAGAAATACAGTGTAGACATTGTTCATGTTGTAAATTAATATTGTAGCTGGAAATTGCATATTTTTAATGGAATATCTACATAGGCAAATTATCAGCAACCATCACTCCTGTGTTCCAATGGCACGTTGTGCCTTTTAAAATGATAAACTTGGATTAGCTAATTGATCATTAGAAAACCTTTTTGCAATTATGTTAACACAGCTTTGTACATTTATTCTCTAGCTAGCAATTAGCATTAGCAGCTAACAAGATTTAGGCCTAACTTGCTAGGAAAAGACAAACTAGCTGTTTGCAGATATAAGAAACACAAACTGATAGTGTAATTATAGAACGGAAGTGGATTTATATTAAAAAGCAATGTGAAAACAGCATCGTTATCAACATTGTGCTGTATTGTGCATGTGCTGCATTGACCATACAGATCGAACGCAAGTGTCTCGTGGTCGAGGAACAACAAATGCGCTCCTTGAGTGGGCTGGGCTAGGTCTGTATGGAAAGCACAGAGAGATAGCAGGGAGAGATGACTCAAGTAGTGAAGTAAACTATACAAATGGACGTTACACACGGTGTATCACATTTAACAAACCAAAAATTCAAATATCGTTATAGAAGGTAAAGTAAAAACCCAAACCGGTCCGTGCATCAATACCGGTATATAGTAAAATACGGTATACCGCCCAGCAGTCTTGTCTCATATCAGTGGCCTCATCAGAACAGCTGTCCATCATCTAACAGCCCACACTGACCTGGGTCTGGCTCTCTCTGGCAGGAATGATGGCAGGGCATGAAAGGAAGGCTGTGGACCTAAATGGCTCTGGTCTGCACTGTTACACCACCAGAGCAGCAGGCAGCCCACCATCTTGGGCTCTGAAGGAGATATTTATAAGTCATTAGTGTAGCCGGGGGGGGAATAGGGAAGGCACGGGTTGGCCCTTTTATATCCAAGAGAGAGGGCCGCGCTGACAGGCTGACTAGTGACAGATAGAGTCAGTGGTGGCTGGGGGAGTCCGTGCCTATCGCACCATGGAGCCCTGATGAGCACAGCACAGGTTAATACAGGCCTGTAATTAAGAAGATGTGATCTGATTTCAGATTTACGCTGAGCTCTTATCTGAGAGGAATTACAGGGCCTATCATGCAATACTCAAAAGCCTCAAGCATAGAAAACATTAGATATATGCATGCATGTCACAATGTTTTACAATATTATAGAAATGTTGAAGTTGACAGAGATGTTGCCTTTGAAGGGGTTAGTGTGCTGATGGGGAAGCAAAACCCCACCACAACGTTTCAGAATCTGCCAGGGAACAACCTTTCCCCTCAGTGACGGTAAGCGTTAGCTTCATCTCCATTGTTCAGGCAGGGTGGGTCAGGAAACCAGCAGGAGAGGAGACGGTCAGGAGGTAGGAGCAGGAATAAAAGGCCAACAGCCAGGCAGCTGCCTCCATAGAGTTATGGCTTCCTCTGGATGACTATGTTGCCCCAGACGGGGAGGTGTGTGTACCTTCAGCCCTTGAACACAATAGAGTGGCCTTTCAGAACCTCAAGAACATGATCTATGGCAGCAGGACAAATATCTACTTTGTTTATGAGTCTTTAACCTAGAGAGGTGGTGGATGGCAAATCTAAACACAGGAATCTTGTCCCGAGTTCCACCTACAGGCTAAATCCACAAAGACATTCATATAGATTTGTATTAATGGTTAATCCTGTCCATATGAATGGCATTGTGAATACTAAGAATTTCAGGCCAATATTCCAGTATTTTGCGCAAATACAGTAGGCCTCTACGGTCAATATGTTTACTGTAAGGGACTACTATTGGCTATGTGGGCACAAGCTACTATCAGATTTCAGGACAGTGTCAGTTTGACAAGAATACATGTTCCCTGCAGCTCAAGTCATGTTCAAGACTCTATGTCTCCAGTCCACAGAAATTAGGTCATATAGAATTAACACTGTACTGTGAAAACTAGGGATTACACACACTGAGTATACCAAACATTAGGAACACCTAATATTGAGTTGCACCCCCCCCCTCCCCCCTCCCCTCTTTTTGCACTCAGAACAGTCAATTAATCGGGGCATGGACTCTACAAGGTTCAAAAGCGTTCCACAAGGATTCTGGCCCACATTCACTCCACAGTTGTGTCAAATCGGCTGGACGTCCTTTGGGTCGAGGACCATTCTTGATACACACAGGAAACTGTTGAGCGTGAAAAACCCAGCACCTACTACCACATGCCGTTCAAAGGCACTTCAAATCTTGTGTCTTGCCCTTTCACCCTCTGAATGGCACACATATACAGTCCATGTCTCAATTGTTTTGAGGTTTAAACAAGTCGAACAAGGCAGTCCTCATTAGATACATGGTAAACATCTCACATCACCGATAGAGATAAAGACCATTATTGTGGTGGCGTTTGAGTGAGGATAGATAGAGTGTGGGTTGAGGAATGGTTTGAGGGTATGTGAATCATGGTGAGAGATGATGATTTAATGCTATCTAGATAAAAGACTGTGATGAAAGTCCTGAAGAGACAGGCATCCCAGCTAACAACAATCGTTCCCACAACTTTAAAGAGTCTCATTTGGTCATTAACTTTACGTTTTCATAAGAATGTTCCTGTGATGTGCAAGGAATGTTTCCAAGAGACCGTTCCATTAATGTCAAATAAAACTCACCCAGAATGTGGTTACCAAGTTCTTAGAACTTAAAATATGAATGTTCTACACACGTTTCATGGAAATGGTGCAAGAACATTCATGTGTCAAATTCTGTGGGTTAGGAGAATATTCCATCAATGTCCCACAAAAAAAAAAAAAAAAACAGAACATGGTTGCCATGTTCTCAGAATATAAGATATTAATGTTCTAGGCACGTTTCATGGGAAGGTTGCAATAACAAGTGTCCAAATAATCAATTACACATCACATATTTTTACTGTAGCCGAGCCAATCAAGGTCTTGATTGGTGAACCACTGATCCATTCATAGCTCTTTGACAAGGTTAGGGATACACAAACACAGTGCTTTTGACATAGTGTTTTCAACTTACATTGCCTTCAGAAAGTATTCACACCCCTTGACTTATTCCACATTTTGTTTTGTTACAACCTGAATTCAAAATGGATTTCAAAAAATAGTTCTCACCCATTACACACAATACCCCCTAATGACAAAGTGAAAACATGTTTTTAGAGTATTGAAAATGAAATACAAAATACCTAATTTACATAAGTATTCACACCCCTTTGCTATGACACTCAAAATTGAGCTCAGGTGCATCCAATTTTCTTTGGTCATCCTTGAGATGTCACAACAAATTGGAGTCCACCTGTGGCCAATTCAATTATTTGGTAATGATTTAGAAAGAAACACACCTGTCTTTATAAGGTCCCACAGTTGACAGTGCATGTCAGAGCAGAAACTATACCATGAATTTCAAGAAACTGTCCCTAGATCTTTGTGTTAGAATTGTGATGAGGCATATGTATCTGGGGAAGGGTATAAAATCATTTCTTGAGTGTTCATTGGGAAATTGAAAAAAAATATGGACGAGAGCTGGCCATCCAACCAAACTGAGCAACCAGGCAAGAAGGACCTTGGTCAGGGAGGTGAACAATAACCCAATTACCACTGACAAAACTAGAGTTCCTTGGCTGAGATGGAAGAACCTGCCAGAAAGACATCAGTCTCTACAGCATTTCATCAATCTGGGCGTAATGAGAGAGTGGCCAGACGGAAGCTGCTCCTGAGAAAAAGGCACATGACAACACGCCTTGAGTTTGCAAAAAGGCACTTGAAAGACTCAGAGCATAATTCAAAATATTCTGTGGTTTGACGAGACAAAAATCTAACTTTTTGGTCTGAATGCAAAGCGCTATGTCTGGAGAAAACCAAGCACAGCTCATTACCCGTCTAACACCATCCTACCGTGAAGCATGGTGGTGGTGGCAGCATCGTGCTATGGAGATGCTTTCAGCGGGAGGAACTGGAAGACTGGTAAGGATAGAGGGAACATTGAAGGGAGCCAAATACATGCAAATCGTTGAAGAGAACCTGCTACAGAGTGCAAACTACTTTAGACTGGGGTGAAGATTTACGTTCCACCAGGACCATGACCCCAAGCAACTCTGGAATAGCTTCAGAACAAGAATGTGAAAGTCCTTGAGTGGCCCAGCCAAAGCCAAGACTTGACTCGCATTGAAAATCTGTGTAAAGATTTGAAGATCGCTGTTCACCAGTGCTCCCCATCGAACTTACGAGAGCTTGAGAAAATCTGCAAGGAAGGATATCCCCAAATCCAGATGTGCAAAGGTGATACAGACATACACAAGGCAACTTAAAGTTGTAATCACTGCCAAAGATGCTTCTACAAAGTATTGACTCAGGGGTGTGAATACGTATATAAATGTGATCTGTTTTTCTTTTTTTTTTATTAGCAAAAACATGCTTTCATTTTGTCATTATGGGGTATTGTGGGTAGATGGATTAAATACATGTTCTCTCACCCATTTTGAATTCAGGCTGCAATACAACAAAATGTGGAATAAGTCAAGGGGTATGAATACTTTCTGAAGGCATTGTACATACTTGACTTCATTGTGCATTTACACAATAATGATTATTCAACATGTCCTTACCTGGGACTTGATCTCACGCCCTATTGGTTCACAGTACTCAAATTTTTCTGTTACGCCACTATGTCAGTGTCAGTGACTGATTTCCAAAATCTCAGCTCTGTTAAAAGTACACTCAAATATTTTATTCATCATAGTGATTGAGTAAAATTAAAAACAGAAAACCCTTAAATAAGTCAAATTAATCTGACTTATCGTTGATTTTATTTACTTATTTCAGCAATTGAAGGAAAGGCTTTTTGTATAGTTGTCTAATATTGGTTGGGCATATTATCATGTCTTAATGACTTTCTTGAATCACTATGATCAATCAAATATTTTATTAAGTGTACTTTTAACAGAGCTGATGCAGTATTTACTTCAAAGTGCATTCACCCTATTGCTCACCCCTATCAAGTTGTTTCAGATCTACACAAGTGCCTAGGGAGAAGGGTTTAGGGATTCTTCTGGACAGGGCCTAACTATACTGGCCCAATAACCACATGCCCTAGAGCAGGGCTCTCCAGCCATGTTCCTGGAGATCTACCCTCCTGTAGATTTTCACTCCAACACAAGATATAAGTAACCTGATTCAGTTTGTCAACCAGCTAATTATTAGAATCAGGTGCGCTAGATTAGGGTTTGAGCAAAAACCTACAGGACCGTAGTTCTCCAGGAACAGGGTTTGAGAGCCCTGCCCTAGAGATAACCCTTATTGGGACAGTGGTTAGGGCATTTGGTGTTGGTGGCCTGGGTTCAAGATCCGCTAGAGTAGTCACCCTACAATTTTGTTCTAAGAAACATAACTGTCACTATTACTGTTTTGAATTGCATTTCAGACATTTTGATTGATTATATGGTTAGGACACTTGTAAATATTATTTATGAATCTTTGTTTATCATCATAATGTGTATAGATTTCTCCTCGTTCACGCATTTCTGGAACTTTGGCTACTAGCTTTGGGCCGTTGTGCATGACCTTCAGATGCTTTTTCAGGTTTAATGTGGTGTTTCTGGACTAAGAGATCAATGCTGCCATTGCAGAGTTTGCATTTGACTAAAATGTTCTTTCTCCTCGATTAACAAAACAATACTTGAAGTATTTCCACAAGGAAAATGTTAAGCGGGGTAATAACATGGCTGATATTTTTCTTTGAGTTTTGTCATTACAATGGCCTATTGGAAACCATAGCCTACATCATGAATTCTGTTAGCAGGAGACAAGGCTTTAAAAAATATACAGTGCGTATGGAAAGTATTCAGACCCCTTGACTTTTTCCACATTTTGTTACGTTACAGCCTTATTCTAAAATTGATAAAATTAAATCTATCAAATCTAGACACAATACCCCAATAATGACAAATACTTTAATTACATAAGTATTCAGACCCTTTACTATGATACTTGAAATTGAGCTCAGGTGCATCCTGTTTCCATTGATCATCCTTGTAGAAACATCGAAACTTGATTCCTAAATAAGATGGCGCCGGAGAACAAGGCTATCGTTTTACGTATTCCTAACCAATTGTGTTTTTTTGTTCATTTCTTTGCGTTGTTTGTAACTTATTTTGTACATAACGTTGCTGCTACAGTCCCAGTACATCACTGGGGCTAAGCTGCCTGCCATCCAGGACCTCTACACCAGGCGGTGTCAGAGGAAGGCCCTAAAAATTGTCAACGACCCCAGTCATAGACTGCTCTCTCTACTGCCGCATGGCAAGCGGTACCGGAGTGCCAAGTCAAAGACAAAAATGCTTCTCAACAGTTTTTACCCACAAGCCATAAGACTCCTGATCCTAATCAAATGGCTACCCGGAATATTTGCATTGTCCCCCCCCCCAACCCCTCTTTTACAATGCTGCTACTCTGTTTATCATATATGCACAGACACTTTAACTATACATTCATGTCAATACTACCTGAATTAGCCCGACCAACCAGTGCTCCCGCACATTGGCTAACCGGGCTATCTGCATTGTGATCCACCACCCACCAACCCCTCTTTACGCCACTGCTACTCTCTGTTCATCATATATGCACAATCACTTTAACCATATCTACATGTACATACTACCTCAATCAGCCTCACTAACTGGCGTCTGTATGTAGCCGCGCTACTGTTATAGCCTCTACTGTATATAGCCTCGCTACTGTTTTTCACTGTCTTTTTACTGATGTTTTTATTTCTTTACTTACCAATTGTTCACCTAATACCTTTTTTGCACTATTGGTTAGAGCCTGTAAATAAGCATTTCACTGTATGGTCTACACCTGTTGTATGTGGCGCACGTGACAAATAAACCTTGATTTGAAATAACCGGAAGTTATCAGATTACTCACCACGGAATCCTTTTTTCCATTAACAAGTCCGACGAATGATATATTGCTTCCCCGGGAACAGGCCCAGATCTCCGTCATTTGCGTGAAGAAAAGGTAGAGAAAAAGTGGCAAGAGGGCGGGCTGCCATCTGAGAATTCGTAGGCAATCGAATAAACCCCCACTTCCTTCCATTCTGCTAGCAAAAGTGCAATCTTTGTAAAATAAAATCAATGACCTATGTCGAAGATTAATCTACCAAATTGACATTCAATACTGTAATATCTTATGCTTCACTGAGTTGTGGCTGAACGACGACATTACCAACATACAGCTGGCTGGATAAACACTATCGGCAGGACAGAGGCGTCTGGTAAGACAAGGGGCGATGGACTATGTATTTTGTAAATAACAGCTGGTGCACGATATCTAAGGAAGTCTTTTGCTCGCCTGATGTAGAGTATCTAATGATAAGCTGTAGCCCACACGATCTACCTAGAGAATTTACATCTGTGTTTTCGTAGCTGTCTACATACCACCACAGACTGATGCTGGCACTAAGATCGCACTGAATGAGCTGTATTCCGCTATAAGCAAACAGAAAAACGCTCTCCCAAAGGCAGCGCTCCTAGTAGCCAGGGACTTTAGCCGGGGACTCAAATCCGGAGTCCTAGTAGCCGGGGACTCAAATCAGTTTTACCTAATTTCTATCAACATGTTAAATATGCAACCAGAAAAAAAAGAAAAACTCTGGGTCACCTTTACTCAACACACAGAGATGCATACAACACTCTCCCTCCATTTGGCAAATCTGACCATAACTCTATCCTCCTGACTCCTGCTTACAAGCAAAAATTAAAGCAGGATGCACCAGTGACTCGATAAGTTAAAGAAAGTGGTCAGATGACGCAGATGCTAAACTACAGGACTGTTTTGCTAGCACAGACTGGAATATGTTCCAGGATTCCTCTGATGGCATTGAGGAGTACACCACATCAGTCATTGGCTTCACCAATAAGTGCATCGATGATGTCATCCTCACATACCCCAACCAGAAGCCATGGATTACAGGCAACATCCGCACTGAGCTAAAAGCTAGAGCTGCCGCTTTCAAGGGGCGGGACTCTAACCCGGAAGCTTATAAGAAATCCCCCTATGCCCCCCGATGAACCATCAAAACAGCGAATAACATGGAAACATGTATGAGAGCACCAGCTGTTCCAGAAGACTGTGATCACGCTCACCACAGCCGATGTGAGTAAATAGGTCAACATTCACAAACAGACAGCAAGTAGTGATGAAGTCAATCTCTTCCACTTTGAACCATGAGAGATTGACATGCATATCATTAATGTTAGCTCCATGTACTTTTAAGGGCCAGCCGTGCTGCTCTGTTCTGAGCCAACTGCAATTTTCCTAAATCCCTCTTTGTGCCACCTTACCACACTACTGAACAGTAGTCTAGGTGTGATAAAACTAGTTGAAGATTGAAGATTGAAGATTGAAGATTGAAAATTGAAGATGTTGCAATATCGTCTGCAACATCAATAATAATTGGTCCACCTCTTCCACACTGACTTTACAGAACTCAAAAGTACAATTGTCTTTCATAATTTGGTCAGATATACTTGGATTTGTAGTGTCAGCATTTGTTGTTGGCATGTCATACCTAAGTTTGCTTATTTTGCCAATGAAAAAGTAATTAAAGTAGCTGGCAAAATCAGTGGGTTTTGTGATGAATTAGCCATCTGATTCAATGAATGATGGAGCCGAGTTAACCTTTTATCCCAAAATGTAATTTAAGGTGCTCCAAAAGGTTTTTACTATCATTCTTTATATAATTTATTTTTGTTTCATAGTATAGTTTATTTTTCTTTAGTTTAGTAACATGATTTCTTATATTTGCAGTGTTTGCTAATCAGTTGGGCTGCCAGACTTATATGCCATACCCTTTGCCCCATTCCTCTCAACCATAACATTTTTCCATTCCTCAACAATCCAAGGGGATTTAACAGTTTTTACTGTAATTTTCTTAATATTGATCATAGTGATTCCAGAGTATTACTAAAATAGGTTAATATATCCAACCAACATTATACAACTATAAAGAAAGCCCTTAATTGAGTTATTTAAACAATTTAAATCAATGAGAGAATAGTCAAATTAACTGATACCTGACAGACATGGCATAGCAGGAATATCTGAATGGTGTGAACTAAGAGGTTGTGAGTTCAAATCCCAGGTGAGGACATGGTGAATAATAATGACTGTATAAATGAACATGCATAATGAAATCCGGTATCTCAAAGTGTGTCAAATATGTCAGTTGAAAACACTATGCTAGAAGCACTGTGTCTGAATATCCCTAACATTGCCAACAGACAAAAAGAGCTGTGAATGGATGTGTGGTTCACCAATCAAGATCCTGATGGGCTTGGCAACAGTAACAAGGTGTAAAGACATTTTTTGGGGTGGGAGAACATTTCTATGGGATCATCAGGTGACTTCTTGACAACTGATACACAGAAATGTTCTTGCAACCTTCCCATGTAACGTGCCTAGAACATTAATATTGTATATTCTGAGAACATGGCAACCGCCTTCAAGATTAGTTCTTCTTGACATGAAGGGAATGTTCTACCTTCATCACCAACATATGCTAAAAAGGCTCTCAAATGTTTTTTTTGCCAACATTGATAGTTAGGGGAAGATTCTAATGGAAAACTGGACACGTAAACATCAAAAACATTCTCTCTCCCTATAATTGTTATCTGGGATGCAGCAAAACCCTAGGACCAGGGCTCAGGTGGCCCTGCACCATGGTCAGTGCCAAGCCAGCATACACGCGCACACACACACACACACACACACACACACACACACACACACAGCGAGATCAATGCCAAGCCAGAACTCAAATCCAGTAGACAAACACAACCAAATGTGTGTCCATGTGTACCCCACAGTGGAGTTTAGCCAGCGCTGAGAGACATAACACAGCGCTTAGCCTAGTACTTATAAAACACTGGAAATTCTGTCAGTCATGGGCCCCACCTGAGCCCTGCAGCCTCAGAACCCCAGACTGCTGCTGCTACTCTGTTCCCAGGCAGTTTTCAAAGCACAGTTTTGTATTTGTTTTGTAGTGTTTAATATTGAAATAAACAAACAGGGCGAGGTCCTAATTATAGATCAATGGAATATGTGATAACGTTAAATCAAAAGAATTAAGAGGACCTTTGCTCGGTCTGTCAATCTCTAGGAACGTACTGTGGAGGAGGGATAATCAATGGGGTTGGTAAGGAGGGACATCACCAAGGACCGTCACTCACTGATTATACATTTCATTGGAGAGACCAGCGCTCACCCAAGAATCCATAGGGGCCACTTTACATGTAAATGGCACTGGGGATAATTCAATATCAAAGATTGAAGCGAGGTCTAATCCTGCACTTGATGTTTGATATAATAAATTAGTATTCTATTTTACAAAGGTGCATGATAAAGTATGTTGTATGCACATAGGCACAGCCCATGACTGCACATTATCAGTTAAATCAAGGAGGTAAACAAACGAGACGGCAAATAATAATCCCCAATAGCCTTTCAAACTAAATTTAGGGAGGGGCTGTAAATCGTTGTGGTGAGAGAAGTGTAATCTGTATAGATTATGTCACAGCCTAAATGGATTCAAATGTTTTGTTACCACACCCTGTCACAATAGATGAACAGAGACAGGCTTTTAAAGCCTCTGGGGTCTCACACTGTCTTTAAATGGGGCTAGGTTAACAAAATCAAAGGTCTGACTGCACGGAGATGCTTGGGAATATGGTCAATATGGGGGACCATGTTGTGGTTGTTTCAGTGGAAAGATCATCATCTAGGACGTGACAATGGTTAATCAAATCTCCACATTTTTTTGCTCAGTTTTGCAGGCCTTCTCATACAGCTGCAACTGTATTTGCATTTGTAAATCAAGACCTTTCTTGAGTTGGGATCTGGGATGGTGCAACTGTTGAGAATCTATGGTTGTTGTGGGGGAAAGGGGTTGAGTGTGTGTGTCCCACAACTGTTGGAGTAAAAGATGTTAGGGACAATATAGGATGATTCACAATAATTGTTTGCCAATATAATAATTACTTGCCATAATGTATTTTTGGTAATGGCGAGAGGTAAAAATCCTTTGCATATATTACTACAAATATGAATAGCTAATTATGGAAAAATATAGATGTTTTAATGGCTATATATATATATATTACAAATCGAGGTGAGAGCGATGGAAATGCATTTGGCGGTTGATCTGCTTCTGTTCTGTGGGTGGCGCTGTGTGCTCTTTTCGAAGAATGGGTCCCAGTCTCTCCGGGGCCATGGGATAGGTCTGCCGGCCATTGTGATGACAACCCAACTCGGGATGAGGGGTTTTAGCAGGTGGAATTGTGGGGTCCAATTGGAGGTTTACTTAGTAGCAATGCAAATATCATGGTACAGCCACAGACACTCAATCATCATCTTACTTTTTAATGGTACGTTTACAAACATATTTTGATAAATAGAATTTAAAAAACTTCTCATTATGTTAAGTGGTGAAATAAGTATAGCCAGTTATAATTGTAATTGCTTAGCAGATAAGAAAAGACAATTAGTACCTGGCTAAATGAGAAGGAGGGGCTAAAATACACTGCTCAAAAAAATAAAAGGGAACACTTAAACACCACAATGTAACTCCAAGTCAATCACACTTCTGTGAAATCAAACTGTCCACTTAGGAAGCAACACTGATTGACAATAAATTTCACATGCTGTTGTGCAAATGGAATAGACAACAGGTGGAAATTATAGGCAATTAGCCTCCCAATAAAGGAGTGGTTCTGCAGGTGGTGACCACAGACCACTTCTCAGTTCCTATGCTTCCTGGCTGATGTTTTGGTCACTTTTGAATGCTGGTGGTGCTTTCACTCTAGTGGTAGCATGAGACGGAGTCTACAACCCACACAAGTGGCTCAGGTAGTGCAGCTCATCCAGAATGGCACATCAATGCGAGCTGTGGCAAGAAGGTTTGCTGTGTCTGTCAGCGTAGTGTCCAGAGCATGGAGGCGCTACCAGGAGACAGGCCAGTACATCAGGAGACGTGGAGGAGGCCGTAGGAGGGCAACAACCCAGGAGCAGGACCGCTAACTCCGCCTTTGTGCAAGGAGGATCAGGAGGAGCACTGCCAGAGCCCTGCAAAATGACCTCCAGCAGGCCACAAATGTGCATGTGCTTGCTCAAACGGTCAGAAACAGACTCCATGAGGGTGGTATGAGGGCCCGACGTCCACAGGTTGGGGTTGTGCTTACAGCCCAACACCGTGCAGGACATTTGGCATTTGCCAGAGAACACCAAGAATGACAAATTCGCCACTGGCGCCCTGTGCTCTTCACAGATGAAAGCAGGTTCACACTGAGCACGTGACAGACGTGACAGTCTGGAGACGCCGAGGAGAACGTTCTGCTGCCTGCAACATCCTCCATCATGACCGGTTTGGGGGTGGGTCAGTCATGGTGTGGGGTGGCATTTCTTTGGGGGGGGCGCACAACCCTCCATGTGCTCGCCAGAGGTAGCCTGACTGCCATTAGGTACCGAGATGAGATCGTCAGACCCCTTGTGAGACCATATGCTGGTGCGGTTGGCCCTGGGTTCCTCCTAATGCAAGACAATGCTAAACCTCATGTGGCTGGAGTGTGTCAGCAGTTCCTGCAAGAGGAAGGCATTGATGCTATGAACTGGCCTGCCCGTTCCCCAGACCTGAATCCAATTGAGCACATCTGGGACATCATGTCTCGCTCCATCCACCAACCACAGACTGTCCAGGAGTTGGTTGATGCTTTAGTCCAGGTCTGGGAGGAGATCCCTCAGGAGACCATCCGCCACCTTATCAGGAGCATGCCCAGGCGTTGTAGCGAGGTCATACAGGCACGTGGAGGCCACACACACACTACTGAGCCTCATTTTGACTTGTTTTAAGGACATTACATCAAAGTTGGATCAGCCTGTAGTGTGGTTTTCCACTTTAATTTTACAGCCCCTCCCTATTTTAACTCCAAATCCAGACGTCCATGGGTTGATAAATTTGATTTCCATTGATAATGTGTGATTTTGTTGTCAGCACATTCAACTATGTAAAGAAAAAAGTATTTAATAAAGAATATCATTCAGATCTAGGCTGTGTTATTTTAGTGTTCTCTTTATTTTTTGGAGCAGTGTGATATATATATATATATATATATATAAAAAAAGATCCGGTCCATTTGTCAGATATTATTCATCCTAAGACTTTTTTTTACATATTTTTTTTTACATGGGATGATACAACTCCAGTCATATTTATATAATTTACAAAAATACCTTTTTTTTAATCAATTAATCACACATGCAGCTGGAGATAAGACAAGTACTGGAAACAATAGAATACTATGAAATAATCGGGGAAACCAGGCCTGGTTTTCATAGCAGATTTTGATAAAGTACGACTGGAGTTTATATATAAATGCCTAGAATATTTCATTTTAGAATCTCTTAAATGGGTTGAAGTTATAGTAACCCTAGGTGTAAAATAGTAAATAATGGCTAAATCTCAGAAAGTTTTGAACTGTCAAGAGGAGTAAAACAAGGATGTCCACTATCGGAATATCTATTTATTAGTGCCATCAAAATGTTAAATTAGATCCAACAATAAATGTTAAGGGATTATAAATCCGAGGCTTAAAAACAAAAGGTGTTTTGTACGCTGATGATTCATGTTCTTTTAAAAACCACAATTAGAATCCCTCCACAGCCTCAGAGGATCTAGATATTTTGCAAACCTCTGGATTAAAACCAAATAATGCTAAGTGTACTATATAACATATTGGATCACTAAAAAAATGCAACTTTTACATTACTGTGTAGTTTACCAATAAAATGGTCTGATAGGGATGTGGACATACTCTGTATACAAGTCCCGAAAGAAAGACATTCTCACTCCAATACATTTTTATATAAAGTTAGCAAAAATAGATAAGATCTTGCTACCATGGAAAGGAAAATGTGGGATTTAAAAAAAAAATCACCCTAATTAACACTTTAGTCATCAGTTTACCTATTTGCTTATAGTCTTTCATACACCTAGCGACCTGTTTAAATTATATGAGCAAAAGTATGTTACATTTTATTTGGAATGGCAAGCCAAACAAAATTAAAAGGGCCTATTTATGTTACAAATCTGAATTCAGAGGGCAGAAATTAAATATTAAAGCATTAGACCTGTCACTAAAGGCATCAGTTATACTTAAATCTGAAATGGTTCTCTAGTAAATTAGTAAGAATGTCTCACCCCATGTTCAAGAATGGCCTTTTTCCCTTTATTCAGATTTCAAAACAACCAAAAGTGAGCAGTTGTAAACGAAATCTCCAAAATATCGTTATTTTTTAAACAAGCCTTAGAAAGTTGGTTGCAATTGCAGTTTAATCCACCTGAAAAAAGACAGAACAAGTATACTATACTAATTATACTAACTATACAAGTATACTAATTGATTTTTTAAAAAAGTATACTAATTGATTTTTTAAAAAGTATCGTTTTTGTAAATAATATAAATAGGACTGGTGAAGTTCTGTCACACATGCAGCTAACACAGACATATGGAAATGTCTGCTCTACCCAAAATTACAACCAACTAATTGGAGCATTACCACAAAAATGGAAGAGGCAAGTAGAAAGGGGAAAAAGTAAGCAACTTGTCTGTCGGCCCTAAATTAAAAGACCATAAATTGTTAAAGAAAATTATGATAAATTAAAATATACCAACTACATTTAAGGACCAAAAAAAATTGGCAGCTGTGTAAATTGGCAACCATATAAATTGCAAAATAGTTGGGAAGAGATGTTCGATGTACCCATTCCATGGCACATTGTTTATGAATTGACACGCAAAACACCGGATTCAAAACTTCACATTTTTCAATTTAAATTATACAAAATTCTTGTAACCAATAGAATGTGTCCCATATATATACACAGTGGGGTAAAAAAATATTTAGTCAGCCACCAATTGTGCAAGTTCTCCCACTTAAAAGATGAGGCCTGTAATTCTCATCATAGGTACACTTCAACTATGACAGACAAAATGAGAAAAAAATCCAGAAAATCACATTGTAGGATTTATGAATGAATTTATTTGCAAATATTGGTGAAAATAAGTATTTTCTGGCTCTCACAGACCTGTAACTTCTTCTTTAAGAGGCTGCTCTGTCCTCCACTCATTACCTGTATTAATGGCACCTGTTTGAACTTGTTATCAGTATAAAAGACACCTGTCCACAACCTCAAACAGTCACACTCCAAACTCCACTATGGCCAAGAACAAAGAGCTGTCAAAGGACACCAGAAACAAAATTGTAGACATGCACCAGGCTGGGAAGACTGAATCTGCATTAGGTAAGCAGCTTGGTTTGAAGAAATCAACTGTGGGAGCAAAATTGGAGACAAAACTCAGTTCTGTCAGGAGATGAGATGCAGCCACCCAAGAAACAAATGAATGTTCGCATTCATATGCATGCTGACAAGCTATAAGTTACCATATAGATATGTATATCATTTTTTGAAACATGTACTTTGCACAACAAAAAATGTACACAGAAAAGCAAACATCCTCGGGATGTAAGAATCAAAGAACTTTGCTATGCTCATATTTTACATTTAGAGACAAGATTGCAAGTTGTCGACAAGACCAACAACCAAGAAGAATAAAGCAATAGCATTGCCTACCCATCTGATTTAGACAATATTATCTATAGACTATAAAGAGGATATTATCATAACATGTGTTCAAACATCTAATATAGCGCTCTACAATTGGCACTGAATATGCTGCAGGTGTACTGGGTAGGCAGCCATTGACGCTCAGCCATCTGTCCATCCAACTCCAGAGCTGTAGAGACACAGGCACATGGGATTTACAGGTCAATATGCCACCACTGAGGAGAGAGGAGTTTATTAGTCACATGAACAGGGTCACAGATGTAATTGCAGAGTACAGTGACATTCTTAATTGCTATGCTACAACAGTGCAGGTCAAAACGAGAAGTGAATGAAACAAAAATAATAAATACATATTTGCAACAGTAACAATGATACATCTTCATTGGGGTGGGGGTAGGAAGTCCAGGGGGCAGGGGAGCAGATAGCTGCCAAGAGGTGGCTATTCAGCTGCCTGATGGTTAGAAGCTTTTTTTAAACCGGTGTGATGGCCAGACCCCACACACACCTGGAACACAATCACTTGACCCAGGGTCATATGAGGGTAATGTTACAGCAGAGTGCACACGTACATAAAACAAAAGCTACTGTACAGTGTGCTGTAGTTTCACTATCCCTTACTACTCAGAGGGGACTTTGTGTATGCATATACAGTTGAAGTCAGAAGTTTACATACACCTTAGCCAACTACACTGAGTCAGTTTCACAATTCCTGACATTTAATCCCAGTAAAAATTAAGTAAAAAAGTCTTAGGTCAGTTAGGATCACCACTATTAAGAATGTGAAATGTCAGAATAATAGTAGAGAATTATTTATTTCAGCTTTTATTTCTTTCATCACATTCCCAGTGGGTCAGAAGTTTAGACACTCAATTAGTATTTGGTAGCATGCCTTTAAATGGTTTAACATGAGTCAAACATTGCGGGTAGCCTTCCACAATAAGTTGGGTGAATTTTGTCCGAATCCTCCTTGCTCACACACACCTTTTCAGTTCTGCCCAAACATTTTCTATAATATTAAGGTCAGGGCTTTGATGGCCACTCCAATATCTTGACTTTGTTGTCCTTAAGCCATTTTTCCACAACTTTGGAAGTATGCTTGGGGTCATTGTTCATTTGGAAGACCCATTTGTGACCAAGCTTTAACTTACTGACTGAGGTCGAGATGTTGCTTCAATATATCCACAACTCTCCTCATGATGCCATCTATTTTGTGAAGTGCACCAGTCCCTCCTGCAGAAAAGCACCCCCACAACATGATGCTGCCACCCCCGTGCTTCACAGTTGGGATCATGTTCTTTGGCTTGCAAGCCTCCCCAATTTTTCTCCAAACATAACGATGGTCATTATGGCCAAATAGTTCTATTTTGGTTTCATCAGCCCAGAGGACTTTTCTCCAAAAAGTACCATCTTTGTCCTCGTGTGCAGTTGCAAACCGTAGTCTGGCTTTTTTAATGGCGGTTTTGGGGCAGTGGCTTCTTCCTTGCTGAGCGGCCTTTCAGGTTGTCGATATAGGACTCGTTTTACTGTGGAAAGAGATACTTTTGTACTGTTTCCTCCAGCATCTTCACAAGGTCCTTTGCTGTTGTTCTGGGATTGATTTGCACTTTTCGCACCAAAGTACGTTCATCTCTAGGAAACAGAATGAGTCTCCTTCCTGAGCAGTATGACGGCTGCCTGGTCCCATGGTGTTTATAGTTGTGTTCTATTGTATGTACAGATGAACGTGGTACCTTCAGGTGTTTGGAAATTGCTCCCAAGGATGAACCAGACTTGTGGAGGTCTACAATTTTTTTTCTGAGGACATGGCTGATTTATTTTGATTTTCCCATGATGTCAAGCAAAGAAGCACTGAGTTTGAAGGTAGGCCTTGAAATACAGCCACAGATACACATCCAATTGACATCCATTAGCCTATCAGAAGCTTCTAAAGCCATATCATTTTCTGGAATTTCCAAGCTGTTTAAAAGGCAGTCAACTTAGTGTATGTAAACTTCAGACCCACTGGAATTGTGATAGTGATATATAACTGAAATAATCGGTCTAAACAATTGTTGGGAAAAGTATTTGTCACGCACAAAGTAGATGTCCTAACCGACTTGCCAAAACTATAGTTTAACAGGAAATTTGTGAAGTGGTTGCAAAACGAGTTTTATTGACTCCGACCTAAGTTTATGTTAACTGACTTCAGCTGTATATGCAGCTGCCAAAGTGAACATGCATGCACCTGGCATAACCAAACATACGAGTTACAGTATAGTTTACTTGTTTACTGTAAACACTCATTTACTGTCTCGATAAAGCTTGTTGATGAAATGTATTAAAAACATCCCATTACTGACAGCTTGTGTGACAACAGTCTGACAGTTGGCAGTAGAGGGGTTACGTCTTTAATTCTCCCACAGTTTAACAGGGCAGATAAGTTTGAAACCTGTCGTGTTGGGGGTAAATTCACTGTGTGTGATAATTCATAGAGATTAGTGGGAGTGTTTGTGTGTGTCAAGTGTGTGAATGCATATAATCTGTGGGTATGTGGGATAAAGTTTGTGAGGTGTCTGAAGAAGTCTATGCTGTGCACCTAAACACACGTGTCCATACAGTGTGTTTACATATGGTTTGGTGGTATCCAGACTTTCATATCCTCATTATCGTCCTTCTCTCACACCAGGACTTACGGCATTACCGGCTTAGTACACAAGGGGGGGGAAATTCCCATTGGGCGTCTATTTAAATCAAATCAAATTTTATTTGTCACATGCGTCAGGTAGTCCTTAGTGAAATGCATACTTACAAGCCCCTAACACTTATTTTTCTTAAGTGCATTGTTGGTCAAGTATTTGCTAAAATAAACTGAAGTAAAAAAATAAAGCAGATAAAGTCAAATAAATAAGTAAGGAGCACAAATAAAGTAACAGTAGCGACGCTATATACAGGGGGTACTGGTACAATGTGAGGGGGCACAGGTTAGTCGAGGCAATTGAGGTATGCCCATATAGGTAGCAGTAAAGTGACTACGCATGGATAATAAACAGTAGCATTGTAAAAATGGGGGAACGCTAACAAAATGAGCACAAGTAATAACCAATTTCAATGGAGGCGTCGCTAAATATGCTAACGAGAACAAACTAAAATAAACAAATTGCAAAGACCAACAATCCAGCTCATAAAGTTATACATATATAAGTAGGAAAGGAAACGGAAAGGGTACCTAGTCAGTTGTACAACTGAATGCCTTGGAGCTACCGAATGTCATTTTTGGGGAGTTTGGACATATACAAGCAAGTGTGAACGAGCAACATTGTGCAAACAAAGTTGACATGCTTGTCTGAAGTAAAAAACAGTACTGTGTACACACGGTCTGTGTGGAGTCTGGGAGTTGCTAGAGAAACAGGTCTGCCTGCTCTGCTTGGAGAAGGAGCAGATGGGCCCAGAATGGAGAGGAGAAAAAAACAAGGAAATCAAGCTGCATTTGCAGTTGTACAAATAACTCATCAAAAAGTGTTATGACTTCTCACAGAAGAAAGTTAACACAAAATGATGCCCTGTGACCGTACTAATTCAGTCACTTACTTAGATAACTAGTAAGTTAAAATCAGGGGTTGCCCTAACAGAAATTCTGTTTTCCCCAAGCAAGAAAACTAAAACAAAAAACACAAGAAATACCTTGCTGTAAAAGTAAACGCAGATCTAAAATGCTACTTATTGTAATTTCGGGTCAACAAACAAATTGTGCTTCAGTTGCACCTCTCCACTTGGATGAGAACTCACGATCGGGAAGCAAAAGACAGCACTATGACTGAAGTACCTGGAGAAAAGCTACACTTCATTGTGTCCAGCCTACTCTGTTCTGGTAAAATGCAAGATTAACTTTAAGCAAAACATTAGAAAGAATGTAACCAGCTACATTTCCTATGATAAACATTAGAAATATGATATAGCAAGGTCTTTTTTGCAAAAAAGATGCATGGCCTTTTCAGTGTAAGCGCATTTACTTCTGGCTGACAGTGAAACACTATTTGGCTTCGGTTGTCATCTGATGACAATTAAGCAATCGTCTGCCGAATGTGATGCACTAATGTATTTTCTGTGAAAGAAACCGATCACTATATTGAAGCAAAAAATGTGACTTTCAATATAAAAAGCAACCCGTCAATACGCAGGTGGACCTCTTTCTCCTGTTGTGCTATTTACACTGAACAAAAATAGAAATGCAACATGTAAATGCTGGTCGCATGTTTAATGAGCTGAAATAAAAGATCCCAGAAATGTTCCATATGCACAAAAAGCATATTATTTTGTGCACAAATTTGTTAACATCCCTGTTAGTTAGCATTGTCTTTGCCAAGATAATACATCAAGCTGATAGGTGTGGGATATCAAGAAGCTGATTAAACAGCCTAGTGGTTAGAGCGTTGGACTAGTAACCGGAAGGTTGCAAGTTCAAACCCCCGAGCTGACAAGGTACAAGTCTGTTGTTCTGCCCCTGAACAGGCAGTTATAACCCACTGTTCCTAGGCCGTCATTGAAAATAAGAATTTGTTCTTAACTGACTTGCCTAGTTAAATAAAGGTTAAACAAACAAAATTAGAGAGTAAAAAGGCCAATCTAAAACTGTGTTTTGTCACAAAACACAATGCCACAGATGTCTCATGTTGAGGGAGCGTGCAATTGGCATGCTGATTGCAGGAATATCCACCAGAGAATTTAATGTTAATTTCTCTACCATAAGCCGCCTTCCACGTCATTTTAGAGAATCTGGCAGTACGTCCAACCGGCCTCACAACCACACACCACGTGTTGTGTGGGCGAGCGGTCTGGTTTGCTGACGTTGACAGTTGACAGTGCATGTAAGAACAAAAACCAAGCCATGTGGTTGAAGGAATTATCTGTAGAGCTCCGAGACAGAATTGTGTGGAGGCAAAAATCTGGGAAAGGGTACCAAAAAATGTGTGCAGCATTGAAATTTCCCAAGAACACAGTGGCCTCCATTCTTAAATGGAAGAAGTTTGGAACCACCAAGACTCTTCCTAAAGCTGGTCGCCCTGCCAAACGGGGAAGAAGGGCATTGGTTGGTCAGTGTTGAGATAACGGCATTAGGCCAATCCTGAGATGGCGCTAGTGGGGGCACCTATCTAGGATAGATAAACAGTTGCATTATGATTGTCTGATTAGGATGTTGTGACCGGTAACACCTGAGTAAAGGACTATGCTTACATCTCATCTAACTCTCCAGAGAGCATTATTATCCTTAACATGGTGTCAGAGAAATTAACTCCAAAAGCCAAGCGCTACGGAAAAGAGGATAAGGTATGAGGACAATGTAGTCGCTGTCAGATAAATGCAAACAAGTGGAACAAATGAGCGAGGACGGAAAGCCTGCAACGTCTCTTTAGTCAAATCCGGTGCCAGGCGCCATACATGAAATGAATATGAAAAATATATGCAAGGCAAGTGAAGACAAAGATCCAATTAACAAAAAGATTAACTGTCCCTAAGCAGGCAGAATCTGTCAATTATGTCACTCAGAACAAAACACCAACTTTGTAGCCTCATACTCAGAAGACTCACAGCTGTAATTGCTGCCAAAGGTGCTTCAACAAAGTACTGATTAAAGGGTCTGAATACTTATGGAAGTGTGATAGTTTTTAATAAATGTGACAAAATTTCCAAAAACCTGTTTTTACTCTGTCGTTATGGGGTATTGTGTTTAGATTGTTTGGGGGGGACATTTAATCAATTTTAGAATAAGGCTGTAATGTGAAAAAAAAGTGATGGGGTCTGAATACTCAAACGCACTGAATGCTGTAGCGTTAGTTCCAGTGAAGGGAAATCCTAAGGGGCCTAGCTCGAACCATGGAAATCAGCCCCAGACCATTATTCCTCCTCCAAACTTCAGTTGGCACTACGCATCAGGCAGGTAAGTGTTCCTCCCATCTGCCAAATCCAGATGTATCCATCAGACTGCCAGATGGTGAAGCGTAATTCATCACACCAGAGAACGCGTTTCCACTGCTCCAGAGTCCAATGGTGGCGAGCTTTACACCACTCCAGCCGATGCTTGGCATTGCGCAGTGATCAGGCTTGTGTGCGGCTGCTCGTTCATGGAAACATTTTTCATGAAGCTCCCCTGACGAACAGTTATTGTGTTGACTTTGCTACCAGAGGCAGTTTGGAACTCGGTAGGGAGTGTTGCAACCGAGGACAGACGATTTTAAAAGCACTACACTCTTCAGCACTCGGCCGTCCCACTCTGTGAGCTTGTGTGGCCTACAACTTCGCGACTGAGCCGTTGTTGCTCCTAGACGTTTCCACTTCACAATAACAGCACTTACAGTTGACCGAGGTAGCTCTAGCAGGGCAGAAATTTGTCAAACTGACCTGTTGGAAGACGGTGCCACGTTGAAAGTCACTGAGCTCTTCAGTAAGGCCATTCTATTGCCAATGTTTGTCTATGGAGATTGCATGGCTGTGTGGTCGATTTTATACACCTGTCAGCAACAATGTGGCTGAAATAGCCAAATCCAGTCATTTGAAGGGTGTCTACATACTTTTGTATATATAGTGCAGGGTTCCCCAAACCTGTCCCGCCAGCAATATTATTTGGCCACCCAAAGCCCCCAAAATGAATGAATATTCATTTAAAAAGAGAAAATTCTCATTCATGAGGAGAGAGAATGCCAGAGACAGTCAATAAAGCAGGCAGCGGACCATTTTGTTGTGCTGAAACGTAAAGCCACAATCAATAGGAGGTGAACAGTGTCTGGTGCGGAGAATATAACTAACTGGTTATACAAATCTACCAGTCAATTAATTCACCAGTCTATTTCTTCCGAGCCTAAGCCTATATAAAATAATTTAACTGGCTATGAGGCTTAACAGCATCTTTCACAATAATTTTTTTTTTACCTAATAGAAGTGGGATTTTTAGGCCTACTTACAATTGCCTGTCGTTTCATCAGTGTGCTGAAGTGCAGTAGCCTTTCAGAAGTCCAAATCTAACTCCTCAAGCGTTCTAGTAAAGGCCCCAAGTGTTCTCCATGTCCAGGACTTTTTTCCCCGATTCCTTGGAACTGGAGATTTAACCCGTTTAAGTGACAGAATGTCAGCCAAAAAAGCTGTGTGTGTGTAGCTTGCAGTTACAACATCTTAAGGATCGTATCCTTTTTCCCCCTTCAATTTTCGCCTAAAATGACATACCCAAATCTAACTGCCTGGAGCTCAGGACCTGAAGCAAAGACATGCATATTCTTGATTCCATTTGAAAGGAAACACTGAAGTTTGTGGAAATGTGAAATTAATACAGATCTGGTAAAAGATCATAGAAAACGCATGTTTTTTTGTTTGTATTATCTTTGTGCCAAATTGGTAAATTGATACATTTTCAAGTACATAACTATAGAGAACACAAAAACGGTATGGTAATCTATATATTTTTTTAAAAGTTTACACTCCCAGGAATGTCATACATGATGGATTAGCTTATACACTAACTTTCACACATCTAGATGGCCTGGTGGAGTGGGTGTGGAGTCAGAGGCTGCAGGGGTTCAAACTGTAGAACCCTGTACCTACATTTGAATATAAAAATAGATTTTAAAACTGTGCTACATTTTATCTCTAGAACCCTCAGGATGACAAATCAGAGCAAGATTACTGAATGTAAGTACATTATTTACCTTCAGAGGTGAATGTATCAAACCAGTTGCAGTGCCACGTTGTCGTTGTGCACTCTGAAAAAATACCACTGTAAATTGGACAGTGCCATTTAAAAAGAATTTAAGCTTTCTGCCCATATAAGACACGTCCATTTCCTGGAAAGTTTGCTGTTACTTACAACTGTCATGCTAATCACATTAGTGCACGTCCCGGTATAGGACGGTTGCGTTAAGGATCAGAGGTTAACTCTTAAATGTTTCTGCGTCTGGCCTTTGTCTGGGGCGGGAAGGCAACTTTGAAAGTTCTATGCTTAGATTCGTAATGATGTCAGATTGAAAATATCACTTTTTGCAAATAATTCAATGCAAATAAGACAGTGGCTTGGCATTGGCAAAATATAAGGTGAAAGCATCTGTACATTCTTCCCTGAAACTTATATTTTCATTATCCACCTTTCCACCTTAGATACTTTGAGACATTCTTTCCATCAAGATAATTGTTCTGAATGAATGTTGACATTATAAAAAAGTAGTGTAGCCTACAGTAGACCCGTTTCTCACTAATCAATGCAGAGAAATAGAAACAAATATTTGAAGAGACATGGCGATTTTATGAGAGTAACCAGATCGAAAGTATTGTGTTATGGTCACCGAATTTCTTATGTACTAATCGTACGTGTTAAACATATTTTATTTGTATTGTAGGTAAATTAAATTGTACTAATATTATATACCAATTGTGTTCTGGCCTGCTGACTATCAGCTCAAAAAAGTGGCCCGAGGCCAAACCTAGTTGACGAACCCTGATAGTATTGTCTCGTCGTGTTGTGTCCTATATTTCTTTATTTTTAATCCCAGCCCGGCAGGAGGCCTTTTGGTAGGCCGTCATTGTAAATAAGAATTTGTTCTAAACGGACTTGCCTAGTTAAAAAAGATGGTGTATATAGTGAAAGAGCAGTGGTGACATTTCCCTTTAACCACACTGCTAACCTTATGCCCAACCCTAAATTAAGATCAAAAAGCTAATTTTGACGATATAGACCATTTTGACTTTGTGGCTGTGCCATCTAGTGGAAACCGTATTTGGTGGGTAAGTAGGCAGGGACGATACCACAGCAATCCCACATCAGATCAATACAGTCTAGCCCAGCACAGGCTAGCCCACACCGAGCTCAACACGGGTCATGAATTTAAAAAACGCTTCATCTCCTAACGTATTGCACAAGTTGACTGCCGGTATTTATACTGAACAAAAATACAAACAATTTCAAAGATTTTACTGAGTTGCAGTTCATATGAGCAAATCAGTCAATTGAAATAAATTCATTAGGCCCTCATCTATGGATTTCACATGACTGGAACACAGATATGCATCTGTTGGTCACATAACTTTGAAAAAAAAATGGGCCTCAGGATCGCGCCACGGTATCTCTGTGCATTCCAATTGCCATCAATAAAATGCAATTATGTTTGTTGTCTGTAGCTTGTGCCTGCCCATACCATAGCCCCACCATGGGGCATTCCGTTCACAACATGGACATCAATAAACCGCTCGACCACACAACGCCATGAACGTGGTCTGCGGTTGGGAGGTCGGTTGGACGTACTGCCAGATTCTCTAAAACAATGTTGGCGGCAGCTTATGATAATTGAATGTTCATTTCTCCATCTGGCAACAGCTCTGGTGGACATTCCTAGTCAGCATTCCAATTGCACGCTCCCTCAATATCTGTGGCATTGGGTTGTGTGATAAAACTGCATGTTTTAGAGTGGCCTTTTATTGTCCCCAGCAGAAAGTGCACCTGTGTAATGATCATGCTTCTTGATATTCCACACCTGTCAGGTGGATGGATTATCTTGGAAAAGGAGAAATGCTCACTAACAGGGATGTAACCAATTTTGTGCACAACATGAGAGAAATAGGCTTTTGTGCATATGGAACATTTGAGATCTTTTATTCTGAGCTCATGAAACCAAGACATTACATTGTGTTTATATTTTTGTATAGCATACTTAAAATGTTTAAAGTATATTCTATATACTCACACCACACAGTGTCTATTTCCAAATACCCCAGTATACAGTACAGTATATCACCCAAGCCTACATTCTCATTTGCTTGTATGTAAAGGCTGAGTAGAGGGGTTTACTGCTCTTAACCCCAGCTCCATCTCTGAGCCAACCCATCCCCAGCCAGTCTGCTTGATCCTGTGCCACTCAGAGATGAGGGATGGCTGATGTATCTTAGTCCAGGTCGCTAAGCTGTCTCTCCACACTAATCTTATTTTCAGGCCAAACTGGCTTTAAGGGAGAGGCAGGGAGCTTGGGACAGGCTGATCCCAACTGTACAGAGAACACGTCTTAATCTGGCCACTGCACTGCGCATTGAATCCCAACAGTTGCATTAGGCAACGGGACCTGGCTGGCTGCGTGGGTGGGTGGATACCCTTTTGATAAGCTATTAACAATGTTTTACTTCATGTAATCTCCACTATTCATGGTTTACCTTGGAGAAAGCAGCCCCCATTCAAATAACACATCAGCATGGAACCTTCAAGTCCAAATGTATTCAAGTTCATAAAAAATTAACTATTGTCCAAAAAGACAATTTGATTTGGTTGGGAGACAATACAAATATATAGTATTAGTGGGAAATGCAAACAGATCATGTGACTACCTTCCAAGGCATAGTGTGTACACGCACAGTGTACCTTGTGCCATTACTAACTTGATTAAACCTGCCTGTCTATCAATCCCTTGTAGCAATGGTAGAGTTCAATCCATGTCTCCAAAACAACCAATGTTTTACTGTCTCTCAATTGGGGCTGGGCAATATGGCGTAACAAACATATTGATCCAATTCACGATATAAACGCAGCAAAAAAAAAGTTGTGTCAACTGTGTTTATTTTCAGCAAACTTAACATGTTCAATCTTATTTTCATGCAAATATTTACACAACTGAGACAAACGGAACAAGTTCCACAGACATGTGACTAACAGAAATTGAATACTGTGTCCCTGAACAAAGGGTGGAGGGTTAAAAGCAGAAGTAACAGTCAGTATCTGGTGTGGCAACCAGCTGCATTAAGTACTGCAGTGCATCTTCTCCTCATGGACTGCACCAGATTTGCTGGGGGGGTCCCAGGCATGCGCAATGGGATTGAGATCCGGGCTCGTCGCTGGCCATGGCAGAACACTGACATTCCAAACCACGCGCAGAACGAGCAGTATGGCTGGTGGCATTGTCATGCTGGACGGTCATGCCAGGATGAACCTGTAGGAAGGGTACCACATGAGAGAGGATGTCTTCCCTGTAACGGACAGCATTGAGATTGCAGGCAATGACAACAAGCTCAGTCCGATGATGCTGTGACACATCACCCCATGACGGACCGCTCCACCTCGATCCCGCACCAGAGTACAGGCCTCGGTGTAACACTCATTCCTTCGACGATAATAGCGAATCCAACCATCACCCCTGGTGAGACAAAACCGCGGCTCGTCAGTGAAGAGCACTTTTTGTCAGTCCTGTCTGTGTTAAGATGCTTGTAAGGGGAAGGGAGTGAGTGTTGATGCTTCTGGGCTGTGACACGGAGAAGTGTCATTATTTCTTAGAATGAGAACAGGTTGCCATTATTAATTAATTTTTTATACACAGAAAGCCGGCACATAACATTCTGTGGCTAAAATGCTGTCATGTACGACAGAAATTGAGAATACATTTGCCAGAATTGATACTCCCGCTTTAGTAGGGTCTGCTCTCCATCAATTTTGAGAGTGGAGACATAAAGGGTATCGTATAAGGTTTGAAAACGTCCCTAATAAAGCGGCTAAATTAGAACATAATGCCTGTACTGTAACATGCTTACACATATCAGAGCTCCGATTCTGCACTTCACAGCTCTGTATGGGTTTGACTGACAGCCATGCTGAACTTAAGCACCATGCGCAGTAAGAAGTTGGCCCCATCTTTCCTGGTAATTGGGCAACTTTTGATAATGTTTTGTCTGAGTAAGGGGAATGCTGTAAATAAAGACAAAATGTATTTTTAAAGATGAGACTGAGGATTATAATAAAACAGCGCAAGCAAGCCAAACGCCAGTGAATGCACGCATCTGAATGCACTCATGATTCCATTCTATGCGCACCAAAAATACAATGCGTTTCTCTCAATTGCCTTGTGAAAGCCTAATATTAAGATTGTATTTTATAACTTAGCTAGTCATGTTGACAATAGCACAAGCTTTCAAATCATGCCCACCTGACTCAGATTGCGATCTATAAATTAAACTGCTTTTTGGCTTCAGTAAACAGTAATTGTGTGATGACTGGGGATGCAAGTTTTTTCCAAATACACCAGTTAGTCCTGACTCAAGCCCTTGTAATTTTTTGGTCTGATGTTGCACTGACCCCACACCTTTCAGGAATTGTCTTATTATGTTACTGAATGTATTGTGGCAGCGCAGCGGAGTCACGAGGTAAAACTCCCAATTAAATAAGACAGCTGGAGACCGTTTTGTGATGCTCAAACAAAAGTTTCTTTAATAAAAGGTTGGTGAGAAATACAACTGAAAGGCCTCAGATAACAGGTGAGTCACTGTCTGGCGCGGCAGCTCCTTGGACCACCGGTGTTAATGAACAAAACAGAGAGTCGACTCCCCTTGGCCTCTAGCACTCTGGAGCTGACCAAGGTCATTCTCCTTCCTTTGGAGCTCCCTGCTGGCCCCCGGGTTGCCACACACACCTCAAGCTCATAGCCTTCTGGTGGGCTGTCGATCAACTTAATCAAATTTTATTAGTCACATACACATGGTTAGCAGATGTTAATGCGAGTGTAGCGAAATGCTTGTGCTTTTAGTTCTAGTTCCGAGTGCAGTAATTTCAACAATTTCACAACAACTACCTTATACACAAATGTAAAGGAATGAATAATAATATGTACATATAAATATATGGATGAGTGATGGCCGTGCAGCATAGGCAAGATGCAGTAGATGGTATAGAGTACAGTATATACATATGATTACGTAAACATTATATAAAGTGGCATTGGTTAGTGACTAGTGATATTTATTACCGTCTGTGTTGGCAGCAGCCACTCAATGTTATTGATGGCTGTTTAACAGTCTGATGGCCTTGAGATTGAAAAACAGCCTCTGTCTCTTGGTCCCAGCTTTTATGCACCTGTACTGACCTCACCTTCTGGATGATAGCGGGGTGAACAGGTAGTGGCTTGGGTGGTTGTCCTTGATCTTTTTGGACTTCCTGTGACATAGGTGTTCTGGAGGGCAGGTAGTTTGCCCCCGGTGATGCGTTGTGCAGACCGCACTACCCTCTGGAGAGCCTTATGGTTGTGGGCGGAGCAGTTGCCGTACTAGGCAGTCATACAGCCCGACAGGGTACTCTCAATTGTGCATCCGTAAACGTTTGAGGGTTTTCGGTGACAAGCCAAATTTCTTCAGCCTCCTGAGGTTGAAGAGGCGCTGTTGTGCCTTCACCACGCTGTCTGTGTGGGTGGACCATTTCAGTTTGTCCATGTGTACACCGAGGAGCTTAAAACTTTCCACCTCGTCCACATTGACGGGACAATAGTGGAGGAGGGGGGACGGTGCTCCCTCTGCTGTTTCCTGAAGGCCACAATCATCTCCTGTGTTTTGTTGACTTTGAGTAGGAGATTATTTTCCTGACACCACACTCCAAGGGCCCTCACCTCCTGCATGTAGGCCGTTGTTGTTAATCAAGCCTACCACTGTAGAGTCATTCTGCAAACTTGATGATTGTGCTGGAGGTGTGCATGGCCACGCAGTCATGGGTGAACAGGGAGTACAGGAGAGGGCTGAGAACGCACCTTTGTGGAGCCCCAGTGTTGAGGATCAGCGGGTGATGTTTCCTACCCTCTCCACCTGGGGGTGGCCTATCAGAAAGTCCAGGACCCAGTTGCACAGGGTGGGGGTCGGGACCCAGGGTCTCGAGCTGAGGGTACTACGGTGTTAAATGCTGAGCTGTAGTCGATGAACAGCATTCTTACATCGGTAATCCTCTTGTCCAGATGGGATAGGGCAGTGTGATTGTGTCGTCTGTGGACCTTTTACGGCGGTAAGCAAATTGGAGTGGGTCTAGGGTGGAGGTGATATTATCCTTGACTAGTCTCTCAAAGCACTTTATGATGACAGAAATGAGTGCTACGGGGCGATAGTCATTTAGCTCAGTTAGCTTTCTTGGGAACAGGAACAAGGGTGGCCCATTGAATCCCTCCTGGACAGGGCATCGGCATTCCAATGCGATTTCCCAGACCTGTGCTCCACGATAAAGTTAAAAGGCTTGCAACTCCAAAAACCATCTAGTGACGCAGGCATTACCATCTTTGGCCGTGGCCATCCATTTGAGGTGGGCATGATCTGCATTAAGGTAAATTTCCTCCCCAGTACTTGAGCTTCATTAAGGCCCATTTTATAGCCAGACAATTTTTCTAGGGTCGAATAGTTTCTCATGTTTGAGTAACTTACATCAGCCGTATGTCACGGGATGCTCCTCGCCCCTTTAATCTGAGACAGCACGGCGCCAAGGCCTGCCTCTGAGGCAATGGTACGGACCACAAAGGGCTCCTGAAAGTTGGGGGTGACGAGTACCAGTTCCACACAGAGCCTACTGCAGAGTCGAGAAAACCTGGTCTGAGTGACGTGGTGGGGCAGGCGTCGTCTGGTCATGTCGTGGAGAGGGGCAGCAGTTGTGGCAAACTGGGGAATAAACCGTTGATAATACTCCACCAACCAAAGGAAAGTTTACCTGCTTTGTGGTGGGCTTTGGCCAGGTTGAGCTCTAGAGCACCTATGTGGAGATGGTTGTCCTTCTGGAAGGTTCCCCCATCTCTGCAGCACTCCACCAAATCATGCGTTTATGGTAGAGTGGCCAGACGGAAGCTGCTCCGCAGTAAAAGGCACATGACAGCTCACGTGGAGTTTGCCAAAAGGCACCTAAAGGGCTCTCAGAACATGAAAAACAAGCTTCTCTGGTCTGATGAAACCAAGATTGAACTTGTTGACCTGAATGCCAAGCATCACGTCTGGAGGAAACCTGGCACCTTTCCTCACTAATGTTCAGGGTCCGGTTGGTTCCAGACTTCGTGCACTGGTACCACTGACCGTGTGGTAGCAGAGAGAACAGTCTAGGATTAGGGTAGCTGTAGTCTGACAATTTTTTGGGCCTTAATGACAGTGCCTGGTATAGAGGTCCTGGATGGCAGGGAGCACAGCCCCAGTGCGGTCAGGTGCCTCGCAGTTGATGCTTTAGAACTGAGGATCTAAGGGCCCATGCCAAATATTTTCAGCCTCCTGAGGGGGAAGAGGTGCTGACGTGCCCGTCTTTACAACTGTGTGTGTGGACCATGTTAACGCAGAGGAACTCAAAGCACTCGACCTGCTCCACTAGAGCCCCATCAATGATGTTTTAAAAATTGGCGCCACACTTTAAAATGGCGAAGGAAGAAATGGCAGCAGTTTTACAGGCACTTAACCAATTGTGCTAGTATGTGGGGTTTTTGCGTTATTTGTAACTTATTTTGTACATAATGTTTCCGCCACCGTATCAGGACAGCGATCACTCACTTGGATTAGACAATGATTTTTTCTTCAACAAGCAGGACATACCGTTAACATCCCCGTTATTGTCAAGAGAAAGACGCAAGTACAGAGGACACATTGGGGTGCCTCGTAAGGATACGCAGAAGGCGAGTGGGAAAGCTGCAGTTACCATCAATATTACTCACCAATGTACAATCATTGGACGAGGTACAATCACGAATATCCTACTAGCGGGACATCAAACTAACAGCTTACGTTTCACGGAATCGTGGCTGAATGATGACATGGATATTCAGCTAGTAGGATATACGCTGCACCGGCTAGATAGAACAGCCCACTCTGGTAAGACGAAGGGGGGAGGGGGGTCTGTGCATATTTGCAAACAGCTGGTGCACAAAATCTAAGGAAGTCTCTAGAATTTGCTCACCTGAAGTAGAGTATTTTATAATGACTCTTGGCAAATAGTTTGGTCTACAGCTTCATCTATACTTTCGTGGCTGTTTATTTATCACCACAGATGGATGCTGGCACTAAGGCCGCACTCAGTCAGCTGTATAAGGAAATAAGCCAACAGGAAACCACTCACCCAGAGGCAGAGCTCCTAGTGGCCGGCGACTTTAATGCAGAGAAACTTAATAAGTTTTACCTAATCTCAATCAACACGTTAAAAGCAAAATCAGAGGGATTAAAAAATATATATATTTAAAAAAATTCTAGATCACCTGTACTCCACACAGACGCGTACAAAGCTCTCCCTCACTTTGGTAAATCTGACCACAATTCTATCCTCTTGATTCTGGCTTACAAGCAAATTAAAGCAGGAGGCAGCAGTGACTCGGTCAATAAAAAGCTGCCCAGTGACACCAGACGAACTAAATCACTTCTATGCTCACTTCGAGGCAAGCAACACTGAGGCATGCATGAGAGCAAACTGTTCCGGATGACTATGTGAGTACGCTCTCCGTAGCCGACGTAAGACCTTTAAACAGGTCAACATTCACAAGGCCACAGGGCCAGACGGATTACCAGGATGTGTGCTCCAGGCACGTGCTAACAAACTGGCAGGTGTCTTCACTGACATTTTCAACCTGTCCCTAATGGAGTCTGTAATAACAACATATTTCAAGCAGACCACCAGTGTTCTTGGGCACAGGAACTAAGTCAACCTGCCTAAATGACTACAGGCCTGTAGCACTCACGTCCGTAGCCATGAAGTGCTTTGAAAGGCTGTTAATGGCTCACAACACCATTAACCCAGAAACCCTAGACCCACTCTAATGTACATACTACCCCAACAGTTCCACAGATGATGCAATCTCTACTGCACTCCACACTGCCCTTTCCCACCTGGACACAAGGAACACCTACATGAGAATGCATTGACTACAGCTCAGCAGCCAACACCATAGTGCCCTCAAAGCTCATCACTAAGCTAAGGATCCTGGGACTAAACACCTCCCTCTGCAACTAGATACTGGACTTCCTGATGGGCCACCCCCAGGTGGTGAGGGTAGGTAGCAACACATCTGCCACGCTGATCCTCAACACAGGAGCCCCTCGGGGGTGCGTGCTCAGTCCCCTCCTGTACTCCCTGTTCACCCACGACTGCGTGGCAAGACACAACTCAAACACCATCATTAAGTTTAGACGACCCAACCCACCGACAACAAGACAGCCTATAGGGAGGAGGTCAGAGACCTGGCCGGGTGGTGCCAGAATAACAACCTATCCCTCAACGTAACCAAGACTAAGGAGATGCTTGTGTACTACAGGAAAAGGAGGACCGAACACGGCCCCATTCTCATCGACGGGGCTGTAGTGGAGCAGGTTGAGAGCTTCAACCCCTCTTTTACGCTGCTTCTCTTTATCATATATGCATAGTCACTTTAACCATACATGTACACGCTACCTCAATTAGCCTGACTAACCGGTGCGCACGCATATATATATATATAGATATATAAATAGCTACGATTATGTTCTTTTTTTTATTCACTTATCCATTGTTCAACTAATACTTTTTTATTAAAAATTACACTGTTGGTTAGGGCCTGTAAATAAGCATGTCATTGTAGGTCTACACCTGTAAATGACAAATAAACAGTTTGTTTTCCTGCCACCACACTGCCAGGTTGCATAGTGCTTTTAACTCATGTTTGACACATGATTACATTCTGCATGTTCATTTATACAGTAATTAATATTCAACATGTGGAATAACAGATTTCACCTGTATGGCTACACTTCGCACTTCAAAAGTCATCTCAGCTCTTATAAAATAACTCAAAACAAAACTATTGTATTTATCATAGTGATTATGGAGTAACGTTAAAACAGTAATATGCCCCACCAAAATCAGACAACACAGAAAAACCTAAAATTGCTGAAATAAGTCAAAAGAGAATAGATTTAACTGATAATTGACAGACACTGGTGTAGCAAGAAGATCTGAATGCCATGACGCAAGAGCCTGTGTGAGTTCAAATCCCAGGTGAGCACATTAATAACTGTAGGAAATGAACATGCACAATGTAATCTGTCAATGTGTCAAATATGTAAGTTGAATTTTATTTATGCAGAAGCACTGTAACTAGCTCCCCTTTTCTAGTTGAACGACCATATGAGTCAAGTTGAGCAAACACATTTTAAGTTGAGAAAACGTAGGCACAAATTCAGTCAAATTGGAGCTAAGTTTGGGCCAACCAAAAAAAAGGCTGTGGAATCAATTAATTATTATTAGTCAGTGTACGGTGAACGAAGCTAGTTGAATCATGACTTAAGTTTTCAGTTGATCGTTCTCCGGTAGGGGGTCCTGCGTGCTCTGGGCATTACCGACTCGAACTAAAATGAGTTGAAAGATTGTTTTTTTGACTGAACAAGTCAAAATGATCAGAGTCAGTAAAATTAGCCAAACTTCACATCACTATTTCTGCTCAAGGAGGTGTCCACGCCACAGTGACGCTGATGGAAGAGAGGGAGGGTGCAGCTTTCCCATTTGACAACAGAAGATGGACCAATAAAAACGGTCAAATAGAAAGGCTGCATTTTCAGAATGTGATGTTTATATGGGCCCAAAATATTTGGTGTGAGAGAACATTCCACTATTACTGCTGATATGGAGATTGTGAAATTACAATGCAAAAATATGACAATGCACTCCTTTAAGTTCTCCTCTATTACAGAGAAATATTACTCAATGTCGGTCCAAATGGCCGATTATAATTTGACAAAACCTCAAATGCAAACAGAGTTAAAACGGTGTCAGAAAGAAGTTAACTTTCATCTTTGTTGTTTTGAGTGGCAGGAGGAGGAGAGGTTTGGTGTGTGTAGGAAGGTGTACACAGAACAGAAGAAGCGAAGGAGACAAGACCAAAAAAGTCACTGGAATAGCTTCAGTGGATTGCAACAAGGGAATGGTTATCTAGGATTGCGGGCTGCCTCGGACATGGAAGGTTTGAGATGGAAGTTACTTGAAGACTTTCTGATGTGGATAGGTACTCCAGGTGTGAAATTAGAACATAAAGAATTTCATTAACCTTTAAAAATTACAATGTGACTTCTCGAAGAGTGAGAAAGTTAAAAGTTATGAGACAGAAAGTGACAACCTTATATACAATTTTCAGAATCCATTGCTGGTAAAGTGCCGCAGTGAATTCTGACCAGCTGTCTGTGGCTTGAGACCGATTCAGTCCTTTCCAATAGGTCCAGACATCCTAGTATAGCAGTGCACATGGCTGCACTGATGAATATGGTAGTGATCTCCACTAAAGTATGAGAAATTCTATTAATGCCTAGCCACAATCTGTATCTGCTTTCAGACAATTGCTCCATTTATATGGTGGATGAAAACTCCAATAAATACTGACATGCTCGGTGAGTGCAATTGTTTGTGTGACTGCACCCTTGAAAGAATACAGGGGGCTTCAAACACCAGTCACAGAGGTGGACTCATGTTTATGCAGATCACGAGCCTCTAGACCTGGGGCGTGTTCAGCAGGACACGCTGTTTTGGAACGTTCAGATGGAAATATGTTATGTAGAACAAACATCTCTTTCCAACATGCAGAACAAGGAATCATGTCGGCTTTGTTCACGGCATTTCTATCTGCAATGTTTGGCAACTGAACGTGGTACTGGTTTTACAGTATGTGGCCTGAACCTGCCTGTCTGAAAGTGCCACAGACTATGATACAGAACCTAAAGATCTGTGTCAGGCCTGACTGGCCAGACATTCAGAACCAGTAAATCAATTCCCAACAACCCTTTCTGTATGCATCCGAATCATCAAACCCCAAAACTTGTATTTGGTGATCCATGTCTGACAAAGGAGACGTCTGCTACTCTGAGTACGATGCCTCATTCTGTATTGAAAACATGGACTAATAGTAGTGCTGCATTAGAAATAGCATCAGAGAGCAGAACACCCACTGAGATAATTATTTTAGAAGTAAAGCCATTTAGAATAATTACAGCCTGTTCAATAACAGAATGATGAGACAACCGAACAGAAAAATGGCATCAGTTTCAGATTTGAAACTATCAAACATGTCCCTATATTTTCAGAATGAATTCCATATTTTATGGACCTGAGGTATGGTAGATGCCAAACCACGTGGATGGAGTGCATACTAGGACTTCATCTTAGCACCTGAACTGGAAAATACTTTAAGGGAGCCTCAGCAAGACCTCTGAAAATGCCAATGGTTACTGGGCTTATCAGGTCGAAGCAGGTTTCTGAGAAGCAGGCCTGCACGCATCAATTTAGAGAGCCAACCAGGCGACCTCAGGGCTTGAAATAGAAATGAGAAGCTCAAAAGTTTCACTCCCAAGAACATCTAATAAAAATCATTCTGTTTATTTTCCCCCGATATGTAACCTAATTTCGCCGGTTATCAAATATTATATCACTCTGATGAAACGTTCCTAGGAGCCAATGACGGCACAAATACATGTATTTGGTTTGATTAGACATTCTCCATTCAGTCAATAAGGTTTGTTGCACGTCCATAAAAGTAATATAATCTACCAGGACTTCCAAGGCTCTTAGCATTGTCAAATGTCTGGACTCAGGGGGACTTCACACTTGATAATTCCAATAGCCAATGGTAATTTGCGAAGCAGTTTGTCTGGAATGGCACTTGTAAATCTATTGGTCTGATTTCCATGATTGCGTACCGCTGGAGACAGGATAATTGAAGAGCAAGTTGTATCCAATTCCCTGATCTGAGATCTAACATGTTCATATTCTGTAATTCCTTATGGACTTAGATAACATTGTTAGGGAGGGAGTCAGTCCAACTAGGAAGTAAGGAGTCTTTATTAAGAGGTAAATTGAAACTGCAGACGACTAATGAAAAGCCTATTGTGGAAGAAAGCTGCATCCCACTTAAAACTGAACACATCGATTGGCATGTGTTTTTCTGTTGATTATTAGAAAAACAAGATTTCAGTCGGAGCTATATTTCCTGACCGATTGTGCGTTTGGTTAATTATGTTTTTCACCCACGAGGCACTATAGAAGCCTATTTCCCTTTCTCAAAATCCCCAGATTGAATCTAAGATAAAAGTGAATTACAGATTTCTTGAGTTGATGTTTTTTGCAGAGGATGTTTTAGTTGCACAATTTCACAGGTGAAGGTGTTTGGTGCAGTATTTCTCAAGTAAGATGTGTTGTCTTATGTAAACAAATGCAGAGCTGCTGAGCAGGTCTCTCTCACTGTCTATGCTATTGGACAGAGTGCAATCATTGTAGCTGTTCACCGCATGTTAGTTGGCAAATGAACATCGTTAAATCAAAACCCAACCTTCAGTTACCCATTGTGACGCACGGCTGTTCCAAACTCAGTTTAAGCATAGACTGACTGACTAAAATTATCCTATTTACATGTTGTAGTCAATTTTGGCCCCAGAATAACTGTTTTCCACAAAGTCTCATTCATGAGAGAGAAGCATACATAGCTGGCTGTAATCGGTGTTGGACAACAGCCATACCCCTGTGCTGATCAATCCCCTGCAGTAGCCTCCTTAGAAGGTCCTTAGCCTCACAAAACCTGTCATGTAAGGTCTAAAGCCTGACAGCACCTTCTAAGACCAGATCACACCCCTCCTGATTTACCCCATCCACCTGGCCCGAGGCCTGCAGCCGGCAGAGAGGATAAAGCATGCCTCGCCCGCACTCCTCAATGAATACTAATCTCTCATCTCCCCACAGCCAAAACCATCAATCTCCCTCCGCCGTTCCAACATAGCCATCTTCTGCCCTTTTCCACTGACAAACCCATCTAGCTTTACTCAGCAAGCCGATCATCCATCATTACAGAGCAAACCAATCTCCAACAGCTCTCTACCACAGACCCATCCTCTGCCATTACACCCCCGGATCACGTCGCTCTACAATTACACAAACAAGTAATCTTCCACTCGCGCACTACATAACTCTTCACTTCGACCCGGTAACCCGTCTCCTACTTGCACAACAAAGCCGACAGAAAAGGCAGGCTTTACGGACACCACCACTTTCCACACCTTTATACCCTGCCTCGGAAATCAATGGCAAGCCATTTTAAAATGTCAATGAAAGATGCATTTAGAGATTTCGGTTTTAACAAAGGGCTGTTTGTGTTGGTACATTAGGGGGAATAACAGTTCTACAGCTGAGACTAGACCACCACAGCCTCCCACCTTACTAGGCTCAACCTGATTGTGATGAACTGCAAAAGAAAATGCAACACTATGTGCAGAATGTGGATTTGTTCTGATTCATGGCATGTATGGTAGTATACACTAACAGGGATGATTCATAAAAATGTGTTTGATCTTCCATTGATTGTTTTGATCCCTGAAGCCCACAAACTGCTGTCAGTTTGATCGAAAGGAGATTCGACCCCATTAGTGCATGTTATTTTCCCAGGATGCACCTGGCCTAAATCACCACCCGAAGCCAGGGAGCAAATGGCACGTCGCTTGCTCAGAGATCTGCCATTTATGATTGGACACCGTGATACCGTTAACCCCTGGACATCAAGTACTCCAACTGACATGGATTGTATGATAAGTGAAATTGAGCCAAACGACATAAAAGTCAATACTAAAAAAGTGAATAAGTGAACCGAAGCTATTGAGGCCAAAGCAAGGAGGACTTCATTGTTTTGCGAGCATGGCCTTATATCTATTACAGATTATTGGATGACTGTCATTCATATTTTATTCACCCAGTTCAATTTAACGTCGATAGGTTTAGGCTACTACTGTAAATGATTTCCCAATTTTCCCGATACCCATTATGAGGTTGCTACAACCTAGCCTATGAATTAAAGTTTACGAAGTAGATGCACACAGGTCGAGATAAAAATTTGATGTTACAGACAGTGACACATTCAGTAACGCCTTACACACCCTTGCCTGCATCTAGCTGATCTAGGGTGTAATCATTAGTCTAACATTTGCAAACAAGAGTTTCTATTGGACAAATTCAGGTATGTTTATCCCTTTTGCTTCTGCTTAAGAAACATTTTAACAGAATCAGCAGAATCAAAACCCTTGAACACACATAGTTCACTCACAGCAGCCACATTGTATCCCTTCTCCCATCTATGCACTCTTCCTCTCACCTTTGTTTTATGAACTTCAATGCACAATATCTCAGCTGTATGTGACCAGGTGAAAAAACCTTTCCAAGCCAAACCATATCATAACCACTACACACAGCCTACACTGTGGTCACCATATTAGTTAAAGTAACGTCATAGTCAACATAGTTCTATTAACTAACGCGTTAGTAAAGCCGCTACAATTATGCAGTAATGTTACAGTGTATAGTCAGTACGCAGTTTAGCAGGCAGTTACACCAGCGTGCCCCGGTTGCAATATATTTGTAAAAACCAAAAGCTTACCTTGACTTGGAAGAGTACCAGTGTTCTGTTGGATATAGCCAACATAGCATCCCTCTGTTTGAGCCAGGGCTAAATAGGCAAAACTTATTAAAATCTCTCCACCACTCTTGCTTTGCCTTCATTTTTGAATAAATAAATTTGTTCAAAAATGTTATAATATTGTCTTTCTCTTGGAGTCAAATACTCACCACATTTTTTGCACTGCAGTGTTAGCTGAAGCTTATGGTTTCAGTGATAGATTAAATTATCTGATCCTTTGATTGGGTGGACAACATGCCAGTCAATGCTGCAAGAGCTCTGATATGTTTGAGGACATCCTCCGGAAGTTGTCATAATTACTGTGTAAGGGGGTGGGAACCATGAGCCTCATAGGTTTTGTATTTAAGTCAATGTACCCAGAGAACAGAAACTAGCTGTCCTCCGGCTACACCATGGTGCTACCCTACAGAGTGCTGTTGAGGATACTGTAGACCTTCATTACAAAACAGTGTTTTAATTAATTGTTTGACAACACACCTCCGGATGTGTCCCAAACTCACTAAAAGTGGCAGTAATAAAGCCTCTTGAAAAAGTCAAACCTTGACCCAGAAAATATTTTTTTAAACTTTCAGCCTATATCGAATCTTCCACTCCTCTCAAAAATTGTAGACAAGGCTGTTGTGCAGCAACTCACTGCCTTCCTGAAGACAAACAATGTATACGAAATGCTTCAGTCTGGTTTTAGACCCCATCATAGCACTGAGACTGCACTTGTGAAGGTGGTAAATGACCTTTTAATGGCATCAGACCGAGGCTCTGCATCTGTCCTCGTGCTCCTAGACCTTAGTGCTGCTTTTGATACCATTGATCACGGCATTCTTTTGGAGATTGGAAACCTAAATTGGTCTACACGGACAAGTTCTGGCCTGGTTTAGATCTTATCTGTCGGAAAGATATCAGTTTGTCTCTGAATGGTTTGTCCTCTGACAAATCAACTGTAAATTTCGGTGTTCCTCAAGGCTCTGTTTTAGGACCACACACACACACACCACACACACATTACCTCTTGGGGATATCATTCGGAAACATAACTGTTAACTTTCACTGCTATGCGGATGACACGCAGCTGTACATTTCAATGAAACATGGAGAAGCCACAAAATTGCCCTCGCTAGAAGTCTGTATTTCAGACATAAGGAAGTGGATGGCTGCGAACTTTCTACTTTTAAACTCGGACAAAACAGAGATGGTTGTTCTAGGCCCCAAGAAACAAAGAGATCTTCTGTTGAATCTGACAATTAATCTTAAATGGTTGTACAGTCGTCTCAAATAAAACTGAAGGACCTTGGCGTTACTCTGGACCCTAATCTCTCTTTTGACGAACATATCAAGACAGTTTCAAGGACAGCTTTTTTTCCCCATCTACGTAACATTGCAAAAATCAGAAACTGTCCAAAAATGCAGAAAAATGAATCCATGTTTTTGTTACTTCTAGGTTAGACTACTGCAATTCCGGTTACCCGGATAAAGCTTTAAATAAACTTCAGTTAGTGCTATATACGGCTGCTAGAATCCTGACTAGAACCAAAAAATGTGATCATATTACTCCACTGCTAGCCTCCCTACACTGACTTCCTGTTAAGGCAAGGGCTGATTTCAAGGTTTTACTGCTAACCTACAAAGCATTACATGGGCTTGCTCCTACCCATCTCTGATTTGGTCCTGCCGTACATACCTACACGTACGCTACGGTCACAAGATGCAGGCCTCCTAATTGTCCCTAGAATTTCTAAGCAAACAGCTGGAGGCAGAGCTTTCTCCTATAGAGCTCCATTTTTATGGAATGGTCTGCCTACCCATGTGAGAGACGCAAACTCCGTCTCCACCGTTAAGTCTTTACTGAAGACTCATCTCTTCAGTGGGTCTTATTATTGAGTGTAGTCTGGCCCAGGCGTGTGAAGGTGAAGGTGAACGGAAAGGCTCTGGAGCAACGAACCGCTCTTGCTGTCTCTGCCTGGCCGGTTCCCCTCTTTCCACTGGGTTTCTCTACCTCTAACCCTATTACAGGGGCTGAGTCACTGGCTTACTGGTGCTCTTTCATGCCGTCCCTAGGAGGGGTACGTCACTTGAGTCACTGATGTGATCTTCCTGTCTGGGTTGGCGCCCCCCCTTGGGTTGTGCCGTGGCGGAGATCTTTGTGGGCTATACTCGGCCTCGTCTCAGGATGGTAAGTTGGTGGTTGAAGATATCCCTCTAGTGGTGTGGGGGCTGTGCTTTGGCAAAGTGGGTGGGGTTATATCCTTCCTGTTTGGCCCTGTCCGGGGGTATCATCGGATGGGGCCACAGTGTCTCCTAACCCCCCCTGTCTCAGCCTCCAGTATTTATGCTGCAGTAGTTTGTGTCTCGGGTGGCTCGGGTCAGTTTGTTATATCTGGAGTACTTCTCCTGTCTTATCCAGTGTCCTGTGTGAATTTAAGTATGCCCTATGTAATTCTCTTTCTCTCGGAGGACCTGAGCCCTAGGACCATGCCTCAGGACTACCTGGCATGAGGACTCCTTGCTGTCCCCAGTCCACCTGGCCATGCTGCTGCTCCAGTTACAACTGTTCTGCCTGTGGCTATGGAACCCTGACCTGTTCACCGGACATGCAACCTGTCCCAGACCTGCTGTTTACAACTCTAGAGACAGCAGGAGCGGTAGAGATACTCCTAATGATCGGCTATGAAAAGCCAACTGACATTTACTCCTGAGCTGCTGACTTGCTGCACCCTCGACAACTACTGTGATTATTGCTGGTCATTTATGAACATCTTGGCTATGTTCTGTTATAATCTCCACCCGGTACAGCCAGAAGAGGACTGGCCACCCCTCATAGCCTGGTTCCTCTCTAGGTTTCGGCCTTTCTAGGGAGTTTTTCCTGGCCACCGTGCTTCTACACCTGCATTGCTTGCTGTTTGGAGTCTTAGGCTGGGTTTCTGTACAGCACTTTGAGATATCAGCTGATGTACGATGGGCTGTATAAATACATTTGATTAGAATATATAGTTTTATCTAAAAATGGTAACTTTAAATGTTTTCCAATTTTTATGAAATTAACTGAGGAGCCTTCACTGTGTCCGTCAGTATTTGGCAGAGTGGGGTGGCCTCACTGGCCTGTATTCCAACTCCTCTCACTGGCCACCTAAGCCTTCCGTCCCCCCCACCTACCCTCCCTTCCTACTCCCTTAACTCCCATACCAGACCTCCCCCGCCTGATGCCTGCCCTCCCTTCCCACCCCTGCATCATTAGTCACATGAGAACAGGATCTAGATGGAGATGTGTTGGTGGTGAAGTGCTCCTGTCAAGCTGCAGCTGTGGCAGCACACACACCGTCACCTTTACTGCAGTCTGTGTGCCTCAGCTCACTTCACTGCCACACTCTGCTTCATCATCAGAACCGCTCTGTTTACTTCCCCAGAGTCACACTGTACCGTAGTAAAATACAGTACAGTGATTTGTGTTTGTATGTTTGACTGAGTATTATTGTGCCACGAAGACAGGCCTATTTTCAACCCATTAAACAACCATTGTAGGCTACTTTTGTCTTGCTGCTAATTCAGGTCAGACCCATCAGCAGATTGACAGTGTATAAAAGGTTACTGTATGCTATTCTGAAGGGAGCTCAAACAACAAACAGAATGGAAAGAAACACAGGAGTCTATATTACAATACATATTCAAATATTAAAACTCAGTAACATATTCGCCCATTCACTGTCAGTAGTAGGAGTTAATGAGGTGAAATATTGACTGTCGGTGCTGGCACGTCCTGGCTGCATTGTGGGGGTTATATATATATATATATAATAACAATAATAATAAATTGCCACAGCTAGCTTGGCACTAGCCTTGCTAATGATCTCTGCTGAGAGAGGAGCCAACTCCGAGGTACTGGCTCCCTCTGTGCCATCCGCCACCACTGTTACTATGGAACACATGTGATTTTGCTAAATTCACATTTAGACAATAGTGAACACAAGTAAAAACCTCTGGGGGTGGGGACAGTACAACTGTTCGATCAACTTTAATACCAAAGAGTTTTGCCTACCATAAAGCACTACTTAGTGATTAATTGCTCACATGGACCCAACAAATTCACATATTTCCAGATATCTCCTGTTATGGTTTGACAGGAAGAGTTGGGTCTGCCAAGAGTGGGTGAAAATGCACATTGGTGATGAAATTTCACTTCCTTATGTTATAAAATACATTTTACCAAGACAAATATAATTCTTCACGTTCTGAATTGTTCATCGAGGTCGTTCTCGAACAGATCATTAACAGTGTATTTACATTGAGATAATGTTTGTGGAATCAGCTGTCACATAGCAATGTTATTATCATATTTCTTCTGTCAGGCCTAATTGGCCAGTTTAAGTGTGACATTTGCACTAGCTGTCAACCCTGTCAGTGTTTTAATTGACAAGAGGCTTCCTCAATCCAATAGCCCCCTAGCCTAATTTTACTGCTTTTCCTCCCCAGCAAGGAAAAAAAGAAGCTTATAGATCACATTAACGCCGGCTCCTCCACAAGGTACAGATACAGTGGCAGGAGACACTAATGGCTAACAGAGTAGCAACATAATACAAAGAAACAGGAATTTTTTATTTCTCCCTCTAAATAGCTTGGGTATGAAATACAATTCCACAGATAATTCGGTCCTAATCTGAGCATAGCAACAGTGATAAAAACATGCAAAAAGCTCATGAAAACTTGAATGACATTTTGTTTTGTAAATTGAAGCTCTCCATTGACAGTAGGCTAGGTTAATGTTAGGAGGCAACAACTTCAGCTGGGTGAGCATTTAATAGGCCTCATCATGTGCTCGCATTAAGCACACACACAGATATACCCATACACACTCATAAACTAGCAACAGTGTAATCACCTTCCTTACCTAGCAGAAAACTGTAGTATTAGGGTCTGACATCTGCAGAACGTTATGGGGGCCAAGTTGAGCAGTTATAACTGATAGCACAGAGCAGTGGTTTTCAAACCTATCCTCTGCGACCACCAAACGTCTCACAACTGTGTTGTAGCCCTGAACTTACCTAATCAAGGACTTGATGATTAGTTGACAAGTTAAATCAGGTTTACTAGCTGTGGAATAGTTCAAATACATGGAACGGCTGGGGGTCCCAGAGGAGAGGTTTTAAAATCCCTCGCCTAGAGCCCTCAAATTCATATCTGACCTCTAAACCCGTTTCTCTCTTCCCCCCGCCAATTCTTTCCCTCTAATCAAGGACTGATTTGGAGTACTCAAATCTTACCCTTAGAGGTCTGGAGTACGGCTAGTTTTCTGTTTTACCTGATAATGAATTGCTCCCACCTAGTGTCCAAGGTCTACATCAGTCGATGATGAGGGGCAGAATGAAAAACGAATGAACAAAGCAGTGGAACTGACTTCGAGGTCCAGAATTAAATTTGAGGGATGTATTTAATACTAACAAACGGGAAATGCCTTTTCTGGCTCATGCAGTTCAGTTGTCCACCCTTATATACTGTTATCCTAATTTATCAAACTCCACCCAGGTGTCCTGTCCTACGGCATAGATGATAAATCCTCTGACTGGAGGAGCCAATGGTTGCTGTCAATCCCCTGACAGCCTATGTAAGTAGGACAGATGGAAGTAAAATAATGCTGTGAGTTGATGAGTTCATGTTGGCCATGGCCTATCCTACAACACAGGGTTTACTCCAGGCTGAATGGATAGTGTCATGATGAACACACTCCAACTCCATGTTTGCCATTTTAATCCCAGCCTGACGTGAAACCAGTCCCTTAGCCAGTCTGTCGTCATCACTCGCGTTTTAATCTCATCAACCAAGACCGCCACCCGGGCCGGCCGGTGAATCTGTACCTTGTCCTCGCCTTGTTAAAACGCCAGGGCAAATCAGAGGATTACAACCTCCTTTGACTTCAGCAGCGTGGGCTGGGCAGCTTAGCAACAACCACAATGCTCATCTCACTGTGCTGCTGCTGGTAGTCAATCTAGTATGGGGGTTTCCTCAACACAAAATAAGTTACAATATAAAACATGCTTATTTTTGTTCCCCAACTGGTGGCATGGGGGTGATTTTACTTGGCTCCCCAAGTTTGAGAAACAAAATAACTAAATACACCAGCAAATCAGCACCAAGCTATTTTTATTTGGGAAATATTTTCCAAAGTATTCCCACAGAGATGTTTGTGATTGTACACAAAATGTTAGCAAGGTTTGAAGCGATTGTTTTAATAAAATATTATCTGTGAGGTTATTGCAGTCAAGTTGCTCTACAAATTATTTGTAATTATGTTCAGTTCTCCTAACCATCCGCTCAAGAAAACAAATCGGCCTGCGGCTGAGCTGAATCTAGCTGATTAAAAACCATCAGAATACCATCAGAATAACAATGCAATTTGATAGTTTGAACTGTCCCGACAGGTGAAAGGATGCATGTCGTAGCCAGTGAGACAGCCTACCTATGAGCACACCGCACCTTTCTCCCCTCCACTATTGAAGAAACCAACCCCTGGTTCAATTGTGCTTTGAAAAACAACAGCCACCTAAAAAAAAACTTGTAGATACCTTATTACTCCCTGTACTTAGATACATTTTCACTTCAGGGGCGAAATCTCAGGAGGCAATTTCTACAAACTACATTACAACACTATTGTAACACCATGCAAGTGCGTTTGGGCCAAACGGTGGATCTCACAATATATATTTATTGATATCAAATACTGTAGATTTGGAGCCAAGATCTACTTTTCGTCATGCTAGAACACTACACTAAAGAGCGAGGTCTTCACACATGATTTAGGTATTCATCGGCTACATCATATTTATAAAACAGGTGGTAGCCTACCTTACAGCCATAGCAGTTCGACATCTTATAAACAATTTGTGAAATTGCCTGAGGAATTTTCCAATGCCACATCTTCTGAAAGCTACACAGAACCACTAAATGTGAAAAATAACGGTATACCACAAGACCGTAACCTAACAGTCTGTATGTGTAAATAAATGACGCATAGAGCTGGAACGACAATAATGATTGAAATAGTAGAAAATGTGTCATTTGCTAACATAATCCAAAAAAACAAAAGGGTAAATAGAATAGTTGCGGCACAAAATTCTTACCTTGAAAAATCCATAACAATAACAGGAGCGCTCGGACTCTCCCAGACATCGCCATTGCCCAACATGAACCGCACGTGCCCTGTGCAAGACAAATAGCAAACTTGTCTACAAAAGGAGTAGGCGTCTGTTGTCTTTTTGAAGTTAGTCTCCTGTTCAGTGGGCTCTCATCCGCTCCACTTCTGGCCAAAGTGAACGCGGGAAGTTGAACTTAGACAGTATAGAAAGGTAATAGTTTATGAATTATTTCAGCTTTCCCGTCCGCCGAGCAAACATTGCAGAAAACTGGCGCTGGTACACTTCCACCGTACACGGTCAAATAAGAAACCATTTGTCGAGAAGTCGACGCTCTGTTTCCCTTGACTTTACTCCTGAAACCCTTACATATGTGCTGCTTTCCATCTCTCTCCAGAGTTGAAATGTAGACAGTAGTCTCCCCTCCTTACCCTCGAAGTGGACAGTTATAACGGGTCACCTGCCCGCCTGCACCTGTGCGCACATGAAACGCCCCGCCCCCTATCATTATGGACATTTTGCACTGTTATGGTTTAATTTTGCACTGTTTGTTTTTATACTTTCTACTCTGTAACATCTATACACAAGATTAATAATTTATATAGGACTAATTACTATGAACTAAGGCTTGTAATGAAGCCTTATTAACTGTGGAAAAAAAAGTTATTAAAGGCCCAGTGCGTTCAAAAAAAGTGATTTGCCTGTGTTTTTTTTCCCAGTCAAAGGTTTGGACACACCAACTCATTCAAGGGTTTTTCTTTATTTTTTTACTATTTTCTACATTGTAGAATAATAGCGAAGACATCAAAACTATGAAATAACACATATGGAATCATGTAGTAACCAAAATAGTGTTAAACAAATATATCTTTTAGATTGTTCAAAGTAGCCGCCCTTTGCCTTGACGACAGCTTTGCACACTCGTGGCATTCTCTCAACCAGCTTCATTAGGAATGCTTTTCCAACAGTCTGGAAAGCGTTCCCACATATGCGGAGCACTTGTTGGCTGCATTTCACTCTGTGGTCCAACTCATAACAAAACATCTCATTTGGGTTGAGGTCGGTAATTGTGGAGGCCAGGTCATCTGATGCAGCACTCCATCACTCTCCTTCTTGGTCAAATAGCCCTTACACAGCCTGGAGGTGTGTTTTGGGTCATTGTCCTGTTGAAAAACAAATGATAGTCCCACTAAGTGCAAACCGGATGGGATGGCATATCGTTGCAGAATGCTGTGTTAGCCTTGCTGGTTAAGTGTGCCTTGAATTCTAAAGAAATAATTGACAGTGTCACTAACAAAGCACCCCCACACTATCAAACCTCCTCCTCCATGTTTCACGGTGGGAACCACACATGTGGAGGTCATCCGTTCACCTACTCTGCATCTCACAAATACACAGCGGTTGGAACCAAAAATCTCAAATTTAGATTCATCAGACCAAAGGACAGATTTGCACCGGTCTAATGTCCATTGCTCGTATTTCTTGGCCCAAGCAATTCTCTTCTTATTATTGGTGTCCTTTAGTAGTGTTTTCCTTGCAGCAATTCGATCATGAAGGCCTGATTCACGCAGTCTCCTCTAAACAGTTGATATTGAGATGTGTCTGTTACTTGAACTCTGTGATGCAATTATTTGGGCTGCAATCTGAGGTGCAGTTAACTCTAATGAACGTATCCTCTGGAGCAGAGGTAACTCTGGGTCTTCCTTTCCTGTGGCGGTCCTCATAAGAGCCAGTTTCATCATAGCGCTTGAGGGTTTTTGCAACCTCACTTGAGGAAACTTTCAAAGTTCTTGATATTTTACAGATTGACTGACCTTCATGTCTTCAAGTAATGATGGACTGTCGTTTCTCTTTGCTTATTTGAGCTGTTTCTGACATAATATGGACTTGGTCTTTTACCAAATAGGGCTATCTTCTGTTTATCACCCCTACATTGTCACAACACAACTGATTGGCTCGAACACATTAAGAAGGAAAGAAATTCCACAAATTCACTTTTAACAATGTAGTCACCTGCATTCCAGGTGACTACCTCATGAAGGTGGTTGAGAGAATGCCAAGAATGTGCAAAGCTGTCATCAAGGCAAAGGGTGGCTACTTTGAAGAATCTCAAATCTCAAATATATTTTGATTTGTTTAACACTTTTTTGGTTACTACATGATTCCATGTGTGTTATTTCATAGTTTTGATGTCTTCACTATTATTCGACAATGTAGAAAATTGTAAAAAAATTAAGAAAAACCCTTGAATGAGTAGGTGTGAAATTGTGAAATTGATGATAATGCCCTTTTAGTGTAAGAACTGTTTGAAAAGACAGGCTGACATTTCAACCTGGATCACCAGACATCACCGGGTGGTAAATTAGTTAATAGACCAATAAGAAAGAGTTTCAAACCTCTGCCAATAACAGCTAGTTTTCAGTTTTCCCCTCCTCACTCAGACCACTCCCAGAGAGTCCTAGCAAATTATTTCTTTATAAATTGCTCATTGCTAAGAAGCTGTTTTTGTTTCTTTTTAACCATTTTAAGTGAAAACAATCACAGTAAGGTACTTAATTGTTGCCCAAAAATGATTTTATATTGAAATAAAAATGTCTGCATTGGACCTTTAAGGTCAAGTGCTAAGGGGATACAAGCATTGGCCTACAGACTTGTCAAAGATCTAAGAAGATAAGCATGGCAGTGACCTGTCTTCTGAAGGGATAGGGTGTATGGAATAATGCTGTGAATGAGCATGGAGAAGATTATTCCTGATTTGTACTGAAATGTATATTCAGGTCAATGCTATAGATAAAACGTTTCAGGGATTTAGTTCATACTGAAATTTATTCCAGATAAAGTCTATAAAGATGTGAAATCAGTTAAAGTGCATTACCTGAGACTCATTTAAATGTTTACATATAGGACACATTTCTTTTGCATGTCAAAATCCCCAGGAAACATTAACAGATAGTTGTGTGAGAGGACAGATAGGAGCATGAGCTAGGCTTTTAAGTTGTAGTGTAAGTCTGAGGTCCTGCCTCAGCTCATAAATGGGTTGTCAGGTGAAATATTAATATCTGCGTGGCCCATGTGTTGTTTTAGTTGTTGGATGTAATGGATTTATTACATGATATAAATCCAGCATCTTTTAGACTGATCTGTCCTCACCTCGATCTGCAGTGAAATACACAACGACCATGACTGCCACCACTGCTAACCTCAACCCACTACCTCATCACATCAGACCTGTGTGTTCCAGAACCTAGAGTTAATAATTGACTGGCAGACTCTTGAATTTTTCATGGCCTCATATTTTTGGTCCTGCTTTTCCTGCTTTTTAACATTGCCAGCCAATTTGACAGAGGTCATAGCTTACGAAGAATATTTTCACTGGCTATAAAATAGAGCTTCAATTAATAACATGAGTTGTTATGTTACACCAGACAGAGTCACTAGCTCGTCTGAATGAAGGTGAAATGTGACTGTCTGAGGCTCTGAGCATCGTCCTCCAGTAGACAGGTATAGGTAAATGAGAGAGACCCTGACATGACCTCACAATGACTTGTCTATGTAATTGATGCTCATGTTTTACTCTCACCAGATTGGAACAAAAACCAAAGATATCTGAAAAGCCTACTGAAAAGATATAGCTAGTATTTGAATGCCACCCCCCCCAGCTTATTCACACTAACATACCAAGAAAACTTGATGCTGATGGCTAGTGTAAATTATTGATAATTAATGGTGGGTATATGGAGAGAGGCACTAATCTCAAACTGCACCGTGGGAACATTCTAAGGCTGCACTATTTTTCATTCCACATATATTCCCAGAACAGATTTTCAAATTGTTTGGCAATTATAGAGTAGGGCTCTATGTCACTGTTACTTTGTTTAAGGAACCATAAAATGTACAATATATCCCACGTGAGATCAACTGCGATTTGTGAAATTGGATTGTCTTAAAATGTATTTTGTGTGAACATAATTCAAAGTCCCATGCAGCTGTTTTTATCTCTGATCTTTACTGGGTAACAATTAAGTACCTTACTGTGCATGTTGTCAATTAAAATGGTCAAAAAGAAACAAAAATGCCTCCCAAGGCATCGCTGTGCTTTAGGCATCACTACAGACCCTGGTTCAATCCCAGGCAGTGTCACCACTGGCTGTGACCATTAGTCCTATAGGGTGGTGCACAATTGGCCCAGCGTTGTCTGGGTTAGGGGAGGGTTTGGCCAGGGGGGGGCTTTACTTGGCTCAGCGATGAGACTGGATCACAATTGGATATCACAAAAAAGGGGATAAAATACAAAAAACTAAAATAGCATCTTAGCAAAGGGCAGTTTCTTAAGCAAAAAATGAGCTAGGACTGTCTGAGTGGGGAGGGGAAAACTGAAAACTAGCTGTTATTGGCAGAGAGGTTTGGAACTGTCTTTCTTATTAATATGTTAACTAATTTACCTCAGGATGATGTCCCCATAGAAGGCTTAAACTCCATCCCACCAAAACAGGCAGAACTTTCAGACGCTTTCAAACAGCTCTTACACTAAAAGGGCATTATCATCATGTGCACAATTAAACAATATTATTTAGGGTTGGCGCCCCCACTTGGGTTGTGCCGTGGTGGAGATCTTTGTGGGCTATACTCGGCCTTGTCTCAGGATGGTAAGTTGGTGGTTGAAGATATCCCTCTAGTGGTGTGGGGGCTGTGCTTTGGCAAAGTGGGTGGGGTTATATCCTTCCTGTTTGGCCCTGTCCGGGGGATGTCATCGGATGGGGCCACAGTGTCTACTGACCCCTCCAGTCTCAGCCTCCAGTATTTATGCTGCAGTAGTTTATGTGTCGGGGGCTAGGGTCAGTTTGTTATATCTGGAGTACTTCTCCTGTCCTATCCGGTGTCCTGTGTGAATTTAAGTATGCTCTCTCTAATTCTCTCTCTCTTTCTTTCTCTCTCTCGGAGGACCTGAGCCCTAGGACCATGCCTCAGGACTACCTGGCATGATGACTCCTTGCTGTCCCCAGTCCACCTGGCCGTGCTGCTGCTCCAGTTTCAACTGTTCTGCCTGTGATTATTATTATTTGACCATGCTGGTCATTTATGAACATTTGAACATCTTGGCCATGTTCTGTTATAATCTCAGAAGAGGAGATGGCCACCCCACATAGCCTGGTTCCTCTCTAGGTTTCTTCCTAGGTTTTGGCCTTCCTGGGGAGTTTTTCCTAGCCACCGTGCTGCTACACCTGCATTGCTTGCTGTTTGGGGTTTTAGGCTGGGTTTCTGTACAGCACTTTGAGATATCAGCTGATGTACGAAGGGCTATATAAATATATAAATAAATTTGATTTGATTTGATTATTCCAACCACGTAGAATGGAAATATATATAAAACACAGGAAATCATGTTTTTGACTGCGCTGGTCCTTTTCAGTTTTCACCTAAAATTACATACCCAAATCTAACTGCCTGTAGCTCAGGACCTGAAGCAAGGATATGCATATTCTTGATACCATTTGAAAGGAAAAACTATGACCTTTGGAGGAAATGTGAAATTATTGTAGGAGAATATAACCCATTAGATCTGGTAAAAGAAAAAAAACAGGCCAATATATGATTTAGGAATCTATGTGCAGTTTAGATTTTGACCACTAGATGTCAGCAGTGTATGTGCAAAGTTTTAGAATGATCCAATGGACTATTGCATTTTCTGTTCAAAATGTTGCATCAAGACTGCCCAAATGTGCCTAATTGGTTTATTAATGCATTTTCAAGTTCATAACTGTACACTCTCCTCAAACAATAGCATGGTATTCTTTCACTGTAATACTGTACTACTGTAAATTGGACAGCTCAGTTAGATTATCAAGAATTTAAGCTTTCTGCATATATCAGATATGTCTATGTCCTGGGAAATGTTCTTGTTACTTACAATCTCATGCTAATCACATTAGACTACTGTACGTTAGCTCATCCATCCTGCGGGGTGGATCCTGTAGGTGGTTAAATAAGTACTTCCTTGTTGTCCATCCATTCTGTATAATAGCTTATTTCAATGGCATGTACTCCCTAATTATTTGATTATTTGGTATCTTTTCACTTTGAGCTGCAGTTGACTTCCTGAAGAAATTCTTTGTTAAACATGTTCATGTGAGAAGAACCCCTGATCTCAATTCCAGGTGGAATATTTTTATTTTATTTTTATTTCACCTTTATTTAACCAGGTAGGCAAGTTGAGAACAAGTTCTCATTTACAATTGCGACCTGGCCACAATATGGGCCTCTCTGTCCTCAACTGTGGTGTCCATGCATTGATAGTGTGTCTGGTCCGGCATGATTCATGACTCAATTCAACTCTTTGTGCCTTGTTCCTCAGTTTACTTTCTCGTTTTCTAAACAAGTGGAACTCAAATGCAGCAGAGAATCTATCACCAATTAGTTTGTTATTAATGAATGGTTGATTAGTGTCATCTAGTGGTCAAGAGGTGAAGAGCATTCGTTTTCACAACCAGACGATAGTCTGCAGTATTTTAATTTAAATGTAAAATTGAGAGGTGACTTCAATCTAGAAACATAATCTACAAGGAGGATATCCTCCAATCATCTCATTGTGTGAACCCTCAGTCTCAACATTTTTCTCTGAAAAGCATCTCTTCACTGAAAAATGTATTTTATTCACACAGACAGATGCCAAAGAGGTAAATACCAGTCTTTCGTATCAGACTATCATGTCCAGCAAACGTGGGATTTGGTTCAGGATTCTGTGATTACTTAAAAATAATCTGTTGATTTTAGACATACTCGAATTGTAGCCTATTTTAATGCATCATATCCATATCTCTCATCATCTGTGGCACTTATTAGGGTGATGCATTTAACCACTTTAGAGTACTGCACCTTCATAATGTATTGGTGTACAGCATCACAGTCACAGACAGTACTTTAATACCGTAATATACAGATCCCACAGTCACAGGAGGGTCACAATACTTGAATCCACAGGAGGTTGGTCGCACCTTAATTGGGGAGGACGGGCTCGTGGTAATGGCTGGAGCGGAATAGGTGGAATGGTATCAAATACATAGAACACATGGTTTCCATGTTCCGGTCATTATTATGAGCCATCCTCCCCTCAAAAGCCTCCTGTGCTTGATTCCCTAAAGGGGACTATGTGAATGATTTGACGATGAATGAGACACCAGGATTATTAGGAGAGTGGATGGGCTGGTTCTATGTCTCCAATACATATCAATGCACAGCCTTCTAAATATGTGTATCTTTGTTCTCCCTTCCACCATCACTTTTGCCCGCCCTCATTCCAACAGGTCGGACAGAGGGGAAAAACGCAATGTTCACACCTCTGACTATCTCTCTGTCATCAATCCACTTTATCATGTTCCCCTGTGCTTTAAATGTATACAATATCTCCCCCACTTGTACATATACAGTACTACTGTTCCTGACGACTGTAGCCTCCCTGTTTGTAAGCAATCACCAGAGGAGAGATAATGGCCGTGTTCGAGAGGATCAAACTGTAGCGTATCATGGGTACGTTGTGACTGAGTAGTTATTTTTCCTTTTCTTTTCTTTTTTTTACATTCCAAAAACAAAAACAAATGTACTGTATACATACGAACAACTTAAGAACAAATAAAAACAATGACTACATCTCCTCTGTCACGCCTTGACCTTAGAGATCCTTTTAATTCTCTATTTGTTTAGGTCAGGGTGTGACTAGGGTGGGCAATCTATGTTTTCTATTTCTTTGTTGGCTGGGTATGGTTCCCAATCAGAGGCAGCTGTCTATCATTTTCTCTGATTGGGGATCATACTTAGGCAGCCTTTTTTCCACCTGTAGTTTGTGGGATCTTGTTTTTGGTACTGTCCTGTTTAGCCCTACTAGGCTGTATGTTTCATTGGTTACGCTTTATTGTTTTGTTTCTGGTTATCACTAATAAAAATTACGCTTCATCCACACTGCATCTTGGTCTGACCATCCTTACAACGACGAGCGTAACATCATCTGCCCAGACCCGCATGCTCACACATCCATCACTATTGCCTGCATTATTGTTTTCCAATTGATATTAAATTGTACCAATTTGTTTTTCTTGGTTGCCCATCCTATTTCAATATTTAAATAATACATCATTTGATTTTTCCATTGTGTCAATGATGGCGGCTTGATTGACTTCCACATGTTTAGTATATGCTTTTTCAAAATGAGTAAAGAATAGTTCCGCCCATTGGGTATCTCACTACACCCCCATATGTCATGTCTTGAAATATGCAGAGAGATTGATTAAAAGTACTTTTACATTGTAGTACTTCTGACACCTTTTATAGCTTTGCCCACAACTTCCAAACTTTATAGCATTCCCAGAAAGCATGGATTATTGAGTCATTTTAAGTTTTACACTTGAGACATGACTCTGCTGTGCTGTAGAACTTGTGAATTGCGTATCTTGTATAATTAATTCTAGTTTATACTGGAATGAGCGTACATTTTAGTTAACTGTAAATTCGTTAGTAATGCTCCAACTTTCCCTCCATCTTATGCCAATATCAGTTGAGTATCAGTATGAGTTAAGTCTTGGTTCCAATAGTATATAATATTTTCTAAGAGATTTTCACTTGGATATGCTTTCTACAAGGTTTTGTAGATCTTCCCTATCATATGAACATCCTTTTCTGACTCAAATCCAAAAGATTTCAAATCAAAATTGTGTGATATGTAACTTTTAAGTTGCATGTATTTGAAACTATCTACATTGGTCAGTACAAAATTACTTTTTACCTCTGTCATGGAAATAAATGTATTTCCTATTACCAAGTCATTTACGGTTTCTATGCCTTTATTATTCCATGTGTGCCAATTTATCGAAGGAATTCAGAAAAGCTATCCAAGAATTATTCCATAAGGTTGTGTTTTTACTTGTGGGTAGTTATTTATGATGGAAAGTGATTTGTAGATTAGTCAGTTGGCACTGTCAGCTGCAATGTCAAACAAGCCTATTGTGACAGGGTTGGAACCTCAGTTTTGGTGTTTTCTGTGGGACCCTAATTAGTGTGGACTGTATAAAGCACAACTATTCTGTTTCAGTTTAGGCGTGTGTGCATGCGTGCATGCTCGTTCTTGTGTGTGTGTGTTGTGTGTGTGTGTGTGTGTGTGTGTGTGTGTGTGTGTGTGTGTGTGTGTGTGTGTGTGTGTGTCCAGTTGCTGTGATACACTGAAAAAAATATAAAAACGCTACATGCAAGAATTGCAAATATTTTAACTGAGTTATAGTTCATATAAGGAAATCAGTTGTTTGAAATAAATTCATTAGGCCTTTGCTATGGATTTCACATGACTTGGAATACAAATATGCATCTGTTGGTCACAGATACAGTACCTTAAAAAATGTAGGGATGTGGATCAGAAAATCAGTCAGTATCTGGTGTGAACACTATTTGCCTCATGCAGCGCGACACATCTCCTTCGCATAGAGTTGATCAGGCTGTTGATTGTGGCCTGTGGAATGTTGTCCCACTCCTCTTCAATGGCTGTGCGAAGTTGCTGGATATTGGCGGGAACTGGAACACCGTGTCGTACACGTCGATCCAGAGCATCCCAAACTTGCTCAATGGGTGACATGTCTGGTGAGTAAGCAGGCCATGGAATAACTGGAATTGTGTACAGAATTGTGTACAGATCCATGCGACATAGGGCTGTGCATTGTTATGCTGAAACATGAGGTGATGGCAGCGGATGAATGGCACGACAATGGGCCTCAAGATCTCATCACGGTTTCTCTGTGCATTCAAATTACCATCGATAAAATACAATTGTGTTCATTGTCCGTAGCTTATGCCTGCTCATACCATAACCCCACCGCCACCATGGGGCACTCTGTTCACCAGCAAACCGCTTGTCCACACGACGCCATACACACGGTCTGCCATCGCCCCTGTTGAAACTGGTTTTCATCCATGAAGAGCACACTTCTCAAGCGTGCCAGTGGCCATCGAAGGTGAGCATTTGCCCACTGAAGTTGGTTACAATGCCGAACTGCACTCAGGTCAAGACCCTGGTGAGGATGACGAGCACGCAGATGAGCTTCCCTGAGACGGTTTCTGACAGTTGTGCAGAAATTCTTCGGTTGTGCAAACCCATAGTTTCATCAGCTGTCCAGGTGGCTGGTCTCAGACGGTCCCGCAGGTGAAGCCAGATGTGGAGGTCCTGGGCTGGCGTGGTTACCCATTTTCGGCGGTTGTGAGGTCGATAAGACATACTGCCAAATTCTCTAAAATGACATTGTTAGGCAGCTTATGGTAGATAAAACAACATTAAATTATCTGGCAAAATCTCTGCTGGACATTCCTACAGTCAGCATGCCAATGGCACACTCCCTCAAAACTTGAGACATATGTGGCATATCGTTGTGTGACAAAACTGCACATGTTAGAGTGGCCTTTTATTGTTTGCAGCAGAAGGTGCACTTGTGTAATGACCATGCTGTTTAATTGACTTCTTGATACGCCACACCTATTAACCTGTTTTTGCTTTGTCAATTTGGGGTATTGTGAGTAGATTGATGAGGGAAAAAACGTGTTTTATCCATTTTAGAATAAGGCTGTTACGTAACAAATTGTGGAAAAAGTCAAGGGGTCTCAATTTTTTCCGAATGCACTGTATGTAGTTTAGATGTTTAGAAACACTCCATACAGGAGAGGATGACATCTAATAGGGATCCGCCCACTTACATCCCTCCAACCGCAAGGCACTACAGAGGGTAGTGCGAACAGCACAGTACATCACTGGGGCTAAGCTTCCTGCCATCCACGACCTCTATACCAGGCAGTGTCAGAGGAAGGCCCTAAAAAATGTCAAAGACTCCAGCCACGCTAGTCATAGACTGTTCTCTCTGCTACCATACGCCAAGTCTAGGTCCAAGAGGCTTCTAAACAACTTCTACCCCCAAGCAATAAGACTCCTGAACATCAAATCAAATGGCTACCCAGACTATTTGCATCCTCTCTTTTACGCTGCTGCTACTCTCTGTTATTATCTATGCATAGACATTTTAATAACTCTACCTACATGTACATATTACCTCAATTACCTCGACTAACCGGTGCCACCACAGATTGACTCTGTACTGGTACCCCCTGTATATAGCCTCGCTATTGTTATCTTACTGCTGCTGTTTAATTATTTGTTACTTTTATTTCTTATTTTTTATAGGTATTTTTCTTAAAACTGCATTGTTGGTCAAGGGCTTGTAAGTAAGCATTTCACTGTTGTATTCGGCGCATGTGACAAATGAAAATGTATTTGATTTGTGTCACTGAGCTCAAAAATTCCTTTATGGTCTATAACCAACCAGGCACAGGATCTATATGTTGCATTTACCAAACCAAACCAAATCAATAAGTGGCGGCAGATAGCCTTGTGGTTAGAGTGTTGGACCAGTAACCGAAAGGTTGGTGGATCGAACACCCGAGCTGACAAGGTCAAAATCTGTTGTTCTGCCACTGAACAAGGCAGTTAACCCACCGTTCCTAGGCCGTCCTTGTAAATAATAATTTGTTCTTAACTGACTTGCCTAGTTAAAAACACAAGATATAGCTAACATCCAGGGGCAATCTGTATTTTGGTAATTATTCCTCTGTCCCTGGCTTCAATGAGAGCAGGAGAGATCCCATTATTCAGTGTGTAATCAGTACCTCATCACCTGGCCTATTGTCTTTTTTCAGCTGCTCATCAGTAACGGAGCTCCATACTTGGCCAGATGGGTCAATTCATAATATAAGGCAGGGTTGGAATGAGAAGAACCCAAGATTGACCTTCTCCTTCAAATACTTGTGTTAATTAGTTTGAGTTCCATTGTGGAATTGGCATAACGTTCCTTAATCTTGATATGTGTCTTTTTTTTCTTTTTTTCTTTAAAAAAACAAACATTTTATCAATAATGTTTAGCCGGGCGCTATTCATTAATACAACTATTCGTCAATGCCAGCCTATAGATTAAGTTGACAACTGGGCAGAAGTGAGATTGTGTCAGTGAAATTACCCCCACTGGACCTTGGTGCCCCAGTTGCTGGTGGAATGACATGGGTGGCAGTAAAGGGCGCTTTCAACAGAATGGTGGGGTGTACTATGACTAATTATTGCCCCTGCTGGACTACTAGTTCCACAGAGAAATGTTGAAATATGGAGGGTATATTTGGTATGTAAATACATGCTGTATGCCTAAATACTTAAATACTGTGTGTTTTTTACTTTCCCACCCAATCCTTGGGATAGTTACAATTCAACTGTTTATGCATTTATCTCTGACGACACATGCCCTCTCACTCCATAGACTCGAGGGACCCCGATCACAATTCCAAAATGACTGAGGAGGAAGGGGTGGAGCAAGTGAAACAGAGAGAGAGAATTGGAAACAGATGACAAGAAGAGGGCATGAGACAAAGTATCAGAAAAGGGTTAAGACAGAAAGAAGGAGAAAGAAGGAACAAGACCCGAACATTTATTTTTTTACATAGGAATTTGGAAGGCATAGTGCTTTTAGAAGACGTTTTGATGTTTCTTTGTCATTTTGGAGTTCACTTTTAAATTCATAGGAAACTTTGATATGCAGAACACAGCCTAAAGGATCAGGACAAGAAGGATATCGGAGAGGACAGCTGGAATGTCACTTTTTCACTCAGTCAAAATGCTTCTCTATTTTATCCCGGACTCTGCTGCAGATTAACTTCTATGCTGACCCTTAGAGCAGCAACTACAGCAACTATACTAATATGTCCAGACCTACATCTGAGACATCAATCTTGTCCGAGAACATATCCTCTCTGAATCTGGAAAATGCTACAATCTTCAATGGTGAGTGAATAGATGTAAAAAGGTTCTCAATGTATAATCCTTTTTTAAATCTAACTTTACAAGGTATGTTAAACAGGTTCCATGATCATGGCTGACAAATATAATGTGGTAACAGCTAACAAAATTCAAAACAGTGGCAACTATTTCTAAGAGTGGTATTGAATGTTGTCAATTATTTTAAAAATGGTGTGCATTGAATGCACAGTAGCCTACCTTGAAATGTAAGTCGGTCTTGATTACTGTCTCCAATCGGAATAATACTACTATAATCCAATATGGTCTGCTTTCAAGACAGATAAAGAGTGCAGGGAAGAAGCAGAGCAAACTTTTACCTCTCCAGTATTCTAGTCAGATTCAGTATGTTGAATTACTGTAACCGACAAGGTCTCTTGATCTCAAGTGAGCAACAGGTTAGTTAGGATGGGACTGGGTTGGAAAGTAAATGTACTTATTCTCAAGGGGAGGGAGATGATAGAGAGAAAAACTAAATGGATTTCTGTCTTTCATAAAATAAGTTGTATTGTATGACCCTCTATTTCTGAAACTATCTGCCGCCATTGTCGCAACCCCTATTACCAGCCTGTTCAACCTCTCTTTCATATTGTCTGAGATCCCCAAGGATTCGAAAGCTGCCACAGTCATCCCCCTCTTCAAAGGGGGAGACACCCTGGACCCAAACTGTTACAGACCTATAACCATCCTGCCCTGCCTATTGAAGGTCTTCGAAAGCCTGGTCAACAAACAGATCACTGACCATCTCGAATCCCACCGTACCTTCTCCGCTGTGCAATCTGGTTTCCGAGCCGGTCACGGGTGCACCTCAGCCACGCTCAAGGTACTAAATGATATCATAACCGCCATCGATAAAAGACAGTACTGTGCAGCCGTCTTCATCGACCTGGCCAAGGCTTTCGACTCTGTCAATCACCATATTCTTTTCGGCAGACTCAGTATCCTCTGTTTTTCTAATGACTGCCTTGCCCTCTTCACCAACTACTTTGCAGACAGAGTTCAGTGTGTCAAATCGGAGGGCATGTTGTCCGGTCCTCTGGCAGTCTCTATGGGGGTGCCACAGGGTTAAATTCTCAGGCTGACTCTTTTGTCTGTATATATCAATGATGTTGCTCTTGCTGCGGGCGATTCCCTGATTCACCTCTACGCAGACGACACCATTCTGTATACTTCTGGCCCTTCCTTGGACACTGTGCTATCTAACCTCCAAACGAGCTTCAATGCCATACAACACTCCTTCCGTGGCCTCCAACTGCTCTTAAACGCTAGTAAAACCAAATGCATGCTTTTCAACCGTTCGCTGCCTGCACCCGCAAGCCCGACTAGCATCACCACCCTGGATGGTTCCGACCTAGAATATGTGAACATCTATAAGTACCGTAATTTCTGGACTATTAAGCGCACCTGAATATAAGCCGCACCCACTGAATTTAAAAAATATATATGTATTTTGTACATAAATAAGCCACACATGTCTATAAGCCTCAGGTGCCTACCGGTACATTGAAACAAATTAACTTTACACAGCCTTTAAACGAAACACGGCTTGTAAAAAAAAAGGCTTTTAAACGAAACACGGCTTGTAACAAAAATAAATAGGCTTTTAAACAAAACACGGCTTGTAACAAAAATAAATAGGCTTTAACAAAACATGGCTTGTAACAAAAATAAATAGGCTTTTAAACGAAACACGGCTTGTAACAAAAACACAACCCTAACCCTAACCCTAGCTTTATGTTCACATCCTGGTTCAACCATAACCCTAGCATCAACCATAACCCTAACCCTAACCCTAGCTTTATGTTCACATCCTGGTTCAACCATAACCCTAGCATCAACCACAACCCTAACCCTAACCCTAGCTTTATGTTCACATCCTGGTTCAACCATAACCCTAGCATCAACCATAACCCTAACCCTAGCTTTATGTTCACATCCTGGTTCAACCATAACCCTAGCATCAACCATAACCCTCAAACCCTAACCCTAGCTTTATGTTCACATCCTGGTTCAACCATAACCCTAGCATCAATCCTGGTTCACCAACCCATAACCCTAACCCTAACCCTAGCTTTATGTTCACATCCTGGTTCAACCATAACCCTAGCATCAACCATAACCCTAGCATCAACCACAACCCTAACCCTAACCCTAGCTTTATGTTCACATCCTGGTTCAACCATAACCCTAGCATCAACCATAACCCTAGCATCAACCACAACCCCTAACCCTAGCTTTATGTTCACATCCTGGTTCAACCATAACCCTAGCATCAACCATAACCCTAGCATCAACCACAACCCTAACCCTAGCTTTATGTTCACATCCTGGTTCAACCATAACCCTAGCATCAACCACAACCCTAACCCTAGCTTTATGTTCACATCCTGGTTCAACCATAACCCTAGCATCAACCATAACCCTAGCATCAACCACAACCCTAACCCTAGCTATGTTATGTTCACATCCTGGTTCAACCATAACCCTAGCATCAACCACAACCCTAACCCTAGCTTTATGTTCACATCCTGGTTCAACCATAACCCTAGCATCAACCACAACCCTAACCCTAGCTTTATGTTCACATCCTGGTTCAACCATAACCCTAGCATCAACCATAACCCTAGCATCAACCACAACCCTAACCCTAGCATCAACCATAACCCTAGCATCAAACACAACCCTTATCCTAACCATAACCTTAGCCCTAAACCTAACCCTAAATACAATGGAAGTACGGCGCAACAATGGGTAATTACAAAACTTGTTAATGTAATTATAATTGCACAGTAATAAGGGAAATTGTAATATAAAGTAAATGTATTAAGCTACCATATACACTGTTTTAGGACCGTTCAATATAATATGACACTTATTCACATTTCATGACAAGGCAATGTGTTGAATTTACCATGGGAGGACAGCTGTGGGCAGAATGGCCAGTAGATGGCACTATGGGCCATATATACTTCGTAAGAGAAATCCTTTGAGAGTGATCCTAGTGATTTATTCCCCATCCACTACTCTCTGTGTCCTGCCTCCTTCTCCCTCCCTCCTGCTCCCTATCCTATTCTACATCTTTCTCAACTGTTGTAATATGTTTGGGCCTGACTAGCCCCATATGGCATTGTATGGTATGACGTGTTGCACATATGTCTATCTATCTGAGCAGTGTGAAAGGACATGATGACAATGACTATAACCGACTATAACCCCATGTATCCAATCTCTCTCTCTAGGGGCAGCAGGCAGCCTAGCAGTTAGAGCATTGGGCCAGTAACCGAAAGGTCACTGGTTTGAACACCCGAGCCAACAAGGTGAAAAATCTGTTGATGTGCCCTTGAGCAAGGCACTTAACCATAATTAGCTCCAGAGGCACTGTACTACACATTTCACTGCACCTAAGTGGTGTATGTGACAAAAACATTTTTTTTTCTTATACAACCTCAGCTGCCTTGCTTGCAGCACTGTGGCTGCAAAATCAAGTACAGCCCTCATGTTTGAGGCTGCAATTCAATCACACCTGGGTGTATGCACTTGCTTAAAAATACACTCCGGGATCTTAAGCACAACAAATTCGTATCATATTGCACAAGTTGGATTCGTAATATGTCACATTAATTGCAAAAATCACACATCATACATATTGTACAATTTGTGACATATCACACAAAATGGATGATGTAGTACACAATTAGATGATGTAGTACACAATTTGATGACGTAGTACACAAATATGGGGACCCGTTTTGGCTCCTGAACACCACTTTCAAAACTAGTGGCTGAAATTATACAAAAGTTTGAAAGTGCATCTTTAATACAAGCAAGACTTAGACTTAGACTCCCAAAGCTGGAACAACTACAGTGCCTTCAGAAAGTATTCACACCCCTTGACTTTTTCCACATTTTGTTGTGTTACAGCCTGAATTTAAAATGTATTAAATTTAGATTTTGTGTCACTGATCTACAAACAATACCCATAATGTCAAAGTGGATTTATGTTTCTAGAAATGTTTACAAATGTATTAAAAATGAAAAGCTGAAATGTCTTGAGTCACTAAGTATTCAACCCCTTTGCAATAGCAAACATAAATAAGTTCAGGAGTAAAAATGTACTTAACAAGTCACATAATAAGTTGCATGGACTCACTCTGTGGGCAATAAGTGTTTAACATGCCTTTTAAATGACTATCCAATCTCTGTACCCCACACATACAATTATCTGTAATGTCCCTCAGTCAAGCAGTGAATTTCAAGCACAGATTTAACCACAAAGACCAGAGGGTTTTCCAATGGTTTGCGAAGAAGGGCAGAAATTGGTAGACGTGTGATTTTTTTTTTTAAACAGATATTGAATATCCCTTTGAGTATGGTGGTGTTAATAATTACACTTGTATCAATACACCCAATCACTACAAAGATACAGACGCCCTTCCTAACTCATTTGCCGGAGAGGAAGGAAACCGCTTAGGGATTTCACCATGAGCAGTGGTGTAAAGTACTTAAGTAAAAATACTTGAAAGTACTACTTAAGTCGTTTTTGGGGGGCATCTGTACTTTATGATTTATATTTTTGACAACTTTTCCTTTTACTTCACTACATTCCTAAAGGAAATGGTGTACTTTTTACTCCATACATTTTCCCTGACACCCAAAAGTACTCGTTGCATTTTGAACGCTTATCAAGAGATCATCCCTACTGCCTCTGATCTGGTGGACTCACTAAACAGTGTGAGTGTTGGAGCATGCCCCTGGCTGTCCTAAATAAATAAAAAGACAAGAAAATGGTACCATATGGTTTGCTTAATATAAGAAATTAGAAAGTGTTGATACATTTACTTTTGATAGTTAACTATATTTTAGTAATTACATTTATTTTACTTTTTAGACTTTTACTCAAGTAGTATTTTACTGGGTGACTTTCACTTTTATTTGAGTCGTTTTCCATTAAGATATCTTTACTTTTACCTAAGTATGGCAATTGGGTACTTTTTCCACGACTGACCATGAGGCCAATTGTGATATTAAAACAGTTACAGAGTTTAATGGCTTCGACAGGAGATAACTGAAGATGGATCAACAACATTGTATTTACTCCACAATGCTAACATAAATGACAGATTTAAAATAAGAAAGCCTGTATAGAATAGACATATTCCAAAACATGCATACTCTTTGCAATAAGGCAAAGTAATACTGCCAAAAATTTGGCAAATAAATAAACTTTTTGTCCTGAATACACATTTGCATGGGGAAAATCTAACACAACACATGACTGAGTACCACTCTTCATATTTTCAAGCATGGTGGTGGCTGCATCATGTTATGGGTATGCTTGTCATTAGCAGGAACTATGGAGTTTTTAGGATAAAAAGAAATGGAATAGAGTTAAGCACAAGAAAAATCCTAGAGTAAAACTTCTTTCACCTTTCAGCAGGACAATTACCGAAAACACAAGGCCAAATATACACTGGAGTTGCTTACCAAGACGGCATTGAATGTTCCTGAGTGGCATAGTTACAGTTTTGATTTAAATCGGCTTGAAAATCTATGGCAAGACTTGAAAATGGCTGTCTAGCAATGATCAACAACCAACTTGACAGCTTGAATATTTTTTTAAAGAATAATGGGCAAATATTGTACAATCTAGGTGTGCAAAGCACTTACAGACTCACAGCTGTAATCGCTGCCAAAAGTGATTATAACATGTATTGATTCAGGGGGCTGAATACTTATCTATTAAAGATAGTGTTTTATTTTCCATTGATATATTTAAAAAATTGACATTAGGGTATTTTGTGTAGTTCATTGACAGAAAACATAAATTAAATCCATTTCAATCCCACTTGTGGAGGAAGTCAAGGGTTGTGAATACTTTCTTAAGGCACTCTATATAGCAGAGAAAGACTTGCAGTCAGTTGTGCCAGAGAAAGAGCAAGTAAGTGTTTTCCTTGGCTCATGAACACTTAGTGGAGGAGATCCAATAGCAGTCAGCACTCCTGGTCAGGTAGACTGATGAGAAATAATAATTAGTAATACAGACCACCTCATTCCCTCCGGGGTGGCTCAATACAAGTACAACTCACCTACAATTTGCCACTGATGTTTGAGGGCATGATAAGAGGGTGTACGTTCACGTTGTCTATATTGAAGGGCCTGATAATGAGAAAAGATGGGCTGGCCGCCAAATGCAGCTGTATTGTTAGTTGCTTACCTTAGCACTGTCCTGTATTGGATGTAAATGGCCTGCCGTAGGGCCCTGCATGGCAGTGACACCAGGTCTATAAATAAACCCCAGGCTGAGGATGTGTCCCAAATGTCACCCTGTTACCTATATACAGTAGCGCACTACATTTGATCAGTGACCTATGGGCCCTGGTCAAAAGTAGGACACTACAAAGGGCATGGGGTGCCATTTGGGATGTAGCCTGAGTCCTCCAGGCTGACTGAAGGTCCCTCACACAGCCAGGCAGGCAGGCAGGCAGGGGAAGACAAAGGGTCTACACCAATGACTAATGAGACTGGCTGATCAGTTACCACAGAGGTTGACAGCTAAGGACCCTCTCTGTGGGAGAGGAGAAAAACAGGTAGGTACTGTAAGTGACGAGGTGAGCCCAGGAGAGGCAGGTAGAGAGAAACTAGGATCCCTAAAGGAGCTTTCTACACTGTACAGGGAACAACCAACGATGATCAGAGGCTCACATTTAGAGTTGTAGTGCGGTTGAGAGTAGTGTTTAATTTGTCATTAGAGTTGTACATTTCTGGATCAAATCAAATTGTATTGGTCACGTACACATGGTTAGCAGATGTTAATGTGAGTGTAGCGAAATGCTTGTGCTTCTAGTTCCGACAGTGCAGTAATATCTAACAAGTAATCTAACAAATTCACAACGACTACCTTATACCCACAATGTAAGGGGATGGAATAAGAATATAAATATATGGATGTGCGATGGCCGTGAAGCATAGGCAAGATGCATAGGCAAGGCCCAACACTCTAACCACTAGGCTACCTGCCACCCCTGAACAACAAGTTGAGTTATATGAGTTGAGTAATGTAGGATATGTAAACATTATTCAAGTGGCATTATTTAAAGTGACTAGTGATACCTTTATTAAATCCATTTATTAAAGTGGCCAGTGATTTGAGTCAGTATGTTGGCAGCAGCCTCTCTATGTTATTGATGGCTGTTTAACAGTCTGATGGCCTTGAGATAGAAGCTGTTTTTCAGTCTCTCGGTCCCAGCTTTGATGCACCTATACTGACCTTGCCTTCTGGATGATAGCGGGGTGAACAGGCAGTGGCTCGGCTGGTTGTTGTCCTTGATGATCTTTTTGGCCTTCATGTGACATCGGGTGCTGTAGGTGTCCTGGAGGACAGGTAATTTGCCCCCGGTGATGTGTTGTGCAACCATACTACCCTCTGGAGAGCCTTGCGGTTGAGGGCGGCGCAGTTGCCGTACCAGGCAGTGATACAGCCCGACAGGATGCTCTCAATTGTGCATCTGTAAAAGTTTGTGAGTGTTTTAGATGACAAGCCAAATTTCTTCAGCCTCTTGAGGTTGAAGAGGCGCTGTTATACCTTCTTCACCACGCTGTCTGTGTGGCTGGACCCTTTTAGTTTGTCAGTGATGTGTACGCCGAGGAGCATAAAACTTTCTACCTTCTCCACTACTGTCCTGTCGATGTGGATAGGGGGGTGCTCCCTCTGCTGTTTCCTGAAGACCACAATCATCTCCTTTGTTTTGTTGACGTTGAGTGAGAGGTTATTTTCCTGGCACCACACTCCAAGGGCCCTCACCTCCTCCCTGTAGGGTGTCTCGTCATTGTTGGTAATAAAGCCTACCACTGTTGTGTCATCTGCAAACTTGATGATTGAGTTGGAGGCGTGCATGGCCACGCAGTCATGGGTGGACAGGGAGTACAGGAGATGACTGAGAATACACCCTTGTGGTGCCCCAGTGTTGAGGATCAGCTGGGTGGAGATGTTGTTTCCTACCTTCACCACCTGGGGGCGGCCCCTCAGAAAGTTCAGACCCAGTTGCACAGGGCGGGGTCAAGACCCAGGGTCTCAAGCTTAATGATGAGTTTGGAGGGTACTATGGTGTTCAATGCTGAGCTGTAGTTAATGAACAGCATTCATACATAGGTATTCCTCTTGTCCAGATGGGATAGGGCAGTGTGCAGTGTGATAGCGATTGCATAATCTGTGGCCTATTGGGGCATTAAGCAAATTGGAGTGGGTCTAGGGTATCAGGTAGGGTGGAGGCGATATGATCTTTGACTAGTCTCTCAAAGTTCTTCATGATGACAGAAGTGAGTGCTATGGGGCGATAGTCATTTAGTTTGTTTACCTTAGCTTTCTTGGGAACAGGAACAATGATGGCCATCTTGAAGCATGTGGGAACAGCAGACTGGGATAGGGATTGATTGAATATGTCCGTAAACACACCAGCCAGCTGGTCTGCGCATGCTCTGAGGACGCAGCTAGGGATGCCGTCTGGGCCGGCAGCGCTGCGAGGGTTAACACGTCTAAACATTTTACTCACGTCGGCCATGGAGAAGGAGAGCCTGCAGACTTTGGTTGCGGCCCGTGTCGGTGGCACTGTATTGTCCTCAAAGCGGGCAAAGAAGTTGTTTAATTTGTCTGGGAGCAAGACATCGATGTCCGCAACGGGGCTGGTTTTCTTTTTGTAATCTGTGATTGTCTGAAGACCCTGCCACATACGTCTCGTGTTTGAGGCGTTCAATTGCGACTCTACTTTGTCTCTATACTGACGCTTGCTTGTTTGATTGCCTTGCGGAGGGAATAACTACACTTTTTGGATTCAGCCATGTTTCCAGTTGCCTTGCCATGATTAAATGCGGTGGTTCGTGTTTTCAGTTTCAGTTTTGCTAAACCATCAATCTGCGGTTTCTGGTTAGGGAAGGTTTTAATGGTCACAGTGGGTCCAACATGTCCAATGCACTTCCTAAAAAACTCACTTACCTAGTCAGCGCATATGTCAATGTTGTTGTCTGAGGCTACCCGGAACATATCCCAGTCCACGTGATTGAAGCAATCTTGAAGCGTGGTATCTGATTGGTCAGACCAGCATTGGATAGACCTAAGCACTGGCGCTTCCTGTTTTAACTTTCTGCCTATAGGAGAGGAGCAACAAAATAGAGGCATGCTCAGATTTTCCGAAGGGAGGGCGGGGGCCTTGTATGCATCACGGAAGTTAGAGTAGCAGTGGTCTAGTTCTTTGCTTGAGCGGGTACTACAATCAATGTGCATGTAGAATTTAGGTAGCCTTGTTCTCAAATTAGCCTTGTTGAAATCTCCAGCTACAATAAATGCAGCCTCAGGATATATGGTTTTCAGTTTACATAGAGTCCAGTGAAGTTCTTTCAGGGCTGTCGAGGGATCTTCTGGGGGGGATATACACGGCTGTGACTATAATCAAAGAGAATTCTCTTGGGAGGTAATGAGGTCAGCATTTGATTGTAAGGAATTCTAGGTCAGGTGAACAAAAGGACTTGAGTTCCTGTACGTTGTTATGATTACACCATGAGTCGTTAATCATGAGGCATACACCCCCACCCTTCTTCTTACCAGAGAGATGTTTATTTCTATTGGTGCGACACATGAAGAAATGTACCGACTCTGACAACATATCCCGAGTGAGCCATGTTTCCGTGAAACAGAGAATGTTACCATCTCTGATGTTTCTCTGGAAGGCAACTTGTGCCCTAATTTCATCCTCCGTGTTGTCTAGAGACTGGACAATGGCGACTAATATACTAAGAAGCGGTGGATGGTGTGCTCGCCTTCTAAGTCGGACCAGGAGGCCGCTCCGTCTGCCTCTCCTGTGGCGACAACGTTGTTTTGGGTCGGCCTCTGAGATAAGATCCAAAGTCCAGGGTGGAGGTCCAAACAACGGATCCGCTTCGGGAGAGTCGTATTCCTGGTCGTAATGTTCTTAAGTTGACGTAGCTCTTATATAAAATACTTCTTCCTGGCTGTATGTAATATCACTTAAGATTTTCTGGGCTAACAATGTAAGAAATAATACATTAAAAAGCTAATTACTGCATGGTTTCGTAAGGACTTGAAGCGAGGCGACCATCTCTGTCGGTGCCATCTTTTTTGGGGGGATATACTGAAGAGTTTGTGTAAAAGGGAACATGTAGTTGTCTGTAGAGTCTTGTCTCTGCATTGGGTTTCCAGGTTATGGTATGGAGCCAGACGATGATCTGAGAGACATGAGATCAGGGCTCAGGGTGGACAGCTGAACCTCACATTCTTTACCGGAGTCAAACTCACTAGCCTGCCCCACCATCTGTACCCCGCCACACTTTCCCCACCATCCACATACTCTACCCCATGCAGAAGGATCAATTGACTTTAAACATAGCTTGGGACCATTGGATATTACAATTAACAACATTATTTTATCATAAATCGAAAATACATCAATGGCCTCTACCTAAATGCACATGGCTGAATTCCAAGAAAACAACAACTGCTCTCAGGTAAAAATACATAAATATAAACATTTATATACATGATATACATTATATACAAAGGCACAAAAAGTAATGTATTTATTTTGACTGCATCATGAGTGAAATCCTTAAGAATTGGGCATGAGTGGATGGATAACCTCCAACACCTGAAGAGACAGTGTCCACTGGTGCCATTTGTTGTTGTTTAAATATTGACTGACACCCAATGATGCCACTAAGATTCCTGATGAGATGTTTCCATTTGCTCTGTTTAGCTTTGTAGACTTTGATAAGGTCCACGCTTCCATTGGAGCTGGGGGTTAATGCTGTTGTGGCCGGGACAGGCGTCTGGACCACTTCTGTTGCCCAATTTCCAGCCCAATTCAGGGGGACAAAGGGAGAGTAGGCGCCTGGTAGTCCATGAGCACTCTCCATCATGTTGGGCTCTCAGTAAGAGACATGGAGACAATGCATTGAGAGGGCAGGGGGCAGGGGCACACAGAGGCTGGGGTGGAGGCAGAGAAATTGAGCCTGCCCTGGGGAGCAGGGTGTCCTTCTCCCCAGAGAGTACAGGCACCAGAGGCTGTGCGAGAGGCAGATTGCAGATCAATGAGAGAGAGGAGGAGTGGGTGTGAACCTGCATCTGTTTAATAAATCACTATGGAATCTGGGGTCTGTGGAGGCTCGGTGGCAGACAGTGTTAAAGGGCTGAGCTGCTCTGGACTGTGGATCACAGTGGAAGGCTATCTTCATCATCATCAGCAGTACATGTACTGTAGCAGCAGCAGAATATCATTATCATTTATCATCATCATTATGATTAGAATTCTCTTCAACAGGAGGAGAAGCAGAGATAATTTAGTAAATTATTAAAGTCACAACCATAATAATCCTCATCATTATCCCCTTGATTACAGTTCTGTTGGTCAATAACAACATATGCCTTCTGTGATGTAGTTTTCATCAATTTGTGTTAGCCTACTTAAAGGCAACACATGACATCAATCATTTCAGCCAATTGACAGGCTAGGATTATGTTTATTGAATTACCTATAATTGCTTTGCCATATGATGTTAGGCCCATATGAGTTGGGGAAACTGACGCCTGCAATTACTGTAAAGATTGACATGGCCGAAACACAGACCTTTAGATTGTGAATCATCTCACGGTCATCTAGCCATGCGTAGCGCAGCAGAGGGATTTGAAGTGGCAAGGTCAGAGCCTGCACAGATGTCGCTCCTGTCTCTTTAAGAATACATCCTTGCATTTTAGCTGAGAGCTGTGTACGCAGTTGATTCAGCATGTGCGTCGGGTGCCATTCGTAAAGTGGTGGTCTGTTATTCCAGGCACACATACAGAGATGCGAGCGGGAGCGCAACTTCTTCGACGAAGCTGTCTTGTTTATATTTTATAGATCAATATATTTACGTATCGATTTGTTGTTTTGCTGAGGACGTTTCGCTACAATATGATTTCATTATGATTGTGCGTGCATAATGTGCGGGGCGAAGTGATGCGGCGATGTATTTCTTCGGGCAAAATTGTCACGGGGTCCGGAGAGCTGTTTTCAAAGAAGTTCTGTGTGGTCATTTTAACCGTTAGAAAAAACATCAGCTGAGTTTGTAGTAAGCACTGTAATTGTTTACCTTTGATACATTTGGATACTGAATGTGACTGAGGGTTGAAAACCAGTTTGGACATAGACCGACCTGTCACAACGCAAAAATGACCAACTACAAGAATATGGAGACACATACCACGCATGTCTTGCTATTGGCGGTATCAATCATCTGTACCGCCTTGGGTAAGAGATAAACTACAATATGAACTCTTCCATCTTTTCAACTTTTACGTGTAACCGATGCATCAAGTACATGTAACTGCCAAAATAAAGGAAACACTTGCGTAAACTAGGTTTACAAGATACATTGAAAGTAGGTGCTTCCACACAGGTTTGGTTCTTGAGTTAATTAAGCAATTAACATCCCAGCATGCTTAGGGTCGTGTATAAAAATGCCCAGTTGCCCATTATTTTGTCTACCATGGCTAGAAGAGATCTGAAACAGGTTCTCAAAGGAGCATAGGGGGGTGTAGTGTGTGTGTGTGACCAGATCTCAACCCAATTGAACACTCATGGAAGATTCTGGAGTGGCCCTTGAGGCAGTGTTTTCCAACATCATCAAGAAAACACCAAATTATGGAATTTATTGTGGCTGAATGTTTTTGCATCCCTCCAATAGAGTTCCAGACACTTGTAGAATCTATGCCAATGCGCATTGTTCTTGGCGGCTTGAGATGTCCCAGCACCCTATTAAGACACTATGTTGATGTTTCCTTTATTTTGGCAGTTACCTGTAGGCTAGGCTAAGGAACAATGTTTTGATTGGGATTAATATTCAATGAAAAGTAAGCTGTTGATTTCTCTTTATTTTTGTTTTATATTATATTTATCATTTTAAAAGGCTATATCACAAGAATATGCATCACAAGGTTATGCAAATCACTGTAATACACTGCTTTTATCCAAAACATAGCTCTGTAGTGTGGAGTGTATGAATCACATTTGATTTTAAAACATTATTGTGAGTTATTTTTCATGAGTCAAAATACTTTTTATTTTTTAAATGGAACATTCAATATATTGTAAAGTCCTAAACATATTGAGAGGAAAACAGTAATTAGACAAAATGTTAAATTTGTAAACGAAAACTAATCTAAAGTTATTGCAAGCCAAAAATAAATTATATCAATGATAAAAAAGGAACCAGAAATTATTTTTCTTTTCAATTGAATATGTTCATGGCACTAGCTAGGTTTCCATTCAATTGGAGACAGATGTTCATGTGAATATTTTAAAATCTGCATAAGAACAATGGCACATTTTCCCAGCAGAGATGTTAACATCAAATTGACTTGTTGCAGATAAAAGGCTGTGTGTGATGACGTAGTGCACATAAAAATACATTTTGCCGTTAAATTCCCATGTACAGAATAACAAATAAGTTAGATGGGTCTCCATCAGGTATTGGCACATGCGCTTTACAGCTAATTTATCCTTGCTCTTGTAATATAGTACGGAGGGCGTAATGTGCATCCTCCGAAGGCTTGTGGCGACCAAATTGAGCTCCGTTCCGCATCGCCATTTCGATCCAAATTTTGTAACAACGTATAGCTACACATTGACATGATTGGGTGACGGTAGGTGGGGACGGGAGGTCCTGTATAACACAAACTCACTTCCTTGACAACGGCTCGGCAAAATACAAGTATGAATGCTCTGACTTCTGCGGAGGCTGCATCAAAGTAAATGCGGTATTGAATTTTTTTTAACCAGGCAAGTCAGTTAAGAACAAATTCTTATTTAGAATGACGTCCTACCCCGGCCAAACCCTAACGACACTGGGCCAATTGTGCGCCGCCCTATGGGACTCTCAATCACGGCCGGTTGTGATACAGCCTGGAATCAAACCAGGGTCTGTAGTGATGCCTCTAGCACTTAGATGCAGTGCCTTAGACGGCTGTGCCACCCGGGAGCCCACTCAGGCTTGTAGTAATTATTTTGGTCCGACATGTACTTTACTCACATAAAAAGGTTGGATGGAAACCTGGTTACTTACAAGCAATCTTCTCTGCTTTGTTTGCAACTTTTCCTCACCCATGCTTGCATTTCTCAAGCTCTTCAAATCACATTTCTAAGGTTACAATATTTCTTTCCCCAGCGCTTTAATTTTAAAATTTCTCTGTTGGGTTTAGAAGGGAGCGAACTAAATTGGTTACTGTTGGTCAATACATTTTGGAGTGAGAGTTCAGCAACCACTCCCACAGAACGCATCATCAACGCTGTCATCCTCTACCAAGCTACATCACTTGCTGTACTGCGGAACAGTAGTGCTCCGCAAGCGGGAGTGAAAGACACTGCCCAGGTGTCGTACTGTCGGCTTGCAGAGCATATGTTGTGTTTAAGACAACTGGGAATAAAAATAAATAGAATGTTTTCAACTCAGAATTCGAGGTTGGAAACTCTGACTTTCCAACCTGAAGATCACTGATGTCATGATTTTACCTAGTTTTTTGTGTGTTCCCAGTTGCTCCCCCCCATTGAGCACTATACTCTATGTATCACTGTAGCATCCAGATGATCACTACTAATATTACAAGCTATTTCTCATGTAGGCTGCCATCCTACTCAAAATAAAATCAAGTGGGATGGAACAAATTAGCCATAGCTACTGCAGGTGACATGTGACCATACAGCTGAGCAGAGTGTAGGAGGGAGGGTCCAAGGTGTGAGAAGTGTGCAGAAGGGCATGAGACAAAGGAATGTGTAGTATTGGGGAAAGTAATGGAATGTGTTAATTGTAGGGGTGCCCATGGAGCTGGGGATCAGAAATGTCCCGTGCGAGAGAGGCAGGTTTAGGTTTCCAGTGTTTGAGTAGTGCAGAAGTTGTCATATACAGAGGCAGTGAAGATGGGTTAAGGGGGAGGAGTGGTGAGAGTAGAAGAGATATACCAGTACAGGGGGATAGGCCAAATAGTGATATATGTTTAATTAAGATTGGATTTATAGCAATGGTTATCAACTGTACTGCAGGGATGGAATGGAAGTCGCAGAAAATTGAGGTTGAGATGGCAGCTGCAGAGAGGTATTTAGGTGTGCGAGACTTGACATCAGAAGAGTTACAGGGTGTGTTAAGTGGTGATGGCATGAGGTAGGAATAAATACATTTATTAAGTGGAGTAGGGTGGTGTTCATTTTATTTAATTTCATTTTGAAATTAGTGAGTGTAGTGTTAGATGGTAGGGTATTTATTTAGTACATTTTTATTTTTCAAGCAAAGTATAAGGGAGTTGTACTCCAGTCTAGTAGGTGGCGGTAATGTAACAAATTGGATGCCAACCGCCGTTAAACCTCATAGAAGAAGACCATACAGCTGCCCAGTGGGAAGCACCTCGATGCATCACCGGTGCACTAGTCATTCACACTGTCTCGACGTGCTTCCTGTGAGCAGAAACGTTAGCTAAATAATTGGCATGTTACGGTGAAATACATGGTGATCAATATTACAAGTGAATTATCCCTTTGCCTTGATTACAGCTTTGCACACTCTTGGAATTCTCTCAACCAGCTTCATTAGGTAGTCACCTGGAATGCATTTCAATTAGCAGGTGTGCCTTCTTAAAAGTTAATTTGTGGAATATATTTCCTCCTTAATGCGTTTCAGTGTTGTTACAAGGTAGGGGGGTATATTTGGTTAAAGACCAAGTCCATATTATGGCAAGAACAGCTCAAATAAGCAAAGAGAAATGACAGTCCATTACTTGAAGACATGAAGGTCAGTCAACACGGAACATTTCAAGAACTTTGAATGTTTCTTCAAGTGCAGTCGCAAAAACCATCAAGCGCAATGATGAAACTGGCTCTCATGAGGACTGCCATAGGAAAGGAAGACCCAGAGTTACCTCTGCTGCAGAGGATAAGTTCTTTAGAGTTACCAGCCTCTGAAATTGCAGCCCAAATAAATGCTTCAAAGAGTTCAAGTAACAGACACACCTCAACATTAACTGTTCAGAGGAGATTGTGTGAATCAGGCCTTCATGGTCGAATTGCTGCAAGGAAACCATCAATAAGGGGCCAAACATGAACAATCGACATTCGACTGGTGGAAATTTGACATTTGGTCTAGAGTCCAAATTGGAGATTTTTGGTTCCAACCGCCTTGCCTTTGAGAGACACGGTGTGGGTGAACAGATTATCTCCACATGTGTATTTCCCACTGTAAAGCATGGAGGAGGAGGTGTTATGGTGTGGGGGTGCTTTGCTGGTGACATTGTCTGATTTATTTAGAATTCAAGGCACACTTAACTAGCATGGCTACCACAGCGTTCTGCAGCGATACGCCATCCCATTTGGTTTAGGCTTAGTGGGACTATCATTTTGTTTTTCAACATGACAATGACTCAACACACCTCCAGGCTGTGTAAGGGCTATTTGACCAAGAAGGAGAGTGATGGAGTGCTGCATCAGATGACCTTTCATCCATAATCCCCTGACCTCAACCAAATCAAGATGGTTTGGGATGAGTCGGACCGCAGACTTAAGGAAAAGCAGCCAACAAGTGCTCAGCATATGTGGGAACTCCTTCAAGACTGTTGGAAAAGCATTCAAGGTGAAGCTGGTTGATAGAATGCCAAGAGTGTGCAAAGCTGTCATCAAGGTAAAGGGTGACTATTTGAAGAATCTCAAATGTAAAATATATTTTGATTTGTTTAACACTTTTTTGGTTACTACATGATTCCATATGTGTTATTTCATAGTTTTGATGTCTTCACTATTATTCTACAATGTACAAAATATTAAAATTTAAGAAAAATCCTTGAATGAGTAGGTGTTCTAAAACTTTTGACCGGTATTGTAGTTTGTTTTAGGCTTTCAATACTTTTGATTCATTTTTGTTTACAATATTTGTTTCCTCAATACTTTTTGAACACTATATTTATTTATTTTCATTTAAAAATCCCAAAGTTTTGTGACTCATGAAAAATCACTTACAATTCTTTCTTTAATCAAATGTGATGCCATAGGCGTGCGTGTGTGTGCATGCTTTCATGCATTTGTGCGTGCCTGTGTGTAATTGACATTCTATCCCCCAGACACCCTTCCCAACAAACTCTTTTTAAGTCGCTGTCAGATCACACTGGTGCCATATGGTATGAAGTGTATTGAGTGAGAGGCTTCACACATCTTGAGTTTTATTATGCATGTTTCCACCAGAAGTATTGTGTTGACACTGACAGGGACTCACATCAGACTCATAGGACATCAATGCAGCTGCCTGAGTCACTGTGAGCATCTATGTCATAGGCTACTGTAGGACCTCAAGAATTCCTATGATCCTTTGAGACTGGCAATCCTATGATGAAAGGATAAGTACTATAATATTTGAAAATAATGACCCTGAGACAGGATGATTGATGTCAAAAACATGAACTACTTGGGTACAATTGAAACCACAGTCATGTTTTTTTTTAAACATGCTTTTACTTTAAAGACACAAATGATAGACACTTGTGTACTACAGGGGTGCATGTAAGACAATGATGCATCATCATGTTAGCAGCAGTGGTCTTGGTTGACTTTGGTCTCCACTTTTAGAGTCAGTCTCTGAAAACAGTACTACCTTACTTTATTGTGAGAACAGGGCTGTTAATGCATGGTCTCCATTCTCTCTCTGGTGTCCATCAATACGCCAATACTTTCCTAAATTGTTTTTGAACTTGAGTGTTGCATGTGTCCTCCTAAGTCTCTGTTTGATTGCGTGAAAAAGAGGGATCCTCCACAAATTGCATTCGATTGAAGGCAGATTGAGCAAGACAGAGTTGCCAGAGCTAACAACTTAACATATTGATTGCAGTCTCAGCACTTAACTTGCCTCACCAGAGTGTTTCACACGCACAGACTGATCAATCTGATTCAGGTTGGAATTAAATTGTTTTACTCCATGTATCGACAAATCACTGCTATTTCAATGAAGTTAAGTTGAATAAATTCAGAGCACTTGTTGTGCTTGGAGTTATACTAATCCAATGCTAAACACCCTTCTGAAGACGACAGTTAATGAAATAGCCAACAGAGATATCTGTCCAAATCCTCCTCCCCCTGGTTACTTAGCTAGTGAAACATCATGGCTGCAGGTTCACCCAAAGCCTCTCAGAGCTGCACTTAACTCTCTGGTCTGGATGATGAAACCACAAGAACAGTGTCTGCTCACAGCCTACTACTGTAGTACACAGTCATATCACTGAATAATGTCCTGCTTCTGGGACATGCTGATGACATCACTGAGATGAGTCATGGGCAGTAAGGGCAACTGCCAGGCAAAGGCCCTATCTCAGATGGGAACTATATGAGACTGTAGCACACACACAGACCACTTGATTTTTTTCCCACATTTTGTTACATTACAACCTTGTTCTAAAATTGATTAAATACACCCCCCCCCCACCCCCCAATGACAAAGCAAAGATATGTTTATAGATTTGCAAATTTATTTTAAAAAATAAAACAGAAATCCCTTATTTACATAAGTAATCAGACCCTTTGCTAATTGAGCTCAGGTGCATCATGGCACCATCCAGGATGCACCTGAGTGAAGCATGGTGGTGGCAGCATCATGCTGTGGGGATGTTTTTCAGCGGCAGGGACTGGGACACTAGTCAGGATCGAGCGATGGGTGAAGGGAGCAAAGTACAGAGAGATCCTTGATGAAAACTTGCTCCAGAGCACTCAGGAACTCAGACTGGGGCGAAGCACACAGCCAAGACAACGCAGGAGTGGCTTCGGGACAAGTTTCTAAATGTCCTTGAGTGGCCCAGCCAGAGCCCGGACTTGAACCTGATCGAACATCTCTGGGGAGACCTGAAAATAGCTGTGCAGTGACATTCCCCATCCAACCTGACAGAGCTTTAAAGGATCTGCATAGAGTAATGGGATAAACTCCCCAAATACAGGTGTGCCAAGCTTGTAGTGTCATACACAAGAAGACATGAGGCTGTAATCACTGCCTAAGGTGCTTCAGCAAAGTACTGAGTAAAGGGTCTAAATACTTATGTAAATATAATTATGGGGTGTTGTGTGTAGATGGATACAAAAAAATACATATTTAGAATTAGGCTGTAACGTAGCAAAATGTGGACAAAGTCGAGAGCGTCTGAATACTTTCCGAATGCACTGTAACATACGAGTCAATGGAACACTACAAGTTTAAGACTGAGAACATTACTTGAGTGTGCCCTTCAAAGACCATTTGACAGCGTGCCAAGAGTAACCAAACTTTTTTCCTTATGACTCTCGAATGCTTCTCAAGGGCTTTTGGGTCCATTGCATTATGTAAATGATACAAGAAGTGAAATCTTAATGAATAAATCTCAGTGGATAGCAACCAGCCCCCAAGGTAAGCAGCCCCTACAAATTTGTGTGGTGGTGGCCAAATGTATCCTTGTTTGCCAGCTACATTATTACCCAACAGGTACACTGTCTCTCCTGATGTTTGTATACAGCGAAAAATATAGGAAACAGGGTCTGGGGTGTAGCATCTCTGTTTTGAGGAGTGTTGTGTTCCCAGCGTCGACCTAGAGGGGTACTCTTACCCTGAACAACAACAGGATTTGAAGTGAAGCAGGATATAGTTCTCCCTCTGGTTTTGTTGTTTTCACACCATGTTAGCATGACGGGGGTACACTTATGCCCTTGGGGAAGAAAGACACTGACGCATGCTTAATATTTGTAAATATTAATTAATGAAAGAAGCCCAATTACGTAATGTCATAGCTAGCAGCCATAGGCCAAATATAGCCTTGATCAACAGGGCTGTAAAGATGGGGCTTGATCTTCCCCTAAGCTATTCTCCTGCTAACTCTGCCTGCTTAGTAAGACAGAAGTGTATGAGAAGCCATGAGCCAATATGTGGGTGGGTGTCTGAAGTTGCAATTAGGGCCAATTCAATAGCTTGTCTATCAGATAGTGCTTGGCCTATTTTGCTGTCACTCTCTGACAGGGCTTGGTTGCTTGCTCTGCTGTGGATGTTTCATGTTCTCCATGAATAGCTTTTACTATCTTAATAAATCTAGTGTATGATGATGGATGTTATTTAGACTCATCATCCTTGCATAATGAGTTAAACATTATCTATAAAATGATTAGCTCTTTGGACTCCGTCTCACAGTACGCGAGTTGTAGATGTAAATGGTATTGTAGTTGTGTTACTACATCAAGGTTAGTGCTTTATTAACCTAACGAGGGGAGAGTGTCAGCTTCATTCTGGAAATCTGCACAACATCTATCATGAGGTATGACCATAACAGGAGCTAGCTATTTGCTTTAAGTTTCTTTCCTACCAGAGATACAGGAAACGTTACAGTGCTCCAGACAGATTCTCTGTTACTCTGTACACAACCTTCACTGCTGCGTGGAGATATCCTTGAGAGGCTGGTAGAGAGTGATCACCTTGTTTGAGGCCAACAGCCTCTCATTCAATAGGCCCCTCCCTCTGGAAGACACTTCAAGGTTGCCCACAATTCAGTCTCATGGACAACCCAGACTCCTGCTCTGGCATTTGATAGCGCTGGAAGCTTCTTCTGTGTGGCGTGTGTTGAGTGAGTGAAGGAATAGTCTGATTGTGAAGTGGGTGTATGTACATTATTTCTCCAGTGTGTAGTATTACAATAATGACACAAACCTTACATAACTACTTATTGGATCAACACAGATGGGAGCATTTTGTGACATAGCACAGATTTAAGATTTAGCTCTGTTCTGTGTTTATTCATTTATGTGGACATTTGGATTCAGGAATATGCCCTTCCCTTAGCTGTTCACCCTTAGTGTGTTTTATTTTGTTAGTTCATTTGGAAACAAGGATTGACCTAGAATTATAATTTGGGGCAAGTCAAGTCACACCAAAGCCTTTTTAAGAATTCCATATGCACATTGAACCCTCTGAGGACCCACCATGCTATTTATTTCATGTGGTTGAATGCTATCCAGGCCAAATGGGCCATGAGTATTAGCTGAATGTTTGTACCACTTTATAAAAGCCTCCAATATCAGCAAATACGTGTTTTTCTCTGTCACAAACATGGTTGGTTGCTCATGTTTCTCTCTTTGAAAGGTGCACTCAACTGCGACCCACAATCTTCTTGTCATAAACCAAACATAGCCTGATTACACATCAAAGCAGCCTTACAACGTGACCCAAATTAACTACCCTCCAGTGCATGACTCCCTGTCTTCACTAAAAGATCCCATGGCACTTATCGTAAGAGTAGGGGTGTTAACCCTGGTGTCTTGGCTAAATTCCCAATCTGGCCCTCATACCATCATAGCCACCTAATCATCCCCAGCTTCCAATTGGCTCATTCATCCCCCTCCTCTCCCCTGTAACAATTCCAAAGGTTGTTGCTGTGAATGATAATGTGTTCTCAGTCAACTTACCTGGTAAAATAAGGGTTCAATAAAAAAATGGAAATACTTTATAACATTGACTGAAATAGTACTCATACAACTGTCATGTTTCAAAAGGATTCCTTTATCCAGATGAAGGGTACTGCTATGGGATCCCCGATGGCTCCTAACTATGCAAATATGTATGTGCGTTACATGGAGAAACAGTCAATTCTTAATCCTCTCAGAAATGATTTGGACACTGTATATTGATGATATTTTAGTTCTATGGAGGTGTGATGCAGAACAGATCTAGGCATTCCATGCTTTTCTTAATGCTGGTTCTGACAACCTGAGATTTACTTTACAATCTAACACATCAAATCAGTTTCCTTGATGTTTTGATTTATTTGTGATGTTCTATACACAGATTTTTACAAGAAACCCACTGGCTGTATCAGTTTGTTGAAGGCTGATAGCTGTCGCCCTCATCCCTTGAAAAACAGTTTGCCCTACAGCCAGTTCTGTCGAATCAAAAGAATTTGCAAAAAACAATCCCACTTCTACAGAAACATGGTTGCGATGCAAAGACATTTCTATGAAAGGGGGTACAGAAATGGTCAGATCAATACTGCCATTGAGAAAATCCTAAACAAATCGAAACAAGATCTCTTTCAAGGACAGTTTCGCAAAAATAACCATTCTTGCGTTCTCACTACACACTAAGTGCTCTGAACAAATTAAGGAAATCGTTCACAAACATTGACACATGATAAGATCTGATGACCGTATCGGTAATGTGTTTTCGAAACCTTCCTTGGTTTTATTCTCGCGGGGCAGAAATCTCAGAGATCAATTGATAAACTCTGATTTACCACACCAAAATACATCCGCACAACATCTCAAGTGTTCAATGAAATGGCACTTACAAATGTAGATCCTTCAAACACCCCCAAACAGGGAAACAGATCCCAATCAAAGGTGTTATCACATGCTCCACTAAGGCAGTTATTTATCTTATTTGTCCTTCTGGTAAAAATCATGTGAACTAAAAGTAAGAATCTCTGAGCATCGTAGCACCATTAGGTGCAAAAACTCAATGTACTCAGTTGCTGCCCACTTTTTGGAAGCAAACCACCCTATTTTGTCCCTTCGTTATATCGGCATAGAACACGTCACATTCCCTAGGAGAGGGGGGGACTTTTACAATATGTTGTTAAAATGAGAGGCCGACCTGGATCTTTAATTTAAAGACCATCGATCCCTTCGGTCTCAACGTAGAGTTTGATCTGAAGCCATTCCTGTGATTTTTGCTATCCATTGTAAATTATATTATGTTTTGTAGGCCTATATGATGTAGCCTAATTGTATCTATGATCATATGTTATCCATTCATACTTTTTATATGTACTGTTAATATTTGTAAATTGAACAATGAAATCAGGGCCCAGCTGTCAACATTGGAAATACATTTATTGCATCTGAGTGCGCAGCTTTCCTTTTTCTTCATAAAGCAAACATCCTGATTATACACTGAACAGAAATATAAACGCAACATGCAACAATTTCAAAAATGTTACTGAGTTACAGTTCATATAAGGAAATGAGTCAATTGAAATTCATTAGGCCCTAAATTATCGATTTCACATGACTGGGAATACAGATATGCATCTGTTGGTCACAGATACCTTAAAAAAAGGTAGGGGCGTGGTTCAGAAAATCAGTCAGTATTTGGTGTGACCACCATTTGCCTCATACAATGCAACAAATTTCCTTAGATTTGATCATGCTGTTAATTGTGGCCTGAGGAATGTTATCCCACTCCTGTGGGAAGCTGCTGGATATTGGCAGGAACTGGAACACGCTGTCAATTTAGAGCTTCCCAAACTTGCTCAATGGATGACATGTCTGGTGAGTAAGCAGGCCATGAAAGAACTGGGACATTTTCAGCTTCCAGGAATTGTGTACAGATTCTTGCAGCATGGGGCTTTGCATTATCATGCTGAAACGTGAAGTGATGGCAGCAGATGAATTGCATGGCATGGGCCTCGAGATCTCATCACGGTATCTCTGTGCATTCAAATTGCCATCGCTAAAATACAATTGTGTTCATTGTCTGTAGCTTATGCCTGCTGATACCATAACCCCACTGCCACCATGGGGCACTCTGTTCACATCGTTGAGATCAGCAAACTGCTTGCCCACACGACGCCATACATGCGGTCTGCCATCTACTCAGTACCGTTGAAACCGGTATTCATCCGTGAAGAGCACACTTCTACAGCGTGCCGGTGGCCATGGAAGGTGAGCATTTGCCCACTGAAGTCGGTTACGACGCCGAACTGCAGTCAGGTCAAGACCCTGGTGATGATGACAGGCACACAGATGAGCTTCCCTGAGATGGTTTCTGCCAGTTTGTGCAGAAATTCTTTGGTTGTGCAAAGCCCACAGTTTCATCAGCAGTCCTGGTGGCTGGTCTCAAACTATCCCGCAGGTGAAGTAGCCAGATGTGGAGGTCCTGTGCTGGCGTGGTTACATGTGGTCTACGGTTGTGAGGCCGGTTGGACGTACTGCCAAATTCTCTTAAATGACGTTGGAGGCGGCTTATGGTAGATAAATTCAGTTCTCTGTCAACAGCTCTGGTGGACATTCCTGCAGTCAGCATGCCAATTGCACGCTCCCTCAACTTGAGACATCTGTGGCATTGTGTTGTGTGACACAACTACACATTTTAATGGCCTTTATTGTCCCCAGCACAAGGTGCACCTGATCATGCTGTTTAATCAGCTTCTTGATATGCCACACCTGTCAGGTGGATGGATTATATTTCCAAAGGTGATGTATGGAACATTTCTGGGATCTTTTATTTCAGCTCATGAAACATGGGACCAGCACTTTACATGTTGCATTTTATATTTTTGTTCAGTGTACGTCAAAGCATCTTCTGAGAGAACAGGTGTTGTGATGCCCTTGGTGCCACAGAGTTTGCATGGATGATACACTTGTCACAGGAGTTTGATTTTGTCACAGGATTGTGCTGCTTTTGGTTGTCACACAGCCAGATAAAGGTGTTTGCCTTTCAACTATGGCTGAGCTGTCTGCTATTCCCCAACAAAATTATAAAACACATAAGCTTTATGGCCTGACCTGTTGCTCCTGCTATGATGTAAGTACCCATTAGCTCTCAGTAATCCCAGAGAATGGCATTATGGGAAAGCAGCAGAGACTCTCCTCTATTGTCTAATTTAACTTCTTGTGGGGGAACTCAGCCAAATATGCAGATCAAGTCCCAGCATCTGTGAACCATAGGGGAGATGAGACTGGTCATAACAACAACTCAGCTGGAATTGTATTAGAGTTGAAAAAGGGAAAGAGCGATGGAATGTGTCATGATGAAGGTTGCAGAGAGATGAGTCGAGAGGGGAATAGTTTAAACTGTGGAATAATATTTTCAAATGTTCGTTTTTTTCTGTTGCCTTGCTTTTTGTCGTTATGAAAGCAATGAGAGAGATTGAAGGTGCTACAGCTCATCTGATATTACAAACACTCATCCGCATCCTGCATTAGTATTAGCCGCCCTCGTGTGTAACCGGTGGGTTTTAGCTGGTACAGCTACCGTGGTGGGATTGTTGTTTGGGTGTTTTCCTCAGGTTCATGGCATGTTGGTCAGTGTTTCTGAGTTCAGGGTAATTCCACAGTAACAGAATTACGCTGAGATTCCAATTTGTTTTATTCTCACTTTAAAATGTATGCCAAACAACATAATCCTATACACAAGGACTTCCACCAAAAATGTGTCAAAAACACATTTACTTGAAGAACAGTGCAGATGCAAAGTTTGGTAACAGAATGACGGCTCAAACAGCAAACCATATGGTTTGTTAAACTTTTCAATCAATTTTTGTTTGGTATACATTTTTAAAGTAACATCTGAGTTTCAGCGTAATTCCGTTACCTTGGAATTGCCTGTCATAAATAAAACAAATCTGCTTACAGCTAAAAGCTTGGATTTGTCCACACGCCTCAGATGTAACTACTATAGTGTAGCAGCAAGCATGTATGTCAATAGGTTGCGGTATGCTCCTCCCCACCATACACTTCTGGTAATGAAGGTTTTCATTCCACAGGAGATTATAGACGGACCGCGGTAAAAATAACACAACATTCAGATTCGGATTCAGAAAGTCTTAACTGTTGCATTGTGGGGCTGGCTATCCGGTTGAAGCAGTTTAAAAACAACAGGCAAACCAGTAAACAAAAAATAAGATGGACAAGAAAAACACAAGATGGAAATGAAACAAAGGAGAATCAAATGTTTTACTGCTTTAGAAGCCTCCGTTATTCTCAGAGACATGTTTTTCTCTTCGTAACAAACAGCAAGCTTGGTTGATTGCCTGTGATTTTGTCTTTAAAAGGGGCACTCAACTTCCGCCCCACAATCTTCTTCCGAACAAAAATATAAATGCAACAATTTCAAGGATTTTACTGAGTTACAGTTCATATAAGGAAATCCGTCAATTTAAATAAATAAATGAACCCCTAATCTATGGATTTCATATGACTGGGAATACAGATTTGCATCTATTGGTCACAGATACCTAAAAAAAAGGTGGGGGTGTGGATCAGAAAACCAGTCAGTATTTGGTGTGCCCACCATTTGCCTCATGCAGCGCGACACATCTCCTTTGCATAGAGTTGATCAGGCTGTTGATTGTGACCTGAGGAATGTTGCCCCACTCCTCTTCAATGGCTGTGCGAAGTTGCTGGATATTGGCGGGAACTGGAACATGCTGTCATACACGTCGATCCAGAGCATCCCAAACATGCTCAATGAGTGTTTTCGGCTTCCAGTAATTGTGTACAGGACCTTGTGACATGGGGCCGTGCATTATGCTGAAACATGAGGTGATGGCGGCAGATGAATTGCAAGACAATGAGCCTCTGGATCTCTTCATGGTATTTCTGTGCATTCAAACTTCCATCGATAAAATGCAATTGTGTTCATTGTCCATAGCTTATGTCTGCCCATACCATAACCCCACCACCACCATACTGGCACTGTTCACAACGTTGACATCAGCAAACCGCTCGTCCACACAACGCTGTCTGCCATCTGCCCTGTGCAGTTGCATCTGTTGGTCACAGATACCTTAAAGAAAGGTAGGGATTCCTCCATTACGGATTCCGAACTGCAGTCAGGTCAAGCATGCAGATGAGCCTCTCTGAGGCGGTTTCTGACAGTGTGTGCAGAAATTCCGGGTGGCTGGACTCAGACGATCCTGCAGGGGAAGAGGCCGGATGTGAAGGTCCTGGGCTGGCGTGCTTACATGTGGTCTGCAGTTGTGAGGCCGGTTGGATGTACTGCCAAATTCTCTAAAATGACAGAGGCGGCTTATGGTAGATAAATGAACATTCAATTCTCTAGCAACAGCTCTGGTGGACATTCCTGCAATCAGCACGCCAATTGCATGCTCCCTCAACTTAAGACATCTGTGGCATTGTGTTGTGTGACAGAACTGCACATATGTCTGTTTATTGTCCCCCAGCACAAGGTGCACCTATGTAATGACCGTGCCGTTTAATCCGCTTCTTGATATGCCACCCCTGTCAGGTGTATGGATTATTTTAGCAAAGGAAAAAGTCTCACTACTAGGGATGTAAACAAATTTGTACAAAATTTGAGAGAAGTGAGCTTTTTGTGAAAATGGAAACTATCTGGGATGTTTTATTTCAGCTTATGAAACATGGTACCAACACTTTACATGTTGAGTTTATAATTTTGTTCAGTGTAAATCAAACAGCCTGATTTATTCATCAAAGCAGCTTCACAGGTGCCCTTGGTGCCACAGAGTATGCACTGATTATACAGTACACTTGTCACAGCAGTTTGCTGCTTCTGTTTGTCACATAGCCTTTCAGCTATGCCTGAGTTGTGTGCTTTTCCACAACAAAATTGTAAAACACAAAAGCTTTATGGCCTGGGCTGTTGCTTCTGTTATGATGTAAGTACCAGGGTTGGGGTCAATTCCAATTTATTTAAAAATTGGAATTCCTGAATTAATGTTGAATTCAAATGATTGAATTTGAATTAGACTGTTTGAATTGGAATTGTGAAAACCTTTTAATATTTGGAATTGTATTGGATTTGAATATTTATACATTTCCCAGTTATTTCCCAGAAATTAAAGAACTTAGTATAAAACATGTACAATAGGATTTGTTTTAAATCATTTTTGCTTGGCTGTCTGAACAGTGAAATGTTCAGCCCGAGGGAATAGTATTTGAATTTGTGGAATTGTTAGGGATAATATTGAATTGAGAAATTCAATGAGCATTAAAGGTGCTACAACTCCTTGGATATTAGGGCCTTATAAAATCTTAGTTGCAGATGGAATCATGGAATCCATACATTAAAATGTTTTATTGAACTTATTAGGAAATGCAGTGAGTGACATGATGTGAATCAGAAGACATGAACAAAATGCATCAGTGATTCATATTTTCCTGCAACTTTCTGAAATGGCACAGGAATGCCCCCTGTCTGTGTGTGTGTTGTGTGTGCATATGTCTACACTTTGTATAGCCTTTAGCGATGATGCTAATGATAACCTTCTTCTGTTAGAGATGGAAAGGCTTTCCCAAAAATCTTCTCACTTAAATGCTAACTACAAAGTAGCCTATGCCTACCAGGCAGAATGATATCATGACTATTTGTGTCAATCCAGTGGCCATTTGTTTTGCAAACTCTGCATTCACATGAGCGCTACAGCAACACCTCTTAACCAAACACAGGTTTCTTTCTGGTGCACACTTGCATTTAAGGGTAACATTTCTCAGACTTAAAAAAATTGTCTCCTTGTGTGCTTTAAACATTGTTGTGGACTTAGAACATGCAATGTTGTTGTTCTTCTATAAAAAGAAAAGAAAATGTCATGTGAATTTGATAGGAGAAACAAAATGGAAACCTGGAATAACAAAATTGAATTTTGGAGAGAGAAAATACAGAATCAGGCAAAGAACTGATTTTATGTGGCGCTATTCAAGCATTCATCCGCATCCTGCATTAGTATTAGCTGCCCTCGTGTGTAACCGGTGGGTTTTAGCTGGTACAGCTACCGTGGTGGGATTGTTGTTTGGGTGTTTTCCTCAGGTTCATGGCATGTTGGTCAGTGTTTCTTTATGTGCATCATATGAGGTCATAAAAAAACAAATCTGCTTACAGCTAAAAGCTTGGATTTATACACACTTTTCAGATGTAACGACTATAGTGTAGAAGCCAGCATGTACAGTGAGCTCCAAAAGTGAAATTATAAAATGATTGAGGTTTAAGTGTAGGTTGTCGGCTTTAATTTGAGTGTAATGACATCCGTATTGGGTTAACCGTTTAGAAATTATAGCACTTTCTTTACATAGTCCCCCCCATTTTAAGGCACCTAAAGTATAGTGTAATAAAATAGTCAAAAGTTTTTACTATTTGGTCCCATATTCCTAGCACGCAATGAGGTTGGCCCGGGCATAATTGAAGTCCAGTAGAGCACTTCATTATTACACAAGCTTCCAACTTACCTGACTTCGTTGTTAAAGTATATAAAAAAAACATTCGATATCAAACCCGTTCACAGGGTTGGTTAACTCTTGAGGTTCCTCGTGTCTCCACCGAATTACTGTAGGTAAATCCGCTTTTAGTTTTAACGCATCTCATTGCTGGAAAATACATTGCAATTGGACGCTCTGATGCCGCTTGGGCAATTTCAAATATTGATAGTGAAACTATTTTCTGAGGAATGTGCCTGTTTTTCTTGATTGTTGTGCTGTATTTTAGTTTTGTTAATCTGATTTTGATTTGATTGTTCTATTAATTGTATGTACAGGTCTCCCTTGCGAAAGAGACTCCGTTTTTAAATGAAGGTAAAAATTAAATAAAACAATTTAAAATGCACTTATTTCTTTTAATTATTTTTTATTTTTTATTATTCATAATACAAAAATCAACTTACATTGCTACACCAAACAGGTATTAACAATGCTCAAACATACAAAAAATATAAATAAAATACAAAAAAGAAACAATTTAAGTGCAATTATATTCACTCTGAAAATATCTTATTATAATGATTCATGAAGATGTTATTCTTTTGGTTATTCACTAGGGTTAGTGTTTTAATAAAATAATTACATTCAATCAGAAAAATTTGTAATTTTGGTATAGAATTTTGGAATTTTTGTTTGTGTATAAAGTATTTGGCAACAAGAATTTAAAAAAGTAACAATCATTTCAGTGGTTTTGTTATCATTGCAATAGTAACATATTATATTTTATGTTAAAATTATAGGCAGTGTTCATAATGGTAAATAAGTACTTTGCAAGGTTTTCCCAAAATTCGGACACAAATTTACATTCAAAGAACAAGTGAGAGATTCTCACCTTTTTCACAGAAAACACATATCATCAATAGCCACAAATTTGGACATCATAGAATTACATGGATATATCTTATGCAAAATGTTGAAGTGCACTTTCTTAACTTTGTTTGGTATACATTATTTGTAAGGTCTTAACCATGCATTTTTCCAGACAATGTCAGGAATAAGTGTTACGGTTTTCTTCTGGTGAAAGAGGCGGACCAAAACGCAGCGTGGTTATTTATAAACATCTTTGATAAAGATGATAACGTGAACAATATACAAAACAAGAAAACGTGGAAAACCGAAAACAGTCCTAACTGGCGCAAAACACAGAGACAGGAACAATCACCAACGAAATACCCAAAGAATATGGCTGCCTAAATATGGTTCCCAATCAGAGACCACGATAAACACCTGCCTCTGTTTGAGTACCACTCTAGGCAACCATAGACTTTCCTAGACAACTCTACTAAACACAACCTCATAAATCTAATAAACCCCTAGACAAGCTTTACAGCCAAAGCAAGACAAGCATTTGTGTAAGTTTATCGATAGCCTTCTATATACTTTCGGCCCGTCATTGGACACTGTGCTATCTAACCTCCAAACAAGCTTCAATGCCATACAACACTCCTTCCGTGGCCTCCAACTGCTCTTAAATGCTAGTAAAACCAAATGCATGCTTTTCAACCGATCGCTGCCTGCACCCGCATGCCCGACTAGCATCACCACCCTGGATGGTTCCGACCTTGAATATGTGGACATCTATAAGTACCTAGGTGTCTGGCTAGACTGCAAACTCTCCTTCCAGACCCATATCAAACATCTCCAATCGAAAATCAAATCAAGAGTCGGCTTTCTATTCCGCAACAAAGCCTCCTTCACTCACGCCGCCAAGCTTACCCTAGTAAAACTGACTATCCTTCCGATCCTCGACTTCGGCGATGTCATCTACAAAATGGCTTCCAACACTCTACTCAGCAAACTGGATGCAGTCTATCACAGTGCCATCCGTTTTGTCACTAAAGCACCTTATACCACCCACCACTGCGACCTGTATGCTCTGGTCGGCTGGCCCTCGTTCCATATTTGTCGCCAGACCCACTGGCTCCAGGTCATCTACAAGTCCATGCTAGGTAAAGCTCCGCCTTATCTCAGTTCACTGGTCACGATGGCAACACCCATCCGTAGCACGCGCTCCAGCAGGTGTATCTCACTGATCATCCCTAAAGCCAACACCTCATTTGGCCGCCTTTCGTTCCAGTACTCTGCTGCCTGTGACTGGAACGAATTGCAAAAATCGCTGAAGTTGGAGACTTTTATCTCCCTCACCAACTTCAAACATCAGCTATCTGAGCAGCTAACCGATCGCTGCTGCTGTACATAGTCTATTGGTAAATAGCCCACCCATTTTCACCTACCTCATCCCCATACTGTTTTTATTTATTTACTTGCTCTTTTGCACACCAATATCTCTACCTGTACATGACCATCTGATCATTTATCACTCCAGTGTTAATCTGCAAAATTGTAATTATTCGCCTACCTCCTCATGCCTTTTGCACACATTGTATATAGACTCCCCCCTTTGTTTTCTACTGTGTTATTGACTTGTTAATTGTTTATTCCATGTGTAACTCTGTGTTGTCTGCTCACACTGCTATGCTTTATCTTGGCCAGGTCGCAGTTGCAAATGAGAACTTGTTCTCAACTGGCCTACCTGGTTAAATAAAGGTGAAATAAAAAATAATTTAAAAAAAAGCCTAGCATAGCATTATGACTAGCTAGCAGCAGGCAACCTGGTCACGAAAATCAGAAAGGCAATCAAATGAAATCGTTTACCTTTTGATGAGCTTCGGATGTTTTCACTCACGAGACTCCCAGTTAGATAGCAAATGTCCCTTTTTTCCAAAAATATTATTTTTGTAGGCAAAATAGCTCCGTTTGTTCTTCACGTTTGGCTGAGAAATCTACCGGAAATTGAGGTCACTACAACGCCGAAAAATATTCCAAATTAGCTCCATAATATCGACAGAAACATGGCAAACGTTGTTTATAATCAATCCTCAATGTGTTTTTCAAATTTACGGTTGTGAGTGAAATAAAGCAGGGCATTCTAACAGAGATTTGTTTTTACTTGGACACTGGTTGGCCAAACGTTAAATCCTAATTTGACTTTGGTGCAGGTCCGGTTGGTCTTCACATTACCGTCTCTGGTAAACGCACACTATATCTAATAAAATAAAAGTGTATTCGTCACATGCACACGATACAGAAGGTGTAAACGGTACCGTGAAATGGTTACTTGGATGGTAGAGTCTTTTTTTGTTTAGGCATCTAGCTAGCTAAACAATGAACCATAATTCCAACTCATAACATTACTACCCTACATGACTCTATAGTTAGCTAAAGCTTACCAACTACTTTCAATGTTAGTTAGTTAGATAACATTAGGCTAAAACTAGCAATGCAAATGGCTCTGAGATACCAATATTACTACACAGATCATACACGTAATGTTAGCTAGCGAGTCAGCCAGTTAATGTTAGCTAGCTAGCTAACAATACACTTTAACTGAATGACTTCATCACAAAATTAGAAACGTATCATATCTGAATATGTAGCTAGACTGTCTTACTCGTGTACATGGTTGAACGCTTCTCCCTCTCTGTTACAGATGCCATTGTTGCCCTTGGTTTTAAAATGTAATCCGGAGGCAGGTGTTGTATACAACAGCCTTCTTTGTATTCTCTTTTCGACTCCCTCCGCATAGTTGCAACCAAATGCCAGAATTTTCTCAATTTCCTTAGCTATCATACTCTGTTTCCACCGGCATTCCAATGATTTCAAAACTCAGTCCTCCAGAAAGTGGAGAGCATTAGCAACACTTTTGCAGTTCTTCGTGATATCTTTTTTATTGGGAACAAAATAATCTAAAACACAACCAATACGAATGGCAAATGCATCCAACAAATGTGTAGAGTCACAAACTTGATGTAGGTATTGCATGCTGTGAATATGGGACCAAATGCGTAACTTTTCGACTAGTTTAATACACATATGAAGTGAATTCTTTTCCAATACTTTTGGTCCCCTAAAATGGGGGGACTATTTAAAAAAATATGTAATTTGTTAATGGTTCACCTCATATGGATAAAAATACCCTCAAATTAAAGCTGACAGTCTGCACTTTAACCTCCTCGTCAGTGTATCATTTAAAATCCAAAGTGCTGGAGTACCGAGCCAAAATAACAACGAAAAATGTACTGTCCCAATACTTTTGGAGCGCATTGTATGTGAATTGGTTGCTGTATGCTCCTCCCCACAATACACTTCTGGTAATTTAAGATTTTCACTTCAATGGAGATTTATAGACTGACTGCAGTAAAAATAACTCTAACACGATATTCAATGGCATGGTGAACATTCAAATTCAGAAAATCTTAACTGTTGCATTTCCTGGGCTATTCGGTTGATGTAGTTTAAAAAGAACAGGCAAACAAGTAACCAAAAGACAACAGATGGACAGAAAAACATAAGAATATAATTAAACAAAGGAGATCCATAGAGAATTACTTTTGATTGTAAAAAAATAAGATACATCTGGTCATTCACTGCACATTGGCTTTTTTTCTTAATTTGAATTATACATATTCCAAACAAACTGTAGTACACATTGTTTGAGCCATCTACTCTAAAAGCTTAGCTAAAGCCCTTGGCTTGGAGAAGTACTCTTCTCCCATACAGAAGAGGGGTAACAGTAATGGTTCCCAAGAGGGAGGGCTATAGGAGAGCTTTCTCTCTCTCTTTCTCCCTCTTTTTCTCTCTGATATTCTACCCACTTCAATCTCTATTGGCTTTCTCTTTCCATCTTGTTTTAGTTAGCATGTCACTGGCCTTCATGTCTTCTATGCTGAAATTCTGACTGACATTGAGATTGGCCATTACCATCTCCCGTGGCTTCTTCCTCCTTTGAAAATACCCCATCAGAATAAAACCTGTCTTCTTCAGCAGGCTACCAACCATTACTGACAAATGACATTTCAATGGACGAACAAAGTTGGTTAAAAGGCTAGAAGACATTACAGTGTGAAGAGTATACAAGCAGGATACTTACTTACCTATGCTCAAGGGAATGTCTGATAAGGTGTTTTGTTAAACACTAGAATAACAGAGGCCCAGAAGGTAAAATAAAGATGTGATTTATCTCTACCGAGTGGGAAGAAACAACAACAACAACAACATGAGCTCTTCAGTACCAAAGTTCTGATCCTTGTTGTCAGCTTTACTCTCATGGTGCATCAGATTTCAGTGGTGAGTGACAGACATTTCTCTATTATTGTCCAACCCATCTGTCTCTCCCTCAGACTTCATGCATCTATACGTCCATGTCAGTGGAGATGGATTTGGGTTAGCCTGCCACAGAGCTTTTCTACTGCCTTTTTTCTCAATGGGATTACATTGTGTTGTGATGTTTTCTTTCAGAGATTGCAGGTTTGGGCTACAGTATGATAGACAGCTGCATGGATAGTAAACTTCTTTCACCTTACAGGGTCCCGTGCACGTTTTGAGGACAGCTCACCTCGGATCTTGGAAGACCCCTCTGACTTGATCGTGTCCAAGGGGGAACCCGCAACCCTCAACTGCAAGGCAGAGGGGCGGCCTAACCCCACTGTGGAGTGGTACAAGGACAGGGAGCGGGTGGAAACGGACCGGGATGACCCTCGATCTCACCGAATGCTCCTTCCCAGCGGCTCCCTCTTCTTCCTGCGTATTGTCCACGGACGACGCTCCAAACCAGATGAGGGCGTCTACACCTGTGTGGCACGTAACTACCTTGGAGAGGCTGTCAGTCGAAACGCTTCACTGGAAGTAGCCAGTAAGTCTTTGTCATTTTACTTCCTGTCTCTCTGTCTCTTTGTCTCTCTCAAAGCACAACAGGTGTAGAGGACAGGCTTTCATCTGCTATCTTGAACTTCTGAAAATATGACCATTTAGAGAGACTTGTCTATTATTGTGGCCCTTAGGCTCACGTGGTCATCACTAGTTGTCACAGTCATAAACCCTGCCTATTTCTACAATTTATATATTTTTTATCTGATTTTAACCCTAACCTTAACCACACTGTAACCTTTTGCTTAACCATAAATTAAGACCAAAAATAACATTATTATTATTTTATTTTTTAAATATAACAAATTATGACTTTGTGTCTGTGGTAACTAGTGACAACTGCATCACTTGCCACTTTCTCTCTTTCTCCTTGTAAAATGTGGCAGTGTGGCGTGACCCTGGGCTGAATGCAGGTCCTTTCTGCCGTTAGGAAATGGATTAGCGGAGTGTGCTGATTAGGAAAAGGAGCGTAACAGATGAGGGAATGTCTCCTCGTTTAAAAACACAAAACAGCAATTTGCCTGCATCTTATCTTCCACCAGAGCACAGAGCCAGCCAGGCCTCCTCAGCCTCTAACTGCTCATGGCTCACTGACTTCCACAGCTCATGTTCAAAAATAGGGCCAGCTTTAGTTCAGCTTCCACACTGAGTGATATATCCACACTCATAAGCGGCAGAACCTGAAATATTAGAGAAAAACTAAAAATATTGGAGCAGAACAGCTTCCAGAGGAAAACATTTAAGCTCCACAGTTATATTGCTGTTTTTGATGATGAATTCTCCTCAGCCAGTGGAGATGTAGTCGGAGATGACAGTCCTACCAGTAAGGCTATGCATCACCTAGATGCAAGCACTCTAACGGTGACTAACTGCAGTAATGACTATTGTCCTAGGTCTGGTGCCTCTGGGTAGCTGGTGAATATGTTGATTATGATTTATTAGTACTGAATTGCTACCATGGTAACGATAGTGAAATCACTCTGAGATCAATGCAACTCCTGGCTTGGGAGTAGCTCAGAGGAAATATACATTGAATTGCTGTGGCATGTAGGCATGCCTAGAACTGACCTCTGAACCATGACACCCCACCCTGCCCTGACTGTCATGGGGATTGGCTACAGTAGAGTATTGCCTCAACAGGGTTGTTGAATTTAGATTTCTACACAGTTCATTCCTTCCACACAATCAGTCCCTTCACTGCACAAATGCATCCGAAGTGACATGTATTTCATGCTTAAATGTTTTTCGCCTTCGGGGTCCACAACTCAGGCTTCAGTATAACTAGACACTGTTGCTTAATTTGACTTCCTCAGAATAACTTTCATGTCGGGTATTGAAATACTAAACAGTCAATTATTGCTGGCTGTGTTTTTGTTGTTGGCATGAATAAGCTGTAAGCGACCAGCTGAATAGCAGGGCTGTTGAAGCGCCTAGATAATGAGATATTGTGTATGAATCCATTCACATATTCCTCCCAGAAATAGCAGTGTTCTGCTCTGTCGGTTAGCCTTTATGTAAGAAGGAGAGGAAAGCGGTATCTATTTCAAAGCCATGAATGTGAATGTCTGTCTGAGGGAGCAAACAGCCGCGTTCTTTGAGCTGGATTAAAATAAAGTAGGACAAATAAAAAATCAAACTTGCTTGAAAGGCTTTAGGGCCAGATGTCTCTCTTTCTCCTGATGGGAGGATTATGAAGGACTGACATTTTGGACTGCAGCTTGTTTCTTGGCCTCTTCTACACTACAACTCTGCCACTGGTCTCTTCTTTAAACCCTGAAGAAGAAATACAGGAGAGATGTTTTCTGTATGGACAGATATCGCAGTGGCCAAACTGTTCATTTAAACTCTCTTTATTGTTACTACAATACGTTACTCATTTTTTCTTGTCATAATCATTTACATAAAGGGTTAGAGATTTTGAATAATCAAGTTGGCTTTAACAAGTGCCTAAGGGTGAATTTGTAGGCATGAGTTGACCACTCGTCCAACCATTGAAACACAACAGGCTCAGGAGACCTGGCACTGCCTGAGTCCCTCTTTAACCTCAGTAAACACAGACAATGGCTGGATTAAATCAATCCCTCCTCTCGACAGGCGCCCACTGGCTCTATTAGCCATGACACGGCAGTAGCAGAGAGATAGGATTAGACCACCTCTAATGGGTGTACTCCTACTGTACTGAGACAAAAGAACAATGACTGACCATCAGGTCACTTTACTCTAGGACCTGCTCTCAGCTAGAACACTTTCACTTGCCTGCCAGGCTCCCATCCCATATACATCTCCATCTACATTGACATTTTAGTAAATTAGCAGACGCTCTTATCCAGAGCGACTTACAATTTGTGTGTTTATCTCAAGATGGCTAGGTAAGACGACTACATATCACATTCGTAGCAGATACATTTTCCCTCAATAAATATGTTATTAGCAAAGTCAGTGCTCGTAGGAAAGGGGAGGAGGGTGCCAGGACAGAGAAGAGCTCTGACTGGGCTGAGCGGGAGCTGCCTTGCGCTGCTGTACACAGCTTGCCACTATGTCCTCTGGTTAGTGGTTTTTCGTCATAAATCTGGTTCTGCAGAGTGGTCACTAGCTGGCACAGCCACAAAGTCATAAAATCATATTTTAACCTTAACCACACCACATCTAATTTCTAACTCTAACAAATTAAGAACAAAAATCAAATTTTTGTTTTCATGCATTTTTACAATATAGACAATTTTGACTTTGCAGCTGGCTCATCTAGCGGATATCGCTCAGTTCTGTCTCAAGGGCAAGATTCATCCCAATTGAAGTCAACCTGTCCCTCCAACAACTCTGCCCAACCTCTCAACCCTGTCCCCCACGTCACCTTTAGAGTGCCCCTTCCATCCTCACCTTCTCCCTACACTCCTCCCCAATCCTGTCAACCCTACTCCATCCTGCCTTGAATGTTCAGTGAATCTGATCACTGACTGATGTTTAGTCTAGTGGTGTCCATAGTGAACTGAATGACAAGGGCCACACGATGCAAAGCAGCCTATTATTGCCATGACTACTCTCCCATCTCCCCACTTCAAAACATTAACAGATGGCCACTACGACTGCACTAAAGCTGCACTCTTGCTAAATGCTAAATATTGAGATTAATGTCACTTAAAAATACAGTGCTGAATATTCTGAGGATATTCTTAATCTCTTAATCTGTATATCCCTGAAGCATTACAATTATGAAAATAAATGGCACTGTCCCAGAATAGGAATGTAGCAGTAACAGTAAAGTATGAAAATGTATGCACTCAATGTAGTTTGCTCTGGATAAGTGTCTGCTAAATGTTTAAAATGTAAATGTAACAATTATTACGGTAGTAACCATAGAGCATAATGGTTAGTCATTTAACAACATTGTTTAAGCTGAGCTAAAGAAATTGCAGGAGGTAGATGAATATGGGCTTTATTTATCCCCAGGCCAGGACCTTAGGTGCCCTCTTCTCCACTCCTGTCACAGTAAGGTGAGGTTGGGATAGTTCAGATTCAGGATGTCCTGGTACTTACTCACCACCATTGGGAATCACAGTGTGAGTCACGTCTGGTACAAAGACTGTGCTTTGGACGTTACTTCAGGAAGTCCCCTGGCCATCTGTCTGTGTGAGAATATCAGAGGTTCCTGTGGTGCCATCATCATTTCATAAAAATATAACAGTGTGTGAATTCTGTGAAACGACTTTTAGCATGTCAGCCTTTAAAGCCTGGGTGCAGGAGGGATCGTATTAACTTCCAACAGCTTCAAAGAGTTGCTCTTGGCTGCTCGCACTGCACAGAGTTGGGGGGAAATTATCTGAGGCTACTTTCTGCTCTCTGACACTTGTTTCAAGCCCTCAAATGGCCCACATTCTGGGACTTCTATGGTTGAATGTGTGGATGAGAGTGGAGAAGTGTTTGTGTGTGTGGATTAGCTCATTGGATCTATAACCATGTCTTCTCTTCAGTTCCCTCGACATGGCTGGGTAGTGATGGTGTCTGTGCTCCTGGTCTTGTCTCCACACCGGCCCTTTACAGACGGATCTCTAAAAAGAATTCACCACTTTCAATTAGCCCTCAGCTCTCTGAAGCTTTTCAAACAAGCAGCCAGCTGAGTGGGGACTACTGAACAGACTGTTGGGAGGGGAAGGGTGTGTGCTTTGTCAGGTAATAGCTCATCCATCAATTGTCTAAAGGGGGTTCTTTAATTGTGTTGGCGTCTCCTTTTGTTGGGTTTTGGGGGCGGGTGGGACGGGAGCTCAGGGGGTTCCGTTATACCCCTGAAGGGACAGATGTTCAGGCAGCGCGTGCCTGTAAATGTTCCCTTAAACCGCCCCCCTGCCTATGTACTTAACTCACCCCAGACTGTAGGGGTGCAACTGCTACTATTTGGATGAGCTGATAGGCCTTGTGTATCTTAGATTCAGATGAGGTGGATATATTACAATCTGAGACAGAAAAAACTCCAGTTGGATGTGATGAGGAATTCTGACAAGCTTTTTAATGTTCTGAACAAGCCTTTACTTTTGAAACAAATAGGAAACAGAAATCGACTTTTCTAAAAGTTTAAATGTCACGTCAATGACAAGTCCAGTCTCAGCTGAGGAATTAAATGTGCTTCATTATAATACAGAAAAAATGCCTCCAAATGATCAAAAGTAGAGATACTGCTGCATTTGAACAGGCAGCGACTTCAGGCAGCCAGAGAGTGTGAGACAGATTGTCTCATATTGGGGGGCTGGCGAGAGGGGGGAGGTTGAGCAGACAGATCGACAGATGACCACTTCAATCATGACAGCGGATCTGAAACGCAGCCGGCTCAGCGACGGCTCAGCCACCATTTGTCTGCTTCTCAGAGATTGGAATATTCATAGCAACACGTTTCCCAAGATAATTGCAGCCTTTACAACTCAAGATAGAGGAGAGAAAGTCTCTATGCTCTAGATGGCTGTGATAAACTAAATGAGATGGTAGTCAGTCAGTCACTGTAGTTGTGAATATAAATGCCATTTTAAAAGACACAGGTAGCTGCAGTGTTGATGAGGGATCTGTCAAACACATCAGGGGATAAGTGATGGGGGTAGTGTGGTTTAGCTGGAGAGACGTCCAGTTGACAGACAGGTGATGAGTTCACTAATGTGTTTAGTATAGATTAACTGATGTTTGAGATTGGTCTAATTCACAGCATATTTGCAGTCCTAATTTATTTGATTGGGTGTTGATGCATTACCGTGCTAACAGATGGATAATTTGACAGGCAGGTAGATGGTCTTGGTCTGATTGTTTACTTTGTAAAATGCCAACCTAAGATATTTATAAAGGTATAAGAAGATATGTTATTCTGGAGTAGTGTGTGTTGGTCAAGGAGGAAAGGGTACATAGGAAGGGTCACCTGCAGACCCTCAGATTGTGTGTGTGCATTTTCAACACTGGAATAGTAGTGCTGCACAGGTTTCTTGAGGCCTCGGCCAGGCATCAGAGCACATACAGTTTCTTTCCTCTGTCAATCATTGCTGGGATTTAATGACAAAGGTTGCTGCCAAGTCAAGCCTCTCATCCGGTCTTCCTTTGCAGAGAAAAGGCTGCTAAACTCACTGTGTGACAGTGACATAAAGATCATGTCCCCTTTTTTAGTTCTGTCGTCGTTGTGTCACTGTCAGATTTGTAGTGTGGAGATGTGAGTTAGCATAGTTTCCAGTGTGAGGCAGAAGCATTGCATTAATGTGTGATGCCATTTTTCTCTCTGACAGGTTAAATTATTAATGTGTTTGTATTTGTTTACTCTGTGTTGGACTGAGAGATGTGCATTATTCATCCACTCTGACAGTAGAGACTGCAGACTAGGATGCGGCACAGGAAACATCAAAACACTGCACAACAAGGAAGTTGCCAGGGATTTGAACAGTCATGTACAAGCACAAAACACAATGTACTGCTTTCACCCAATCAGCTTGTTTTCCTCTCGTCTAACCTTCAAACAGAAACTCTACGTATAAAATATGCTCAAATTGATTACAAGGACAATATTTGAGATTACTCTTGTGATGACATTGACCGAATACCGCATTGGAGATGGATGTGTACTCCAATTCTGATGTATATATCTCATATAGTTTGCATTTGAAAGACAACATATTCTCAATAACATACACTACCATTCAAAAGTTTAGGGTCACTTAGAAATGTCCTTGTTTTTGAAAGAAAAGCACATTTTTTTGTCCTGAAAGCTGTTGTTCTGATTAAAGAAGCAATACAACTGGCCTTCTTTAGACTTGTTGAGTATCTGGAGCATCAACATTTGTGGGTTTGATTACAGGCTCAAAATGGCCAGAAACTAAGAACTATCTTCTGAAACTCATCAGTATATTCTTGCTCTGAAAAATGAAGGCTATTCCATGTGAGAAATTGCCAAGAAACTGAAGATCTCATACAACACTGTGTACTACTTCACAGAACAGCGCAAACTGGCTTCTTTAATCAGAACAACACTTTTCAGCTGTGCTAACATAATTTCAAAAGGGTTTTCTAATGATCAATTAGCCTTTTAAAGTGATAAACTTGGATTAGCTAACGCAACGTGCCATTGGAACACAGGAGTGATTGGTTGCTGATAATGGGCCTCTGTACGCCTATGTAGATATTCCATTAAAAATCAGCCGTTTCCAGCTACAATAGTCATTTACAATATTAACAATGTCTACACTGTATTTCTGATCAATTTGATGTTATTTTAATGGACGTATAAAGGTACTAAATTAATAGATAAAAACAATCTGCCTCTGTATTTTTCCAAATGTGTTTACCTACCAGGTCAAATAAATGTACAGTAATATGAATAGATAGACTAAACCATGTCTATGCTCTCCTCTTCCCAGTCCTGAGGGATGACTTCCGCCAGGCCCCCAGTGATGTGGTGGTCGCAGCCGGTGAGCCAGCGGTCCTGGAGTGTGTTCCCCCCCGCGGTCACCCTGAGCCCACCGTCTCCTGGAAGAGGAACAATGCCCGCGTCAGCAGCAAGGATGACCGCATCTCTGTGAGTCTCACCTATACAGTTTTTCACGGCACTGTATGACCCCTGAACTATGACCCCTAGTTTCAGCATCAAGCTCATTAGAGTTAGAAGTAAAACCCTCTAGAGTTTGCATACACTAGAGTTCCAACCCACTCAAGTTCCAACCAAACCTCACTGAGCTCAGGGCAGTTAAATCCCAAGTCAACCCAAACTGTCTCAAAGGCCATTAATATAATTAATGATGCATGCTGATGATGGTGGAATCCTTAATGATACATGCTGATGAAGGTGGAATCATAAATTATACATCCATTTGAAGTGCTGATGTCAGATGGTGGAAGTACTGCCTCTCCTCTGAAAAGCCCAAAGGCTAATACATGGAGTGATATGATGACCTGTCATCACTGTCTTGTTTTTCAGATGCGTGGGGGCAAGCTGATGATCTCCTACACCAGGAAGAGTGATGCTGGCATGTATGTGTGTGTGGGCACCAACATGGTGGGAGAGAGGGACAGTGACCCTGCTGAGTTGGTGGTGTATGGTGAGTCTCTCACACCTGTGTGCATGTGTGCGTGTGCTTGTGTGTGTGTGTGTGTGTGCATTACGCTGTCTTCAGGTGTGTAACTCTGGGTCTCTCTATGTAGAGCGTCCTGTGCTGATACGGAGGCCGGTGAACCAGGTGGTGATGGAGGAAGAAACCGTTGATTTCCTGTGTGAGGTACATGGAGACCCCGCCCCCACGATACGCTGGCGTCGAGAGGAGGGGGAGCTCCCCCGCGGGAGGTGAGGACACATTGACGGACAGGTCCACTCACTAATAAAAAATAAACTGATTGATTGATTGACATCTGAAGAGATAGACAAAACACTCAGTGACACATTGATTGATGGAGTGCTGGAGGTACAGACTGACAGAATGAGGAAAGCCCATTCACCAGGAATGCACAGGCATGTACACAGATACCTGTGCAGAGCTCATGCCCTTTTCCTCTTCCAGTCTCCGAAGTGCCCTTTTTGGTGGTGGGATAATCTTCCGCAAAATGTATTTGTTGTATAAATATTGTGTCATTGTTGTTCGGAGCCCACTACCCACAATTCGTTGTGGCGTCATCAAGTTTGCCACCCCCCTAGTTTAAATTTCAACATTTGATTAACACTTGATAACACTTGATTTTGCCTCCATCAATAATATTCGCTCCGGTTGGCTGATACACATAGCAGAGAGAGGCAGAAAGATGTAGAGAGGAGAGGCTGCATCCACGACCCTCTGACCCAACTCCACCTGTTCTTCAGTCGGGAGTTGCACATGTATGTCAGGGCAGCAGCAACACAGGCAGTCCAGACTCTAGCTAACCACCATATACTAAAATATCAACACAAGCAACTGACAGCCAGCCATATATCATGAGTTAGAAGATTATTAATATTATATAATTAAGTTATTCTTATTATTTGATATGAGCTTTGAATATAAATCATAATCAGTAAAAGAAATCACTCTAGGTCACTAGCAGATTTCCATCAATCATCAATATCAATGATCAATTGATAGCCCATCCTCTTTTTCAATGTTGTCGTGACTTTACTTTCATTAATCTGATGACTGTTATTTATCGAATCAACTAACTATGTTTAATTGTTACCTGACTTAAATTAATCATGTAACAATGCACTCATTAGGAGTTTGGGGCATCATGTGAGCGGTTGTTTAAAGAGTTACCATCTCACGAATTAACTCTAAAGGTCTTTACCTATCACATCCATAAAACAGTCAATGTATTAAATCATAACCTCTTATCATATCATCATACTGAACAGTCGTAACCTCATGCATCTGCAAAAAACCCAGCCTTACTTACTATAAAAATTGGTTTAATTATTTATTTACTAGCTAACTAAATAATAACACAGAATAAACATACCCACTTAATGCATGAGGTAAAGGTCCCTAGTGGACTGACACAATATGGTGGCTTTTTACACAACAACAAGGAGAGAGAGAGAGAAGAAGAAAGAGACACTTATCGTTGTTACATTTTTGAAACTTTTCTCACAGTACTCATATACTTTGCACACAAACCTCCAATCATTTGAAGTAAGAAATCATGAATGTATTCACTGGCCTTTCAGCGGCACGCTTGTATGGCTCTGATTGTCCGAAAGTGGTCTTCCCTTTCCCGTCTTCTACTGTTGTTCACTCTGGAAGATGCCCTTTGGAAGGTGGCTAGCCAGCCATGTCGACGGTTCCCATTGGTGATGAGAGTAGTAGAATATGGTGATTTGAGAAGAGTAGTAGGGTGGTCCCACTTAAATGCACTTTTCTAGATATTTGACGTTGAACAGCTAATTAGCCGTACCAGTGATTGTCTGGAAGGTGAGCTTCTCGCCTCTTCGCCGTGTTGATATTCAAGGTTCAAACCACTCTGGACGTGAGCTGCAGCTCTACATGCCTCTCTGGTCTGGAGGTGAGTTTATTTTCTCCACCTCGTGCTGAGGTTCAATGTTCCAACCATTTCAAATGTGTAGCTACCGCTCCATGCATTTCTGGTCTAATGTTAATTTCTCCACCAATTATTTTATGCACTCTGGCCGAAAGGGATGGCCCCGTCAGGCTGACACGCTCTTTGACCTCACTCTGGGCGTAGCTACCTACCATGCACAGTTTATAGGGGAGAGATTATCCTATGGCTCCTAAAATCACATTCCTATCTTGACAAAAAAATAATGTTCCATATTTCATATAGAACGTTAAGGATGGAGACTTCATACCTGTAGTGTGTATACTTTTCAAGTTACAGTATTTCCTTGAAAACCTTTTTAACGTCATTACAAAATAACAACCCATATGACATGATTATTCCTGAGATCACCACTGACCATTCCCCACATTCTTATATTAGAAATATGTCCCAGTATTCACTTTTAGGACGTGTTAGAGAAATCAAATCGAGTTTCGGCGGGAAGACTGTCTGGTCGACAAAGCACAATCCTTGGTGGATTTTTGGAGAGGGACAATGTAAATCATGTGTTTAGGAAACACTGTAACTAGCTTGCATACAATTTGTGATGAGCAAGTGTGTTGCAGAAATAAATAGGGCTATGCTTATTTTTTTGCTACAGAGGCATTCGGTATAATTTCAAGATATGAATTATAAAAGTAATGTTTTTTTAAGCGGTGGGTCATTTTGAGCACATGTCCTCTGAAAGGTCTGTGCATGGCCCTGGGGATGCATATGGGTTTAAAGTATATGACATATTGATTGATGCAGTGCTGGAGGTACAGACAGACTGACAGAATTAGGGAAGCTCATTCACCAGGGATACATATGGGATTAAAGTATGTGACCAAGAAAGCACAGCTACAGTAATTACTCATTTATTCATGCCTTCCCTTCCCTCAGCCAATACAAATGCATGAATTGAAGGCCAGTGAGGATGCGTTAGTTAACATGTGACGCTACGACTTGACTATGCAGTTGAAAGATCATCTGGGGGACAAAATATAAATATTTATATTATTATGATTATGCTGTAACTATGGGGAGGGGCGGTGGGTGGGTAAGAAAATAAAAATACTTTAATTACTCTAAGGTGGTCTCATGGTGGCGGAAGTGACTCACTCTGCCCATTCTGATTGGCTATTTGACCCTAATACAGTTGACTTGTAAATCTCTCTCTGAGTCAACCCTAAGTTATAGGGTTGACTCATCCTTTCTGTATTTAATTGTTTTTTTTTTATCTACAGTTTCAGATTACTTCATACAGTTACATTTTGATGGGTCAGAGGGTCAGGTACATTCAAGGTCACTTTTACATAGTTCAAGGCAGTGCTTCTCACACCTGGTCCGTCTCCAAAATCTGTCTTGCCTACTACTTACTAAAACTACATACTGTGTACTAATCGTACTACATACCATTTAGAACATACAAATGCAGTAAGCAACAAATATCATCTTACTGGGCTCATCCTAATGAGAATGTGTCGTCTAATGCACAATTGCGATGATTCCCTCCATTCGTTCATTTGAGTACAGTGCGTTCCTTATCTCATTATTAACTGATTATAAACGTGAGTCTGGAATGACGATTCTCTTCTTTAAAAGTGTGCATTGAATTCTACTAGATGAAAACCCAAAATGAGTATAACGTCCTGGCATTCTAAAGCTTACTTGAGTCTCGAAATTTCACATACTATAAAACATTCTATTTTCGCATACCTAAAATTCCTACTATTTGGAACAGAAGTATGGGTATTCTGACATGGGCCTGGTCTTTCTGTCTCGATGGTTAAATTTGTGAAAAGCTTTTTGACTCTGTGTGTCTCTGTTCCAGGTTTGAGATCCACAGTGACAACAGCCTACGTCTGACTAGGGTGAGAGGAGAGGACGGGGGAACTTACACCTGTATGTCTGAGAACAGCGTGGGCAAGACAGAGGCTTCAGCCACGCTAGAGGTTCATGGTAAGAAACAAAGATTCTCTCTCTCACTCAATCACACACACTGATATGTGTTCTCACCCTTCTCATACTGTACAGTACGGTCACACACTTATGTCCACTTCATTTGACAGTGGTCATTTAGAGTTGTCAGAGCTCTGCCCATCCATCCGTGTGTGTTGGAATACGTGTTGTCATATCAATGTATTTGTGGTGGGCTTTCTTCTCTTCAACTCCACTGACAGAAGCTTATGCTAAACCGTATGGATTACTCCCTCTGACAGCTGTTTGGGAGATGGTGCAGTTTAACACACTGCCAAAAAGCAGGACCACTATTAATAAGAAGTGTGTGTGTGTGTGTGTGTTGGCTGAGTGGGCAGCAGGGTAGACTTCATCCTCCATTGCTTTTGTCAGTCCTGATGAAATCTAAACCCTACCTCTTCAAACAATGCCTTCCCTTCCTTCTGTTCTGTGTTTCATTGACTATGTAGTAGATGTCATGTTTACATTTTACTGTAGTCAGCCATCTCATTCCGTTGTATTTCCCCCACACCATTCTGACTTTGTAGATTTTTTTCAAATACATTTTTAAAGCTAGGGGGGTTATAATATTTAATGCATTCAGTATCATCAGCACCTAATGGTTTAAAAGAGCCTGTAAACATGACTTACTGCATGGTCAGGATTCTAGTCTACTGGCCTGTTGCAGCACTCAGGCAGTGTAGTAAGTAAGCCTGTACTCTGACACAGTGACTTAATGTGTGCCAGATTAAGGCTTGGTATCAAACAAACACATCTGCTGTACTCTTATTAAAGAAGTGTGTTGAGATATGAGGTCACAAAGTTCAGACATTCACTTTGTTTGTTACCACAGAAACCCATGATTGCTGAATGCAAAATTATTCCAATGGAAAAATACCACTATTCATTTATATTGTAAAAAAAAAAAAAAAAACGAAATATTAAAAGGTAACAGAACTGCCAATACATGATCACTCTGATCATGACTCTATTTGAAGTGAACATAAACCACATTAATGTTTAGTAACATGGTTTCTCTACACGGTTCCCTGTCATAGTTACATCCCCCCTGCTGGCTGGTTAGTGATGTTAGTGTAGTGAAGTCAGTCTCTCTCTGTGGCTGTGTGTGCGTGCTCCATCTCTGATGTGGGAAGATCTGCTGTGTTCTCCCTCAGAGTGAAAATCAAGACACGACACAGATGACTCAGTTCCCTTGAGGATTTAGCCTGATCCCGTGTGTGTGTGTTGTGTGTATGAAGACAGGGAAGAAGCCTGCTGAGGAGAGCAAACAGCAGGAGAGCTCAGAATCTATGGAATTGGAGTCAATGCTGTCATTGTGCAGTCGAAGTCTATAGGAAGACAGGATGTGGTGGGATCAGAAGCAAGCTGTGGCCACAACACAACCTGACTGCCAGTTCATTTCCAATGATATCACTCCAAAGTAAACCCACAAATACCATCACAATAGTTTAAGATTGGAATTAGATTATGACTCGTCTCAGTATAAAAGATGGGCATCAATGTCTTCACTCGATAATGTGAAAATGAGAAGGCAGATTAATCAGAAAGGGAAACCATATCAACTGGCAGAGGGTTAAAGAGAGTTAAAGACAGCCGTTAAATCATGGAGTAAAAAGGGTAGTTCTATATGCTAAATGTTGAATAAATACTGTTCTGGAATTACATAGTAGATATTGATTATGCAGAGGAGGCAGGAGAAAACTGTGAATTTAAACGCTATAATTTAAAGCCTAAAATCTGAATCTTCTAACCGAGTGTCTCTGCTCTACTCTCCAGTGCCCCCACAGATCACCATTAAACCCCAGGACCAGATCTCCGCTCAGGGTTGCAGTGTCACCTTCCGCTGTGGCACCAGAGGAAACCCCTCACCTGCCATCTTCTGGAAGAAAGAAGGAAGCCAGGTAAAAATGATGACACTTCCTGACAAACAGGAAGTGAATGGTCAAGAAAGACTTCCGAAATAAAACATTTTTAAAAATGACTAATAAAATTCCAACTATGTACTGCAGAAACTACAACATACATTGTCATAGATAAATGGCACTTTAAACTGATCAACAAAGTAATGATGTTATGTCACATTTAAGTAGGGTTTTGATTTGTTTTAGCCTTATTTTGATCAGCAGCATACAAATAGTTTTCTCACCATGTTTGTTTGGTGGGCACTCATTTGATTTCTCTCAGCTTGAAACAAGCCAGGGAATTGTTCGATTTAACAATGCTTTTCACACATTTTTTTTGATTGCCCATGCTCTTAAAGAGACGTTGGCCGAGGTGAAATGAGGGAGGGAGCTCGTTTGTATTTGGCTGTGAGAGGCAACAACCAATAGGTGTTGGAAGGAATCACAGGAAATGCGTTGGCGAGGAAGTCACTGTTACCTGCAGACAGATGAAGAGAGGGGGAGGAAGGGTAGATGAGGGGAGTGACTCAGATGAGCTACATCATCTGGGAGAGGAGCTGCCTCCTTGGGAAATAGGCACAGAAACACTGTTTAAAACCTTCTATCATTATAACTTACTATAAATACCTAATGATAACATTCTGATAACAGCGGGGGAACAATCAAGATCACTTAGTCTAGATGGTTCTAGTAGAGAACATAGAGGAGTTAACCCTCAGATCCGCCAGGCAGGGGGAAGATGGCATGAGGCTCTCTGAATAAGTTTAAATGTGTTCCAGTCTATTTGATAGTTGATGTGCCTGGTCCCCTGTTTGTGAAGCGGTTTGCTGTACTTTTGGGATTATCTTGTGACCTTATAGCCCTGGTCCTCTCACTCAGTCTAAGCCTCTTAGAGGAATGAAATGGAAGGCTGTCCCTTCCCCCTATTCATGCCCATCTCCCCCTCTCATCACTCTGGCCGTGTGTAAAGCATCTGTCAGCTCACATCAAGCCAACAGACCAAACCAAAATTCTGTAGTTCTCCTGCTATTCTGTATTGTGTTGGAAAAGTGATGGCCATATAATGACTGGATACACCATCTCTCTGATTCATCACTAGCTAAGATGCAAGTTTTTCTGTGTGTGTGTGTGTGTGTAGATGCTGTTGTTTCCTGGCCAGCCCCTCTCCCAGTCCGGTCGCTACTCTGTTTCCATGAGTGGTGAGCTGTCCATCACCGACGTGCACCTGGAGGATTCTGGGTATTATATCTGCCAGGCCATCAGTGTAGCAGGAAGTGTCCTGACCAAAGCCCTGCTGGAGGTGGAAGGGGGTGAGTTTGAGGGATGGAGGGGGTTACTTTGGGACGAGGAAGGGCATATGGTACTGGGAGAAGAGCCCAGGAAAAATATTGATATTACAACACACATACCTGTATATGGATGGGAAGATAGCCTTCGACAGCTCTACATAAACACTGTCAAATAAAGTGGACATTAGTGTGTGTGACAGGACCCACTGACATAATATCCTGTCTGTTCTTCCCTCTCACCCATAGGTCCTTCAGAACGTGTTCCACCAATCATTCGTCAAGGCCCAGCCAATCAGACGTTGGGTCTGGGGTCCATTGCCCAGTTGCAGTGTCATGCGATTGGTGGACCCTCACTAAGGATCATGTGGGAAAAGGACGGGGAGAGGATTGTGGGGGGTGACCCCCGCATGACCCTGATGGAGAACGGGACACTGCAGATCACTAATGTTGAGGTACGTGTATGATGTCATGGAATAAAAATATGGCTGTGATCTGGTTGTCTTTTGATCCTCATTAATAAATTAGTATCGCACGGCTGTACAGAAATGCCTGCCATCCATCATTGTTACATTTTCCAAAACCAGAGGGCAACCAACAAATGTTATGTTCTCCTCCATTATAAGTGCCACTCTGTACCACTCTGAAATCAAGGTGAAACTGAATTTCAAACCGACCTCTCTGGCGCGATTACCTGCCTATGCAGTGTGTAATTGTAATGTTAATGAAGGGGCTTGTTTGTAAATGTAAATGTGTTCTGCTTTGATGAAAGAGCAGTCCATGGCCCTTTTGTGCTGTGGCCTCACCTGGAGGTGAGCGTGCGGAGCGGGGAGAGCAGCCTGGTTTGTGCTAATTGACTGTGGTCACGCATGATTAACGATTTCAAAGCCTTTAATTACATCTCTGGCACAACTCTCTCTCTCAGCAGTGGTGCTCAGCAAACTTGGAGCATTAACACAAGGTCCAATGCATCATTGAGGCAGGGGAAATCTGCCATGTCACTGCGCTCAATGGAACAGAAGAGATGCATTAGCTTGGCATGGAGAGAGAGAGGGAGGGAGGGGAATGGAGAGGACGAGATGTAGCGGGAGAAAGAGGGGCTAAAAATATTTAGCCTAGCGATGCCCCCTCCTAGTCTTCAATATTTCAGCAGTGGTTAAACTCAGAGTTAATCTGTCCACATACTACCAATCCATAAACCAGAGGTTGATGCTGTGGTGAATGATCAAACATGAATTTATGTTGGTTACAGTAGACTGGCACTCTGCCAGCCCAGTGTTAGTAACACCATTAGGACAGTGGAGAACATATTGCTTCTTTGTTCACTGCATATATATAATGTATATAATACAGTACTGTGGAAAGGGAGAGCAGGTAGACCAGGGGTGTCAAACTCATTCCATGGAGGGCCTAGTGTCAGCTGTTTTTTCCTTTCAATTTAGACCTAGACAGTCAGGTAAGTGGAGTGACTTACTAATAAGTGAGCTTCATTCATTAATCAAGTACAAGGGAGGAGCGAAACCGGTAGACACTCGGCCCTCCGTGGAATGAGTTAGACACCTGTGAGGTTGACCATGCACATGGGGAGATGAATCACATTTCGACTGCTGTTCTCTCAGGAGTGTTCAGCACATATGACTCCTTCTACTACTGTGGCTGAGTGATGTCTGCTTTGTGGCAAAGTGGCATTTCATAAAATATTTTAACTTTACACTTCTAAAAGTGAGGCTCAGGACGGCGGCAAAGCAGTGAACAAGGAAGCAATTAATAAGTAAAAAGAGGAGATCCGCTGAGATTTGCTCCACTCGGATTAACAAACACAGAAAGTATCTAAAGCACTGTGGTTCCAATGTTTTGGGTCCCCTCTCCTCATGAAAGGGAGCTAAAATGCACCTTTCTGTTGCTAGGATAAGGATTCGGGAATGTACACTTGTGTGGTGTCCAGCGCCACGGGCGAGTCGAGCTGGAGCGGGACACTCACCATAAGAGGTAAACACACACACACACACACACACTCACCTTGGCACCTCACAAAACCATACAAACCCCATTGGTTTCAAATGATACAGTAAATGTACATTATACTTTATGGAAACCTACTTTCCTGCTTTAGCTACAGTATTCATCACTACTATGTGTAGATAAATAGAATTGAAAAATAAACAGTCAAACTCAGACTATATCCCGGTATTCCAAGTTACCATTATCACACACAACCACTGTGTCTCATGTTATCTAATGGCATATCCCTGTTTGTGTCCCAGAGGACGGAGCCCCTGGGTCATCAGTTCCCCGGGTGTCAGAGTCCATCCAGCTGCCAGGGCCACCCCAGAAGCCTGTGGTGACGGATGTGACCAGGAATACAGTCACCCTCACCTGGCAGTCCAACCCCCACGAGGGTGGGGCCGCTGTCACCTCCTACATCATCGAGGCCTTCAGGTACGGTATGACATGCAGAGACATATTTAGAAACCGCATTGTCCCACCTCTCTTAATACATGGCTCTGCAGGGTACTATATAAATAGGGGATTTCTATTTCAATGCTGGGTACTGGGGTCTTTCTAGGTCTGTTGCTATATCAGTTGTGTCCTTGATTTGTATTCACATACAGGGATTCTCCATTTGGTTTAACATGCATGTGCAACAGTGGCAGGAAATAATGATGTTATAGGAAAACGAGCCATGGCAGATTAAATCAAATCATAAAGCATTCTGGAGCAGAGAACATAGAATCAGTTGCATGAAGAAAAAAAGCATAATTTTCCCTGTGGTCCTGGACGGCACCGACCTGGGGCTATGGAAGGAGAGACTAGCCAGAGAGCTCTTATCACAGAGGCAGAGAGGGCAGAGGCTCTGGGCAGGCAGAGCCAGACACACATACAGGCCAATAAGCTGCCTGGCACTGAGACTGACAGCACAGTTTGAGACAAGACATTCCCATGGGTAGCTGTTAGATGAAGTTTGAGGAAAGTAGCTAACAGAGCACAGTCTTTAAATAGAGCTAGCTGCTGGATGGGGACGTCTCCTATTATTCCTCCACTAACCCTCCTAGGGCTAGAGAACAGGGCTTAATGGAAGAAGAGGGATGGTTGGAGGATAGCAGAGGGCAGATTGTTACTCAGGTCTTATTTTTACCTATGAACAAATTCTTATATTCAATGACGGGAACAGTGGGTTAACTGCAGAACGTTTTATTTACCTTGTCTGCTCGGGGGTTCGATCTTGCAAACTTTCGGTTACTAGTCCAACGCCTGCCGCTCCTTACCTGCCGCCCCTTATCTGACACCTACTGTAGTTAACTTCTTATGGCTGCAGGGGCAGTATTGAATAGCTTGGATGAAAGGTGCCCAGAGTAAACAGCCTGCTCCTCAGTCCCAGTTGCTAATATAGGCATATTATTATTGGATAGAAAACACTGAAGTTTCTAAAAACTGTTTGAATGATGTCTGAGTATAACAGAACTCATATGGCAGGCAAAAACCTGAGAAGAAATCCAAACAGGAAGTGGGAAATCTGAGGTTGGTCGATTTTCAACCCAGCTCCTATTGAATACACAGTGGGATATTGGTTGTTGCACTTCCTAAGGCTTCCACTAGATGTCAAGTGTCTTCAGAAACTTGAATGAGGCTTCTAACAAAAGTATCTACTTGGACATAAATAATGGACATTATCGAAGAAATCAAACATTTGTGGAACTAGGATTCCTCGGAGTGCATTCTGTTGAAGGTCAAAAGGTAAGGGAATATTTATAATGCGATTTCTGATTTGTTGACTCTATGGTGGATCATTTTTTAAATTTTCTTAGCGCCGTTATTGCATGGTTTTCCGTAAAGTTTTTTAAAAATCTGACACAGCGGTTGCATTAACCTTTCTACTCGACAACATTCCGCTGAAAAGGCAGCGCACAAAATATATATATATTTTTTTAAATATGTAACTTTCACACATTAACAAGTCCAATACAGCAAATGAAAGATAAACATCTTGTTAATCTACACATCGTGTCCAATTTTCAAAAATGCTTTACAGCTAAAGCACAACATATGATTATGTTAGATCACCGCCAAGTTGAAAAAAAGCCATTTTTCCAGCCAAAGATAGGAGTCACAAAAAGAAATATAGTTTAAATGGATCACTAATCTTTGATCTTCATCAGATGACACTCATAGGACATCATATTACACAACCGGAGAATTCCTTTGTCTTCAGAAAAAGCACTGAAACACGAGGTAACTCTGTCGGGAGCGCTCGTCATGAGACCAAGGCTCTCTGCCAGACCACTGACTCAGAGGTCTCATGAGCCCCTTCTTTATAGTAGAATCCTCATTCAAGTTTCAAAAGACGGTTGACATCTGTTACGAATCCCTTTTTGGCCCAGCAGTCTAGGGGGGGGATGGTAACGAGACCCATAACATAACTCATGCAAATTATAATTGTGACAAAGTACAAGTGCGAACGAAAAACCACAGACAACTTAATTACCGTCAAACACTCAGGGTTTATTTGAAAACACACGGTAAAGGGGGAGCAGGAAAAGGGGCTGAGCTGGACCCAAGGAAAGAAACAAATATCCAAAAACACCCCTAAGCTAGACTAGCCTACTACTATACAGCTAACTAACTAACCAAAAATACAGTGGGTGGTCCGCCCAGTTCTACCTAGTGTTCTTAGACAAAGTAGTCCTACGGGTAGTGTATGCCCATGGGCAACTTGTCTTGGTTCCCCATTTTCCACCATCAAACACCATAACAAACAATACTCACAGGTGGGGACAAAGTGATCTGGAGGTGCTAAAACAAACAAGAGAACTACCGAGAGATTGTATGACAGCGAGATTGACAGAGAGATTGAGCTTCAGAGGAAACAACTGAATGGGTTTTTAAACCAAGGGAAAGGGGATGTGATTGGGTAATGGAAACAGGAGGAGGTGTGTCTTCTGATTAGCGACTGATTGATGACTGATTGGGGAATGATGATTGCCACCTGTGAGGAGGGGAGAAGGAGAGAAAAGAAATACACACACACACACACACACACAGGATACACACACGGAATACCTGTATCCGTAACAACATCTAGTGGAAGCCGTAGGAAGTGCAACCTCATCCATATCTCAATGTGTATTCGGTAGGCCAAGCTTTGAAAAACTACAAATCTCAGATGTCCCACTTCCTAGTTGGATTTTCTCAGGTTTTCGCCTGCCATATGAGTTCTGTTATACTCACAGACATCATTCAAACAGTTTTAGAAACTTCAGAGTGTTTTCTATCTAATACTAATAATAATATGCATATATTAGCATCTGGGACAGAGTAGGAGGCAGTTCACTCTGGGCACGTTATTCATCCAAAAGTGAAAATGCTGCCCCCTATCCCAAAAAGGTTAAGGAGAGGTATATCTATATTTCCATGTCTAACAATTGTATTTTCATCGACATTTATAATGAGTATTTCTGTAAAATTATGTGGCTCTCTGCAATATCACCGGAGGTTTTTGGAACTAGTGACCGTAACGCGCCAATATATACTGAGATTTTTTTATATAGATATGAACTTTTATCAAACAAAACATACATGTATTGTGTAACATGAAGTCCTATGAGTGTCATCTGATGAAGATCATCAAAGGTTAGTGATTAATTTTATCTCTATTTCTGCTTTTTATGACTCCTCTCTTTTGCTGGAAAAATGGCTGTGTTTTTCTGTGAGTTGGTGGTAACCTAACATAATCGTTTGTGGTGCTTCGCTGTAAAGCCTATTTGAAAAATTGGACACTGTGGTGGGTTTAACAACAAGATTACCTTTAAAACAGTATAAGATACATGTATGTTTGAGAAATTTGAATTATGAGATTTCTGTTGTTTTGAATTTGGCGCCCTGCACTTTCACTGGCTGTTGTCATATGGATCCCGTTAACGGGATTGCAGCCCTAAGAAGTTTTAAGGAGCAGGTCAGAGTTCTAGTGCTACTTCCTTAAGGCGTCCACATGCTTTCCAGGCAAGACAGTTCGGAAGAATTTGTGCATATATTATGACAACATTTTGTGATGTGTTTTTGTTCGTTTTTTACTTTAGAAAGGTATTTTCGCCTGTTCGGGCACACTTTTTTTTCGGAGCAGAAGTTTTCATCCCTTCTTCAGTGATTGGTCAAAAGTAGGGATTCTTATTTTTTGTCATTCAACCAGAGACGACTCGCTTTCATGCACATTTTTTAATTGAGAAAGACTACAACAAACATCTTAGTAGTAAATTACGCAACTAAGAAATCCTCCACAAAAACGTAAAAATTAATGACAGATTTTGGGAGTTATTTTAGATTAATTCAGAGTATTTTGAGGAAGTGTTTACTGGCTACGGCATCTAAAAATGGTCAAACATTACTATTGACGCTTTTTCTTGTTTTTCAAGTGAAGTTCTTTTAAGGGAGTTTGCGAGCACACTCAGTTGGTTCCCGGCTAGGTGCCAGCCGAAATGGAGCATGCTAACGCGTTTTGACTGGTTGGTTATCACTCACTGGGTAATTGACTGGACAAATCATACCATAGACTAGGTAATATGTACTATAGGTCCTCACTGAACTGAGACGATAATAGCATTAATTTACCCAACATTCATCAATGCTAGAGGACCCAAATTGTCAAACCACACTCATTGTTGCGTTATTTATCATATCAGGATAAGGACAAGGCCAGACAATCCTCCCAGAATTCAACCTGTAATTGATTAATGTTATTTTCCAGCCAATCCGTTGGCAGTGTGTGGCAGACGGTAGCTGACCACGTGAAACAGGAGAAGCACACCGTCATCGGCCTGTACCCAAACACTGTCTACCTGTTCATCGTCCGAGCAGTGAACTCCTACGGTCTGAGTGACCCCAGCCCAATCTCTGAACCCATCAGGACACAGGGTCAGTATGGACACAGAACAGCATATAATATGTGTATAATCACTCAATCACTTGGACTTTTTCATAGTAAAGTGTTCTGTGCTGTTAGGCTGTTCTGAGTGCAGTGTGTTATGACATTAGGATGTTTTCAGTACAGTGTGGTATGACATCAAGCTTTTCTCAGTGCAGTGTGGTATGAAATCAGGCTGTTCTCAGTGCAGTGTGGTATGACATCAGGCTGTTCTGAGTGCAGTTATCTTGTGGTGTTGTAGATGGGAGTCCTACAGAGCAGGGGGTAGACCGCAGACAGGTGCAGAGAGAACTAGGGGAGGTGTCTCTCTACCTGCAGAAGCCTGTGGTCCTATCACCCAGCAGTGCCCAGGTCTCCTGGACTGTGAGTAAAACTGAGTGTCATAACCTGGAGAAACAATATGCAACTTTGTACTGTGCTCCATACTTTATAATATCTCGGGAAATATATAATTAACCACCTCTATGTCCCTCCCCCTGTGTTCTGTCATTGGTCAGGTGGCACGTCAGTCTCAGTACGTGCAGGGATTCAGGCTGCTGTACCGCTCCACTGGCAGCGCCTGGTTAGTCCAGAATGTGAAAGTGGGGCCTGAGCTCACCACTGTCCTATCAGACCTGCACACGGACACAGAGTACGAGGTGAAGGTCCGCCCCTACTTCAACGAGCTGCAGGGACTGGACAGCCCCCTGGTGCAGCTACGCACCCCTGAGGAGGGTAAGACACGCAGCAGGATGTTCCTTCTCTGTGAAGTCCGTAGGCATACAGCAGTTCACTACATTTTATTGTTGCTGCAAGGGCAGTAAGAATACATTTTCCTCAGACTTTCCCTTAGAATTTATAAAGATTTGTTTGCTTCTAAAATGACTCAATGCTGTGATGTGTTACTGTAGGACACCACAGCACATGCGTATAGGAACATGTATTTTATTGACCAAAGTCTCTTTGATTTCCTGGGTCTCATTAACCGACAGTTATCCATGTTCACATCCTTCCAGTGTTAAGTGCCCCCCCGCAGGCTGTGTCGGTGGTCCAGCTCAGCAACAGCTCTAGCATCAGTGTCTCCTGGGAACCTCCCCCCGCTGATGTTCAGAGTGGTACAGTCCTGGAGTACAAGGTAAGATTACAGAGTGGAGAATGTTGAAGCAGTACCTGGTTGGAGGAAAGTGCTACTCTAGACTACTGTCTGATGTTAATTTAGTGAAAAGTGGGCAGTTAATTAGTCACTACAGCTGGTCGTGGGAAAGAGAACATGTATTACTTGTTTGAATCATCAATGTGCTGATTTTAAGCAGTCGGTTTTATCCTTGTTGCCAAAAACATGCTGTACTGAACAGAAATGCTGTGCTAGTGGTTTTAATTAAACATTGCTTAGTATCAGTTAACAGCAACACTTCTGTAGGATACAAAAACACAATTTAACTAATTTAGTCCTCAGATTTAAATCACTTGTCCTCATCTTGTCGATTGGATCTAATCTTGGTTTGCTTTGCAGTCAACAAAAATAAACATTTTTTTCTCAGACTTTTCTGGGAAGGCGTTTTAAAGCCTATCGTATTCCCATGTCGTGCCGGCTAGCAACAAAATATCTCCACTTCTGGTTCAGTTTTCCTCTTGGCAACATGATCGACTTGATGTTTCTAGTGTTATTAAATGTTGTCTGTCGTTTCTGTCCCTCTGGAGTTTCTGTCCCATTTCTGTCCCTCCAGAGTTTCTGTTTCATTTCTGTCCCTACAGAGTTTCTGTCCCATTTCTGTTCCTCCCAGAGTTTCTGTCTCTCCACCACTCAGTATCAAGCTTGTTTCTCTGTCTGCCAGGTCTGGTGCCTGGGGAGTGACACTGAGTTGAAGACAGAGAGCCATATCAACAGGACAGTTGATGGAGCGGGGTTGTCCATCCTACTGACTGGGCTGCTGCCAGACCTCCAGTACAGTGTGATGGTGGCTGCAGTCACCAACTTGGGAGTGGGTGAACATAGCCCACCTATAGACCTGGTCCTTGGTGAGTCAGCTTTACCACTAGAAGAGACCCTTCCTTAGATGCAACATTAATAGCCAACATTAATAGCCAATTAATACCCTGGTCCTCAGTCAATATGGTAGATTACTAAAGATGAGGCTTGAGGTTTTTGAATTGTTTGTTACTGGTATACAGTATATCAACACTACTTGCTAGAAACCAATGGGGTAAGTTAGTTGTCTGTTTATTCAGGAAGCCATATTGGAAATGAATTTGCCGGACTGATAACCTGGACTCTCTATCATTCAGCCCTGTCACTGGACATGCCTTCAGACCCTCTGCAGAAAGACAACAGCCTCAGTCTATCAGAGCAGATCACGGGAGTGGTCAGCCAACCAGCGTTCATCGCTGGGTTGGGTGTGGCCTCATGGCTGGTGCTCATGGGGTTCAGTGGTTGGCTATACTGTCGCCACCGCAGGAGGAAAGAGCTGGGACACTACACCACCTCATTTGCCTACACACCTGCAGGTATACTGTAACATCCTTAACCTCAACCCCAACATTGTATTCACATAGCATACAAACAATACCATTAGCATTACACCACTAATCTGTTCCAATCCTGTCACCATCACGTTTGCCAAGTCTGGGTATCTGAGTGTCTTAAAATGTGACTTGTTGTAATCTGTGGGTTCAGAATCCTAGTGTTGCTGTGATCTATGCCTTTTAGTGTATCTAGGTCAAACTCAGCAGCATGGCTGCAATGTGTTTGATGCCATTCCCCTCAGCAGCCTCCACTGCTTTGAGTAAGATGTGTTTTTAATTGCAACCATTGCTTTTGTTGTTTTTCCTGCAGTTGGATTTGCTCACAGTGAAGGATCTGGTCTCAGTAACGGAAGGTAGAGATCTTGGTTTTACTCAGATTTTCAATGTAAACAAGAATCAAATCAAATTTTATTGGTAACATACAAGTGTTTAGCAGATGTTATTGCGAGTGTAGCGAAATGCTTGTGTTTCTAACTCCGACAGTGTAGTAATATCTAACATATACCCAACACACACACATCTAAGTAAAGGAATGAGTGGACTCTTTTTATTACAAACAGCATAGACTTACAGTAATATCTGACCTTTTAGTTCTCTCCATCTACCTACAGTAGACCAGGGATGCTGGATTCCAACATGGGGAACTACCCATGGCTAGCAGACTCCTGGCCAGCCCCTGGCCTTGCCCACAATGGAAAAGACTCAGTCAACTGTTGCTCTGGCAAACTGGACTCTACAGACAGATACTACAATGGTGAGAGCCCACAGTCACTTCTTGCAACTTAGGTTGGGATGAAATGCAGTAGTTTGAACAGAGGCAAAATTAATAGTAATAAGCCACCATTGCTGCTCAAATGATGGAACCTATTTGAGCTTTTGTGATTGACCAGGAAATTGCAGAGGGAAGATGAAGTGGTTCATTCAAGGAAATGGGTTCCACTTTACATTTTTTATTTACTTTCTATTTCTGTCCCGCAGTTGGCATCTCCAATTACCTGAGCCAGTCTGAGAAGTACAGCTCAGTGTCCACAGACAGTCCCATCTACAGCACCATCAATACAGCTGCTGCTGAGGACCTGCAGGGTTTAGCCTACTACAACAAATACTCCAACACCCCCTACACCCAGGGCTCCAACACCCCCTACACCCAGGGCTCCAACACCCCCTACACCCAGGGCTCCAACACCCCCTACACCCAGGGCTCCAACACCCCCTACACCCAGGGCTCCAACACCCCCTACACCCAGGACTCCAACACCCCCTACTCCCAGGGCCCTGACCCCTATGCCATTACCCCCGTCCTCTCCAACTCTGGCCTCTTCGGTCTGGAGCAGGACCTGGACCAGTTGACTGTCCAGTCTAGAGAGTACGCCAAGCTGCAGTACGCCAGGACAAGCAATGGTACAGGCAGCTATTACACTTCTCATGTACTGTAGTTAAGTGCTCATGGAATGTTCGTTAGTGAGGATATAGCTAACTCTGTTACATAGTTGATGTGGGTGTTTGTATGCTGTACACAAACGTATCGTACATACATATGTTTAACAGAGCTAATTTCTAATCTTCTCTTCAGCTTGATTTAAATAAGTGTGTGGGTTGTCTGCTGTCTCTCTACTGTAGCCAAGCTGGTGAAGCAGAGGTCCACGTGTCCTCCATCCAAGCCTGCACCACTCAACTGGGAAGATGTGCTATCTCTACCACTGCCTGCTAATAAAGAACGGAGTTACACAAAGAGAGACAGGGATGAGGGGAGGAACAGGTAACACCTAGCGCCATATCCCCTGTAGACACTCTCCCATGGGATAGCTTGTTAAGTACAGATGAGGGAACTAACGGTGTATGGAGGGAAATGTCAGTAGAGGGAAGGAAAGCCAAGAGTGCTGAAGTTGTTACATATTGAACCTTTTCTCCATAACTCATTGTGATTTTTCCTTTTTATCTATTCTCTGACGCCCTCATTTGACGGCTATGTTTAGTTTGAATTTATATGGCTTGCACTCTATTTGACCTGATAGTTCACCTGAACTATATAGCAAGAGTTTGTGATGTTAGGGCCAGAACCTGTCCTCCGATTCTAACCAGATTGTAAACTCTAATGATGTTTACTATGGTTAAAGTTGGAGTTAAAAACATTCTTGTCTGGAGGCTCAGGAGAGACTCTTATTGTGGCTGCATCAGGGGGAGTGTAGAGTGTCCTCTAACTGACTGTGACAGATGAGATCGTGGCCATAACTGGGGGGACCTAGCTGCTCTGACTGTACATCGTCTTTTGTAATGACATTAGCCACCGTCTGACAGTGTGGATTAGCACTTTCCTGTTTCAATAACATGTCCTCTATTAAATCTGCTCTGATGTCCTCTGACGTTGTCACGGCAACATAAATCATTTGAAGTCACTCTTGTGTTTTGTAACCCAATGCTGCTGGTTCCTCTTTTAAAATGTAACTCTGTCAACTACTGTTACTGTCTCTGGATATGGCTGATAATGTGCCTCGAAGACTTTTCTTGATGTACAAGCATTGTGTAAGATGGACCCCTTGATTTATACTGGGGTCTTACTGACAATGTTTTTCACTCAATGTGCCAGGTCCTCTTAGTTGTTAAACCAGGGGTCTTTTCTCCTCTTCCTCCTGCTCCCAGTAGCTCAGATGAGGATGAGGAGGACTGGTGTCCCCCGCTGCCAGCCAGGACCTACCTGATGGAAGGCTCCAGGGATGAGTTACCCAGCCTGCCCTCCTCCAGAAGAGAGGAGCTGACCCAGGGCTCCACCTCCAGCCTGCGGTCCACAGCCATACTTCCCCCCTCCCCTCAGGAGGAGACACACCCCCTCAACCCCAACGACAGCCCCCCGCTGCAGCACTTTGACCTGCTGGCCTGCTACGGGCCCAGTTCCCATGTCTCCCATTCCAACCACAACCTGTTTGCCAATAAGGATGATGCCAGCGGGCCATATGATGTCAGCGGGCCATACCACACCAACCAATGGGGAGACACCTCCATGGGGGAGAGCTATATTTCAGAGAGGAGTGGGGGAGGAGGTTAGTTGTATACACCTGTCCCCCTGTCTTTACAAACCTGTTCCCCTCTCATAGTTCTAATGCATAGGATAATTATTTATATGTGTAGCTAGCCTCTTGAAAATGACCAGCCTGGTCACAGAACTGTATGTGCCTTAGCCATGTACTTTGTCATGTATTGCCATGCCATGCATACAGTCTGTGTTTGGCATGATAATGAACTGGACAAGAGGAGTTGGCTAAAGCCCACACATATCTGCTACCAGGCTAATGCATAACTGCATACTTATCCTGAATTATTCAATGTTGTCATGTTACGTTAACACCATGTATTTCCATATGAAGATGGCGCTTCCCTCTGAATGTCTACTTGATGATGACATCACTGTTCTTTTCTGTCAGGACAATCTCCTCCTTTCCTGGCTGAGTCCACCCACGCTACTCAGGGGCATAGAACTAGGAGCAAGAAGAAAGTCCTCAGGGAGGGCCAGCACCGACGAGAGCTGCATGACCAAGCAGGTAAGACATATTGGACAGTGGGCTACATTTATGTTATCTTCATGTCTTCTCTTTGGAGAGGCTTTTATACAAGGCAACACACACAGCTTTTGGAATAACAAGTTACCCCAGCTTATTATTTGCAAGAATTTCGAAATGTCTCTTACTGGCTCTAACTTCTTGGTATTTAAATGCACATGAGTAACATTCCCACCTTGGGATTCAAGCCACATCCTTACAGTACAGTGTATTTACATTTTGGTAATTTAACAGGTGGTCTTGCGTATGGTTAAAGTCCTATAGTGTACATCCAACTGTGAATAGATAGACTGCAGTGCTTAAAAGAGGCAACCTGTTAGGTCAAATGAAGGCAGTTTTTTTCATCATGAGCTGTCAATCAGTCTGTGCAGACCTGCCCCCTCCGCCGGCCCCACCCCCTGCAGCAGACGACCCCCTGCAGCTCCTGGCTGATGTGCTGGGCTGCAGCCGGACACCGTCGGCGGACAACTCGCCGGCTCTGCAGAGGAGAGAAGACTACTCCTCACCCCATAAGAGAGGGCCTGCCATGTGGGGCTCACGGGGTATGCATCAAACCATCTAATTAATGCAAATGAATACAAATATGCAAATACACATACAGTACAGTATTATAAAAGCCACAACCACAGACACATATTGTGATTGAGGTCTAGTAATGCTCCGTCTACATTCATACGCATACAAATCCTCTGTGGACTTAAAATAATGCATTGGTTTAAGCACACATATCTAGCAGCAATCCCCTCTACTCAGGTGGACAGAGATGGTGGAAGGTCTAGTCTGGTTCAGCACTTAGAATCTGACCCATATCATTCCAGCTGCACTTTTGAGTGATTGCATATTGTCATCTGCAGATGAGGGTGTAATCCCGTACTGCCCATCCAGCTTTTTGCCCCGGGGCCAGATGTCAGACTACGGTTCCCTTGGTGGAGGGGCGTCCTCGCGGGCTTCAACAGGACAGAGAGGGCCTGGAGCTGTCCGGAGGAGGGACGAGGTGAGTCCAGTATGAAGGACAGCAGGACTACCTGGTCTGGCTCAGTAGAGACATGATCTTAGTCCTATAGTTGTTATCAGTGTTGTTGTCCTCCTAAAGTCTAGTACTGTAGTGGGTTAATGTAAGGCAAGGATTTGGTGATAATCCAAGACAAGTTTGGGTCTTCATAAGTGTTGATTGGTGTGGCACAGAGAGACAAGAGACCCAGTGTCCCAAGACACACCTGGCTCTCCGCTGCTTTAATTTCTCTACGAATCTGGTATGGTTTATCCAACCTGTTTAATACAAACAATATTAATTCCAAATCAAGACTGCAGTGTTTCCATCTATAGTATGTTGCACGGGGTAGATTATGGACATGTCAAACTAATGTTTTGACAATGGCATAGATGTCGGCAAATATGGGGGGTCAGTAGATTTATGAGAGCTCAACATAAATGCAAAACTCATATTTGTGTGGCTAAACCTTGGCTAAATTACAGTGTCAGGATTTGTTTTTGGCACCAGTCCCATGGGATGATTGTGTTGTGTGTTTGTTTACTTTCAGAACCTCATGTAGCTGGAAGCAGATTATGCGATGTGAAGTTCTCCGCCATGTGTTTTTTAAAAGGTTCTTTTGCTGCTTCCATTTTTGCTGAAATCCAGCCTGTTGCCATGGTGTCAAAGAAGAGCGGAAGACAAAAGTGAAAGCATTTAGGCCTGCCACCTGCTTTTTCAATATTAGTTCATATTTTCGTTTTTTATTTATTCATAATTTGTATGTGATTTTTTGTCCTGCCTCTGTATATAAACATCTTTGCAACTTTTTTTAAACATGACCTGGAATAAAGATAATATATTGTATTTTAAGAAAAGGGAAAGAAAGTCTTAAAATGACTATAGATATTATACATCGGATGTTTGAATGTACCTTATGTTTATTGTTTACCATGGTGATGTTTGTGTAATGAAATGATATGAGGCAGAAACTCTGTTAACAAGACCTGATAGTTGGGCATCTGTGAGGTTCTGTGAGTGTGTTGACAGTTTCTCTTTCTCTCTCGCGCGCGCGCTGTCATTGTGGAGTCAACCTCCTGCTTCTTCTAAACCGGCATATCGATCTTTTCAACAGCAGATGAAATAGCCTTGTCATTTTAGGTTGTGATGCTGAAAATGTGTGAACCTATACCCTTGTTAAACACCAATTGTTATGTTCTGTCATCAGTGGAATGATTTGTTAAAAAATACCAATAAAATATTTGTTACTCTAAAGACATGTTTCTCTAGACTGTTTCCTGGAATCGATCTAGTGTAGGTAATCCTATCCTAAAAACCTGCAATATTGATTCATATTTACAAGAAAAAAGTACCCTTTTCCCTGGGTTCTTTGTATTGTGTCACTGTGCACTGACTTTGATGTAATTGTTAACTGCTAAACCCAGACAGATTTCAGATTGGGTTTTCTACCAGACAGTAGAAAGTAGTTAACAGTAAGGTGGTGAGGGGGACAACACAAAATACAGTAGAGAACTGGATCAGGCAGGGATATTCTACAGTTAAAAGGTAGCCAGAGGAGGGAGAGGTGTTTATTTTGTGTGGAATATTGGACAGGATATGTGAGGTGTGTTAAATCAACTGACTGGCTGGGAGCGTGGTGGATGAGGTTGGGAGCAATGAGCTGTTTCTGAGAAATGAGGAGCATGTGAGCTGTTCCACCTGAGACACACTCTTCCCGGGTCTCTAAAAGCTCCTCTGTGTACAATATGAACCTCCTTTATTCTGTGTCTCTAGTGACTGTTACACTGGTATCAATCATAAATCCATGCCGTTATCTTTCAATACGGTCGGTCTCGAGCCATTCTGAAAACCTCCGCTTAAGATCCTGTTAGGTAAGTACATGTAGGGGTTTGTCTGTATAGAATGTTTTTCCTTCAGAAATAAACAAACATCCACGGAGATGTTTTTATATCCGTGGCAAGGTTGGGATCAATTTCATATCAATTAGTCAATTCAGGAGGTACACTAAAATTCAAATTCTCTTCAATGCTTTTCGATGAATTTTTTAAAGTAATGATGAGTTTAAAAATAAGAATTAATGACTGGAATTGACTACAACCCTGATCAGTTGTATATGATGAACTGATCTGTTGAGTAGAGATTCATATAGAAAAGGTCAACCATGAACCCATACACACAGTAAGAACATAAAATACCTAAATGTTTGATATCAATGGCAGATGATGGGATTATGAATGTAATGTAGATTATAAATCAAGCATGGTTGTCATCATGGAGAGAATTTGCAGAGATGAGACCCATGTACTGTTGACTAAATACTCCAGAGTCAGTTACCATGTGGAGGATGACCAGTTGGCCAGATGAGTCATAGAGGCCTGCTGATCTGGCTCCATATGTGAATGTATGACTTGATAGAAGGCACCATCTAGTGGCTGTTATATAGTGTACATAGGATGTGCAAATCATTTTTAATTTGATCTAACTAAGCAAGTCAGCTAAGAACAAATTATTATTTACAATGATGGCCTACCCTAACCCAGACGAAGCTGGGCCAATTGTGCGCAGCCCTATGGGACTCCCAATCACAGCCGGTATCAAACCAGAGTCTATAGTGACACCACTAGCACTAGAGATGCAGTGTCTTAGACCGCTGCCCCACTCGGAAGCTCACATTAGGCCACACAGACGCTGTCATAATGGAGCATTTTTTTGTCTCTTAACTTGCTCAAGCATGACTCAAAATTTGAGCAAAAGAACTAGTAAATTAATTCAATATGTGGAAAAATAATATGTATATATTTATGCACTCAAGTTGCTTTGGATAAAAGTGTATTTATTCTAAATGGCATTTATATTAAAAGAACTCTCAACAAATCACTGGCTGTTGACAGACATCTTCAGCCTAACGAAACACATACAAAAAAAAAATATATATATATATATAGAGTGGGGTCCGAAATTATTGACAGCCTTGATAAAGATGAGAAATAATGACTGTATACAGTGCATTTGGAAAGTATTCAGACCCCTTGCCTTTTCCTCATTTTGTTACATTATAGCCTTATTCTAAAATTGAGTGAATTCGTTTTTTTCCTCATCACTCTACACACAATACCCCATAATGACAAAGCGAAAAACAGGTTTTTTCGAAATTATTGCAAAAAAACCCAGAAATACCTTATTTACGTAAGTATTCAGACCCTTTACTTGTAACGTTAGACTTGTTTACGTGCTGCTGTGCGGTTTGTTGCTAACCTTACCTTGCTACCTGCCAACTTTACGTTTTTTTCTTTTTAATTTCCATTTTATATTTAAAAAATTTTCCCTCGCTCTACTTTTTTCATTCAACTTTTTCACCCCGGACGCTTTATCTGGACGTGATTCGTCAGGACCTCCACCAGCCGAAGCTAAGTAGTAACATTAACATTATGCCTTATAATTAGTGTCGCTGTACTCATAATATACAGAAAAACGATCTTATGGCGTGGATACCAGCTTTAGATGCAATCGTTAGGCACGGGTAATTTACGTGTAGGAAAGGATGAAACAGCGTCTGTGCCACCAATAAGTACAGATAACACAATTTTCTCATGGCTTCTGGAAGGAAATGCTGTAGGAATGCTCAACCGGTCGCTCATTCAGCTGACAGAAACTTTCAACCGGTTCTCCCCATTAAGCAACAGGTCGGAGTCAGAGGTCGAGCCTTCTCTGGTCTCTACTCCTCCCGTTACGGGGTCTGAGACGCCGAAGCCTCCCGCCATTAGCTCTGACAAATGGAAAACCCTAGTCATTGGCGACTCCATTACCCACAGTATTATGGCATAGATCCCTCTACCGGGATCGATATGACAACAGCCAGTGAAAGTGCAGGGCGCCAAATTCAAACAACAGAAATCTCATAATTGAAATTCCTCAAACATACAAGTATTATACACCATTTTAAAGATAAACTTGTTGTTAATCCCACCACAGTGTCCGATTCCAAAAAGGCTTTACGACGAAAGCACACCAAACGATTATGTTAGGTGAGTGCCTAGTCACAGAAAAACACAGCCATTTTTCCAGCTAAAGAGAGGAGTCAAAATAGCAGAAATAGAGATCAAATTAATCACTAACCTTTGATGATCTTCATCAGATGACACTCATAGGACTTCATGTTACACAATACATGTATGTTTTGTTCGATAAAGTTCATATTTATATCCGTTTACATTGGCGCGTTATGTTCAGTTATGTTCAGTATTTACAAAACATCCGGTGATTTTGCAGAGAACCACATCAATTTACAGAAATACTCATAATGAACATTGATAAAAGATACAAGTGTTATGCATGGAATTATAGATCCACTTCTCCTTAATGCAACCGCTGTGTCAGATTTCAAAAAAACTTTACGGAAAAAGCACACCATGCAATAATCTGAGTACAGCGCTCAGACACAAAAACAAGCCATACAGATATCTGCCATGTTGTGGAGTCAACAGAATTCAGAAATAGCATTATAAATATTCACTTACCTTTGATGATCTTCATCAGAATGCACTCCCAGGAATCCCAGTTCCACAATAAATGTTTGTTTTGTTGGATAAAGTCCATCATATTTGTCCAAATACCTCCTTGTTGTTCGCACATTTTGTTCACTAATCCAAATTCATGAGACGCGATCACTAGGTCCAGATGAAAAGTCAAAAGGTTCTGTTACAGTCCGTAGAAACATGTCAAACGATGTATAGAATCAATCTTTAGGGTGTTTTAAACATACATCTTTAATAGCATTCCAACCGGAGAATTCCTTTGTCTTTAGAAATGAAAAGGAACGCAGCTACCTCTCACGGGAGCACGCGTGATCAGCTCATGGCAGACACCTGATTGAAAGAGCTCTCATTCCCTCCTCCTTCACAGTAGAAACTTGAAACAAGTTTCTAAAGACTGTTGACTTCTAGTGAAAGCCTTAGGAAGTGCAATATGACCCCATAGACACTGTATATTCGATAGGAAATTAGTTGAAAAACTACAAACCTCAGATTTCCCACTTCCTGGTTGTATTTTCCTCAGGTTTTGCCTGCCATATGAGTTCTGTTATACTCACAGACATCATTCAAACAGTTTTAGAAACTTCCGAGTGTTTTCTATCCAAATCTACAAATAATATGCATATCTTCGCTTCTGGGCCTGAGTAGCAGGTAGTTTACTCTGGGCACCTTATTCATCCAAGCTACTCAATAAAGCCCCCCAGCCATAAGAAGTTAAAACTAATCATCCAGCAATCATACACTGTTTACCAGGGGGCAGGGCTACCGACGTTAAAACTAATCTGAAGATGGTGTTGGTTAAAGCTAAAACTGGCAAGTGTAGAGAGTATAGGGATATTGTTATCCACATCGGCACCAACGACTCCGTGGGTTTTGTTCAACATGTCATACTTTGGACGTAGTTTGGTCCCGTGGAATAAATGTTGTGGAATTTAATGTTTTTCCTCATAATCCTGGACTATTGGACCACCATTTTATTACAAATATTCTGCTCAGACCCCAACCAAGGATCATCAAAAGCCGTGCTATAAATTCTCGGACAACCAAAAGATTCCTAGATGCCCTTCCAGACTCCCTCCACCTACCCGAGGACGTCAGAGTACAAAAATCTGTTAACCACCTGACTGAGGAACTCAATTTAACCTTGTGTAATATCCTAGATGCGGTCGCACCCCTAAAAACAAAAAACACTTGTCATAAGAAACTAGCTCCCTTGTATACAGAAAATACCCGAGCCCTGAAGCAAGCTTCCAGAAAATTGGAATGGAAATGGAGCTACACCAGCCTGGAAGTCTTCCGACTAGTTTGGAAAGACCGTACCGTGCAGTATTGAAGAGGCCTCACTGCTGCTCGATCCTCCTATTTTTCCAACTTAATTGAGGAAAATAAAAACAATCCAAAATGTATTTTTAATACTGTCGCAAAGCTAACTAAAAAGCAGCATTCCCCAAGAGAGGATGGCTTTCACTTCAGCAGTGATAAATTCATGAACTACTTTGACGAAAAGATCATGATCATTAGAAAGCAAATTACGGACTCCTCTTTAAATCTGTGTATTCCTCCAAAGCTCAGTTGTCCTGAGTCTGCACAACTCTGCCAGGACCTATGATTCAAGTTTTTTAATACTATATCTCTTGACACATTTCAGAAAATAATCATGGCCTCTAAACCTTCAAGCTGCATACTGGACCCAATTCCAACTAAACTTCTGACAGAGCTGCTTCCTGTGCTTGGCCCTCCGATGTTGAACATAATAAACAGCTCTCTATCCACCGGATGTGTACCAAACCCACCAAAAGTGACAGTATAAAAGCCTCTCTTGAAAAGCCAAACCTTGACCCAGAAAATATAAAGAATTATCTGCCTATATTGAATCTTCCATTCCTCTAAAAAAATGTAAAAAGCTGTTGCACAGCAACTCACTGCCTTCCTGAAGACAAACAATGTATACAAAACGCATCAGTATGGTTTTAAACCCCATCATAGCATCATATGAGGCTGCACTTGTGAAGGTGGTAAATTACCTTTTAATGGCATCAGACCGAGGCTCTGCATCTGTCCTCGTGCTCCTAGACCTTAGTGCTGCTTTTAATACCATCGATCACCACATTCTTTTGGAGAGATTGGAAACCCAAATTGGTCTACATGGACAAGTTCTGGCCTGGTTTAGAGCTTATCTGTCGGAAAGATATCAGTTTGTCTCTGTAGATGGTTTGTCTTCTGACAAATCAACTGTAAATGTCGCTGTTCCTCAAGACTCCGTTTTAGGACCACTATTGTTTTCACTATATATTTTACCTCTTGGGGATGTCATTCGGAAACATAATGTTAACTTTCACTGCTATGCGGATGACACACAGCTGTACATTTCGATGAAGCTTGGTGAAGCCCCAACATTTCCCTCACTGGAAGCCTGTGTTTCAGACATAAGGAAGTGGATGGCGACCAATTTTCTACTTTTAAACTCGGACAAAACAGAGATCCTAGTGCTAGGTCCCAAGAAACAAAGAGATCTTCTTTTGAATCTGACAATTAATCTTGATGGTTGTTACAGTCGCCAAGCTTGTAGCGTCATACCCAAGAAGACTTCAGGTAGTAATCGCTGCCAAAGGTGCATCAACAAAGTACTGAGTAAAGGGTCTGAATACTTATGTAAATGTGATATTTCAGCATTTATTTTTTATACATTTGGAAAAATGGAAATTATAGGATGGGCAAATGGCGGCCTGCCCCCCTTCGTGGATCAATTCTCTCTACCCCATGGTAAAATGAGTAGAATTGCAGCAAAACTGCTCTACAACTGCAATGTTTTTCTCTACGCTGTCAAGAGGAGGGCCCAAAATGTTTTGCTGGTAAGGTGTGGAGGCCCCTGAACACAATGTTGCTTAGGGCCCCCAAAAGGCTACTTTAATTATTTTCTGACTGAATCTGTGGGTACGTATGTGGGTACGCAGACCCGCGAGTCACTGCGGCCCCTCATGATGAGTTCAGATTTTTTTGTGGCCCCACCCCCCATCACAGTTGCCCATTCGTATTTGAAGTAATACAATTGCACAGAGAAAGGCATTTTGTTTAAAAATGAATACTTTTTTATCTGTTTCCAATGCCATTCAAAACTCACCTTGCGAGGATAACGGCACTCTTTTATAGCAAATGTTTGATGAGTTGGAGAACACATTGGGAGGGATTTTAGACCACCAGTGGTGGGTTTGGTGTCAAAATGAGAATGCATGAGCAGAAAATGATCCCAAACCTACTGTAAAATATGGTGGTTTGAAGTTATTGGGCTATTTTGTTTCAACTCAATTGGTCATCATGAACTTTACCCAGTACATTTTAGCCAAAAACCTGATTGTCTCTGCCAGGAGGCTGAAACGTGGCCACAGCTGGATCTTACAGAAAGACAATAACCCCAAGCACACATCGAAATCCACAAAGAAATGGTTAATTGGCCACAAAATCAAGCAGATTTTAAAACAAAATGTAATATACTTAAATATATTTAAATATACTTAAATCATACTTCATTAATATATTTAAATATATTTAAGTATGCCCCTGATATACTAAAGCATATTTAAAATTATTAAAATTTGAACTATTTTTAATGCATTTAATGACAATTTTATTTGTGTCTTATTAGCATTTAAGTACAGTGCATTCGGGAAGTTTTAAAAGACCCCTTCACTTTTTCCATTATGTTACAGCCTAATTTTAAAATGGATTACATACATTTTCCCCTCACCAATCTACACACAATACCCCATAATTACGAAGTGAAGATAGTTTTTTAGTTTTCTTTGTTGCAAATGTCTAAAAAAAACAAAAAACAGAAATACCTCATTTACATACAGCACTTGTCAAAGTTTGGACACCTACTCATTCAAGGGTTTTTCTTTCTTTTTAGTATTTTCTAAATTGGAGAATAATAGTGAAGACATCAACACTATGAAATAACACATATGGAATCATGTAGTAACCAAAAAAGTGTTAAACAAATCTAAATATATTATATATTTGAGTTTCTTCAAAGTAGCCACCCTTTGCCTTGATGCCAGCTTTGCACACTCTTGGCATTCTCTCAACCAGCTTCAAGAGGAATGATTTTCCAACAGTCTTGAAGGACTTCCCACAGATGCTGAGCACTTTTTGGCTGCTTTTCTTTCAATCTGTGGTCCAACTCATCCCAAACCATCTCAATTGGGTTGAGGTCAGGTGATTGTGGAGGCCAGGTCATCTGATGCAGCAGTCCATCACTCTCCTTGGTCAAAAGCCCTTACACAGCCTGGAGGTGTGTTGGGTTATTGTCCTGTTGAAAAACAAATTATTGTCCCACTAAGCGCAAACCAGATGGGATGGCTTATCACTGCAGAATGCTGTGGTAGCCATGCTGGTTAAGTGTGACTTGAATTCTAAATAAATCATTGACAGTGTCACCAGCAAAGCACCCCTACACCATCACACCTCCTCCTCCATGCTTCACGGTGGGAACCACACATGCATAAATCATCCGTTCACCTACTCTGCGTCTAACAAAGACACGTCGGTTGGAACCGAAAATCTTGAATTTGGACTCCTCAGACCAAAGGACAGATTTCCACTGGTCTAATGTCCATTGCTCGTGTGTCTTGGCCCAAGCAAGTCTCTTCTTATTATTGGTGTAATTTAGTATTGGTTTCTTTGCAGCAATTTGACCATGAAGGCCTGATTCACGCAGTCTCCTCTGAACATTTGATGTTGAGATGTGTCTGTTACTTGAACTCTGTGAAGCATTTATTTGAGCTGCAATCTGAGGTGCAGTGCACCCCCCTCCGGTGTCACCCATCTTCCCCATTATCCCCTGTGTATGTATACCTGTGTTCGCTGTTTGTCTGTTGCCAGTTTGTTTGTTCATGAAACCTACCAGTGTTTGTTCCCCTGCTCCTGCCTGTTTCTTGCTCCTGTTTTCTAGTCCTTCCCGGTTTTGACCGTTCTGCCTGCCCCGACCCTGAGCCTGCCTGCTGTTCTGTACTTTACCCCACCTTACGTGATTATTGACCCCTGCCTGCTCTGACCCTGAGACTGCCTGCCGTTCTGGTCCCTTTGCACCCTCTTTGGATTATTGACCCCTGCCTGCCTTTGACCTGTCATTTGCCTGACCCTGTTTTAGAAATAAACTTTTGTTTCTTTGACAGTGTCTGCATCTGGGTCATACCTGAAACGTGATAGTACGAACTGACCATGACTGACCCAGCAGACATGGACCAGCTCCGCAACACCCTCTCCTCCTAAGATGCCACCAATGGAAGGCACGAAGAGTTGCTTCGTGGTCTTATGGAAAGATTTCAGACCTTGACCGAACGTCACAACCAAGCATTGAACACATTGCTAGAGCAATTCCATGGGTTGTCTACTATGCAGCCTACCACGACGGTAATCTCCCATTCAGATCGATGGGTGACTACGGGAACATAAGAAGGAGAGGAGATTTGATTTCACTTGTCTGTCTTTGGATTCCACCTCGCCTCCGAGGTATCACGGAAGTCCCCGACGGCTCTGTTGACGAGAGAACCCGAGGCTACCGGACTTTCCCCGAGAGTCTCTGAAGGCTGCCGATTCACCTATTCCCGAGCCCATGCAACTAGGCAGAGCTAAGCTGTCTCCAGATAAATGGCTATACAAATAAAATAAAATAAAATGTATTTATATAGGCCTTTGTACATCAGCTGATATCTCAACGTGCTGTACAACCCCAAACAGCAAGCAATGCAGGTGTAGAAGATCAGTGGCTAGGACTAACTCCCTAGAAAGGCCAAAACCCAGGAAGAAACCTAGAGAGGAACTAGGCTATGAGGGGTGGCCAGTCCTCTTATGGCTGTGCCGGGTGGAGATTATAACAGAGCATGGCCTAGATGTTCATAAATGACCAGCATGGTCAAATAATAATAATCACAGTAGTTGTCGAAGGTGCAGCAAGTCAGCACCTCAGGAGTAAATGTCAGTTGGCTTTTCATAACCGATCATTGAGAGTATCTCTACCACCCCTGCTGTCTCTAGAGAGTTTAAAACAGCAGGTCACTGGTCATTTTGTCTCCACCTGTCCACTAAAAGCCCAGGCTCTCCGGTAGGAGTGAGTACTCTGGTGGGCCATACGGATAACTTTTCCTCTCCCCTTACTCACATTCCTTTTCATGCCATGTTGCTGTGGGGGAACCAGTCGAAATCTCTCCGGGTCCTCATTGACTCTGGGGCTGATGAGAGCTTTATGGACACTACCGAGCTGGATATCCCCACTCAGCTCCTTTCCATTCCCATGGACGTTAGAGCACTGGACGGGCGCTCTATAGGTTGGGTCACCCACAATACCACCCCATCAATCTAGCTGTGTCAGGAAACCCCAGCGAGACGATCCAGTTCCTGCTCATTAATTAAGTATCCTCAGGTTGCCGTAGTATTGGGATTATCTTGGCTCCAGTGACACATTCCCCTCATTGACTGGTCTGCCGGTGCCATCATGGGCTGGAGCCTGTGAAGGCCTGAAGTCAGCGCAGCCTGGGGCCTCGGAAGTTGCCCCGGACTTCTCTGCCATTCCCGCAGAGTACCAGGACCTCCGGAAGGTGTTCAGTAAGGCCCGGGCCACTTCGCTGCCGTCGCACAGACCATATAACTGCGGGATTGATCTTCTCCCACGCACCACTCCGTCCCGGGAATGACTGTACTCTCTGTCAGGTCCGGAGACCAAGGCTATGGAGACCTACATTGAGGACTACCTAGCTGCTGGGTTCATCCACCCTTCTACCTCCCCCACCTGCACAGGGTTCTTCTTTGTGAAGAAGAAGGACAAAACCCTGCGCCTGTGCATTGTCTACCGAGGTCTCAACGATATCACGGTGAAGAACCACTACCCACTACCTCTCATCTCCTCTGCCTTCGAGCAGCTCCAGGGGGCCACCATGTTCTCCAAGCTGGACCTATGGAATGCCTTCCACCTGGTGCGTATACGGGAAGGGGACGAGTGGAAGTCTGCCTTCAACATGGCCATCAAATGCATTAAGATGGAAAGAAGTTCCAGAAATGAACTTTAACAAGACTTTTAACAAGGCTTTTCATTGAAATTCATTCCAGGTGACTACCTCATGAAGCTGGTTGAGAGAATGCCAAAAGTGTGCAAAGCTGTCATCAAGGCAAAGGGTGGCTACTTTGAAGAACACTTTTTTGGTTACTACATGATTCCATATGTGTTATTTCATAGTTTTGATGTCTTCACAACTATTCTACAATGTAGAAAATAGTAAAAAATAAAGAACAACCCTGGAATGAGTAGGTGTGTCCAAACTTTTGACTGGTACTGTATATTTCTCATAAATTAGAAGTATACTAAAATGGTATTTGAATTAGAATTCCTGTATAATTATTTTTACAAATAAAGTATATTTATAATGTGTTTCAAGTTTACTTTAGAAAATGCACTTCTACTCATTAACCACATTAGCTATTGTAATTAGCCAAGTATAGGTTACCTTTTTTTCAGTGAATGTAACATGCTATTTATAAGCAGTTGTGGCTGGAGCAACAATTTAAAAGTAACTTTTATGATACAGTACTTGTGCATCAGTGGCATTTCACACTTTAGTTGTTAACATTACAGTGATAAGTGATAAAGTTCCATTTCAATAAAATGTGTAATTTAAAGCGCAACATTATTCAGTTTTAAAATGAACATCAAAACATTTTAATAACCTAAAAAGTAGAACAATATAACATTATAATTTATTAAAAACTGCAGAAAGGATGCTATTATTATTATTATTAACTATTGTTTTTTAACATAAACTTTAAATATATTTTGTGAACATTTAAGTTAAATATACTTTTGTGAAAGTATTCTTCAGTATATTTTCTTGAGATATGAAAAGTATACTTTCAGGAAGCATGTTCCTCAGCTGTGCATGTTTCCTTAGTGGAATAAACAATTGATATCATTGTCAACTTTCTCTGCACTCTTCTGAACAGGAATTAAGAAAGTACTTAAAAATTCCTCATTGGCACTGAAACTACATTACCTCGCAAAAGTATTCATACCCCTTTGGATTCTTCACATTTTATTGTTACAAATGGGACTATGCATTAAATGTGATATAGATTAGATTATAAATCAAGCATGGTTGTCATCATGGAGAGAATTTGCAGAGATGATCACATGTTCTATTGACAAAATACTCTGGAGTCAGTTACCATGTGGAGGATGACAAGAAACACCCACATGCTTATTACCAGTTGGCCAGATACTGGTTACATGAGTAATAGAGGCCTACGGAACTGGCTCCATACTCCTTTGGACTTATTCACATTTTATTGTTACAAAGTGGGATTTAATTGTAATTTTTTTTGTCAACAATCTACACAAAATACTCTGTCAAAGTGGAAGATTTTTTTTTTAATTGTAAAGATTGATAAAAATGTAATAGCTAAAATGTAGTCATTGCATAAGTATTCAGCCAATACATGTTAGAAACACCTTTGGCAGTGATTACAGCGGTGAGTTTTCTTGGGTAATTCTCTAATTGTTTTACAAACCTGAATTGTGCAATATTATCCCATTATTCTTTTCATAATTGTTCAAGCTTTGTCAAGATGTTGGGGATTGTGAATTCCCCTCCCAGTGTCTGATGTAAAGCAGAATGAAGCAGGTTTTTCCCTACAATTTTGCCTGTGCTTAGCTCCGTCCTGTTTCTTTTTATCCTGAAAAACTCATCAGTATCTGCTGATGTCAAGCATAGCCATACCATGTTGCACTTACCACCATGCTTGAAAATAAGTAGGCAGTTACTCAGTGATGTGTTGTGTTGGATTTACCCCCAAACGTAAGGCTTTGCATTTAGGCAAAAAAGTGTATTCCTTTGTCGTGTTTTTTAGCAGTCTTACTTTAGTGTCTTGTTGCATACAAGATGCATGTTTTGAATTTGTATTCTGTATATTCGTATTCTTCTGTTCACTCTGTCATTTAAGTGATTGTGGACTCACTACAATGTTGTTGATTCATCCTCAGTTTTCTCCCATCACAAACATTGAACTCTAACTGTTTTAAAATCACCAAAACGGTTGAATACATACAGAGAATTTGAGTTAATTGTTGACAAATATAATTAAATGAAATACATTTTAATCTCACGTTGTAACACAATATAGAGTGAAGAATACAATTGCTGTATACTTAAGTTTCTGTATACATATAGTGTACTTGATCACTCATAAGCAGAGTTTGAATGAATATACTGAATTCCAATTAGTATTTGAAGTTGAAGTACAGTTTTAATGAGTCTGTACGTTTAATGATAGTGAGCATATAGTATACTTAAAGACTGAAAAACAATTAATTTAAAGTACACTTTTAATAAGCATATTGAAGGTTGATGCTGGTGTATTTATAGTATACTAAAAGACTGAAATAGCAATGAATATAAAGCACAATTTTAATAAGTGTGTTGAAGTGTAATTATAGTATAGAATATATATAGTATTATAATATATATATATATATATATATATATATATATATAGTATATAGTATAGAATAGTACATTTCATATTTTAAGTATATTATTAGAAATGTTTATATTTAAGTACACTTTACTATACTTGTAATTGATTAAATATATTTATTTTTGCTTTGGATTTCATTATCCGGACATGAAACCCACTGCAAACCTATGGTTTGACTTGAAGAGGGCAGTCTATAAGCGCAGACAAAGGATATCAAGGATCTGGAAGGATTCTTTCTGTATGGAGAAATGGTCTTAAGATCCCTCCCAATGTGTTCTCCAATGCAAAAAGACTTCATGCTGTTATTCTCGCAAGGTGTCAATCATTTTGACCCCTACCTTTTTGAGAGAAAAAAAGTATTACTTGTTAAACAAAATATTTTTCTCTGAGCAATTGTATGAGTTTAATAAATCCTGTTGCGACTCTAGGGGCAGTATTTTCATTTTTGGAAAAAAAAAACGTTCCCGTTTTAAAAGGGATATTTTGTCAGGACAAGATGCTAGAATATGCATATAATTGACAGCTTAGGATAGAAAACACTAAAGTTTCCAAAACTGTAAAGATATTGTCTGTGAGTATAACAGAACTGATGTTGCAAAATGCTGAAAAACTAATTGTCCCGACGGATATATTATTGAATAGATATTTGAAAAACACCTTGAGGATTGATTATAAACAACGTTTGCCATGTTTCTGTCGATATTATGGAGCTAATTTGGAATATTTTTTGCCGTTTTCGTGACTGCAATTTCCGGGTGATTTCTCAGCCAAACGTGAAGAACAAACGGAGCTATTTCACCTACAAAGATAATTTTGGGGGAAAAACTTAACTTTGGCTATCTACCTGGGAGTCTCGTGAGTGAAAACATCCGAAGTTCATCAAAAGTAAACGATTTAATTTGATTGCTTTTCTGATTTTGGTGACAAGGTTGCCTGCTGCTAGCAAGGCATAATGCTATGCTAGTCTATGATAAACTTACACAAATGTTTGTCTAGCTTTGGCTGTAAAGCATATTTTGAAAATCTGAGATGACAGGGTGATTAACAAAAGACTAAGCTGTGTTCCAATATATTTCACTTTTGATTTTCATGAATAGGAAGCTTTTCTAGGAAGATTTATGTCCGTTGTGTTATGCTAATTAGTGTCAGGCGATGATTACGCTCCCGGACCTGGGATGGGGAGTCACAAGAAGAGAGAAAAAAAGTATTACTTGTTAAACAAAATATTTTTCTCTGAGCAATTGTATGAGTTTAAAATAATATAATTTTCCCATTTATTTGAGCTTAGCTCAGTATTTTAAATATTTATTTCAAACAGTCATTTTTGCTCATCTTTATCAAAGCTGTCAATAATTTCAGACCCCACCGTGTATATACAAATTTAAAACACTCACTGATAAAATGTCTTCTGATTATGTTCCCGCCTCCCAAAAGACTTAACTCTCCACCAAAAAATGTTAAATACATCATTATTGATTGCTTTTACTGAAAATGTGTTAATTATGGAATAGCACTGAATAACTAGAATCACTGTTTTGTGACTATGAAATACATTTACCATCATTTGTCCAAGACACCTGCTACCCTAGCAGGGGAAAGTGTTACATAGTGACTCATATTCATCACAGTGTGTATTTAAAGCTGCTTTTTGGATCAAGGTCAAAGAATTACTGGCCAGTTGAAATTCAATTAATTGAATGCAGTTTTGGGAGTTCAATTGTAGTTTCGATAACATCTGATGTTGTGAGAGATAAGATTATCTAAATTTAGCTTACCCAACATGAGAGCCCCAACTATACTTTTTTTTAAAATTTTCTGTGTGAAATAACTATGTGAAATTAACTTTTACTGCATAGTGTGGGAGCCTATTGCCAAACCATGTCCACTGTGGATGGCAGTGCAGCATTTTGAATTGAAACCTCTGTGTCATCAGTATTACTGTGACTTACCCAGCGCTTTAATAGTTTCGTATTTTCAGCAGATTCTCTAAAACACAAAACTGATCCCTGTGATTGGTTGTGGCTCAGCATGCTCTATTGTGCCTCAGGGCCGTTTGTTCGCCTGGTTTCCGACACACAAACTAAACTTTCCTGCCAGGCTGGGCAATACCGGGCTCCGGAGTGTATTGACAACGCCCCTGTATTATTGGAATTTCTGACTTTTTTTCAAAAAGGATAATAAAGGTAGGTTATTACTTACCTAAAATCTGACGTCATGTGTGTGCTTTGACATAATGTAGGTGACTTAAAGTTAATATTTCTTCATAGAAAGGACAGAAGAGAGGACAGAAGAGAGAGGACAGAAGAGAGACAGATCAGTCATGTCAGGGTAAATACAGTGTATCAAAGCTAAAACTATGTGCCACATTTGAAAATACCTTGCTCTAACAAACTGTCTAAAAGCAGCAGGCCTATGGTAAAACAAGTGGAATATGAATGTGTACCTTGAAAGATTATTCTTTGGAAAATGTAATTGGTTCAGACCCTTTCAACTATTCAAAGCATGCAATGTTGTGTTACTCTATGCTGTATTCACCAGCCATGAGATGGTGGTGTGTAGAGATGCTTCAGTGTCCCAGCCAGTTGTGCTGTAGGCTAACTGTCACCTCTGTCAGTGTGCTTGGCAGGATGTACAGCTTCATGGGCGGTGGGTTGTTCTGCGCTGGAGTCGGGAACATACTCCTTATTATCTCCACAGCAACTGATTACTGGATGCAGTATCGTCAATCTAACAACTACATGCATCAGGGCCTGTGGCGCTACTGTATGCCAGGGAAATGCATGACACATACAGATAGCATTGGTAAGAGGAACATGTCTCCTTTGTCATCAAATGTACTGTAAGTTAAATAAAGGCCTTGATGAGGTCACATTCAGTCATTTGTTCCATGCTGTGAATATCTAGTGTAAAATAATTTCCACAATAAAGGAATCAGCTCCATTTATTTGAGCAGGTTAAGTTGTGAATAAATCACCACATTTCAATAGTTGGTGCAATATATTGAATATTGTGTAATAAGTCAATGTTAAGTGATGTCACATTTTAGTAAAATGTGAAATGTAATTCAGTAGTAGAAAGGAATAGTAGTAATGCTTGTTGGGTAAGTACCTGTACTGTACTGAGTATCAGCCTTGTCCTCTCTGTGCCCTCTCTGTCACCAGCGTACTGGGATGCCACTCGTGCCTTCATGATCCTCTCCCTGCTGGCCTGCTTCCTTGGCATCGTGATCGGCGTCATGGCTTTCATACGCTCCTCCTCCTTCAGTGGGTTTGACAAGACGTTTGCTGCCGGCATCCTCTTCTTCATCTCCTGTAAGTGTTTCCTTCCCCCTCCTACTGTCATTTCTCCCTGTCACTCTCTATATCAAGCATAGAAATAGAATGAATTCATTCCATGCTATCAAGTCCCTGTTGAGGGATGTGATAAAGGGAATAAAGCAGCGTTTGATTGACTACTCTCCACAGGTTTCTTTGTACTGCTAGCGATGGCTGTGTACACTGGGGTGACGGTGAACTACTACGGGAAACGATATGGGAACTGGCGTTTCTCCTGGTCCTACATCATGGGTTGGGTGGCCGTGGTTCTCACTTTCTTCTCAGGTAGGATGATGTGGTTCTGCCTATAGAGCTAAATGCAATAATTTACTATCAGTGTGTCCCAAATGGCCAACTATTGCCTTTAGTGTTCTACGTTTGACCAAGGCCCATAGGGCTCTGGTCAAATGTAGTGCACTATATAACCAGTAGGGTCCCATTTGAGATGGCTCAGTCCAACATGATTCATTTGAATATTTTTTTCATCTTCACATAAGTAAATAATCCAGTGGACATGTCCATGAACTGAATGGTAATGTCTTCCCATTTTCTTTTACAGGTATCTTCTACATGTGTGCCTATAGGATGCATGAATGCCCGAGAAACTCCAACTCCCGCTGATTTGAAAAAAAACTAAAACAAACACAGCTGACACCAGGGTTTACACACCAACAGTAGCTACGTCATTTCTTGTTTACCTGTCCACTATTGAATAAGCAATAAAAAGGGTAAATCCAATTATGTTTCTTCTTTCCATTGAGTGGTATTCATCGGTCTGATAAGAATATAAACCACAGTTAAGATTATGTTCAGGTATAAGTTAGAACATTTCTTTAAAGCTGCATTGTAACTTTTTGGGTGACCCGACAAATTCATAACAATGTGAGTAATAGATCAGTCATTCTGATTAATCCAAATCTATGTGGTAAATATGTTTTTATTTGCACCATTTCTATGCTTTCCTTTCTTAAGTTTTAGTTTTGTACACCAGCTTCAAACAGCTGAATATACAATATTTTTCATTATGGAAATATATTTCAGTGGTTTAAATGGTACAGTGATTCTCTCTACACACTATATGTGCTTTTTTTTGTCACAACTGAAATAAGGGAAACTATTATAATTTTAGCAACCAGGAAATGGAGTGATTTCTGCATAGCACAGCTTTAACATCTAAATGATAAACCCTGATGGTCATCAAGACTGTCATAGGTGTCAAAATTAAAGGAGGATCTGGAAGAGTGTGAATTCAAGAGATTATTTTTTAAATTGTTTTTTAAGCCAACAGTGCAGTACAAAGGCAAAAACATTTTGCAGTCACAGAATTCCACTTGTGAAAAACATGCTCTGTATACAGTAGTAACCATTCACTGGTTGAACTGAAAACGTTTAACAATTGTTAGAACAGTGTCCATGAAAAATATTCAAGTGATTGGTTGCTTTCAGCATAAAAAGATGAATGACCAAAACCAACATAAGTAGTCAATGCAGATTGTGAAAATAAAGGTTCAGCCCATTCCAAGCTATAGAATGTGGACCACTATTTAGCCATATCCAATCAGGAGTAAAAGTATACTCTGTATGGTTTAGTCGACTTCCTCAATGGTTGGTCCAGAGGATCCGCCTCCTCCGGGTGTGGCACCACCAGCCCCTGGCATCCCTCCTGGCATCCCCCCGGGCATGCCCCGTGCACCCTGGTACAGCTTGGTGATGATTGGGTTTACACACCTTCTCCAGCTCCTTCTGGTGGTGCTCAAACTCCTCCTTCTCTGCAGACTACAAGGAGAGAGAAAGAGAAAGGTAGATTAGTGCTCTAATTTCCTTGTTGAACCACCAGACATTTGTTTAATCAAATTACAATGAGGGACTCAGAGCGCTATAATTAATTATAAATATGAATGTTAACCCACACCATTCTGGTTGAAAGGTCCAGGGCCAGTACTGTACCTGGTTCTTATCCAGCCAGCTGATGACCTCGTTGCACTTGTCCATGATCTTCTGTTTGTCCTCGTCGCTGAGCTTGCCCTTGAGCTTCTCGCCCTCCACGGTGGACTTCATTTTAAAGGCTTACGACTCCAGGCCGTTTTTGGACGCCACCTTGTCCCTCTGGACATTGTCCACAGCTTTGTACTGCTCAGCCTCCTGGACCATGCGCTCTATGTCCTCCTTACTCAGACGACCTATGGAGAGAGGGACAGACAATGAGATGGAGGCTTTGTTAAAGCATTGTTGGAGAGGACATCCCTATTTCAAATGTTGTGCATACTTTACAATGGCATAGTATTTAAAGGTACATTCTGGGATTCAGATGTTCAAGATTCAAAGGGTAAATATCAATAAATTGAAATGAACATGAACAGATTCCCAGATCCCAGACTATAGACTAAAAACACAATCTGAGATTGGATCATCCATGTTTGGACAGATATATACTGTTGAAGTCAGAGGTTTACATACACCTTTGCAAAATACATTTAAACTCAGTTCTTCACAATTCCTGACATTTAATCCTTGTAAAAATTCCCCGTCTTAGGTCAGTTAGGATCGCCACTTTATTTTAAGAATGTGAAATGACAGAATAATAGTAGAGAGAATGATTTATTTAAGCTTTTATTTCTTTCATCACTTTCCCAGTGATGGTATTGAAACCAGGTGTGATGGAAGACAAGACAAAACCAATGGAAAATGAAAAATGGATCAGCGATGGCTAGAAGGTCGGTGACGTCGACCTCTGAACACTGCCCGATCAAGGAAAGGGACCAACTTCGGAGGAAGTCGTGACATTCTCTCTACTATTATTCTGACATTTCACATTCTTAGAATAAAGTGGTGATCCTAACTGACCTAAGACAGGGAATTTTTACTAGGATTCAATGTCAGGAATTGTGAAAAACTGTGTATATATATATATATACAGTGCCTTGCGAAAGTATTCGGCCCCCTTGAACTTCGCGACCGTTTGCCACATTTCAGGCTTCAAACATAAAGATATAAAACTGTATTTTTTTGTGAAGAATCAACAACAAGTGGGACACAATCATGAAGTGGAACGACATTTATTGGATATTTCAAACTTTTTTAACAAATCAAAAACTGAAAAATTGGGCGTGCAAAATTATTCAGCCCCTTTACTTTCAGTGCAGCAAACTCTCTCCAGAAGTTCAGTGAGGATCTCTGAATGATCCAATGTTGACCTAAATGACTAATGATGATAAATACAATCCACCTGTGTGTAATCAAGTCTCCGTATAAATGCACCTGCACTGTGATAGTCTCAGAGGTCCGTTAAAAGCGCAGAGAGCATCATGAAGAACAAGGAACACACCAGGCAGGTCCGAGATACTGTTGTAAAGAAGTTTAAAGCCGGATTTGGATACAAAAAGATTTCCCAAGCTTTAAACATCCCAAGGAGCACTGTGCAAGCGATACTATTGAAATGGAAGGAGTATTAGACCACTGCAAATCTACCAAGACCTGGCCGTCCCTCTAAACTTTCAGCTCATACAAGGAGAAGACTGATCAGAGATGCAGCCAAGAGGCCCATGATCACTCTGGATGAACTGCAGAGATCTACAGCTGAGGTGGGAGACTCTGTCCATAGGACAACAATCAGTCGTATATTGCACAAATCTGGCCTTTATGGAAGAGTGGCAAGAAGAAAGCCATTTCTTAAAGATATCCATAAAAAGTGTTGTTTAAAGTTTGCCACAAGCCACCTGGGAGACACACCAAACATGTGGAAGAAGGTGCTCTGGTCAGATGAAACCAAAATTGAACTTTTTGGCAACAATGCAAAACGTTATGTTTGGCGTAAAAGCAACGCAGCTCATCACCCTGAACACACCATCCCCACTGTCAAACATGGTGGTGGCAGCATAATGGTTTGGGCCTGCTTTTCTTCAGCAGGGACAGGGAAGATGGTTAAAATTGATGGGAAGATGGATGGAGCCAAATACAGGACCATTCTGGAAGAAAACCTGATGGAGTCTACAAAAGACCTGAGACTGGGACGGAGATTTGTCTTCCAACAAGACAATGATCCAAAACATAAAGCAAAATCTACAATGGAAAGGTTCAAAAATAAACATATTCAGGTGTTAGAATGGCCAAGTCAAAGTCCAGACCTGAATCCAATCGAGAATCTGTGGAAAGAACTGAAAACTGCTGTTCACAGATGCTCTCCATCCAACCTCACTGAGCTCGAGCTGTTTTGCAAGGAGGAATGGGAAAGAAGTTCAGTCTCTCGATGTGCAAAACTGATAGACATACCCCAAGCGACTTACAGCTGTAATCGCAGCAAAAGGTGGCGCTACAAAGTATTAATTTAAGGGGGCTGAATAATTTTGCACGCCCAATTTTTCAGTTTTTGATTTGTTAAAAAAGTTTGAAATATCCAATAAATGTCCTTCCACTTCATGATTGTGTCCCACTTGTTGTTGATTCTTCACAAAAAAAATACAGTTTTCTATCTTTATGTTTGAAGCCTGAAATGTGGCAAAAGGTCGCAAAGTTCAAGGGGCCCGAATACTTTCGCAAGGCACTGTATATATATGTCTACACTATGAGGTTGGAATAATACTGTGAAATGAATTAGGTGGGATGGAGTTTGACTGCTTAGCGACATCACCAAGGGTTAAATTAGTTGATAGACCAATAAGAAAGAGAGTTCCAAACTTGTCTGCCAATAACAGTTTGTTTTCAGTTTTCCCCTCCCCACTCAGATCATTCCCAGAGTCCGAGCTTAGTTCTTGCTTGAGAAATGTCTCTTTGCTAAGAATCTATTTTTGTTTATGTTTGTCCTTTTAAATTGAAAACAATCACAGTAAGGTACTAAATTGTTACCCAAAAATGATTTGATATTGAGATGAAAACAGAATTGTTTTGCTTGCATTCAACTAATTGCCCCTCCCCTACATTTTGGAGAGCAATTGTATGAGTTTAAAATCATAACATTTTCCCATTTATTTGAGCATAGCTCAGTATTTGAATTATTTATTTCATACAGTCATTTTTGCTCAACTTTATCAAGGTTGTCAAGAATTTCAGACCTCACCGTGTACAATGTTTTGATAAAATGTTTTCTGATTATGTTCCCGCCTCCCAAAAGACTTGACTCTCCACCAAAAATGTTTGAATACATAATTATTGATCGCTTTTACTCAAAATGTGTTAATTATGGAATAGCACTGAATAACTTGAATCACTGTTTTGTGATTATAAAATAAATGTACCATAATTTGTTCAAGACACCTGCTGAGGAGTGTTACATAGTGACTCATATTCATCACAGTGTGTGTTTGAAGCTGCTTTTTGGATCAAGGTCAGAGAATTACTGGTCAGTTTAAATTCAATTAATTGTAAGCAGTTTTAGGAGTTCAAATGTAGTTTCGATAAAGATTTGAATACTTTAACACCTGATGTTGTGAGGGATAAGATGATCTAAATTGAACTTTCCCAACATGAGAGCCCCAACTATACTTACAAAAAAATTCTGTGTGAAATAACTATGTGAAATGTACATTTACTGCATAGTGTTGGAGCCTATTGCCAACCCATGTCCACTGTGGATGGCAGTGCAGCATTTTGAATTATACCCCTGTGTTATCAGTATTACTGTGACTTACCCAGCACTTCAATAGTTTTGTATTTTCAGCAGATTCCCTAAAACACAAAACTCATTCCCTGTGATTGGTTGTGGCTCAGCATGCTCTATTGTGCCTCGGGGCCGTTTGTTCGCCTGGTTTCCAACACACAAACTAAACTTTCCTGCCAGGCTGGGCAATACCGGGCTCCGGAGTGTACTGACAACACCCCTGTATTATTGGAATTTCTGACTTTTATTCAAAAAGGATAATAAAGGTAGGTTAATACTTACCTAAAATCTGACGTCATGTGTGTGCTTTGACATAATGTAGGTGACTTAAAGTTAATATTTCTTCATAGAAAGGACAGAAGAGAGGACAGAAGAGAGAGGACAGAAGAGAGACAGATCAGTCATGTCAGGGTAAATAGTGTATCAAAGCTAAAACTATGTGCCACATTTGAAAATACCTTGCTCTAACAAACTGTCTAAAAGCAGCAGGCATATGGTAAAACAAGTGGAATATGAATGTGTACCTTGAAAGATTCTTTGGAAAATGTAATTGGTTCAGACCCTTTCAACTATTCAAAGCATGCAATGTTGTGTTACTCTATGCTGTATTCACCAGCCATGAGATGGTGTGTAGAGATGCTTCAGTGTCACAGCCAGTTGTGCTGTAGGCTAACTGTCTCCTCCTGTGCTTGGCAGGATGTACAGCTTCATGGGCAGAGGGTTGTACTGCGCTGGAGTTGGCTCAGCTCATTTTATTTGAGCAGGTTCAGTTGGGAATAAATCATAACATTTCAATATTTGGTGCAATATATTGAATATTGTGTATGTTAAGTGATGTCACATTTGAGTGAAGTGTGAAATGTAATTCAGTAGTAGACAGGAATAGTAGTAATGCTTATTGGGTAAGTACTTGTACTGTACTGAGTATCAGCCTTGTCCTCTCTGTGCCCTCTGTCACCAGCGTACTGGGATGCCACCCATGCCTTCATGATCCTCTCCCTGCTGGCCTGCTTCATTGGCATCGTGATCGGCGTCATGGCTTTCATACGCTCTTCCTCCTTCAGTGGGTTTGACAAGATGTTTGCTGGCCGGCATCCTCTTCATCTAACCACTAGGCAGGTAGCCAAGTGGTTAGTGTTGGATTTAGTGACTGGAAGGTTGCAAGATCGAATCCCTGAACTGACAGGGTAAAAATCTGTTGCTCTGCCCGAGCAAGGCAGTTAACAGACTCTTCCTAGGCCGAATTAGAATTTGTTCTTAACTGACATGAGATTTGAATATGTATGTTGGCAGCAGTCTCTTCGTTAGTGATGGTTGTTTAACAGTCTGATGGCCTTGAGATAGCTGTTTTTCCAGTCTCTCGCTCCCAGCTTTGATGCACCTGTATGGACCTCGCCTTCTGGATGATAGTGGGGTGAACAGGCAGTGGCTCGGGTGGTTGTTGTCCTTGATCTTTTTGGCCTTCCTGTGACATCGGGTGATGTAGGTGTCCTGTAGGGTGCCATTTGAGATGGCTCTGTCCAACATGATTCATTTGACTATTTTTTTTCTTCACATAAGTAAATAATCCAGTGGACAGTATGTCCATGAACTGAATGGTAATCTCTTCCCATTTTCTTTTACATGTGTGCCTATAGGATGCATGAATGCCAGAGAAACGCCAACTCCTGCTAATTTTACATAAAAATACAAAAAAAACAGCTGAGACCGGGGTTTAGGCACCTACGTCATTTCCTGTTTACCTGACCTCTATTGAATAAGAGTTAATGAAATTGTCTCTCAAGTGGTATTCATCGGTCTGATAAGAATATAAACCAGTTAAGATTATGTTCAGTTATAAGTTAGAACATTTCTTTAAAGCTGCATTCTAACTTTTTGGGTGACCAGACCAAATTCACATAGAAATGTAAGTAATAGATCAGTCACTCAATAAAAGCAAATCTAAGCGGTAAATGTTCTATTTGCACCCTTTCTATGCTTCCCATTCTTAAGTTTAATTTTAGCATCTTTTACATTTCAGTTTTGTACACCAGCTTTAAACAGCTGAGTATACATATTTTTGGTTATGTACATATTTCAGCTGTTTAGATGGTACAATGATTCTCTCTAAACACTGTGCTTTTTTGTGTAAAAACTGAAATAAGGCAAACTACTATAATTTTAGCAACCAGGAAATGTCAAGTGATTTCTGCATAGCACAGCTTTAACATCTAAATGATAAACCCTGATGGTCATCAAGACTGTCATAGGTGTCAAAATTAAAGGAGGATCTGGAAGAGTGTGAATTCAAGAGATTATTTTTTAAATTGTTTTAAGCCAACAGTGCAGTACAAAGGCAAAAACATTTTGCAGTCACAGAATTCCACTTGTGAAAAACATGCTCTGTATACAGTAGTAAACATTCACTGGTTGAACTGAAAACGTTTAACAATAGGTAGAACAGTGCCCATGAAAAATATTCAATTGATTGGTTGCTTTCAGCATAAAAAGGTGAATGACTAAAACAAACAAAAGTAGTCTATGCAGATTGTGAAAATAAAGGTTCAGCCCATTCCAAGCTATAGAATGTGGACCACTATTTAGCCATATCCAATCAGGAGTAAAAGTATACTCTGTATGGTTTAGTCGACTTCCTCAATGGTTGGTCCAGAGGATCCGCCTCCTCCGGGTGTGGCACCACCAGCCCCTGGCATCCCTCCTGGCATCCCCCCAGGCATGCCCCCTGCACCCTGGTACAGCTTGGTGATGATTGGGTTACACACCTTCTCCAGCTCCTTCTGGTGGTGCTCAAACTCCTCCTTCTCTGCAGACTACAAGGAGAGAGAAAGAGAAAGGTAGATTAGTGCTCTAATCTCCTTGTTGAGCCACCAGACATTTGTTTAATCAAATTACAATGAGGGACTCAGAGCGCTATAATTGATTTTAAATATGAATGTTAACCCACTCCATTCTGGTTGAAAGGCCCAGGGCCAGTACTGTACCTGGTTCTTATCCAGCCAGCTGATGACCTCGTTGCACTTGTCCATGATCTTCTGTTTGTCCTCGTCGCTGAGCTTGCCCTTGAGCTTCTCGTCCTCCACGGTGGACTTCATGTTAAAGGCATACGACTCCAGGCCGTTTTTGGACGCCACCTTGTCCCTCTGGACATCGTCCGCAGCTTTGTACTGCTCAGCCTCCTGGACCATGCGCTCTATGTCCTCCTTACTCAGACGACCTATGGAGAGAGGGACAGAAAATGAGATGGAGGCTTTGTTAAAGCATGGTTGGAGAGAACATCCCCATTTAAAATGGTGTGCATACCTTACAATGGCATAGTGTTTAAAGCTACATTCTGGGATTTGGATGTTTAAGAATCAAAGGGTAAATATCAAAAATTGAATTGCCATGAACAGATACCCAGATCCCAAACTATAGATTTACATGTCAATCTGTGATTGGTTCATCCATGTTTGGACTTTTGAACACACACGCCATTCAAGGGTTTTTCTTTATTTTGACTTTTCTACATTGTAGAGTAACAGTGAAGACATCAAAACTATGAAATAACACATATGGAATCATGTAGTAACCAAAAATATTAAACAAAATCAAGATATGTTTTATATTTTAGATTCTTCAAAGTAGCTTCAAAATGCCTCATAAGCCTAGTCCAACAGTAGCACCCTGTCGGAACCAAAAATAATATTCAGATATTACACGTTTCTAATTTTGTTAGAAAGTAATTTTCATTTAAGTTGAAGTGTACTGTTAGCGAGCTAGCTAATGTTAGCTGGCTCGCTAGCGAACTTTACGTGCATGATCTTTGTAGTAATATTATTCGTACCGCAGAGCAATTTCCTTGCTAGTTATAGCCTAATGTTAGCTAGCTAGCGTCATGAGCTGGGATTATGTATCATTGTTTAGCTAGCTACATGTCTTGAAAGTTAATGATGTCACTGAGACAACTGTTGATAGACGTTGTTGGTAAATTCAGAGCGCAGAATAACTGACAAATTTACAAACGCTCAACAGCCATTGAATATGGCCAATGTCAGTAAACGTTGGGAAAAAAGCGCAATTAAATTGTTGCCAGCAGCACAGTTGCAGTCACTTGCGATCTGGATCAAATATAAAACAGCCTAACCAGCTCTGCTAGGACGAGTAAAATGGTCAGAGTGAGCTGTTCTCTCATTTGTGTCTGGAAGTCGCAAGCTAGCCAACGTTAGCCAGTTTGCTTGGGTGCTTGACTGCTGTTAGGACAGAATGCTTGGCTCAACCCTACTCCGGCCTCACATGCAAAATCTTAAAGAGATGGGTGGGGCTAAAGCTTAAGAGGGTGTGAACTAGAGGTCGACCGATTATGATTTTTCAACGCCAATACCGATTATTGGAGGACCCCAAAAAAAAAAGCCGATACCGATTAATCGGACGATTTTTTTGAAATGTATTTGCATTAATGACAATTACAACAATACTGAATGAATACTTATTTTAACTTAATATAATACATCAATAAAATCAATTTAGCCTCAAATAAATAATGAAACATGTTCAATTTGGTTTAAATAATGCAAAAACACAGTGTTGGAGAAGAAACTAGAAGTGCAATATTTGCCATGTAAGAAAGCTAACGTTTAAGTTCCTTGCTCAGAACATGAGAACATATGAAAGCTGGTGGTTCCTTTCAAGATGAGTCTTCAATATTCCCAGGTAAGAAGTTTTAGGTTGTAGTTATTATAGGAATTATAGGACTATTTCTCTATACGATTTGTATTTCATATACCTTTGACTATTGGATGTTCTTATAGGCACTTTAGTATTGCCAGTGTAACAGTATAGCTTCCGCCCCACTCCTCACTCCTACCTGGGCTCAAACCAGGAACACATTGACAACAGCCACCCTCGAAGCAGCGCTACCCATGCAGAGCAAGGGGAACAACTACTCCAAGTTGCAGAGCGAGTGACGTTTGAAACGCTATTTGCGCGCACCCCGCTAACTAGCTAGCCATTTCACATTGGTTACACCAGCCTAATCTCGGGAGTTGATAGGCTTGAAGTCATAAACAGCGCAATGCTTGAAGCATTGCGAAGAGCTGCTGGCAAAACGCACAAAAGTGCTGTTTGAATGAATGCTTATGAGCCTGCTGGTGCCTACCATTGCTCAGTCAGACTACTCTATCAAATCATAGACTTAATTATAACATAACATACAGAAATACAAGCCTTAGGTCATTAATATGGTCAAATCCAGAAACTATCATCTCGAAAACAAAACATTTATTCTTTCAGTGAAATACGGAACCGTTCCGTATTTTATCTAACAGGTGGCATCCATAAGTCGAAATATTCCTGTTACATTGCACAACCTTCAATGTTATGTCATAATTACGTAGAAGTCTGGCAAATTAGTTCGCAACGAGCCAGGCGGCCCAAACTGTTGCATATACCCTGACTCTACACGCAATGAAAGCAAGACAAGTGACAATTTCACCTGGTTAATATTGCCTGCTAACCTGGATTTATTTTAGCTAAATATGCAGGTTTAAAAGTATATACTTGTGTATTGATTTTAAGAAAGGCATTAATGTTTATGGTTAGATACAGTCGTGTAACGATTGTGCTTTTTTCACAAATGCGCTTTTGTTAAATCATCCCCCGTTTGGCGAAGTTGGCTGTCTTTGTTAGGAAGAAATAGTCTTCACACAGTGAACAACGCGCCAGGCGGCCCAAACTGCTGCATATACCCTGACTCTGTTACAAGAGAAGTGACACAAAGAAATTCATGTTAGCAGGCAATATTAACTAAATATGCAGGTTTAAAAATATATACTTGTGTATTGATATTAAGAAAGACATTAATGTTTATGGTTAGGTACACGTTGGAGCAACAGTCCTTTTTCGCAAATGCGCACCACATCGATTATATGCAACGCAACACACGCTAGATAAACTAGTAATATCATCAACCATGTGTAGTTAACTAGTGATTATGATTGTTTTTTATAAGATAAGTTTAATGCTAGCTAGCAACTTACCTTCTTACTGCATTTGCGTAACAGGCAGGCTCCTTGTGGAGTGCAATGAGAGGCAGGTGGTTAGAGCGTTGGACTAGTTAACCGTAAGGTTGCAAGATTGAATCCCCGAGCTGACAAGGTAAAAATCTGTCGTTCTGCCCCTGAAGAAGGCAGTTAACCCACCGGCCTAGGAACGGTGGGTTAATATTAAAAACATCTGCAAAAAAAGGTGTCCAAAAATACCGATTTCCGATTGTTATGAAAACTTGAAATCGGCCCTAATTAATCGGCCATTCCGATTAATCGATCGACCTCTAGTGTTTTCGATGCTGAATAGGTGTAGACAAAGAGGGGCTCTACAGTTGATGCGCCAAAACATTCCAAGGCCATTTTCTCAAAAGTGAGGTTCTAAAGTTTATCAAACTTTCAAAGCAGAATTACTTTCCCATTGTTCCTCAGCTGTAGCGTATGATACCATTTTCTAGCTCAGTCTCCACTTTGATCCAAAGTAAAAAAATGATTTAAAATTTTGCTACATAAGACCGGATCGAGTCAGTCAGCTAGTTTAATTAACTACTTTGTTTGTAAACAATATAATTGTAAACAAACACTGTTCAGTCTCAAAATATGGTTAAAACTAGAATTTTGATATCATGGATGATCAGTCCTTGCATCCATAGCTAGGTCTATACATTTGAGAGTGGGTACACATTTCTCCAGTCGCATCCCTCAACTTTTCCCCCAAAACAGTGGCGGGTGGGTGAGTTTTTATTGTTTGAAAATCAGATTTGTCCTTTAACTGTAACTACTACTAAGTCTACCTTTGTCATTGGTGATGGTGATCTTATTCTCCTTGCCAGTGCTCTTGTCAGAGGCGGACACGTTCATGATGCCGTTGGCATCAATGTCAAAGGTGACCTCTATCTGAGGCACACCCCGGGGGGCTGGTGGGATCCCACACAGCTCAAACTTCCCCAGTAGGTTGTTGTCTTTGGTCATCGCTCTTTCCCCCTCATACACCTGACAGGACAGACACACACTCAGGTCAACACTCATGTGGATACATTCTGATTCAAATCTCAAGTTTTAATGTAAACACTAACAAATAAATTAGTGTGTGGGTCAATATTGACTCCGATCCAAATTCAACTTAAATATCAACTAGAGTATATGCTAACATTTTGACACTGATGGACACAATCCACCATTGAGATACCTAGGAATGAGTCATAAGTACGTTCCGCTCACCTGAATGAGCACCCCAGGCTGGTTGTCTGAGTATGTGGTGAAGGTTTGCGTCTGCTTGGTGGGGATGGTGGTGTTCCTCTTGATGAGCACAGTCATGACCCCTCCGGCCGTCTCAATGCCCAGGGACAGAGGTGTGACGTCCAGCAGCAGCAGGTCCTGCACGTTCTCAGACTTGTCTCCGGACAAGATAGCCGCCTGGACAGCTGTCAACAGACACTGGGTCATCACTCATTCTTAAACAAACCATCAAAGAATTTACAATGTCAATGTCAATATTAGTCTCCACCCAGCACAGCCAAAAGAGGACTGGCCACCCCTCAGACTGGTTCCACTCTAGGTTTCTTCCTAGGTTTTGGCCTTTCTAGGCAGTTTTTCCTAGCCACCGTGCTTCTAAACCTGCATTGCTTGCTGTTTGGGGTTTTAGGCTGGGTTTCTGTACAGCACTTTGATATATCAGTTGATGTAAGGGCTATATAAATACATTTGATTTGATTAGGGCTTCTCTGGATGAAGGTTAGAAATGGTAGAACAGGAAAAGACAGTTGACAAGAAGGCTTACTGGGCAAAGCTTTAGATAAAAGAGGGAGCTAGAAAAATAAAGAGCCTCACCTGCACCATAGGCGACAGCCTCGTCAGGGTTGATGCTCTTGTTGAGCTCTTTCCCGTTGAAGAAGTCCTGCAGCAACTTCTGAATCTTGGGGATGCGCGTGGAGCCTCCCACCAGGACAATGTCGTGGACCTGGGCTTTGTCCATCTTGGCGTCCCTAAGAGACTTCTCAACGGGGTCCAGGGTGCCTCTGAACAGGTCAGCGTTCAGCTCCTCAAAGCGAGCCCTGGTGATGGAGGTGTAGAAGTCGACACCCTCATACAGAGAGTCGATTTCGATGCTGGCCTGGGTGCTGGAGGAGAGGGTGCGCTTGGCACGCTCACAGGCAGTGCGCAGACGACGCACGGCCCTCTTGTTGTCGCTGATGTCCTTCTTGTATTTGCGCTTGAATTCTGAGATGAAGTGGTTGACCATGCGGTTGTCAAAGTCCTCTCCTCCAAGATGGGTGTCTCCGGCAGTGGACTTCACCTCAAAGATCCCATCTTCGATGGTCAGGATGGACACATCAAACGTACCACCACCCAGGTCAAAGATTAGGACGTTTCTCTCCATTCCCACCTAAAAACATTTTCTTTTGTGAGTTAAATTATTTTTAGGGTGAAATTTGTCTCTCAAAACACATGGTCAATGGGCCTCAGGTATGCATTACAGTTCTGAGTTCTAAGTACTGTTGTTAGTGTTGATAAATATATATAAATGAACCTTCTTGTCCAGGCCATAGGCGATAGCAGCAGCGGTTGGCTCATTGATGATGCGGAGTACGTTGAGACCTGAGATGGTCCCTGCGTCTTTGGTGGCCTGGCGCTGAGAGTCGTTGAAGTAAGCTGGCACAGTGACCACTGCATTGGTTATAGTCTGCAGGAGGAAATATTTACAACTAAGTGAACAGACAAGACAGCTCCTTTTTGAAAGTCACCTCTACAGTGTGAGAAATGCATTTATATTTTGTTAAACCATTCAGTAACACCCAAAAGACCATAACATGCATTGCTATGAAGACAGAGTGATAGGACTGTTGTGATGCTCACTTTGCCCAGGTAGGCCTCTGCAATCTCCTTCATCTTGACCAGCACCATGGAGGAGATCTCCTCTGGGTAGAAGGCCTTGGTCTCTCCCTTGTACTCCACTTGGACCTTGGGCCGTGTCGAGTCGTTGATCACTGTAAACGGCCAGTGTTTCATGTCTGCCTGGACGACATTGTCGTCAAACTTACGCCCAATCAGCCGCTTTGCATCTGGGAAAAGGGGGTAAACAAGAGTTAATGCCACACAAGTACATCTTATATACCGTACATGGTATTCAATCAATTTCTCCAAGTGAATTTCTTACCAAACACTGTGTTTGTGGGGTTCATGGCCACTTGGTTCTTGGCAGCATCCCCAATCAGCCTTTCTGTGTCTGTGAAGGCGACGTAGCTGGGTGTGGTTCTATTGCCCTGGTCATTGGCAATGATCTCCACTTTGCCATGCTGGAACACACCCACACATGAGTAGGTGGTGCCCAGGTCAATGCCAACTGCTGGTCCCTTTGACATGGTGTCTGAAAATGAAGAGCGATATCATTAAAACAAACCGTGTGGTGGCAAAGTAGAGATTTTTTAAGAGATCTAGGTATGAACTCATTGACCCAGGCCTGAGGGTAGACTCTGGGACAACTCTGTACAACTGGTCAAGTTGGGTCTATTTTGGTATAGGCCTGTGACACATGCTATTTTCAGAAAAGTTCATACTTTTTGTCATAGCCTATTGTGTCATTGAAAGACCCGGGGACCACCTGTTCAAAAAGGAGTATTGCATTATTGGATACTCACACTGCTCTCAAGGCAGGTCTGCCGGTTTTTACTAGCGGAAGCGACTTTTTATAGCAAGTTTATGAGAACTTAATAAACAGGTTAGGATAATTAATGTGGCATGTTAGGATAATTAGATTAAGGTTAGGAAAAGGGTTAGAAAGTTCTTAAAATTGTCCCAACCCCACAAATCTAGATACAAACAGGTCTGCCCTGAGAACAGTCTTAGTTTCCACTAATGCGATTCTGCATTCAAAAACTCATCCTTGTCTTGACCTTCAGTGCAACAGCGGTCTTTCAACCAGACATTCTTCAAAGCATTTCGTCTTGATACAGACAGTTATTTTAGTAGCAGGTTAGAAGAGCCATTTCGCTAACCTTAGTCTCATAACCTGCTACGACAAAGTCACTTTGGTATCGAAGCAGCGTGAAGTGTGTTTCCCTAGTTACAGGTTGGGAGTAGGCAGGGGGGTAAAGAAGACGTGCTTTATTACAGCATTTTACATTTTAGTAATTAACAGACACTCTTAACCAGAGCGATTTACAGATAGTGCATTCATTTTAAGGTGGCCCAACCACATAACACAGGCATAGAAAGTACATTTGTCCTCAAAGTAGCTATCCGCAGTCAGTTAGGAGGGGGGAGGGGGTTAAGTGCAAGTCACGTTACTGTTTACGTTTTTTTTTTATGTCCGCCTGTTTTAACTGAATAGCTAAAGTAACTCCATACTTAACATTTTAACCAAATTAACATGGTAGAACAAATCCTGGAAGCGATTCCTCACCATCACCTACTCAAATACAAAACAAACATTTTGCTGGGAGTTGTGTCACTGAGGGCTCTGCCCTGCCGCGGGTGGGTTGGGAAATTGCTGGAACATTCAGTTCAGTTTCATCACCATCCAACTCACGTAGGCTAGACTTGATAGGCTTGCCATTAAAATAAGTTTCACACGCAATTATTTAAACTCGAACATATGTTACCAGCACATTAGGCTACATCGACAGAGTAAACCAATTGTTCAACTGAATTGGTTAATGTTGGAAGGCAAGCCTTCTTCACAGTTAGCCTAACAAGAGAGCGTCCCTTTAAACTGCAAGCAAACTGAAACTGCCATATCCGATGACGCAATCGTTGAAACTATTTTTGCGTTCAAAAATGATGTAGCCATTTTCAATTAGAATTTGGGTTTACAGGAGACGTTGAATATGGCGATTCTACAGGAGACTTGAATATGAAACCCAACCGTAGGTAACGTTTCCTGTGAATCCAGATTATGCCTAATATAGACATTTATGCTTACCGTTTCAGTATTGCTTCAAGCTTGTTAGCCTAACTTACTGTTTTTCCATCTCCAACAAATGTAATGCTGATATTCAACCTCAATTTAAAAATGCTTACCTTATTAAAGATAAGAAATCAGACAGAAAATGTAGCTTCACCCTGAACAGTACCGAAGGTTTCCGCATCTACAATATTCTCGCAGAAACTGGGCGGGCTGGTGATTTCTGAGGTATATAAAGATTTTCGCAGAACAGTCTAGAACTGAGCGATGTAGCCAATCAAGTCAAGCTTCTTGTGTGCCACAGGGAGGGGCAGTTAATTGAATGCAAGTGTCACAAAAAAAAGTGATGGTGATGTCCGAGGCAGGCCAAAACTCCATCCCACCTTAACAATTTCACAGTATTATTACAACCTATTATTTTATTTATTTTTACCTTTATTTAACTAGGCAAGTCAGTTAAAAACAAATTATTATTTTCAATGATGGCCTACCAAAGCATCAGCATCCTGGGGTCCAGCAAAATTAAAGCAGTTATAAACAATTGAAAACATTACATTACATTTCACAACAGATTTCACAACACATTAAGGGTGCGTTCATAAATTCACTCTGGCTGTCTACTCCGATTTCAGAGCACTCTTGTCTGAGAGTAATTCAATTGTTGCGAGAAGCACAGTTACAGTCACCAACGCTCTGGAAAAATGGAAACAGCCTAACCAGCTTTTCTAGGGCAAGTAAAATGGTCAGAGTGAGATGTTCTCTCATTTGTGTCTGGAAGTACTGTAGCTAGCCAGCTAGCCAACGTTAGCCAGTTAGCTTGGGTTCATGACTGCCGTTGGGAGGTCAGAACTCTCGGATCAACCCTACTCCTCCGCCGGAGCATCCAGTATGCGGTCTGAACGCTCCGATAGAAACGCACGGAGTACACTCTGGCACTCCAGAGTGAATTTACGAACACATGCCCTCCGGCCACTCCTCTATTTTTACATATCTACAACACACAATCCATGTGTGTATGTGTGTATAGTGCGTATGTTATCATGTGTGTGTATGCGTGTGGCTGTGCCTGTGTGTGTCTCTTCACAGTCACCACTGTTCCATAAGATGTATTTGTATCTCTTTTTTAAATCTGAATTTACTGCTTGCATGATTTACTTGATGTGGCATAGTTGAATGTAGTCATGGCTCAAGGTAGTTCTGTGAGCCTCCCATAGTCTGTTCTGTACTTGGGGACTGTGAAAAGACCTCTGTTGGCATGTCTTGTGGTATGGATGGGTGTCTGAGCTGTGTGCTAGTAGTTTAAACAGACCGCTCAGGTGCATTCAACCTCTCCACTTACTTTGAGCCAGGAGAGATCGACATGCATATTATTGTTAGCTCTTCGTGTACATTTAAAGGCCAGCCGGGCTGCCCTGTTCTGTGCCAATTGTAATTGTCCTAAGTCCCTTTTTGCGCCCACATGACTGGACAGTAGTCCAGGTGCGACAAAACTTGGACCTGTAGGGCCTGCCTTGTTGATGGAGATGTTAAGCAGAGCAGCGCTTTATTATGGACAGACCTCTCCCCATTTTAGCAACTGTTGTATATGTTTAGACCATAATAGTTTAAAATCCAGGGTTACTTCAAGCAGTTTAGTCTCCTCAACTTGTTCAATTTCCACATTATTCATTACAAGATTTAGTTGAGGTTTAGTGAATGATTTTTCCCATATACAATGCTTTTAGTTTTGAAATATTTAGGACTAACCTATTTATTGGAAGTTACACTACCGGTCAAATGTTTTAGAACACCTACTCATTCAGGAGTTTTTATTTTCTACATTCTAGAATAATAGTGAAGACATCAAAACTATGAAATAACACGAATAATATGAAATCATGTAGTAACCCCCCAAAAAAGTGTTTAACAAATCAAAATATACATTTATATTTGAGATTCTTCAAATAGCCACCCTTTACCTTGATGACAGCTTTGCACACTCTTGGCATTCTCTCAACCAGCTTCATGAGATAGTCACCTGGAATGCACAATAATAAATGGAAAGCAGAATGTTCAGGGCCATACAATTTGTCCATTGTACAGTATACAGCCTACAATGCACTGTACTACAGTATACAATACTAAAAGGGACAGAAAAATCTAATGAGTAAACATGTGATCAATGTGCTTCTTCTTGGCTTTGGGCTGGGTCAGGCCAGAGCACTTTGTCGACATCACACGCTATATTGTCCCTCCTGAGGCAACGGGGGAAGAAGCCTCTTGTGTGCCGTGTCCAGCCCTGACATGATTCCTCACCTATATCACCACAGGCTAAATCCATGGCTTTGCAGCAGATTTACTCTGGTGTAGGGTTGTCTATCATACACTTTCCATCTCCAAGAGGAGAAAAACTCCTCAATCGGATTCAGGAAAGGCGAGTATGGAGGGAGGTACAAGTTCATAAACTGCCCATTGATGTTAAACCATTCCCTTACCTGAGCAGCTCGGTGGAAACTGACATTGTCCCACACTATCACATAGGTGGGAATGGGATTCTCATTTAGCTCTTGACCCTGCTGCTCTTGAACCTGCTGCTCAAATAAAATATCTATTAGATTGGCAATAAATCTTAGAAGGTGCTGGGTGTTATATGGCCTGAGTGTAACATGGTGATGTAGAACACCATAGTTATAGTTAAATAGCCTCCAATACCCTACTCAACAAATTCGATGCGGTCTATCACAGTGCAATCCGTTTTATCACCAAAGCCTCATATACTACCCACCATTGCGACCTGTACGCTCTCGTTGGCTGGCCCTCGCTTCATACTCGTCGCCAAACCCACTGGCTCCATGTCATCTACAAGACCCTGCTAGGTAAAGTCCCCCCTTATCTCAGCTCGCTGGTCACCATAGCATCTCCCACCTGTAGCACACGCTCCAGCAGGTATATCTCTCTAGTCACCCCCAAAACCAATTCTTTCTTTGGCCGCCTCTCCTTCCAGTTCTCTGCTGCCAATGACTGGAACGAACTACAAAAATCTCTGAAACTGGAAACACTTATCTCCCTCACTAGCTTTAAGCACCAACTGTCAGAGCAGCTCACAGATTACTGCACCTGTACATAGCCCACCGATAATTTAGCCCAAACAACTACCTCTTTCCCAACTGTATTTAATTTTAATTTATTTATTTATTTTGCTCCTTTGCACCCCATTATTTTTATTTCTACTTTGCACATTCTTCCATTGCAAAACTACCATTCCAGTGTTTTACTTGCTATATTGTATTTACTTTGCCACCATGGCCTTTTTTGCCTTTACCTCCCTTCTCACCTCATTTGCTCACATTGTATATAGACTTGTTTATACTGTATTATTGACTGTATGTTTGTTTTACTCCATGTGTAACTCTGTGTCGTTGTATCTGTCGAACTGCTTTGCTTTATCTTGGCCAGGTCGCAATTGTAAATGAGAACTTGTTCTCAACTTGCCTACCTGGTTAAATAAAGGTAAAATAAAAAAAAATAAAAAAAATAGTTGCTGATAGCAGCACAGATTGTGACATTGCCACCTCATTGACCAGGGACTGCAACAATGGCCCGCTGTCCAATCATGTATCGGCCTCTCCTTCTCCTCTTTGTTAGATTGAAGCCTGCTTCATCAACAAAGATGAACTCATGGGGTCTGTCCAAGGATTCCAAGTCAAATATTGTCTGTGTAGAAATACAATATACTGTATGTAGGATTTTGTAGGTCGTACAGAGACAGTGCTATACTGTAGAGTACAATTAGGCTTCTGATTCACATACATTGTATGTACTGAAGAGTAATGTCATTCACATAGTATGTGTTAGTACTGTAGACAATCTGGATTACAGTAAATGTTTCTGAATGTACACTTACTTGCACATACTGAGCTCGCAGTTCTTTCACCCTTGGTGAGTTGCACTCAAAAGGTACTCTGTATACTTGTTTCATTCGCATCCTGTTACAATGGAGGACACGGTCAATTGTGGAAATGCTCACACTGTCGATTCCCTGGAAGTGTGTGTTGTCTTGTATCACTCGTTCCTGGATTTCTCTGAGTCGTATTGCATTATCTTGAAGGACCATGCCAACTATAACGGCCTCTTGCTCCCGAGTGAATATAGCTGTCCTTCCACCTGCACGTGGCAGCCTTGCAATTCTACAAAAAGTAGTTGTGCAGTTACAAAACATATTCATGCAGTACAATACATACAGTGATTAACTTTACACATGTCTATTGAAACAGCTGCATATAGTGTAGTACAGTAAATCTGCAATTACAAAAATACAGTAGTATCCTGTACCTGTTCTCTTCTCTGAAGGTCCTTACTATGGTGAACACAGAAAATCGGCTCAAATTGGGTTGCACTCTAAGTCCTGCTTCCCTCATTGTCAGTCCATGGACAAGAATATAATTCAGTATTTATGCTGCAGTAGTTTATGTGTCAGGGGGCTAGGGTCAGTTTGTTATATCTGGAGTACTTCTCCTGTCTTATCCGGTGTCCTGTGTGCATTTAAGTATGCTCTCTCTAATTCTCTCTTTCTCTCTTTCTTTCTCTCTCTCGGAGGACCTGAGCCCTAGGACCATGCCTCAGGACTACCTGGCATGATGACTCCTTGCTGTCCCCAGTCCACCTGGCCGTGCTGCTGCTCCAGTTTCAACTGTTCTGCCTGTGATTATTATTATTTGACCATGCTGGTCATTTATGAACATTTGAACATCTTGGCCATGTTCTGTTATAATCTCCACCCGGCACAGCCAGAAGAGGACTGGCCACCCCTCATAGCCTGGTTCCGCTCTAGGTTTCTTCCTAGGTTTTGGCCTTTCTAGGGACTTTTTCCTAGCCACCGTGCTTTGCTTCTACACTGCATTGCTTGCTGTTTGGGGTTTTAGGCTGGGTTTCTGTACAGCACTTTGAGATATCAGCTGATGTACGAAGGGCTCTATAAATAAATTTGATTTGAACATGGTCTATAACTGTTGCTCGAATTTCATCAGATATTTCCACTCTTTTGTATTCCTCTTCCTCTTCGTCCTCCTCCTCTTCCTCCTCGTCACCCACCTCGCATACGCACTCGTCCTCTCACATTGTTTCTTCTATCCATTCTCAGACTTTCTCCTTCCCACCTTCAACAGCCTGTTTGCTCTCTGAACTGGCTTATATTGGTTGTGTCGCATCATTTGAAACAGGTTAAATCAATTTTGAGTGGTTGTGTTCAATCAATGACATATGTTCTCTATTTGTATTTGATTGTGGCCACTTGTGTTTGCCAGTATGGATGACATGTGGATTAAAGTGCAGAATGTGTTTTGAGAATGAGAATGTGTTTAGAGTTTTGCTGAAAAGTCTAACTGAGATCTGCAAATAGTGTTTTACCATGTGAAATGGTTTAAGGTATTGACAACAGACTGCATAATTAGATAAATGAGTCCAGGCAACTGAGAACTTTGTGGGTTTTAGTGTTTTAGCAATTGAGAAAAACTGTAATGACACTAAACTGAAGAAATTATAGTTATCGTTATTTTACTGTTCGAAAGGTCAGGTGTCATAACATGAAAAAGGAACCGAAGCAAGTCAAAACATGTAAACAGTCCCCTGTTGCTATGTGTGGTTTGTTTGTCCATTGCTCATGTTGTTTGTGCTTGGATGGAATGGAACAGGGAAACTAGAGTACACGAGATGAGAGCAGAGAACACTTTTGTCTCCTCTCCTGCCATCTGACTCACACCCCAGGGGGGGAGGGAGGGAGGGAGGGGGGGAGGGAGGGAGGGAGGGAGGGAGGGAGGGAGAGAGAGAGAAAATAAGTTTGGGATTTAGCTAAAGAGAATAGACTGCCGAGTTTCAGAAGAAAGTTATTTGTTTCTGGCCATTTTGAGCCTGTAATCGAACCCACAAATGCTGATTCTCCAGATACTCAACTAGTCTAGAGAAGGCCAGTTTTATTGCTTCTTTAATCAGAACAACAGTTTTCAGCTGTGCTAACAGAATTGCAAAAGGATTTTCTAATGTCCATTAGCCCTTTGAAATGATAAACTTGGATTAGCTAACATAACATGCCATTGGAACACAGGAGTGATGGTTGCTGATAATGAGCCTCCTTTCGCCAGCTACAATAGTCATTTACAACATTAACAATGTCTACACTGTATTTCTGATCAATTTGATGTTATTTTAATGGACAATTTTTTTTCTTCAAAAACAAGGATATTTCTAAGTGACCCCAAACTTTTGAATGGTAGTGTACTTGATTTGAATGTGCTTGTTACATTATGCCCGAGACTATTCATTATGTAGTCTTTACATAACACCATTAATGGCTATTAACACATTTATATTAACACCTTCCATCCAACCTACCATCACGGCTCTCTTTCCCATGGACAGTATGTGCCTGGTGTGGACTTGATTGTAACTCAATTGAGACAGACATAAAATGACATGAATTATGTCATCAAGTTCTTCCTCGAGCACTGAGCTCATCCTGTGGCTCTATATCAGATCCACAACTCTGTTGAAGTCAATTGGCTTTAATCAGCACAACAATCATACAATTACTCTCAGAGGATATGTAATGAAATTGTCTGTACATTCGTGTACTTCTTTTCACCATGTTAATACAGTAAATCACTTTTAGTCTTGCATTCTAAAGCGTCATTGTAGGTATGTCTACTGACAGAGATCCTTGCCAAAATATGAAACATTTATTTAAAAAATACTTAATAATTAAGTACCTAGACATGTTGAAAATACAACAACATACAGTGCCTTCGGAAACTATTCAGACCCCTTGACTTTTTCCACATTTTGTTACGTTACAGCCTTATTCTATAATGTATTAAATAGTTTTCCCCCCTTCATCACTCTACACACAATACCCCAGAATGACACAGCAAAAACAGCTTTTTAGAAATTGTTGCTAATTTATTAAAACTAAAAACCAGAAATATTACAACATAAGTATTCAGACCCTTTACTCAGTACTTTGTTGAAGCACCTTTGGTAGCAATTACAGCATCGAGTCTTCTTGGGTATGACGCTACAAGCTTGGAACACCTTTATTTGGGGAGTCTCCCATTCTTCTCTGCAGATCCTCTCAAGCTCTGTCAGGTAGGATGGGAGCGTCTCTCCAGAGATGTTTGATTGGATTCAAGTCTGGTCTCTGGCTTGGCCACTCAAGGACAATCAGAGACTTGTCCCGAAGCCACTCCTGCGTTGTCTTGGCTGTGTGCTTAGGGTTGTTCAATCTTGGTTTCATCAGACCAGAGACTCTTGTTTCACATGGCCTGAGAGTCTTTAGGTGCCTTGTGGCAAACTCCAAGTGGGCTGTCATGTGCCTTTTACTGAGGAGTGGTTTCCGTCTGGCCACTCTACCATAAATACCTGATTGGTGGAGCGCTGCAGAGATGGTTGTCCTTCTGGAAGGTTCTCCCATCTCCACAGAGGAACTCTGGAGCTCTGTCAGAGTGACCATCAGGTTCTTGGTCACCTCCGTGACCAAGGCCCTTCTCACCCGATTGCTCAGTTTGGCCGGGCGGCCAGCTCTAGGAAGAGTCTTGGTGGTTACAAATATTTTCCATTTAAGAATGTGTCCAAAGAAGGGCCAGATGTATATAGAATGGTGTCGTCTGCGTAGAGGTGGATCAGGGAATCGCCCGCAGCAAGAGAGACATCATTGATATATACAGAGAAAAGATTCGGCCCAAGGATTGAACCCTGTGGTACCCCCATAGAGACTGCCAGAGGTCCTGACAACATGCCCTCCGGTTTGGCACACTGAACTCTGTCTGCAAAGTAGTTGGTGAACCAGGCAAGGCAGTCATTAGAAAAACCAAGGCTATTGAGTCTGCCGATAAGAATACGGTGATTGACAGAGTCAAAAGCCTTGGCCAGGTTGATGAAGACGGCTGCACAGTACTGTCTTTTATCGATGGCGGTTATGATATCGTTTAGTACCTTGAGCGTGGCTGAGGTGCACCCATGACCGGCTCGGAAGCCGGATTGCACAGCGGAGAAGGTACGGTGGGATTCGAAATGGTCAGTGATCTGTTTATTAACTTGGCTTTTGAAGACTTTAGATAGGCAGGGCAGGATGGATATAGGTCTGTAACAGTTTGGGTCTAGGGTGTCACCCCCTTTGAAGAGGGGGATGACTGCGGCAGCGGGGGGAGGGGGGGGCATGGCCAGCCGTTGAGAAATGCTTATTGAAATTTTCGATTATCATGGATTTATCAGTGGTGATTGTGTTACCTAGCCTCAGTGCAGTGGGCAGCTGGGAGGAGGTGCTCTTGTTCTCCATGGACTTTACAGTGTCCCAAAACCTTTGGGAGTTGGAGCTAAAGGATGCAAATTTCTGCTTGAAAAGCTAACCATTGCTTTCCTGACTGACTGCGTGTGTTGGTTTCTGACTTCCCTGAACCGTTGCATATCGTGGGGACTATTCGATGCTATTGCAGTCCGCCACAGGATGTTTTTGTGCTGGTCAAGGGCAGTCATGTCTGGAGTAAACCAAGGGCTATATGTGTTCTTAGTTCTGCATTTTTTGAACGGGGCATGCTTATCTAAGATGATGAGGAAATTACTTTTAAAGAATGACCAGGCATCCTCAACTGACAGGATGAGGTCAATATCCTTCCAGGATACCCGGGCCAGGTCGATTAGAAAGGCCTGCTCGCAGAAGTGTTTTAGGGAGCGTTTGACAGTGTTGAGGGGTGGTCGTTTGACCGCGGACCCATAGCTGATACAGGCAATGAGGCAGTGATCACTGAGATCCTGATTGAAAACAGCGGAGGTGTATTTGGAGGGCAAGTTGGTCAGGATAATGTCTATGAGGGTGCCCATGTTTACGGATTTAGGGTTGTATCTGGTGGGTTCCTTGATTCGATTTGATATATACAGAGAAAAGAGTCATTATTAAGAGTGTTCATTATTGAGTGTAAACCATGTATGTGTGTCTGTAACATTCCCCCCACTTGATTGTCCACAGATCGGGTGTGAGTCTTGCAGTGAGGGAGAACAGTGGCAGCTTCATCAGTACTCTGAGTATGTGGCTCTACAGTGTAAGTGGTCTGTCTTTGTGTGTACCTTGAGCACATGGCTGCCAGAAGTACACAGTGCACTTCTACAGGATATGAAGCAATTGTTGTGCTTATAATAGACTAGTGTTTTGCTGTGAAACAGGACACTGACTACACTCAGAAACTCATTGTTCCAGAGAATGGAATAAATCTGAAGACCCGAATCTTTGTGGGGGTGAAAGCCACCAATCTAACAGAGAGGTAGGACTACAATACGCAGATAAAATCTACCTCAATAAAAACTTTTGTAAAGTACCATACTGCAAAATGTACAATGTATCACAAAAAAAAAAAATATCTTGCATTCTAGAATCAGTCCCTCTCTTCCTCTCCAAAGGTTCCACGTTCTGCTTGACCGATGCTACAAAACAACAAGTCCCGTTCCCAACAACAGCACCTACTATGACCTCTTTGTTGGGTGAGTCAATATTATTCACCCAGTTTAATTTCTATAGATTTATGATAACTCTGCAAATGAAACTGAAGCCTTTTTTGTTTCCGGTCACGCCTAAATCGTGTATGAGTACAGTATGTGTATGACTCATATCTCTTGTCTCATTGAAGGTGTACATACACATGATGGACAAACCAGGGTCGAGTTGAATGGAGCGTCTCAGCATGCACACCTTCCGCTTCATTGAACACAACAACATGACCGTCGTCACTTTCTACCTGCACTGTCACCCGACTCTGTGAGGTGTCCTCCTGTTCGTCCTTACTGCCTGTAAGTATCAACAATTCGAAAATAACACACAGGTCACTGCCTTCACTCAGAGAAACAAAACTAAACATTTTGCGACAGTACATTGTGGCGGTCACGATCACGTTCACCATATTGCTTTTGACTCTCTAGACATCTGGGATGCCTACAACAACGTTCTAATGTTCCGGCTTAAAACCTGTTGCCTAGAGTCTGGGTTTCACAGACATTATTACCCTCTGAAGAACTCTAATTTCTTAGACAACCCTATGCTATTCTAAGCTTACTTACTTGACAAATGTTTCAAACCGATAGGAACAGAAAACTGACTTCCTGTCTGAACTCTGTCTCTTTGATCTCAGAATTGTTCAGATTTCTCCAGGAGAAAGAGAGGACAACGGTGCAGCCATACTATACCACTGGACCAGTGGTGTGATATGATATCAGACATGAATGATATATCAGACATGAATTAATGACACTTGATGAGAGTGAAATGGATTAGTCACCTCATCGCTCATACAGTATGAGTAATTAAATGGATGTAAGTCACTTCATTCTTCACCACCTTATTCTGTTTCCCTCTGCTACAGGTCTTCCTACAGCTTCACAACGTAAGAAATTCTTCCAAGTTGCCCTTGATTATCACAGTCATCAAAGCCTATGGCTTTCATTAAAATAAAAAAAATAGTGCCCATTGGTTACAGTGTTGATATATCCCTCCTGTCCTTCCAACAGTCTCCTCCCAGTCCCAGAGAAGCCCAATGGGCCATATGGCCGTCACAACTTCGGTGCTGGCTGTGATCTGTCTCTCCGTGGCCCTGTTCATTGGTCTGTTCCTGAGGAGGGTAAGGTTATCCATCCTCCAATTAAATATGGTCTGGGACTAGGGACACCGTCTCTCTTGACATGGCTGAAGACTGGGACCAGTCTCCTAGCTAACAGTCAGTGGAGTATTTTACATTCCCAGAACACGTAGACAGCTGTTGTGAATGCATGATACAGTGGCAGGTTATGGGTAAAATTAGTAAAGGATGCTAGTTCTGAATTCATAAGTCAAAGGATGGGTAGTTCTCAATCCATGAGTCAAGGATGATTAGTTCTCAGTTCATAAGTAAAGTATGGTTAGTTATAAATTCATAAGTAAAGGATGGTTAGTTCTCAATCCATGAGTAAAGGATGGTTAGTTCTCAATCCATAAGTCAAATGATGGGTAGTTCTCAATCCATGAGTCAAGGATGATTAGTTCTCAGTTCATAAGTAAAGTATGGTTAGTTATAAATTCATAAGTAAAGGATGGTTAGTTCTCAATCCATAAGTCAAAGGATGGTTATTTCTTAGTTCATAAGTAAAGCATGGTTAGTTCTTGGTAACATGAGTAAATAATGGTTAGTTATCAGTTCATGAGTAAAGGGTGGTTAGTTCTTAGTAACATGGGGAAAGGATAGTTAGTTACCAGTTCATGAGTAAAGGATGGTTAGTTCTTGGTAACATGAGTAAAGGATGGTTAGTTCTCAGTTCATGGGTAAAGGATAGTTAGTTCTTGTTAACATAAGTAAAAAATGGTTAGTATCCAGTTCATGAGTAAAGGATAGTTAGTTCTTGTTAACATAAGTAAAAAATGGTTAGTTCTCAGTTCATGAGTAAAGGATTGTTAGTTACCAGTTCATGAGTAAAGGATGGTTAGTTCTTGGTAACATGAGTAAAGGATGGTTAGTTCTTAGTAACATGAGTAAAGGATGGTTAGTTACCAGTTCATGAGTAAAGGATGGTTCGTTCTCAGTTCATGAGTAAAGGATGGTTAGTTACCAGTTCATGAGTAAAGGATGGTTAGTTCTCAGTTCATGAGTAAAGGATGGTTAGTTCTTAGTAACATGAATAAAGGATGGTTAGTTACCAGTTCATGAGTAAAGGATGGTTAGTTACCAGTTCATGAGTAAAGGATGGTTAGTTCTCAGTTCATGAGTAAAGGATGGTTAGTTCTCAGTTCATGAGTAAAGGATGGTTAGTTCTTGGTAACATGAGTAAAGGATGGTTAGTTACCAGTTCATGAGTAAAGGATGGTTAGTTACCAGTTCATGAGTAAAAGGTTAGTTCTTGGTTAGTTCTCAGTTCATGAGTAAAGGATGGTTAGTTCTCAGTTCATGAGTAAAGGATGGTAAAGGATAGTTAGTTCTTGTTAACTCCAGTTCATGAGTAAAGGATGAGTAAATTAAAAAATGGTTAGTTCTCAGTTCATGAGTAAAGGATGTTAGTTACCAGTTCATGAGTAAAGGATGGTTAGTTCATGAGTAAAGGATGGTTAGTTCTCTGTTCATGAGTAAAGGATGGTTAGTTCTCTGTTCATGAGTAAATGATGGTTAGTTCTCAGTTCATGAGTAAAGGATGGTTAGTTCTCAGTTCATGAGTAAAGGATGGTTAGTTCTCTGTTCATGAGTAAAGGATGGTTAGTTCTCAGTTCATGAGTAAAGGATGGTTAGTTCTCAGTTCATGAGTAAAGGATGGTTAGTTCTCAGTTCATGAGTAAAGGATGGTTAGTTCTCAGTTCATGAGTAAAGGATGGTTAGTTCTCTGTTCATGAGTAAAGGATGGTTAGTTCTCTGTTCATGAGTAAATGATGGTTAGTTCTCAGTTCATGAGTAAAGGATGGTTACAACGTTATACATGTTAGGTGAGAAATAATTAAGCAACATTTCATGCATAATGTTACAGAAATATAGCATTTTATAATTGAAGTAGCACAGGGTACTAGAGGTAAACTTCTACACACCTAAATGTATAGTTCCTATATGGCATGTACAGATTTTTGTAAGAATCATTTGTATGGTAGCTGACTGCCAGTCAGAGTAAATGTTTGATAGCTAAAGGCCAGAGCAAATGTTGTATGCACTTGCTTGACAGATTCATATTTAAGAAATTTCACCTGGCACCTATCTTTTGGTTTCTGTATATTCAGTAGCCTAAATACAATATTAGTTCAGTCAAAGTAAAAGTCTAAAGAAAACCTAAACCAGCAGCATAACAAAGTACAGTTTTAGTAACAGATTTAAGTACTAGTAGTCTAACTTCTCACATCCATCAGTAGACTAAAACACTCTTTTGGCGTGATATGTGTGTACAGAACTGCTTGGGTTCTCTTTGGGTGTGTGTACTGAATGCCTAGTTGACTGGCAGGGCTTTTATTTGGCTGCACTCCTCCTGGCTATGGTCTGCCAAGAAATGGATTAAGACATTAAAGAGATAAATTACTCTTCAAACCCACAAGAGAAAAAGGAGCTGATGGACTTTTTGGGCACAAAAAAAAGACAAGGACATAAAAACGTTATAAAAATGAGAGTTAATATATTATCCCATAAGTGACAAACATGTAAAGCAATTAAAAATGTAGCAGGGGGTGGCACCCACTGATGTATGAAGATTGTACTGTGTTGTACTGTACAGTATTGCACTGTGGGAAACTTCTAGATAAGGACATGCACATAGCTCTGCGTCTCTGCCACTAACAGTTTCATACTTATATTTACCCAGATGACTCATGGTCTAAATCACAAATGGCACCCTATGCCATTGATAGTGCACTAATTTTGACTGAGGCCCTGGTCAATAGTAATGCACTATATAGGGAATAGGATGCCATTTGGGACGCTGATTGATGGGACATTGACTCTCCACTGCCCTGGATCAGATGCACCTGTTCCCTTTACACTCTCAAGGAGGGCTGGGAGCCAGACAGGAGGTTGAGGTCTTTTGAGACGGTGAAGACGGACCGTCAGCTGCTCTGCAGTGACACGCTGGCCCAGCTCTGTACCTCCCTCTGCTTCTCCAGCACCATGGAGTTCATGAGCAACCAGCCCTGTCTCAATGACCACTTCTGTCATCACCTGGGAACCCTCACAAAGCCCACTAGTGTGAGGATGTAGAGATTACAATTAGCATACATAATATATACAGTATATATATATATATATATATATATATATATATATATATATAGAAGATAGACATATTTGGTAAAAGACCAAGTCCATATTATGGCAAGAACAGCTCAAATAAGCAAAGAGAAATTATAGTCTATCATTACTTTAAGACATGAAGGTCAGTCAAGAACTTGCAGTTGCAAAATCATCAAGCGCAATGATGAAACTGGCTCTCATGAGGACCGCCACAGGAAAGGAAGACCCAGAGTTACCTCGGCTGCAGAGGATAAGTTCATTAGAGGTAACTGCATCTCAGATTGCAGCCCAAATAAATGCTTCACAGAGTTCAAGTAACAGATTAACTTTTTAGAAGGCACACCTTTTAATTGGAATGCATTCCAGGTGACTACCTCATGAAGGTGCTTGAGAGAATGCCAAGAGTGTGCAAAGCTGCCATCAAGGCAAAGGGTGGCTATTTGAAGAATCTCAAATAGAAATATATATTTTGATTTGTTTAACACTTTTTTGTTTACTACATGATTCCAAATATGTTATTTCATAGTTTTGATGTCTTCACTATTATTCTACTTTGTAGAAAATTGTAAAAATAAACTATGGAATGAGTAGGTGTTCTAAAACCTTTGACCGGTCTATATATTCTATATATATATATATTTATTATGTATTAGGCTACAGTCTCACTCTGTGGTTGGTTGTGTGTTACAGGAAGAGAACCATAATTCTATGAGAGGTCCTCAGATACAGTAGGACATAAATTCAATTACCCTCAATGAAAAATATACAGGTAATGAAACAAGACATTTGGCCAAATGTGTGTGTGTATATATATTGTCTACCAAAAAGATCCCATTCCAGAATGTTACCAACAGTTTGAAAATAATGAAAATCAGTCACAGGTTCCCTGACCATGCATGGTAAAACAATAGTCCTGCTGTTTGTGTGTTGGTCCACCTGGTGGGGCTGCTGATGCAGTGTGCTTAGTGCTTTCTGGCCAAAGTGATCTGGCACACCATGTACAAAGTCACATGTAGTGAGGGCCATTACTCAGGCAGTTATGTTTGAAGAGATGGGTACAGAGTAGACTGTACACCACCCCCACACACAGACAGACCATGGAGCTACTAAAACGTTTCACATCTTCTGGACTAACTATCAATGATCAAAACACTGAATACTCATCATTGCACATTCTTTAATTGTGGTTAATAATGTTAGGATGTACATTCGTCATGGAAAAATCTGTCATAACAAATATAAATAATGGAGTGAGTAAACTTGTTGTAATTGAGGATTAAACACCAAAAATAAGTGTGTTTCGGCTGATGATAATAATCATAATATTTGGCTTGTATGATTATCATTAATATAACATAAATGTATTAAAGAGACATATGATCATCAACTTGTTCAGTAGATTTTTACAAGTGCTTCTTCATTCCTATATATTCCAATATAAAATGTATTTGATTAATCTAGATTACACATCACAGTATATAATATAAAAAGCAACAATGTTATTTGAACTGTGGCAGGTTGAAGACTTTCTCTCAGAGTTGTTCTCATTTCAGCACAGTCTTTGCTGTGGTCAGCATTCTCAGTGGCAGCACATCCTCCACCCATTCGTTTGGAGAGGTCATCATTCGTTCCCATAGAGCAACCTCTTCAGCATTCGAGTCCATCCAATTCACCACCGCCCCATAACTTCTGCCTGTATGAAGAGATGGAGAGAATCTAGGCTTAGCCATTGTAATCAATTGAATAAAATGAACGTGTTTCTATGGAGAAATCTAGAAAATGTAATAGAAAAGTCCATAAGTACCTGTGCCAGGCCCCAGTCTTAGACCCCCCAGGAAGTTACTAGCCAACTTGTCACGATCCCACACGGTTAGCTCCACGCAAGCGTCTTTCAGGTCTTCCTGTCTGAAGCCGTCGTACACCATGGTGTGGTTAAACACCGGCTCCACCGTCCTCCTCAGCACCCGTGTCTTCTGACGACTCTTTCTGCTCGTATCTGGGAGCACGAAGCTACGGAGGAGGTAGTCTTACAATATTATTACATATTCAACCTACAACTATCCTGAGCAAAGCAAATTTGAAAGGCTAGAAATCGAGGCTAAGAAGGGAATATGTCTTTATGATAGGCCTCCACATCTTCTGTTCTCCCCAGAAACTGTAGTTCTCCTTGATCATATTTATCCATTCATACATTTCAAATGTTGATATTATTTATGGCATGTGTCGTACGTACCACTTGACATATGGGTCGATGGTGGCCCCTCTGATGAGGGGAAGGTTCTTACAGTCTTTCACCCAAATGTGAACCTCACCTTTGTTAGAGGGGGGGTCCTTGCCTAGGCCTAGGGATCAGAATCAAGCATGATTCAGTGAACGTGTACACTAGCTTTCTATTGCATAAAAGTAATATTTTAGGTAACTAGTTAACGAAAGCAACACATTTTCTTGATAAAATATACATTTTCTATATAATAAATTGCTTATAGAGACTGGTGACAGTTAAGACATGTGAGGCATACAGACTCTTACTGTGGGAGACCTGAGGCAGGAAGCGTATGGCCAGTTTCATCTCCCCTCTGTCATCTGAGGGCTGCAGACTGGACGTGGGCTGAGGAGACCAGGGGAAGAAAGTCAGCACAGAGAGTACCCCAATTTACGATATAGAACCACCACCTCACTGGACACTCTCCAAACCATACTAACACCTCCACAACCTACTGTGTATAGCAGCATACACATGTCATGTCAAACAATACTAACACGCACAGCCATTGAAATAAATAACAAAAGCAGAGATATGGATTTCAGTTTTGTATTATTGTTTTAGTACAGTGCTGAATGACTCCAGTACACAGACAAAACAGGTGTGTTGTTGTCTTACCCTGGATTTCAGAGCTAAGTAGTTCATCTGGGTGTGGTTAAAGTCCCATTTGGACAGGTCCACATCCACTTCGCCCAGAAAACTGTTCCTGCCAAAGGTGTCATGGTGCCAGACGGAGAGAATGAGGGTCTGAGTTCGGAGGTACTCCATACGAAGCCGATACTGATGAAGGAACAGGAGAGAGAGGTCTCGCTAAAAGCACTTTATGTCAGACCTTATGTATGTGTAGATACATTACTCTATTTAACGTAAATCATATAGAGTTTTTAGAAAATCTCTTACTCTGAGGAGCTCGTTGAAAATGGGGTTGACAGTCTTCTTCTTCACAGACGTTTTCCTCTTCCCTAGATTGGCTTTGTCAGGCACCAGGTAACTTTTAACATACCTACGACAAGAAACACAAGAATCATACACACAAAGTACCATGTATTTCAGCAGTGTCCAATCAAATATTGAGTAGTAAATAAGAAAGCAAGGCTATATATTCCCAACATTTAGGGACCATAAGGAATCCAATCAGGGGCCTAGTGTAATAGTGGTACTATACTCACGGGTCAGAGCGGCCCCTCTTGGGGTCGACGGCCGCCAGATCTTGGCACTGAGCCACAAAGATGTGGAACTCCCTGAGCTTCTGGACGTAGTTGATGGAGAACTGGATGCTCCCCTGCACCTCCACACCTCCATAGTCGCCACTGTACATTGTCATCACACTGCCACTCAGCTAACACACACACAGAGTTAAAAACGTTTAAACAGTTCACATAAAACCATAGCCATGCAGGCAGTTCTCATTAAAGTCAGGATGTGAAAAACTATCAAATTTGTGGTTAACGGGACAATTAAGAGATTTAATAAGACTGTTAATATTGTATAATCATGATAGTTGCCAATAGAAAATGATTAGGCAGAAAATGTGCATGCTTTGAATGTGAACAGTGGTTGTGTCTTAGCAGGGCATGCGTAAAGTGAACATACAGAGGACACAGATGCCATGCCAGAGGAGCTGCTGAGTTTAGTCATGGATCTGCCCGTGTTCTGCCTGCCACCATGGTAACTGTCCTCAGAGGCGGAGTCAGTGTCTCTACCATCGCTCTAGAACACAGACAGCAGAGCTAGAATGCCCAGTGCACATACAGACATAGTGTTCTTTGACCTAAAGCGCTCACATGGAATAAAGCTGCAGTGACTTTACCTCATTTTGCAGGAACGAGGGAACAGACTTGCTCATCTTCTTCAAATGCTCAGTGTCAGAGTAGAGGGATGAGGAGGCAGAGGGGAGGATAGATGCTGAGGGAGGACATAAAGAGAGGTATGAGAGGTTAATTGTTCGGCTTGGTACTAAAACCATCAGAAACTTTTACAGATGCACAATTGAGAGCATCCTGTCGGGCTGTATCACAGCCTGGAACGGCAACTGCACCGCCCACAACCGCAGGACTCTCCAGAGGGTGGTGCGGTCTGCCCAACGCATCACCGGGGGCCAGGCCAAAAAGATCATCAAGGACAACAACCACCTGAGCCACTGCCTGTTCACCCCGCTATCATCCAGGAGGCGAGGTCAGTACAGGTGCTGGGACGGAGAGACTGAAAAACAGCTTCTATCTCAAGGTCATCATACTGTTAAAAAGCCATCACTAGGCAGCTTCCACCCGGTTACGTAACCCTGCAGCTTAGAGGCTGCTGCCCTATATACAGTTGAAGTTAGAAGTTTACATACACTTAAGTTGGAGTCGTCAAAATTATGTCATGGCTTTAGAAGCTTCTGATAGGCTAATTGACATCATTTGAGTCAATTGGAGGTGTATAGGTGGATGTATTTCAAGACCTACCTTCAAACTCAGTGCCTCTTTGCTTGACATCATGGGAAAATCAAAATAAATCAGCCAAGACCTCAGAAAAACAATTGTAGACCTCCACAAGTCTGGTTCATCCTTGGGAGCAATTTCCAAACACCTGAAGGTACCACGTTCATCTGTACAAACAATAGTACTCAAGTATAAACACCATGGGACCACGCAGCCGTCTTACCGCTCAGGAAGGAGACTCGTTCTGTCTCCTAGAGATGAACGTACTTTGGTGCGAAAAGTGCAAATCAATCCCAGAACAACAGCAAAGGACCTTGTGAACATTCTGGAGGAAACGGGTACAAAAGTATCTATATCCACAGTAAAACAAGTCCTGAAAGGCCGCTCCGCAAAGAAGAAGCCACTGCTCCAAAACCACCATAAAAAAGTCAGACTATGGTTTGCAACTGCACATGGGGACAAAGATCATACTTTTTGGAGAAACGTCCTCTGGTCTGATGAAACAAAAATAGAACTATTTGGCCATAATGACCATCGTTATGTTTGGAGGAAAAAGGGGGAGGCTTGCAAGCCAAAGAACACCATCCCAACCTTGAAGCACGGGGATGACAGCATCATGTTGTGGGGGTGCTTTGCTGCAGGAGGGACTGGTGCACTTCACATAATAGGTGGCCTCAAGAGGGGGGAACATTATGTGGACATATTGAAGCAACATCTCAAGACATCAGTCGGGAAGTTAAAGCTTGGTTGCAAATGGGTCTTCCAAATGGACAATGACCCCAAGCATACTTCCAAAGTTGTGGCAAAATGGCTTAAGGACAACAAAGTCAAGGTATTGGAGTGGCCATCACAAAGCCCTGACCTTATCCTAAAGAAAATATGTGGGCAGAGCTGAAAAAGCGTGTGTGAGCAAGGAGGCCTACAAACCTGACTCAGTTACACCAGCTCTATCAGGAGGAATGGGCCAAAATTCACCCAACTTATTGTGGGAAGCCTGTGGAAGGCTACCCAAAATGTTTGACCCAAGTTAAACAATTTAAAGGCAATGCTACCAAATACTAATTGAGTGTATGTAAACTTCTCACCCACTGGGAATGTGATGAAAAAAATAAAAGCTGAAATACATCACTCTCTACTATTATTCTGACATTTCACATTCTTAAAATAACGTGGTGATCCTAACTGACCTAAGACTTTTTACGAGGCTTAAATCACAGGATTTGTGAAAAACTGAGTTTAAATGTATTTGGCTAAGGTGTATGTAAACTTCCGACTTCAACTGTACATATACTTGAAATCACTGGCCACTTTAATAATGGAACACTAGTCACTTTAATAATGTTTACATATTTTTGCTTTACTCATCTCATGTGTATATACTGTATTATATTCTACTGTATTTTAGTCTATGCCACTCCGACATCGCTCATCCTAATATTTATATATCCTTAATTCCATTATTTTACTTTTAGGTTTGTGTGTATTGTTGTGAAGTGTTAGATATTACTGCACTGTTGGAGCTAGAAATACAAGCATTTCACTACACCCGCTGTAACATCTGCTAAACATGTGTATGTGACCAATACAATTTGATTTGATTAACCTTATCATAGATCACTTACTGTAGCTATTGAATTACCCAACAATGCTAGCATTCTACAACATCTAATAAAAAGCCTGTATTCTACATTACATTTGGTATAAACTGTCTAACCCAATATCGAACCAAAGGCAAATAACATTTCTAAGAAAGGTACAAAACAAATCTTAACCATCACTGCTTCGCCTGATGTCATCAAGAGGAGCCAGCCTTCTATCTTGTCCTGTAGGGAATGGTGGAAAACAAAGACAACATTACTTTTTCACCCCAACCTGCATTAATACTGGTACCTGACCCATCCTGACAGCACCCTTATAATGCTTGTATAATGGTTGAGAAGACAAGGGACATTTCTCACGTGGTGGCATGGATGCTGTGATGTCCTCAAGACTTTTGGCCAGATTTCGTGGGCGGGCCTGAGCTCTCTTCAATGCCTTCTGTACATGGTCCTGATCCTCATCATAATTGTCACCTAAAATATCAGAAATGAGAGAAAGAGTTGCTCATACTGTACATGCAGATGCCTTTAATAAAGACCACACATGGACGTGTTCAAAAAAACATTACATGCGGCCTCTTTACACTGATAATTTACACTGAGGGTACAAAACATTAACCTTCCTAATATTGAGTTGCACCCCCCCCCCCTTTTGCCCTCAGTGCAGCCTCAATTTGTCTAGGCATGGACTCTACAAGTTGTCTAAAGAGTTCCACAGTGACCCATGTTGACTCCAAAGCTACCCACAGTTGCGTCAAGTTGGCTGGATGTCCTTTGGGTGGTGGACCATTCTTGATACACATGGGAAACTGTTGATTGTGAAAAACCCAGCAGCATTGCAACCTGGCACCTACTACCATACCCCGTTCAAAGGAACTTAAAAATATTTTATCTTGTCGATTCACCCTCTGAATGGTACAAGTATACAATCCATGTCTCAATTGTCTCGAGTTTTAACAATCATTTTTTAACCTGTCTCCTTCCCTTCATCTACACTAATTGAAGTGGATTTAATAAGTGACATCAATAAGGGATCATAGCTTTCATCTGGATTCACCTGGTCAGTCTATGCCATGGAAAGAGTAGGTTTTCATAATGTTTTGTACACTCAGTGTATGTAGTCTGTTGTTTACAAGCTTCTCTCGAGTTTTTAAGATGGAAGAGAAAAATATATTTGAGGTTGTCAAAAATGATTTGTTTTACTGGATAAAAATTGTAAATATCATCAAAAGTAAACTCAAGAATGTTCTAGATCTATCCTGAACTGTAATGCTTAACTCAAACAAAGCTAAACCTGGCTACTTGGCTGTTGGCTCTATTAGACAACCATGTGATGTCAATAAAGTTACAAAAGAGTATCGTTCAACCCACAAATTAAACACAGGCAGCTGATTCCCTGCACACACTCTATTTACACTGACACAGATAGCCAAGGACACTGCATCCTGGATGCTGCCTCATCTACAAAAACATCTACAAGTAGTTGACTTCACATGGAGCCTAGATAAACAAATACATTTAGTATGTTTTCATGAAATGACACAGGTTACATAACACTTGTACTAAGACAACAGGGTGTTACAGTATACAGTAGATCATCAAAACTCACGGTTTGAACTGATCCTGGCGTTAGACCAAGTTTCAGACGCACTGAATGATGACTCACGTCCTGTGTCAGTGCTGCCCTGGCTTAACCAGAGGGTCAGGGGGCGCTGGGTTATCTTGCTATTCCTCCTGCTGTAGCGCTCCTCTGAGCCCACTAGGGTGCTGGATCTGACAACCCCACCACTCAGGTCAAGTTCAGCCCCAGGCGGGCCTTCTGCCTCCTTCTGCTCCTTCCCTGCCAGGGCAAGAGCAGTGTGGACGCTGGTCTTCTCTGTGATCCCCAGGTAATGGCGGTAGTCTCTGGGAACAAAGGCCCGAGCGCGAGGTGTCAGAGATTCAGACTCGTCAGATGATTTTGAGGACCTCCTTGAACCAAGAAGTGCTTGCTTGTCAGCACTCTGTCGTCTACCCTGTGTCCTTTTAGCTTGAAAAGGACTAATATCTAGTGTCTTTTTAGGGTACAACAGAGAAGTTTGGTCCTGTTCCTCATTCATGTCTAATGTGAACATACTGGTGGCACGCCGAAGGGAACTTGCACGTCCACTTCCACTTGAGTTTCCAAAACTGTCTTTTCTAGCTTTGTGAGACCAAGATTCCTTTCCTGCGGTGCTTTGGGGCTTCAGGGCCTTTTCCTCTTTGCTGAAGTCCTCTTCTGAGCTCCTTGATACACCAGGGGCTCTTTGCAGCTCTGACTCTACAGTGATTTGAGGTGAGAAGTTGGCTTTAGTGTCAATCATAGCTCCTGATCCCACCGCAACTGATCTAGACTTTGACTGGTGCACTTTAGTGTCAATCATAGCTCCTGAACCCGCTCCAATCGATTTAGACCTCGACTGGTGCTCTCTGTCTTTGTTCCCCCTGACTAAATATGGAGGGCGAGATGGAGAAGAAGGTGAAGATGTTTTCTTAAGCCGGCTCTCATCCAAAGGTGGTCTTGCACTGATCTTTTGTGACCGGCCGGGGGAAGATTTGCTATAGAAATCAGGGTCAACACATTGCTTTAACTCAAGCATTGAGTTCTGGGCATCCATTGGCTCCTTCTTTTTGAGGCTTTTGGGTTCGTCAGAAGAGATCGGCCCTCTGCTATTCGAAGTGGCCTCACCCCAGAAGTTACGAAGATTCTTAAACTGCGAGCGGTTTGATCCAAGACCTGGGGACGACTTCTCCAGTCTTTGATTCATTGTGAAGACTGTGAAATTCTGTCTTTTTCTGTCAGAGGAAAGGTTGGAATCGCCTTTGTGGTCGCTGTCTGATTCGTTGCAGATTGACCTCAGGTCAAACTCAGACTTGGTAAACCTTTTATTCAGCTTTCCTGGGGCCGATGATGGAATTTGAGTCATGCTGGAGTCCCCTGCTTCTTTTGATTTACCTGTATAAAATATAGGCCTGTTCTTCTCCTGCTCCCAGAAGCACTTGAGCTGCTTTATCTTGTCTGCCTTGCTATCCTGCCGAGGGGGAACCTGCTTCAGAGTGTGTGGGCTATTTCCTTTATCTGTAATGGTGTGGTCTTGTTTTTTACTGGACACACATGACTGCACAAAATCTCCTTTCATTTCGTTACCCTCCTTTGCTTCTTCATTGACATAGCTCTGCTGAGTTTTGGGGGGAAACTGTTCACTTTCTTTTTCAACCTTGTGTTTAGACTGATGGAACTTCTTAGAGTCTGGGCTGGTTGCAGGCTGGAAGAGTAGTTCAGGCAGTGGATTGGGACTGAACGGCATGTCAGGTTGGGGTTTTGGTATGGCAGGTGAGAGCTTCACAGGCTGGGGGTTAACTGTGGGCTGAAGGAGCAGTTCAGGCTGAGGACTAAGTGTGGATGGGGAGAATCTCTGAGGTTCTGGACTGAGTCTGGACTGGGACACCGTGTCAGGCTGAGGATGGAGTCTAGTTAGGAAGACTATTTCTGCCTCTGAGCTTCTTCTGCCTACTGTCATTGGGGATCTTCTGAGATCTTCTTCTGTTAATGTCAAATCGTCCTCTTCACTTTGAGCCCCATGAGTGTAGCTAACATCCAAGGTTGGCAGTGTACATATCTCTATAGAGGGAGCAATAACAACACTCTGTTTGGGTGTGTATACCTCCTGTTTGTAAGGGCTAACACTCGGCTGAACACTTCTCACATCTTGACTAGCAGAGTTTTGTTGAGTATCTAGGCTTAACCGTTCACCCTCTTTTCCATCCCCGAGATTCTTCCTGGACGACCCCTCCACACTGTATGACTCTGAGCCAGGAACAGTTCTATGAGACTTATCTGCTAGTTCTCTCTCTTTCTCCATTTGTTGCTGTCCTTTGTCAGTGATTGATCTGCTGATGAGTATCTTGGGCCCGGTGTTGCCCTTCTCCCAGAAGGACTTCAGGTGGGAGATTTTGGGTGGTTGGTTCTCATCTTGGACCTCCTCCTTCTCTTTGACTTCCTGTGTTGTGACCTGTGGTCCAGTAGCTTTGGCTGGAGGGCCACTGACCTTCTTCACATCCTCTTGCCTATATATCACATCGTCTTCTCTATCTAACATCACTTGCTTGAACTCCTTCCTATATGCTGCTCTCAGCCTCTCAGCCTCAGACATGCGTCTCTTGGGCTGGTATGATCTTTCTGTATTCAGAGGTGACTGGTCAGGAGGTTGATTCACAGAGGATTCAGACTGAGATCCATCCTCTACATCTGGTGTTAAACACACTGACACTCCTTCTCCAATACTTTGTATATCCAGGCTGGGGTCAACATGTAGAGGTTTTCTCTTCATCTCTGGAGCTTTCCCCTCCGTCTGCTGAGACCTGCTCTCAAAGGTAGGCCGATCATCTGTATCTGTTTTCGCAGGGCCAATCACGTCTTCCTCCATGTCTGGTTGATCACTTTCAGTCTCCAGCCAGTCATTGCTGTCGGTGCTGCGGCTGAACCACTCTAAGACTTTAGATATGGAGTCGCCCTCTTCCCCTGTGGATTGGGGACTACGGGGGGCTAATTTAGAGGCAGGTTTGTGCCCTAATCGTTTTTTACGAACATGCTTATCAGGCTTATCCCCGGGGTTTTTGAGTTCATGATGCATCCATTGTTCTGAAAAAAGAAAGTTAATGAAAGTGTTATGATGAATGACAAAATAAGCTGAAAAAGTCTAGGTTAGACATTTCAACAGTGGCCTAGTAATATCCTTCATCATTAGTGAGAATTCCATTGATTGATCACGTTCCTGTATAAACAGTACCCTTAAGCCAAGCACTTGAGTGACTTTGAATACATTTTCACACTGGTTTTAGATTGTTGTGTGGGCTCCATGAATTCTCACTTTCTGTCTTAGGACTTACCTACAGTGCTTGGAGGCAGACTATCATCCTCCTGTCTGATTGCAGTGCCCACATTGCAGGTTCTTATCATCTCCTTGTCCTGCATCTCAATGAGTTGAAAGGCTGCATGCTGAGCAGGCTGGTGGTGAGTAGGGGCTGTTAGTTCTGAACTCGGAGAGAGTGGTATGGACAGAGGTTCTGAAAATGGACCATCAGACCTCTCTCTGCCCTGAGGAGGACCCATACTGACGAACTCTCTCTGGATGAGACCATCGCTACTCTTCTGACCACCTGTGTAGGATTTATCTGTGTGTCTGTAATTATCAGAGTGTGTGGCTGGTCTAAGCTCCAACAGTCTGAGAGGCTTTGGCTCACTCAGGGGCCTCAATGGAACTTTGGAACTCTCAGTTTCCCTAAGAAGAGAGGGGGTCCTCACTGAGTTATCTGAGGGCTCCTCTGCTCTCTTCTCTCTCTCATGGGCCTCTTTCCCTCTCTCCAGCTCAGTATTGGTGGAGACTAGGGTTAAATCCTTCAGTGGCTTATGGGAGAGGTGACTCAAAGTGTTCAGTTGCTGACTAGAGGGAGAAACTGGAGTTGCATTGTTCTGTAACTCACAGATGGAAGATGGAGTACTTTTCTCTAACTGAACATCCAATGCCCCCTGGCTGGACTGGTTGGAGCCCCAGCTAGAGCCATGTTGGAGACTTCCCTGAGGGGCAGGGGCGGTAACCTTTGACCCAGCTACATGACCTTGCTGCCCAGGAACGGAGACATCACTGCCTGTAAGAGAGCTCTGAGAGCGCCGGGAGAGGAAGGTTCTCTTCTTGGGCACAGGCCTAAATCCTAGAGAGGACCCTTCGGAGGTGGCAGACCCTGCTGAGTTGTGACTGGTGGAGTCTGCTGTCATGTAAATCTTCAGGGGAGATAAGGGCTCTGTGTGCGTGAGAGGAGATGATGGAGGAGATGATGATTATTTACTGTGATAAGTTCTTGCCTTGTCACAGGCCTGGTTGACATCAGTATCAACTTACTACAGATGTAGGATCATAATTTGACCTATATTGCCACAGCTAAAATAATCCCGCATCAAAAGGATTTGAACATTTAGTCCATAATGTTGCTTGATTGTGAATATGCTATTAGCTAGCCAAAAGGTGGCTCCATGAAAAGTGCAATACTGTTAATATAACAGTGTGTTTTTTCAGAATTTATGTAAATCACGGAGCTCATCTGAAGTCCAGGAACATTCTGAGCAACAAAAGAATGACCAAATGAAGATCCTACATTTGTAAATCCCTATTGTGAATCAGCCAAAATAGGTTCTCATAGCATCCTGAAAGATCAGGTTACTCAATTCGACTCAACCTCCTTTTCTTCTATTTACCTGTATGTTTGCATAATGCTTGATTGTATAAAAAGGTGTATGCACTGCACTCTAACCTGTTTCAGATGCTTTCTCAGCCTCTTGATTTCCATTGGATAACTGTTTTTCTGTTTTTTCTACTTCCAGAATAAGGGATGCTCGATTAAAAGGATTGTGCCTTGGCTGGAATGAGAAGAGAAGAACATGATTAGGAAATGCAATTGGTTTATGAATCTATATTTCATAATACTGTCATACTGTGATATGGTGATTGGAAAATCAGAAGTAAATCAGAACAAGATGAAAATGCTTTGTTTGTTTATTCTGTTCATGCTTCACATATATTCTCTGCAAATGAAATCTCACATACCCTTCCCGGGGAGCGCACCACTGAATTTAGTCTCTCTTTTTCTGCATCTGATGCACTGGGGCTTTTGCTGCAAAAAAAGACAGAATGACCACTATCAAAATAGAATAGGAATTGGGGTTGTATACTATAAATGAGTTGCCCTCAGAGCACCAGGATACACTGTACTGGAATCTGTGGTCTATTTGTATTTCCTCATTAAATTCCTGAGCACCTCTGTGACTGGCTGTTCAGTGAACACGCCTCCTGCATAACTGATGCCTGCTCACATGTGATTAATTGTGACATCAAAGGGAGGCAGGGCTGTGGAAGAGCCGACTCACCTAGAGAGCTGGCTGATGCCCACTGGGAGTTAGGGAGGTAAACACAGCCCATTTGACCTCATGCATAGCATGCCAAACACACCAAGCTTCACTACAAGACTTCATTTTGTATTGACTTTAGGAAGTGGTGTAAGATATCAGAATTAAACACGGGAAACAATTTCCAAAATCTTCCAAACCCCCTCCCTACGCAAACTCTTGGCAGCCCCCCTCCCGAACTTGAACCGATTCAAATACAAGTGACTGGGCAGAGAATCATACTGCCATGTTATCTGTACAATAACAGCCAAACGTAAAATTAAAGGCCTATCAAATTGAATTACCGACTTCTCAAAATAATCACTTTTTATAGCATTCCCATAGTGACTGACTCCTAGCCTCGTGAGACCACATCCTGTAAGTATAACAGAGCAGACAGATTCCATGCAAACAGTGAGCACCACCTATGTTGACTCCAATTGAGTCACGAGACACACCTAAGACGCACACACCACAGGACTCAGGAGCTGTTCAAACACCCGAGTATCTCACTCACTCTGTGCAGGCAAGCACTATGATTGATCAATCATGATGAACTGCTATACTGACTTAGCCTTAAGGCATGGTTATGAGACTAGGTAGAGTAATGGGTTACAGTAGAGACAGGAATGGGTTAGGGATGGATGAGGAAAGAGGGGTGGGAGGAGGGGTGCATTGGATCACCTGTTCTCTTGGGGCCGTGTTGGTGCCACCAGGAGCCTGGCAGGTTTTGGAGGGGGTGATGTCTGAGACTTTACCGCTGACTGCTCTGGGTCTGGACAGAGACCCATCTGAAAGAAAGAAAGAAAAAGACAGACAGAGAGACAGACAGACAGACAGACAGACAATAAGTGCTTACAGTACCCTCACTATAAACTCAAAAACCCATGTCTGCTGATGATCTGTACATACCAACCCGGTATCATAAACTTTACTTATACCACAGCATTGTTGAATAGTTGTTCCTGATTGGTTAGAAGGACGTTCTAGAATGGACATTAAAACCAGATAATGGGACAGTTGGAAAGATATCGCGACACCTTGCAATCATGACGCAATAAGCGTTTAGTACTAAATACAGTACCTTTGTGGCCTGACTTTGAACTCAAAACAGTGTGGTTTGGTAGCACTCTTCAGTACACGTTCTACTCTGATGTATGGCTTTTTCATTATACGGCAGTATGTGTGTACTGCACACATGCTTAACTTTGTGTGAGAATTACTTATTGAATGCAGCACTCAATTAGTGTTTGAACAGTGTTTTTGACCCACCTAAAGAACTTGCTTTCCTCTGCTTCATGGAGGCCAGGATGATGTCGGAGCCATGGATCTTATCCCTGTGTCTCAGAGACTTGGCCTCGTAAAACCACTCTCCTGTCAGATACTTGAGCCTGCTCTCCACTGGGGCGCTGGTTTTCTGCAGCTGCCTGATGGGAAAAACACACACAGGTGCATTACAGTATACAGGATATGGTACAGTTACCCATTAAACACATTACATAAGCAGAGGTCATAGCTAGAAAACAGTTCAGTCAAGGATGTGATTCTGAATAATTACCTTTAGGTAATGCCATTAAATTAAATGGATTTAATAAATGTATCACTAGTCACTTTAAATAATGCCACCTTAATAATGTTTACATATCCTACATTACTCATCTCAAATTTACAGTTGAAGTCGGAAGTTTACATACACATAGGTTGGAGTCATTAAAACTAATTTTTCAACCACTCCACACATTTCTTGTTAATAAACTATAGTTTTGGCAAGTTGGGTAGGACATCTACTTTGTGCATGACACAAGTCATTTTTCCAACAATTGATTACAGACAGATTATTTCACTTATAATTCACTGTATCACAATTCCAGTGGGTCAGAAGTTTACATACACTAAGTTGACTGTGCCTTTAAACAGCTTGGAAAATTCCAGAAAATTATGTCATAGCTTTAAAAGCTTTTGATAGGATGATGGACATCATTTGAGTCAATTGGAGGTGTATATGTGGATGTATTTCAAGGCCTACCTTCAAACTCAGTGCCTCTTTGCTTGACATCATGGGAAAATCAAAAGAAATCAGCAAAGACCTGAGAAAAACAATTGTAGACCTCCACAAGTCTGGTTCATCATTGGGAGCAATTTCCAAACGCCTGAAGGTACCACGTTCATCTGTACAAACAATAGTACGCAAGTATAAACACCATCGGAACAAGCTGCCGTCATGCCGCTCAGGAAGGAGACGCGTTCTGTCTCCTAGAGATGAATGTACTTTGGTGCGAAAAGTGCAAATCAATCCCAGAACAACAGGACCATGTGAAGATGCTGGATGAAACAGGTACAAAAGTATCTATAGCCAGAGTAAAACGAGTCCTATATCGACATAACCTGAAAGGCCGCTCAGCAAGGAAGAAGCTACTGCTCCAAAACCACCATTAAAAAAGTCAGACTACGGTTTGCAACTGCACATAGGGACAAAGATCGTACTTTTTGGAGAAATGTCCTCTGGTCTGATGAAACAAAAATAGAACTGTTTGAACATAATGACCATTGTTATGTTTGGAGGAAAAAGGGGAGGCTTGCAAACCGAAGAACACGATCCCAAACATGAAGCACAGGGGGGGCCGCATCATGTTGTGGGGGTGCTTTGCTGCAGGAAGGACTGGTGCACTTCACAAAATAGATGGCATCATGAGATAGGAAAATGATGATATATTGAAGCAACATCTCAAGACATCCGTCAGGAAGTTAAAACTTGTTTGTAAATGGGTCTTCCAAATGGACCATGACCCCAAGCATACTTCCAAAGTTGTGGCAAAATGGCTTAAGGACAACAGAGTCAAGGTATTGGAGTGGCCATCACAAAGCCCTCACCTCAATCCTATAGAAAATGTGTGGGCAGAACTGAAAAAGTGTGTGCGAGCAAGGAGGCCTACAAATGTGACTCAGTTACACCCGATCTGTCAGGAGGAATGGGCCAAAATTCACCCAACTTATTGTGGGAAGCTTGTGGAAGGCTACCCAAAACGTTTGACCCAAGTTAAACAATTTAAAGGCAATGCTACCAAATACTAACTGAGTGTATGGAAACTTCTGACCCACCGGGTATGTGATGAAAAAAATAAAAGATGAATAACTCATTCTCTCTGCAATTATTCGGACATTTCACATTCTTAAAATAACGTGGTGATCCTAACTGACCTAAGCCAGGGAATTCTTACTAGGATTAAATGTCAGGAATTGTGAAAAACTGAGTTTAAATGTATTTGGCTAAGGTGTATGTAAACTTCCGACTTCAACTGTATAAACTGTATTCTATACCATCTACTGCATCTTGCCTAGGCCGCATGGCCATCGCTCATCCATATATTTATATGTACATACTCTTATTCATCCCTTTACATTTGTGTGTATAAGGTAGCCGTTGTGAATTTGTTAGATTACTTGTTAGATATTACCGCATGGTCAGAACTAGACGCATAAGCATTTCGCTACATTCGATTAACATCTGCTAACCATTTGATTTGGTTGAGAGAGACACTATCGGCTAAACGTTGATGGGGAAAGGTACATTTACCACCACATGAGTTAACAATCTAAACCTATAGACATGGGAACACAATACAGAGCTTGTGCCAAATAGTTCCACATTCTTTGTGAGGAGAAAACACTTATTTCATTCAATCAGTGTTAAATGAGGGAAGGCTCAACAATGATTTCCCTTAGAATTCCTTGTTGGTGATTAAGTAATATGTTTTCTTTGTAACAACATTGTTGAGCTGGATATGCACTGAGAGTACATACAATAATTGCCTGTGAACAAGTGAGTTTGACCAAGACAGTGACACCATTACTAGTTTCTATTCATGGTTGTTCTGTGTAACTACTCTCATATTATGAGGGAAACATCATTCCTTGGGCAAACAAAAAGGGCCATACCACCACAGGCAACCACCTGAAGTTGCAGCATATCTGTTTGAACACAACTCCTCACTAATGCCACATCATAAACTCAGCAAAAAAAGAAACGCCCTCTCACTGTCAACTGCGTTTATTTTCAGCAAACTTAATTAACATGTGTAAATATTTGTATGAACATAAGATTCAACAACTGAGACATAAACTGAACAAGTTCCACAGGCATGTTACAAACAGAAATGGAATAATGTGTCCCTGAACAAAGGTGGGGTCAAAATCAAAAGTAACAGTCAGTATCTGGTGTGGCCACCAGCTGCATTAAGTACTGCAGTGCATCTCCTTCTCATGGACTGCACCAGATTTGCCAGTTCTTGCAGTGAGATGTTACCCCACTCTTCCACCAAGGCACCTGCAAGTTCCCGGACATTTTTGGGGGGAATGGCCCTAGCTCTCACCCTCTGATCCAACAGGTCCCAGACATGCTTAATGGGATTGAGATCTGGGCTCTTTGCTGGCCATGGCAGAAAACTGACATTCCTGTCTTGCAGGAAACCACGCACAGAAGGAGCAGTATGGCTGGTGGCATTGTCATGCTGGAGGGTCATGTCAGGATGAGCCTGCAGGAAGGGTACCACATGAGGGGGGAGAATGTCTTCCCTGTAACGCACAGCGTTGAGATTGCCTGCAATGACAACAAGCTCAGTCCAATGATGCTGTGACACACCTCCCCAGACCATGACGGACCCGCCACCTGCAAATCGATCCCGCTCCAGAGTACAGGCCTCGTGTAACGCTCATTCCTTTGATGATAAACGCGAATCCAACCATCACCCCTGGTGAGAAAAAAATGTGACTCGTCAGTGAAGAAACCTCCCAACGAGCTTCAATGCCATACAGCACTCCTTCCGTGGCCTCCAACTGCTCTTAAAACGCTAGTAAAACTAAATGCATGCTCTTCAACCGATTGCTGCCCGCACCTGCCTGCCCACCTAGCATCACTACTCTGGACGGTTCGGACTTAGAATATGTGGACAACTATAAATACCTAAGTGTCTGGCTAGACTGTAAACTCTCCTTCCAGACTCATATTAAGCATCTCCAATCCAAAATTAAATCTAGAATTGGCTTCCTATTTCGCAACAAAGCCTCCTTCACTCATGCTGCCAAACATACCCTCGTAAAACTGACTCTCCTGCTGATCCTTGACTTCGGCGATGTCACTTACAAAATAGCCTCCAATACTCTACTCTGCAAATTGGATGCCGTCTATCACGGTCTCATCCATTTTGTCACCAAAGCCCCATATGCTACCCACCATTGCGACCTGTATCCGCTCGTTGGCTGGTCCTTGCTACATATTCGTCGCCAAACCCACTGGCTCTAGGTCATCTATAAGTCTTTGCTTGGTAAAGCTCCGCCTTATCTCAGCTCACTGGTCACAATAGCAACACCCACCCGTAGCACGCGCTCCAGCAGGTATATTTCACTGGTCATCCCCAAAGCCAACACCTCCTTTGGCCGCCTTTCCTTTCCTCTGCTGCCAGTGACTGGAACGAATTGCAAAAATCACTGAAGTTGGAGACTTATATCTCCCTCACTAAATTCAAGCATCGGCTGTCAGAGCAGCTTACCGATCACTGCAGCTGTACACAGCCCATCGGTAAATAGCCCATCCAACCAACTACTTACCTCATCCCCATTTTAGTTTTTTTCTGCTCTTTTGCACACCTGTATTTAGTGTTAATTGCTAAATTGTAATTACTTCGCCACTATGGCCTATTTATTGCCTTACCTCCTTACTTCATTTGTACACGCTGTATACAGATTGTCTATTGTGTTATTGACAGTACGTTTGTTTATCCCATGTGTAACTCTGTGTTGTTGTTTTTGCTTTGCTTTGCTTTATCTTGGCCAGGTCGCAGTTGTAAATGAGAACTTGTTCTCAACTGTCCTACCTGGTTAAATGAAGGTGAAATACTCCCCCCCGCCAAAGAACACTTTTTGCCAGTCCTGTCTGGTCCAGCGACAGTAGATTTGTGCCCATAGGCGATGTTGTTACCGGTGATGTCTGGTGAGGACCTGCCTTACAACAGGCCTACAGGCCCTAAGTCCAGCCTCTCTCAGCCTGTTGCGGACAGAGCACTGATGGAGGGATTGTGCGTTCCTCATGTAACTCAGGCAGTTGTTGTTGCCATCCTGTACCTGTCCCAAAGGTGTGATGTTCGGATGTACCGATCCTGTACAGGTGTTGTTACATGTGGTCTGCCACTGCGAGGACGATCAGCTGTCCATCCTGTCTCCCTGTGGAGCTGTCTTAGGCGTCTCACAGTACGAACATTGCAATTTATTGCCCTTTCAGTCCTCATGCTTTCTTACAGCATGCCTAAGGTACGTTCACGCAGATGAGCAGGGACCCTGGGCATCTTTCTTTTGGTGTTTTTCAGAGTCAGTAGGAAGGCCTCTTTAGTGTCCTAAGTTTTCATAACTGTGACCTTAATTGCCTACCGTCTGTAAGCTGTTAGTGTCTTAACGACCTTTCCACAGGTGCATGTTCATTAATTGTTTATGGTTCATTGAAAAAGCATGGGAAACAGTGTTTAAACCCTTTACAATGAAGATCTGTGAAATTATTTGGATATTTACAAATTATCTTTGAAAGACAGGGTCCTGAAAAAGGGACGTTTATTTTTTTGCTGAGTTTATATAACACACTTTATTCGATTACGGAAGTGATATCAGGTTTATAATCAAATAATATTTAATTGTATTTGTTTACTTTTTAAATATGCAAACTAGAGAAAAGGCTAAACTGGAACTTGATGATGAACCTGACTTCTTTGAAAAGCTACAGCGTCTTTGCTGTTTGCAAACTTTCTTGTGAAATATAATTCTGTTACAATAAGAGAAACAGTGCACATGATTGGGAATCTCAAAGGTTTTGCCACTAGCAGGGTTAGGAATCATCTTTCCTTTTGCATTTAACATTTGAGTCATTTAGCAGACGTTATCCAGAGTGACTTATAGTAAGTGCATTCATTTTAAGATAGCGAGGTGGGACAACCACATATCACAGTCATAGTACAGTAAGTACATTTTTCCTCTATCAAGAAGCTATAAGCAAAGTCAGAGGGGGGTAAAGTGCGAGTGTTAGTTCACGAAAAGCCATTTTCAAATGTTTTATTTTTATTTGGGGGGGTGTTGCGGTGAGAAGTGTGGGTACTGTGGGATTATTTAAGATACTCTTTGAAGACGTAGGGTTTCATATGTTTTTGGAAGATGGACACAGACCCTGCTGCCCTCAGCTTCAGGGGGAAGCTCGTTCCACCATTGGAGTGCCAGGACAGAGAAAGGCTTGGACTGGGCTGAGCGGGAGCCGCCCTCCCGTAGGGGTGGAAGGGCCAAGAGACCAGAGGTGGCAGAACATAGTACTCAGGTTCGGGTGTAGGGTTTGAGCATAGCCTGAAAGTGGGGAGGGGCAGTTCCTCTAGCTGCTCCGTAGGCAAGTACCATGGTCTTGTAGTGGATGGAAGCTTTGACTGGAAGCCAGTGTAGTGTGGGGAGGAGCAGGGTGACATGGGAGAACTTCGGAAGGTTGAACACCAGGTGGGCTGCAGCGTTCTGGATAAATTGCAGGGATTTGATGGCACAAGCGGGGAGCCCAGTCAACAGCGAGTTGCAGTAGGCCAGACGGGAGATGACAAGTTTCTGGATTAGGACCTACACCACTTCCTTTGTGAGGAAAGGTTGTACTCTATGAATGTTGTAGAGCATGAACCTGCAGAGCGAATCACTGCTTTGATATTTGCAGTGAATGACAGGGTGTTGTCCAGGATCACGCCAAGGTTCTTTGCATTCTAGGAGGGGGACCCCGTGGAGTTGTCAACCGTGATGGAGAGGTCTTTGAGCGGGCAGGCTTTCCCTGGGAGGAAAAGCAACTCCGTCTTGTCGAGGTTGAGCTTGAGGTGGTAGGCCGACATTCAAGCTGAAATATCTGCCAGGCACGCAGATACGTGTCGCCAGAGAGTCAGAGAGGACATAGCCAGTGGTCAACGATGAGTTGATGAGGGAAGTGAAAAGTTCTCCAGAGATGGTCTGGAAAAGGGAGGAAGGGATGGAGTCGAGCGGGCAGGTTGTTGGGCGCCGACCTCACTAGTCGCTGGATTTCATCTGGAGAGAAAGGGGAGAAAGAGGTCAAGGTGTAGGGTACTTCTGTGTGAGTTGGACCAGTGGACTCTATTGGTTGAGTGAATAAGGAGCGGATATCGTCAACCTTCTTTTCAAAATTATTGACAAAGTCGTCCGCAAAAAGGGAGAAGGTGGAGGATTAAGGAGGGAGAAGGTGGAAAAGAGAATGTAAACAACCCTGGTCATGTGAAAGGGGGTAGCACAGTATTACACATGATTGGCGCTAATCCTTTTACGCTAAGGCAATGGCTGTACACAGACAAGTCAACCATACAGAGTCAGTCTCCAGTCTTCTACTGTTAGAAATAGACTTGTCTGGCCAACTCCATTACAGAATGAATAGGCCTTTGTTTCTCAACTTTTGTCTCACTGTGGAACTGCTTTGACAAGAAGGCTTAAGACTGAAGCTAATTTAAGATACCCAGTTGTCCTTAGATGGCATGTCTGAATGTGTAATGACATGACAATAAATTCTAAGTATGTCTGAGTTTACATCAACACAATGTTGTTTATGTAGTGGATGTGCCTCAGGATTCCATGGTTAAATGCAGTGAGGTGTATCTCTGTGTTCTACCTCTGAGGGTATCTATTTCGGACCATCGAGCCTGCATTTTTCTCTCCCACGTGGTTCAGTAACGTTGAATTGGAGTGATAATCGAATTGCTTATCTCACATTGAAGCCTCTCTGTGGTGTAGGCTGTGTCTGTATCCGGCTGAGTTATTATTATATTACAGGCAGACAAACATCACCTCACCAGCCTGTTTACCACTCCCACATAGGTTGGGGAGGTTGACATAGACCCACTGTCTTCATAGAATGAAAGGGAATGAATAGGCACTAAAAAAGAAAACAATATTGAAAACATAACATTATTGCATTATTGCAAATATTGCATATTTACTTGCAATACACAAAGCATGTATTTGATTACATAACTATAATTTCAGCTAGAGGGTGGAGATGCTAAGTGGGGCAACACTAATGCTGTAAAAATAAGATGTGAAAACTAGGAAATACTCTAATCACAGTCATGGTTCAGAGCTGTGAGAATATGGCTATCACAAACTCACTTGATCCTCTCCTCCTCTGCTTTCTTCAGCTCTTCGTCTCTCTTCAGCACAGTCATGATCATCGACTGTTCCTCCTCCGTCAGATGGCTCAGGTCTATCATGGTGACTCAGGTTCTCTCTCCCCCCCCAAGGCTGTTTTGGATAGGGCCTGGAGTTGGGCCTTGTGGCCTGTTGAGGCAGTCAGTGATGGGATGTGATGGGCAGCGTCTGTCTCTAAGCTCAGAGCTCCAGAGGCATTGCTCAGGTATCTATCATCTGCAGAGTTGATATGAATATTCAAGGTAAGGTGATAAACCTCTTCATGTCAAGATCAGGCTCTGCATGGAGAATGTTGTGAAGACTGTAAATGAACAGTCAATCATGCTGGATCAAACAGTAATTCAGTAAATCAAGCAGGATCAAACACATGCTGGATCAAACACTAATTCAGTCAATCATGCTGGATCAAACACTAATTCAATAAATAATGCTGGATCAAACAGCAATTCAGTAAATCATGCTGGATTAAACAGTAATTCATTTAAGTTGATGTGATTTTCCTCTGCGGTCACATGGACTAAGTGTACTCCGTATTATTTTCTCTCAACTACAAACAGCTCTAAAGTGGTTCAATTAATGTGCTTTAGTTTTTTCTGAACACTGGAGAGATCAACACCTTGTTAAATAAATCACATACAGTGAGTGAAATAAGGTGATTAATCATGATTTACAGTCATTGAGAAACAAAAGACTATGTTGAGTTGGCAGTCAGTTGAAATCAGAATGACCGTAATTTTGCCATACCTATGCTGGGTATGATTAATCCCTAAATAGGTAAGGATTTATTCCTGTGTAAACGATCTGACATATTGGCTGCCTTCACACACACAGCCCAATTCTGATCTTTTTTCCACTAATTGGTCTTTTGACCAATCACATCAGATCTTTTCACATCAGATCTTTTTCAGAGCTGATCTGATTAGTCAAAAGACTAATTACCAAAAAGATCAGAATTGGGCTGCCTGTCTAAATGCCATGTTGAAACCCCTCATTCAAATGTTTTTTTCCCTTCTCAATGAAATTCTGCTGACTTCCCTTAGTTTGAATTTAGACGGGTTGCCTGCTTTACTTAAATCAATCACATCTCTATAAATACATTTTATAGTTTGTGCTACCCAGTAGGCTACATTCAAAGACACAATTTGAGTATTGTTATCGCCAACTCGATGATAAAGTAAAATAAAATTGATGTTGACACTAGAATTCACTGTCAATTGAATATTCAGAGTCATGTTCCTTGATCCATAAAGCCAACTTTTGCACGTTAAATACTACACAACTCGAGTTGACCAGAGACTTCAGGTCAACTCTGATAGAAGTTATGAATACTTTGTCCTTCATTACCAACAGCAAATACAACACCAGCAACCTTGTGAAGACTTGTTAGTGAAAATGGCTTATAAATGTTGGGCAAACAGCTAAAAAGCATACAGCTAAAAAGTTGTCAGATAAAAAGTTACATGAATATGGAAGCCACATAATGAATGCTACCTCTGTCCTGTCTCAGTGATTTGGACATTGATGTTAGCTATTCACATTATAGTTCAATGTAAGACATTTCGTAATGTCATATTGTGGGTGTGAACTGTCTATAAATCAGAGGTAGGCTTTTTTTTATAGATATATGTAGTAGCCAAGTAGCAGACAACAGTGATAACTTATAAAAGGAAATGTTTTGTGCAATGTGATGTTTTTGCCTACTTAATCTGTCTCATAACTAAGTTAGTGTAATTGGATAATTAAATTGCATCGACTCATGTCTTCTCAGAAAGAGACGCCCTAAAGCTCTTTAAAATAAATGTACATTTGTTGTATATAGGACAACAATGAGATCAGCCTTATAAAGAAAAACATTTTATCATTATTATTTATATATATATTTTTTTAAATGTACATCTGCACATGCCCACGACATGAAAAACACCACCAAAAAGCCTAAATAAAGAATAATAAAGAATGCACAGCAAAGGTCTCTGAAGTCTAAATTCATTGTATGATATTTTCTGTCTAGCCTTAGGACGTTTGAGGCAGCTTGTAATCATATTCGTTCACAGGTGTTGCCTTCTGAACTGTGAGGATTGACAGCGAATAAAAAGCCTGTGTTATGTCAAGAACAAATGTCATTGTGGATAAGGCTTCACAACGCTCTCATGTTTTCCTCATAAAACGTTAACATCTGAAAGAACAGTAGGTTGATATCTTATTTTGTAACTTTTTGCAGACAAATACAGACCAACCAAAAAATAGTAAGTAAAAAGTTTTACCTTGTTTTGGAAGCTACCTCTGTAGAGAAATTCGGAAATCCACTGGAGGGAGGTGAGTCAGACTAAGGGGAGGTATGTGCTTCACTCAAACGGGTTAAGTGCCCATAATGACTGCTGGTCACTGTTCAATGTCAACGGCCAACTTTGATAGCAGCCTATAATGTAGCAACTTCAAGTGTATGATGAGCTAAAATCATTGAAAAGCCAGCTGTCCCAACAAAACGAGTGTTATCGTTTTTTCACACGTGTATCTAGGCTAACGTTAATGTAATCGTACTACAATCGTATTACAGTGCCAATGCCACAATGGGAATAAATAAAATTGTGTAAAATGTACACGAGGAACACTAACAAGGTGCTAATTTATTAGCCGTATCATCTGGCATATTCCCTGCCAACTGTGACATTCTTAACGTCAAGATCCAACCCACAAAGTCATGATGATTATTGCAATAATAGCGGTGAGTATGTTTGTCAGGAGTGCAGTGTAGATCTGAGGCTTGTTGGAAGACAGTTGTTTGAACAGTCTGGCGTGTACAAATGCAAACGTGAATGTTGATAAAACAACACTGTAAATAGTCTCCAAGTGATTGCATACATGCTGTTGGAGTAAAGTAGATTTCATCCAAATGCAATATACAGTAAGCTACATTACTGTATAATAACCACAGGTTTGTAGTATAGAAATTGGACACAGGGTGGCAGTCTTGTTCAGATAAAGTATACAAGTATACAATTGGTTTTGTGGAGAGGCTCCATGAAATCTCCTACAAACGAAGCTGAGGACATAAAATATTAAAATACAGGAGGAGAAAGGCAAAAAGTCATCCAAAAGCTAAGAGAATCCACATATATACTAACCATAGTGCCAAAGATGCCATCACTGTTGCAATATTCACCAACACATTTGAATAAAAATGTTTAAGAACATCACTTTGTGGAAGCTGCTCTTTATTTGAAAAAGAAAGAAAAAAAAAACTCAGTCAATGTCTGCTACACGTTCTAATTACATAAACAAAAATATAATCTACGCAGGACAAATGCAGAAAATATCCTGAATCAAACTTAGGTAGTCAGATTTTGATTGAATTGCTTTCATATTTCATACATCTTTCACTTCCCTCTCCGTTGAACAGTCAGTTTTATATACACAGAGCACCGATCAACAGTGCCCCTCTCTCACCCTGTTCCACTGGATCTTTATACAACTAATTTACATCAAAACTGTAACCCTTGTTTAGTATCTGCAACACCCAGACACACTCTCCTCTCGTCTGGCTCCCAGGGAGTCAGAGCTGAGGAGCTGTTGCAGGTAGCGGGTAAAGATGCGTGCAATATAAAAGCAATTCTTTCACATTCAGAGTAAAGGCAGCCATTTAAATGGTCAGTGAGTCGATGGCATGCCAAGCTTAAAGCAAAATGGATCCCACCCCAGTGTGATGCTTCAGAAACGTGGATGAAGTGTTTTTCAACTAGACAGAAAAGTTGTTCCATTGCAAAGAACTCTAGGCACAGAATTGACTATATAGATTACTGACTCATACTGGAACCCCCTACTCCGCTTGCACAGGGGAGATCATGAGATTTGAGCTAGTAAGAATTGTTCTTAACACAAAACTTGGAGAACATTTAGTGCTCTATCATTGCATTTATATGTGTATTTTATATAATATCTATTTTATTTCCTCTACCTCTCCAATGAAACAATCCAACATTCATGTTTAATGCTGAAGCACTCCCACAGGTGTTCAATGTACTATAGATTTTTTCCCCCAGTCTTAAAACCAAATAATAAATAAAACACACAAGGAATGTCTACTGTAAACACAGTAAAAAAGACAAACTAAAACAGGTGTAAACGTCATTAGCATCACTACTCAGTGACAGTTAAATAACTAGGAAATGGATGACTGATGATCAGAACAAGAGAGGGAACGATTCCTCTTTCTTCATGTCCCCCCTCCCCCTCGATTAGAACACCAAGCTGTTACATCCAACCACAGTAGTATTTCCAAATACATTAGATATCAAAGTCTCTCAGCACCCATAGCTATCTTTACAGATTATAAAATGGTGGTGGAATTCCTATAGGTTTTTTTAAATATTTTTTTTTTACAGCAGCATCACTTGAGGTCTTGGACAAATGACAGAATAATGGGTGGAGAATTCTCTTCTTCCCAGTGTCATTTGAACATGGTTTCCATGGTTTTCCTCCAGTCATTGCACTGTTCGTTGTGTTCTTGACATGTCTGCATTTGGGGGGAGGGGGTGAACATTTCTGTGAAGAGTTAGACTGGCAACGAGGACAAAGCTTTGCTGCTAAGTGCTTCATCTTCTGAGAGACACTTCGTATTACATGAACTGCATCTGTGGGTGGAAATCATCATACAAGGATTGATTAGACCAGAGTTTTACCAGCTTACTCATGGTGGTGCTTAAATAGTAAACTGAATAAATGCAATGAAAAGGCATCACAATGTCCTCAGAGCAAAAGCAACTGTCACAATGGCAACCTATTGGCTGAAAACTACAATACTATATTTGAAGTCTTTGCATGGGGGAAAACGCATATCAGCAAAGACATAACGGCTACCGTATGTATCTGTGGAAAGTGTAAAACAAAGTAAAAAAATGCTGAAATGCATCTGCTGATTGTTTAAGCGAGCAAGACACAAACCAACTAATCAGGCCCATATAAAGTGCAAGATATATAGCCAGAGGAAAAAAACAGCAGTGGTTGATCAGATGGAAGAAGCAGTGAAATGAAGGAAGAGTAAGCATGAGTGTAAAGCTGCGCTGTGCATGCATGTACATCCGCAAGCACAGAGCATGCTGTACCTAAGAGACGCTCTACAAGAAATCCTTGAGAGAGAGCTGTGCAAATGGGTCCTGTCCAGGGGCTCTGAGAGGACTCTGGCTGGAAGGACTAGAGGCTGCAGAGGGCTATTACAGGGAGAGGGAGAAACACATGGAGAGGAGAGGTCAGAGAGAGCAAGAGTGTGAGTGAGAGGGAGGGATCAGATCAGGTGAAAGACAGGTTACACCAAGGGGGGTAAAATTGCAGACTCTTGAGGAAAGGGTTGACATACAGATTTTGTCCCTCTCCTCCTGAGAGGTAAGAGTAAACTAGAACACTGTTGTTAACACAGGAGGTAGTACACACACACAGCTAATGTAACTAAGCACAGCACTGAATACACCTGGACACTGAACTCAAGTGCATGGTACACACACACCTGAGTATTATACAAACACACACCTGGGCGCTAGATACAGAGCTGAAGGGGTTGGGCGGCCTCATGACGGCCTGGTTGTACATCATGTTGGGTTGGTTCATCATACCCATAGAGCCAAGCTGTTGGGGCGGCTAAAGACAATAGCATAGAGAAACATCCAGCATAAGAGACATGCTACAGTAGATTGCATAGCACAGAAGCATGTATAGCACTTATTACCGTTATTCTTATTGGCTATTACCTCTCAGTGCACTCTCTGCTGTATGGCTATTACCCGTCAGTGCTCTCTCTGCTGTATGGCTATTACCTCTCAGTGCTAACTCTGCTGTATGGCTATTACCCGTCAGTGCTCTCTCTGCTGTATGGCTATTACCCGTCAGTGCTCTCTCTGCTGTATGGCTATTATCTCTCAGTGCTCTCTCTGCTGTATGGCTATTACCTCTCAGTGCTCTCTCTGCTGTATGGCTATTACCCGTCAGGGCCATCTCTGCTGTATGGCTATTACCTCTCAGTGCTCTCTCTGCTGTATGGCTATTACCCATCAGGGCCATCTCTGCTGTATGGCTATTACCTCTCAGTGCTCTCTCTGCTGTATGGCTATTACCCATCAGGGCCATCTCTGCTGTATGGCTATTACCTCTCAGTGCTCTCTCTGCTGTATGGCTATTACCCATCAGGGCCATCTCTGCTGTATGGCTATTACCTCTCAGTGCTCTCTCTGCTGTATGGCTATTACCTCTCAGGGCTAGCTATACTTTATGCCTATTCCCTCCGTAAATAACAATACATGTTATTTAGCGGACACCTTTACAAATACTTAAAAGTAGGCTTACATAATATACATTAAAAGTAGGCCTACATAAAATCCAGTCCAAAATCAAGTGCATCAAGAGGTGTGTTTTGAGGAGTTCTTTTAATGACATGACCGTCTATGTCATATGTGTGTGTGTGTGGGGGGGGACAAGAAGACCAGCAGAGGAGCAATACTAGCTACTGCATGGCTACGTCCCTTAGAGATAGCTAATGCATGGCTACGTCCCCCAGTGCTAGCTAATGCATGGCTACGTCCCTCAGTGCTAGCTAAAACATGGCTACGTCCCTCAGTGCTAGCTAATACATGGCTACGTCCCTCAGTGCTAGCTAATGCATGGCTATGTCCCTTAGGGGTAATGGATCCAGACATCCAGCTGACAGATACTGACCATGCCATATCCCCCCATCATGCCTGTGGGTGTTGTTGCAGGGTAGGCCATGACTGGGGGGGTCTGTGGAGATACAAACACACGAATGATGACGCAACATCTTCTCCTACAGAGAATACAGCAGACCAATGTCAAGTCAAGAACTTCTTAACATTGTTTGTCTGCAACAAACACTATAGTGATACATTAGCTAAACACTCATCACAGGCAGATAAGAGCACCAGTACTTAAGAGGCCAGTGTAGTGTGTATTACCATGGAGACGGGGTTCCAGGTGGTGTTTGGGGCTGCTTTGGGCTGCCAGTTGCTACCGCCAGTCAGCCTCTTCTCCCCAGGCTGGCTCCAGTGGATGTCACTGTAGATTAAGACAGCTAATATTAGCACTGGCTCCTAACTGCTGCTGGCTATACAGAACAGTTCTTCATCTAGCACTGACCACAGCACGTTGAAGAGACTGAACAGCATGAACAGCTCACTTACTTTTTCGTTGTGCCATTTCCAATCCCGAGATCTGTAAGAGGATAGTAATATAAATGTGAGATATACACATCCAGAAACAGTTAATTATTCTGCTATAGCGGTGGGACATAGTGCGGTCTAACCTAGGAGTATATCAAATAAAATATAAATAGACACCATGATTCACTCAGGCAAAGATGGGTGTTGATCTCTCTTAAATTCATAGTTTTCTGTTCTGGGAGTTTAACCTGAATGAAATATCCTAGCATAACGTTGTGACACCTACTTCCCACCAGGTTGGCCAGAGAGGAATCCAGGTCATCTCCCACCAGTTTGTCTGACAGCTGATTGATTGAGCACAGGGCCTGATTGGAGCCAACCATGGTGGGTTTCAGGATGTCTGAGGAGGACAGAGAGGTGTACATTGGTTGGATGTGAAACACCATGTGTATCAAACAGTATAATAGTCAACACCTCACCATCAGATTCCATGTTGTTAGCACCGGAAGCTTTGGCTCCAAAGACTGACTCAAAGTCCACTTGGAGTGCTCCTGGGGGAGGGGCCTGTGTTGCTGTGGAGTACCCTGTAAAGAGGTCAGAGGGGAGACTGCTCAGAACATAGCAGGTGCAATGATGGAGTATTATTCCATTGGTGTCAGTCACAGCTGCTAAATAGTTCCAGAAAGTCACCTGACAGAAAATGGTGGTCTCCTTCTAAATGGCTAGTAGAGCTACTCTACCTCTGAATAGACGTGCTACAGTAGAGCTACAGCTTCTCTAGTACTCTACCTCTGAATAGACGTGCTACAGTAGAGCTACAGCTTCTCTAGTACTCTACCTCTGAATAGACGTGCTACAGTAGAGCTACAGCTTCTCTAGTACTCTACCTCTGAATAGACGTGCTACAGTAGAGCTACAGCTTCTCTAGTACTCTACCTCTGAATAGACGTGCTACAGTAGAGCTACAGCTTCTCTAGTACTCTACCTCTGAATAGACGTGCTACAGTAGAGCTACAGCTTCTCTAGTACTCTACCTCTGAATAGACGTGCTACAGTAGAGCTACAGCTTCTCTAGTACTCTACCTCTGAATAGACGTGCTACAGTAGAGCTACAGCTTCTCTAGTACTCTACCTCTGAATAGACGTGCTACAGTAGAGCTACAGCTTCTCTAGTACTCTACCTCTGAATAGACGTGCTACAGTAGAGCTACAGCTTCTCTAGTACTCTACCTCTGAATAGACGTGCTACAGTAGAGCTACAGCTTCTCTAGTACTCTACCTCTGAATAGACGTGCTACAGTAGAGCTACAGCTTCTCTAGTACTCTACCTCTGAATAGACGTGCTACAGTAGAGCTACAGCTTCTCTAGTACTCTACCTCTGAATAGACGTGCTACAGTAGAGCTACAGCTTCTCTAGTACTCTACCTCTGAATAGACGTGCTACAGTAGAGCTACAGCTTCTCTAGTACTCTACCTCTGAATAGACGTGCTACAGTAGAGCTACAGCTTCTCTAGTACTCTACCTCTGAATAGACGTGCTACAGTAGAGCTACAGCTTCTCTAGTACTCTACCTCTGAATAGAGACGTGCTACCTCAGTAGAGCTACAGCTTCTCTAGTACTCTACCTCTGAATAGACGTGCTACAGTAGAGCTACAGCTTCTCTAGTACTCTACCTCTGAATAGACGTGCTACAGTAGAGCTACAGCTTCTCTAGTACTCTACCTCTGAATAGACGTGCTACAGTAGAGCTACAGCTTCTCTAGTACTCTACCTCTGAATAGACGTGCTACAGTAGAGCTACAGCTTCTCTAGTACTCTACCTCTGAATAGACGTGCTACAGTAGAGCTACAGCTTCTCTAGTACTCTACCTCTGAATAGACGTGCTACAGTAGAGCTACAGCTTCTCTAGTACTCTACCTCTGAATAGACGTGCTACAGTAGAGCTACAGCTTCTCTAGTACTCTACCTCTGAATAGACGTGCTACAGTAGAGCTACAGCTTCTCTAGTACTCTACTTCTGAATAGACGTGCTACAGTAGAGCTACAGCTTCTCTAGTACTCTACCTCTGAATAGACCTACTACAGTAGAGCTACAGCTTCTATAGTACTCTACCTCTGAATAGACCTACTACAGTAGAGCTACAGCTTCTCTAGTACTCTACCTTTGAATAGACCTGCTACAGTAGAGCTACAGCTTCTCTAGTACTCTACCTCTGAATTGACCTGCTACTGCAGAGGGCTCAGTGAGGTAGGGGGCCTGGTGTGGAAGGTGCTGGGCCATGGCCACTGGACCACCACAGAAGGAGTCTGACAACGCCAAAGAATGAGCAGGAAGAAGAAGAGAGCAAAGGAAGGCATTTCAAGGCACGGCAAGAAAGGCAAGCAAGGCAAAGTGACAGTACAGACAAAAAGGAGACAGTTCTACTTGTTAGTGTCCCTAATTCTAACAAAATCAAAACAGGAACTGCAGAGTACAAGGATATATCCTATTGAAATCACCAGACTACCCTAACCATAGGGTTATTATGGGGCCACTAAACACATTACATTCTATGTTTGCCTATGAGCTCAGGAAACATATGCTGGGATGGTGAGCCATCGTAGTACCTGAGATGGAGTGTTCTATCCGCACTGTGCGTTTGTAATTGGTTGAAACGGACGAGTTTGTGTCAGTAAAGGGATTATAACGATCTAGAGAATCAAAAATAATATTAGTAAGTGAAACAGATTTAAACTTATACTGCTAAGAGGATACTACAAGACAAAATAATCAAATTATTGGTTTGTAATATCAGAATCTAGAAGCAATAGCCTATTTGAATACATTATGAAACAATATATATCAGCAGCAGGAAAACCATAATTTGAACATAACCACTTAGACAGAATAATCTTGGACATGGGTTTACTAGACACTAAAATGTGTGATAAAGCCTCATATTAGACTGAACTGGCATGGGAGCCTATCAAAGGAACATAACCAGTAACTCCACCGTCAGAGTGTTAGCTGTGTTTCAAACCTTAGCTTCCATTATAGGACTGTGCTACAATAAAAATATGGCAAGTAGAGGCTTTGCATTTCGAGGTACAAAACAAACATTTAACTTTAGACAGCCATGAGATAATTTACAGTGCATTCAGAAAGTATTCAGACCCCTTGACTTTTCCACATTTTGTTAAGTTATAGCCTTATTCTAAAATGGATTAAATACAAATTTTCCTCATCAATCTACACACAATACCACATGAAAACAGGTTTTTGAAATTTCAGCTAATGTATTAGAAATAAAAAACTGAAATACCTTATTTACAAAAGTATTCAGACTCTTGCCATGACACTCAAAATTAAGCTCAGGTGCATCCTGTTTCCATTGATCATCCTTGAGATGTTTCTGCAACTTGGAGTCCACCTGTGGTAACTTCAATTGATTGGACATGATTTGGAATGGCACATACCTGTCTATATAAGGTCACAGTGCATGTCAGAGCAAAAACCAAGCCATGAGGTTGAAGGAATTGTCCATAGAGCTCCGAGATGGGATTGTGTCGAGGCACAGATCTGGGGAAGGGTTCCAAAACATTTCTGCAGCATTGAAGGTCCCCAAGAACACAGTGGCCTCCATCATTCTTAATTGGAAGAAGTTTGGAACCACCAAGACTCTTCCCAGAGCTGGCTGCCTGGCCAACTGAGCATTCAGGGGAGGGCCTTGGTCAGGGAGGTGACCAAGAACCTGATGGTCAATCTGACAGCGCTCAAGAGTTCTTCTGTGGAGATGGGAGAACCTTCCAGAAGTTCAACCATCTCTACAACACTCCACCAATCAGACTTTTATGGTAGAGTGGCCAGAGAAGCCACTCCTCAGTAAAAGGCACACGACAGCCTGTTTGGAGTTTGCCAAAAGGCTCCCAAAGGACCAAGATTAAACTATTTGGCCTGAATGCCAAGCTTCACATCTGGAGGAAACCTGGCACCATCCCTATGGTGAAGCATGGTGGTGGCAGCATCATGCTGTGGGGATGTTTATCAGTGGCAGGCACTGGGAGACTATTCAGGATTGAGGGAAAGATGAACAGAGTAAAGTACAGAGAGATCCTTGATAAAAACCTTTTCCAGATCTCTCAGGACCAAGACTGGGGCGAAGATTCACCTTCCAACAGGATGACCCTAAGCACACAGACAAGACAACGCAGGAGTGGCTTCGGCACAAGTCTCTACATGTCCTTGAGTGGCCCAGCCAGAGCCCGGACCCGATCAACCATCTCTGGAGAGACCTGAAAAAACGCTCCCCATCCAACCAGACAGAGCTTGAGAGGATCTGCAGAGAAGAATGGGAGAAACTCCCCAAATACAGGTGTGCAAAGATTGTAGTGTCACACCCAAGAAGACTCGAGGCTGTAATTGCTGCCAAATGTGCTTCAACAAAGTACTGAGTAAAGGGTCTGAATACTTATGTAAAATGTGAGTTTTATAAAAAATATTATACATTTGCAATCTAAAAACCTGTTTTTGCTTTCTCATTATGGGGTATTGTGTGCAGATTTGGGGGGGGGGGGGTTTAATCCATTTTAGAATAAGGATACAATGTAACAAAATGTGGAAAAAGTCAAGGGGTCTGAATACTTTCCCAATGCACTGTACATGTAGACGGAAGTAACAGTTATGAGAGACTTCCTTCAAATTCCCACAGAGACACAGGAAGGATATTTCAAGAGGAACAAAGAGCATCTTTACCACTAAACATTTCATGACCAGACGTCCTAGAGGAATAGCTAACACCGTCGGAGGACACGACAGGTAAGTGAGCGGCTGCATCGACAACGACTTTTGACAGGAAAGGGTTAAGGTTTGGCATGGAGTCATCTCCAGCTTCAGCAGAGGTGAAAGGATCTAGGCAGGCAGAGGAGAGAAAGAAAGACGATACAAAAGAGAAGAACAGGAGGACATCAGAGTCAGACAACAGGAAGAGAGGGAGAGCACGTAGAACAGAACATGGTAGAAGATAGTAGACAATAGAGTGGTCCTGTGGTGGTGGCTGTTTCTCCTACCTGCCCATGCGGTGGCCACAGGAAGCCCTGTAGAACTGGCCTGCATTGAAGGGTTAAACGTCTGCTGAATGTCAAACAGGTCACCCTCCATCTTCAGAGCACTGAGGAGAGAAGACAGCAGTGATGGGATACCTGAATCCACACTGGGACATGTAGCTAAACATCAGCATTACCAGATACACACAGAAGTATTGAGAGAGAGGTTCCCCCTAACCACAGATCTAGAATCAGAGCACTCTAAATCCTAACCTTAACCACTAGGGAAATATTTGACCCTGTATCAGTGGTTAGTAGCAATTTATACATAATCCACGCTGACCTCTGGTCAACCAAATGATTGGGTAAGCTTCACAGGTCGTAGGTGAACATTTACCCATTGGAGCAGCTGGGTGTGGAGAAAAGGTCGATGGCTGGGGCTGTGCTGATAGTGACCCCGGTGGTGGAGACAGGAGATGTGTCTGTGGTGGCAAAGGAAGGCCTCTTCGAGAGCTCCTTCAGCCTCTGTTCCTGGGTGGAAAGAGTCCAAGTCAAATACAGTAGGCGATGATTGTAGTTATGCATGTGGGCCATATTGGATCCACCAAACAAGGCTTTGAATTGTTCAAATCATTGCCTGCATACTGCAACATATCACTGTCCTTCACATGTAGATGGGACAGGCAACATGAAACCATGTCCATTCTAATCATATTGATGTTGTGATCCATGCGTCATGATGGCTGTACCTTCAGTGCTTTGAGACGAGCCTGTTCCTCCTCCAGAGCAGCCTGCTTCTCCCGCTCATCTACTTTAGTAAAAGACATCCCTGTACTGGCCAGCGAGGACACTGCATTGGATAGAGTACTGGCCCTGAAACAACAGTAAACACCTTTAGGCAGAATACTACAGCAACCCTGGCTGAAAACATCAATAACCATTACCATCAACAATAATTAAAGCAATCTTGGCTTAACAGCTTGTGTACAAAGCAAATCAGTTATTGTAGTGGCAGCCGCTTCTAGGCTACCTGCAGGGGGAATAGTGGACTCAGTGCCAAAGACACTCCAATGTGAGACATAGGATACGTCCCAAATGGCACTCTGTTTCCTATGCACTACTTTTGACCAATGTCCCTATGTAGGGAATAGGGTGCCATTTGGGACGTAGCCCATCCTGTACATACCTGCTGGCAGCGGTGGAGTCTTTGACTTTCTTCCCCTCTAGTGAGGCCAGGTGCTGCTCCAGAGCTTCCAGAAGGCTACTAGGAGCCTGTTGTAATGGAGAACAGCAGTTAGTAAAGGCCAAGGTTGGAAACATGCAGCTACACTGTACTATATGAACACAACCATCTAAGGTAGTGGTGAGCAACCTAGTTCATCTAATGTACTGTACATACACTAGCTATATGACTAGAGTTTTTCCTAACAACTTTTTGGAAAACGTTCAGCTGGTCATGTTACGTGGTGAGAAAAACTCTGGTCCCTAACTATACTGACCCATATACCACTATACTGGATTCTAGCACTTTTTACATTTTATTTAACCTTTATTTAACTAGGCAAGTCAGTTAAGAACAAATTCTTATTTATAAAGACGGCCTACCAAAAGGCCTCCAGCGGGGACGGGGCCCGGGATTATAAATAAATACAATATAAATATAGGACAGAATACTTTACTGGGAAGTGTTTAGCTCCTCACTAAGGGACAAACACTAACCCGAGACACTACAGAAATACATTGATGGACAAGCAGAAACAAAGGACTGTGGGTAGCCCACCACCAGTCAATGGTTGTACGCGTTTCAGCTAAAAGCCCCATTGGATGAGTGATATTGAAATGTATGTATGTGGATGACACACACCACAGCACTTTCAACATCATACAGTATGTGGTGTTGAATTTGCAATGCCTAAGCACACGTGGGCAGCCATGTGGGATGGGCTATGTACATTTCATGTGACAAAGAGACCTTTGTGTACAATTTGCTTCACTCCTATAAAACACAATGTCAATCAGACACAGAGTTAGAGTAGAGGCATGCAAAGACAACACCAAAGCAAGTCACAGACACAGAAGAAGAGTGAGATGAGAATACTTACACAAACTGTGAACTAAAGGTGGAAAGATAAGGGGAAATACAGAATATAAAGGTGGTGACGGTCAGAGATAGATAACTATAACGTACTTGAAGGGTATAACACTGTTACAGGTGCCTCATAAAAAATGTATTAGGGGACATAAAACACAATTAGTGCACTTGTACTTTCAAGGAAAAGTATGATCCTTGGTCGAGGAGGGATTTTCCTTGGAAATACTGTAATATAACCAGTGTCACTGCAAAGACTGACTATAGCACAACAGGGGTGGGGGGGCCATCTATTAAATTTGCTGTACAGTGTGAAATCAGAAGTACTGTAAGATACACAGTCAGTTTGGACTCTTTAACACCTTTATTTACTGTAGATAGAGCCTAATCAAGAAGAAGAAAAATGAGAAGAAAAATAAGGCAACAATTGGCAACATGCACTGGAGGACTTCATGCACTGAGCAGTGCCTTATCTCTGGAAGACATTTGTGCAGGGTGGAGTAAATATAGTGCGTTGGGGCAACAGAGCTGATTAAATAAGAGGAGTTAATACAGAGACACATACAAAGAGAATAAAGAATGAAAGAAGAAAATAGGAAGTGACAGTGAGAAATAAGGGAGAGAAAGTGAGAGCGAGAGAGAGATGAGAGAGTAGTAATCCAACTGTAGAGACAAATGGATAGAGTAAGTTTGGTGTGTAGGCTTTTTGTTCAGAGTGTGTCTAATAAGTTTTACCAGTAAATCCCTCGTATTGCAAGGCTCATTTAGGGAGTTGAGTGTAAGGCCTTACCTGGGAAAGGTCTGGAATGTCTCCTCGATCAATCCCCACCTGCTGTCAAACGAGAATATGTGCAAACTTATAGTGGTGCCTCTAAATTTAAAAAATATATATATTTTCTACCACTACTTAATTTCTGCCACCACAATTTTCTCACAAAAATGTAAATATATAAGAGGATGTTCCCTTCAATTAATGTATTGAATGAATGAATAGCATCAAACTCAAAGCAGGTGAAGAAGAAATCACCTCTGCCACTTTAAGGAACTCTGAGATTCGGGTCATTCGGGTCAGGAACTTCTTGTAGATATCCAGGCCCTCTTTACACTGGGTTTTCTTCATGTCAAAGTACTTCTCTGTGGTAAAATTAAAAATAAAAAAAAACAGCAGGCATTAACTCTGAAAGTCTGTAGACACACTAGGGATAAACTCTGTAGAGAATCTAGTCTCCATTAGTAAAATGTAGTACTGTACATATCAAAAGATCTACAGTACAAGGATCTACAAAGCATCTCCAGACTAAACATTTTGAAAGGGTATTGATTAGACACTAGTGAAGAAAATACAGTTGGAGTTGAGGTTTTACCCAGCAGGTTGATGATGCCTTCGTTATATGCAGCAAAAAGCCTAATGGAATCTTTGAAGAGGAGCATGAACCCTGCATTTATCACTCCATTTGTGAGCTCATTGGCATTAACCTGAAGAAGACACATCATTCAGTTTCACATAAGCCATAAGTTGCCCTTTTAACACACAATAATGACTTTGGCTTCGCTGACAAACAATTAAAGAGCAGGTCAGTGTGGAGGAATGTGTCCATCTCTGGTTTCAGCCTGTATCTATCTCTGGTTTCAGCACTGTCCATTCAGTAATCAGTATGCCTGACAATCTGTTTGCCCCAGGAACCTTCTCATATTACAGTACATATTACAGGACCTGAGCAGCGCAGTTCTGGGGAGGTTGACCTCAGACTCACATTGAAGTCGAGGAGGGCGTCCATCTGGTTTTGTATGATAGGGATGGTCTTCAGTAGCTTCTCTGTATTCATGGTCCTCATCACCCCATCCACCCTGTTGAGATGTGTGTGTAGTGTTAGATAGGTGTTAGAAGCACAAAGGACAGAGAGGGAGGGAATCAGTGAGAATAGCCGCAGCCAGTCAATTTCTACTGCATGTTAACAAATCGTTCCCAGAGTTACAGAAATACCCCTGTGATTACTTCATGGGATATAAAAAGCATTGAACAATTTTGAAAAAAATTACACTCTGTCATTAAAACTGACAGGAATCTTGTTCTCTTCTAAACTAAATATTTGAGCTGTCAAAAATATTTTAATTATTTTTACACCTGCGGGCGACTCTGCAAGGAGAAAGTGTTTATTGTAAGAAATTATTTGAGCCTTTATTACTTCATAGACATACATTAGGAGAGGGTAAGGAGAGTAAGGAGAGGGTCAGTCAAAAACAAACATACCACTTTCTTTTGTTGATATGTTGGGAATTTCTTACCCTCGCTTTACTTTAGTGAAGTCAAATGCAACCTGTCTGTATGACACAGCCTTCTCATTCAGATATCGACTGTACCTCCGGATAAATGTGGACATATCGTAGCCTGGGAGAGAGAGACCTGAGAAGTGATATAAATCTTACATTTGTCATGAAAACCTACATGAGAATCATGTTATAGTCGTTCATAAGTTATATTGTTTCAGCTTATAAGTATTTGTCACTAACAGTTAAGGGATGAGCTTGAAAACAGCAGTTGAGAACCAAGTACTCATACTTTACCTTGTAAACCACTTTTGTCCAAAAAATTACTGAGGTTGAATAATGTGTTCCTTGAAGCCAAGTACTGGACAAAACGCTGTATCAAAGAAAAATAGGGGTATCAACACGTGTTCTTAATTTCCATTGATCTACAGAAATAGAATAGGACCGGCACACCAGAGTAATTTCCAGATTTATATAAAAATATTGATTATGATATAAACCTAGAAATTCCATGGTTAGCAATTGATTGTCTTAATGTCTGAACTGAAAACTTCAACTCTATAGCATTGCTATTATAGAAATAATATATATTACAGACAATAATGTAATGAGTGGTGAATGTAGCCATAGACAAGACTGTAGAGAGTGGTGATTGTAAGCTCAGCTCACCTCATTACCGTAGACCATGAGGTGGTGTGTGGCGATGAGCGACTTGAAGACCACCACCCAGCTTGTGCTGGTGGTCCTTTCAAACAGTGAGTCAGCCAGCTGGGGAATGTTCACGTTCATCTCATTGGTGCAATGGATCAGGTCTAAGGACGAGACAGACAGACAGAGACATGTTAGCGATCGCTCAATGTCTACGAAGACCATGGATAATTGATGTCAGGTAGTAACAGTAGTGGCCAGTAGAGGTTAAAACAACTTTGGATACAAGGCATTTCCCCTATGGGGAGTTGAATTTTGGGTTCAAGTCAGTTAATAGTCTATGAAAGACATTGTTTTTAAATCTGTGCAAACAGACACGGGCACTTTCCCCTTAACTGCAATCTCATTCAATTAGCTTTAATTCAAGGTCTTGCTAATTGCTTAACTATACTCAAGACACTTAATTACTATGCTATGGTACTACAGGCTGCCTCTCTCTTTAATTTTTTTGCCATGGCAATTCCTCAAGAGGGTCTACTGAAGTTCAATAGATGAAAGCCTGATGAATATGTCACCATCTTTAAATCGAACAATATATTTTTGGTCAAATATCTTAAGTACTAGTAGCTCCTTCCGCCACCAGTTCTCTCCACTCGTCTATAGCCTCAGTTGGCCTAAAGCTCTACTCTAATAAGCCCCATGAACCAGTACAAGTCAGCTACTAGGCTGAGTTCCTTTTAAGCTTATTTTCTCTTCACAATATAAACATTTTTAAGAAGAAAATGGATTCTAAACCATTTGTGTAAGTTTGCTATTTGAGGCCTGGTTCTTTTCTTGGGCACACAGACACGACAATCTTATCAGCTCTTAACCAACCATGCTATTTTTTATTTTTTTCCCCCACATTGTTCGTAACTTATTTTGTACATAATGTTCCTGCTACCGTCTCTTATGACCGGAAAGAGCTTCTGGACATCAGAACTGTGATTACTTAGATTAGACAAAGAGTTTTTCTTCAATGAGTCGGATGGGAGGGATATACTACAGACACCCGACTAGGCCCAGATCCCTGTCACTCGCTGGATAAGGAAACTGAGATTTTGTGGAAAAAGATCAGGGTGCCTTGTGAGGATCAGGCGACGAGAAGCTAATCTGCCTTTGCCTTCCGTCCTGCCAGCTAACGTTCAATCGCTAGAAAATAAATGGGACAAACTGAAAGCATGTATATCCTACCAACGGGACATTAAAAACTGTAATATCTTATGTTTCACTGAGTCGTGGCTGAACGACGACATTAAGAACATGCAGCTGGCGGGTTATACACTCCATCCGCAGGATAGAACAGCAGCCTCTGGTAAGACACGGGGCGGGGGCCTATGCATATGTGTAAACAACAGCTGGTGCACGATATCTAAGGAAGTCTCAAGGTTTTGCTCGCCTGAGGTAGAGTATCTCATGATAAGCTGTAGACCACACCATCTACCTAGAGTTTCCATCTGTATTTTTCGTAGCTGTCTACATACCACCACAGACCGATGCTGGCACTAAAACCGCACTCAGTGAGCTGTATACTGCCATAAGCAAACAGGAAAACGCTCATCCAGAGGCAACGCTCCTAGTAGCCGGGGTCTTTAATGCAGGGAAACTTAAATCAGTTTTACCTCAGCATGTTTGCAACCAGAGGAAAACAATCCTAGACCACCTTTGCTCCACACACAGAGACTTGTACAAAGCTCTCCCTCGCCCTCCATTTGGGGAATCTGACCATAATTCTATCCTCCTGATTCCTGCTTACAAGCTAAAATTAAAGCAGGAAGCACCAGTGACTTGGTCTATAAAAAATTGGTCTGATGCTAAACTACAGGACTGTTTTGCTAGCAGACTGGAATATGTTCTGGGATTCTTCCAATGGCATGAGCAGTACACCACATAAGACAATGGCTTTATCAATAAGTGCATCGAGGACGTCGTCCCCACAGCGACTGTACGTTCATACTAGAGGTCGACCGATTAATCGAAATGGCCGAGTTTCAAGTTTTCATAACAATTGGAAATCGGTATTTTTGGACACCGATTTGGCCGATTTCTTTACACCTTTATTTAACTAGGCAAGTCAGTTAAGAACACATTCTTATTTTTAATGACGGCCTAGGAACGGTGGGTTAACTGTCTTGTTCAGGGGCAGAATGACAGATTTTTACCTTGTCAGCTCGGGGATTCAATCTTGCAACCTTACAGTTAACTAGTCCAACGCTCTAACCACCTGATTACATTGCACTCCACGAGGAGACTGCCTGTTAAGCGAATGCAGTAAGAAGCCAAGTTAAGTTTAATGCTAGCTAGCAACTTATCTTATAAAAAACAATCAATCATAATCACTAGTTAACTACACATGGTTGATGATATTACTAGCGTGTCCTGCGTTGCATATAATCCATGCGGTGCGTATTCGCGGAAAAAGAAAGGTACACATTGGAGCAAGACCAAACCATAAACATCAATGCCTTTCTTAAAATCAATACACAGAAGTATATATTTTTAAACCTGCATATTTTGCTAAAAGATATCCAGGTTAGCAGGCAATATTAACCAGGTGAAATTGTGTCACTTCTCTTGCGTTCATTCAACGCAGAGTCACTGTATATGCAACAGTTTGGGCCGCCTAATTTGCCATAATTTTACGTAATTATGACATTACATTGAAGGTTGTGCAATGTAACAGGAATATTTAGACTTATGGATGCCACCCGTTAGATAAAATACGTAACGGTTCCGTATTTCACTGAAAGAATAAACGTCTTGTTATCGAGATGATAGTTTCCGGATTCGACCATATTAATGACCTAAGGCTCGTATTTCTGTGTGTTATGTTATAATTAAGCCTATGATTTGATAGAGCAGTCTGACTGAGCGATGGTAGGCACCAGAGGCTCGTAAGCATTAATTCAAACAGCACTTTCGTGCGTTTTGTCAGCAGCTCGTCGCTGTGCTTCAAGCATTGAGCTGTTTATGACTTCAAGCCTATCAACTCCCGAGATTAGGCTGGTGTAACCGATGTGAAATGGCTAGCTAGTTAGCGTGGTGCGCGCTAATAGCGTTTCAAATGTCACTCGCTCTGAGACTTGGAGTGGTTGTTCCCCTTGCTCTGCATGGGTAACGCTGCTTCGAGGGTAGCTGTTGTCGATGTGTTCCTGGTTCGAGCCCAGGTAGGGGCGAGGAAAGGGACGGAAGCTATACTGTTATACTGGCAATTCTAAAGTGCCTATAAGAACATCCAATAGTCAAAAGGTATATGAAATACAAATCGTATAGAGAGAAATTGTCCTATAATAACTACAACCTAAAACTTCTTACCTGGGATTATTGAAGACTCCTGTTAAAAGGAACCACCAGCTTTCATATGTTCTCATGTTCTGAGCAAGGAACTTAAACGTTAGCTTTCTTACATGGCAAATATTGCACTTCTAGTTTCTTCTCCAACACTTTGTTTTTGCATTATTTAAGCCAAATTGAACATGTTTCATTATTTATTTGAGGCTAAATTGATTTTATTGATGTATTATATTAAGTTAAAATAAGTGTTCATTCAGTATTGTTGTAATTGTCATTATTACAAATATATATTTTTTTTAAATAGTCCGATTAATTGGTATCGGTTTTTTGGTCCTTCAATAAATCGGTATCGGCGTTGAAAAATCATACTCGGTCGACCTCTAATATACAGTACCCCCGCTATTGTTATTTACAGCTGCTCTTTATTTATTTGTTACTTTTATCTCTGACTTTTTTTTTTTTGGGGGGGGTATTTTCTAAAAACTGCATTGTTGGTTATAACATGTGACAAATAACATAAATGATAACATAAATCCATCAACCAGCTAATTATTAGAATCAGGTGCACTAAATTAGGGTTGGAGTGAAAACCTACAGGACAGTATTTCTCCAGGAAAAGTGTTGGAGCCCTGATGTAGAGAATGGGGGATGCCAGTCAAACCTGTGCTTACCCATTCTCATTCAGAGTCAGACTGAGTGATGAACAGATTGTCAGTCTAACAACCAGGCCTGGCTTTCTGGCCTATATTCTCATGTTTTCAGGAGTCTAAGTAGGACAGTATAACCTTCCAGGGCAGCAGTTAGCATGGCTAGCTGATTATTCAGTGAAGACTGGGAGGGGCAACTTTCCCTCATACTGTTAGGTCAAGACTCCTGTACCACAGGAGAGTACTGTAGGCCTGAACTCAACTAATAGGTGTGAAACAACAGGCTGGCTGAATCAATTCACAACTTTGGCATAGATAGTCCATAGGATTAAAAAGTGATTAAAAGTGGACACTTTCAGATTAAGTGACCAGTGATCACCTTGGTTTCACAGTTTTCCAGTCGTTCCAAAGGCCAATGTCTCCCAAAATAATTTAGGAAAATAAATAAAGTATGTAGCTAGCCTACTACATGCTTCAGTAGGGGTCTGAACCAGCAACCTCCACATCATTGTACCTGTGCGTCATGCAATATGCTCCCATAATCACGATGAAAATGACATTTGAACGGTAACCTATTATGCATAACCTGCTTGCAGAACTATAACATGCTTGAAATTGAAACACATATACTGAATAAAAATATAAAACAACATGTAAAGTGTTGGTCCCATGTTTCTTAAGCTGAAATAAAAAATCCCAGACATTTTCCATATGCACAAAAAGCTTGTTTCTCTCAAATTTTGTGCACAAATTTGTTTACATCCCTGTTAGTGAGCATTTATCCATTGCCAAGATAATCCATCTACCTGACAGGTGTAGCATATTAAGAAGCTGATTAAACCGCATTATCATTACACAGGTGCATCTTGTGCTGGGGGCAAAAAAAGGCCACTTTAAAATGTGCAGTTCTGTTACAACACAATGCCACAGATGTCTTAAGTTGAGGAAGCATGCAAATTGGCATGCTGACTGCAGGAATGTCCAACAGAGCTGTTGCCAAATAATTGAATGTTCATTTCTCTACCATAACCCGCCTTCAATGTCGTTTTAGAGAATTTGGCAGTATGTCCAACCTGCCTCACAACCGCAGATCACGTTTAACCACGCCAGCCCACAAACTCCACATCCAGCTTCTTCACCTGCCGGATCGTCAGAGACCAGCCACCCAGACGGCTGATGAAACTGAGGAGTATTTCTGGCTGTAATAAAGCCTTGAGAGGAAAAACTAATTCTGATTCTTTGGGCTTTGCTCCCCAATGGGTGGGCCTGGCCCCCAGGTGGGTGGGCCTATTCCCTCCCAGACCCACACATGGTTGCACCCCTGCCCAATAATGTGAAATCCATCGATAAGGGCCTAACACATTTATTTCATTTGACTGATTTCCTGAAATTAACTGTAACTCAGTAAAATCATTGAAATTGTTGCGTTCATATTTTTGTTCAGTATATAATTAAATGTATTAAAATGAGAGTGAATTAAATGGAGAGGTCCTTAGTTGCATTCACTGTTACTTTTGCATCTTTGTGACGAATAGCGTTTCTGAAGATGGTCACACAGATTAAAAAAGGTTTGAAGCTGCCATCGAGGATCTTTTTTTTAAACATACAGTGCCTTTGGAAAATATTCAGACCCCATTACTTTTTCCACATTCTGTTACCTTACAGCCTTATTCTAAAATGAATTACATTGTCATTATGGGGTATTGTGTGAAGATTGAGGGGGGGGGGAAACGAAGCAAAAAAAATATAATCTTACAAATAAAAACTGAAATATTACATTTACATAGGTATTCAGACCCTTTACTCAGTACTTTGTTGAAGGACCTTCGCATCGAGTCTTCTTGGGTATGACGCTACAAGCGTGGCACACCTGTATTTGGAGAGTTTCTCCCATTCTTCTCTGCATATCCTCAAGCTCGGTCAGGTTGGATGGGGAGCGTTGCTGCACAGCTATTTTCAGGTCTCTCCAGAGATATCCGATCGGGTTCAAGTCCGGGCTCTGGCTGGGCCACTTACGGACATTCAGAGACTTGTACCGAAGCCACTCCTGTGTTGTCCTGTTGTAAGTTGAACCTTTGCCCCGGTCAGAGGTCCTGAGCAGGTTTTCATCAAGGATCTCTCTGTACTTTGCTCCGTTCATCTTTGCCTTGATCCTGACTAATTTCCCAGTCCCTGCCGCTGAAAAACATCCCAACAGCATGATGCTGCCACCACCATGCTTCACCGGAGGGATGGTGCCAGGTTTCCTCCAGACGTGAAGCTTGGCATTCAGGCCAGAGATTTCAGTCTTGGTTTCTCATGGTCTGAGAGTCTTTTCGGTGACTTTTGGCTAACTTCAAGCGGGCTGTCATGTGCCTTTTGATGAGGCGTGGCTTCAGTCTGGCCACTACCATAAAAGGCCTGATTGATGGAGTGCTGCAGAGAAGGTTGTCCTTCTGGAATGTTCTCCCATCTCTATAAAGGGACCTTAGAGCTCTGTCAGTGACCATCGGATTCAAATCAAAAAATCAAAACAAAATCAAATTTATTTGTCACATACAGTACACATGGTTAGCAGATGTTAATGCGAGTGTAGCGAAATGCTTGTGCTTCTAGTTCCGACAATGCAGTAATAACCAACAAGTAATCTAACAATTGCAAAACTACTACCTTAAACACACAAGTGTAGAGGGATAAAGAATATGTACACAAAGATATATGAATGAGTTTCTTGGTCACCTTCCTGACCAAGGCCCTTCCAATTACTCAAGTTGGCTGGGCAGCCAACTCTAGGAAGAGTCTTGATGGTTCCAAACTTCTTCCATTTAAGAATGATAGAGGCAACTGTGTTCTTGGGGACCTTCAATGCTGCAGAAATGTTTTGGTACCCTTCTCCAGATCTGTGCCTCGACACAATCCTGTCTCGGAGCTCTACGGACAATTCCTTTGTCCTCATGGCTTGGTTTTTGCTCTGACATGCACTGTCAACTGTGGGACCTTATATAGACAGTTGTGTGCCTTTGCAAATCATGTCCAATCAATTGAATGTACCACTGGCGGACTCCAATCAAGTTGTAGAAACATCAAGGATGAGCAATGGAAACAGGATGCACTTGAGCTCATAAGCAAAAGGTCTGATATGTTTTAAATACATTTGCTAAATATGAAAAAAAAAAAAAACCTTACGCTTCGTCATTATGAGGTATTGTGTATAGATTCCTGAAGATTTTTTATTTAATCCATTTTAGAATAAGGCTAACGTAGAAAAATGTGGAAAAGTCAAGGGGTCTGAATACTTTTCGAAGGTACTGTGTAACACACACACACGTATGTATGTGTATATATACACACACACACACACAATATGGAATCATATTATGTTTCATAGTTTTGATGTCTTCACTATTCTACAATGTAGAACATAGTCAAAATAAAGAAACCCTTGAATTAGTAGGTGTGTCCATACGTTTGACTGGTACTAATATATATATATATTATCAGTCAAAAGTTTGGACACATCTACTCATTCAAGGGTTTCTTTATTTTTACTATGTTCTACACTGTAGAATAGTGAAGACATCAAAACAATGAAATAACATATGGAATCATATACACTGATCAAAAAAATAAAGGGAACACTAAAATAACATCCTAGATCTGAATGAATGAAATATTTTTATTAAATACTTTTTTCTTTACATAGTTGAATGTGCTGACAACAAAAATCACGCAAAAATGATCAATGGAAATCAAATTTATCAACCCATGGAGGTCTGGATTTGGAGTCACACTCAAAATTAAAGTGGAAAACCACATTACAGGCTGATCCAACTTTGATGTAATGTCCTTAAAACAAGTCAAAATGAGGCTCAGTAGTGTGTGTGGCCTCCACGTGCCTGTATGACCTCCCTACAACACCTGGGCATGCTCCTGATGAGGTGGCGGATGGTCTCCTGAGGGATCTCCTCCCAGACCTGGACTAAAGCATCCGCCAACTCCTGGACAGTCTTGGTGGATGGAGCGAGACATGATGTCCCAGATGTGCTCAATTGGATTCAGGTCTGGGGAACGAGCGGGCCAGTCCATAGCATCAATGCCTTCCTCTTGCAGGAACTGCTGACACACTCCAGCCACATGAGGTCTAGCATTGTCTTGCATTAGGAGGAACCCAGGGCCAACCGCACCAGCATATGGTCTCACAAGGGGTCTGAGGATCTCATCTCGGTACCTAATGGCAGTCAGGCTACCTCTGGCAAGCACATGGAGGGCTGTGCGGCCCCCCAAAGAAATGCCACCCCACACCATGACTGGCCCACCTCCAAACCGGTCATGCTGAAGGATGTTGCAGGCAGCAGAACGTTCTCCACGGCGTCTCCATACGGTCACATGTGCTCAGTGTGAACCTGCTTTCATCTGTGAAGAGCACAGGGCACCAGTGGCGAATTTGCCAATCTTGGTGTTCTCTGGCAAATGCCAAACGTCCTGCACGGTGTTGGGCTGTAAGCACAAACCCCACCTGTGGACGTCGGGCCCTCATACCACCCTCATGGAGTCTGTTTCTGACCGTTTGAGCAGACACATGCACATTTGTGGCCTGCTGGAAGTCATTTTGCAGGGCTCTGGCAGTGCTCCTCCTTGCACAAAGGTAAAGGTAGCGGTCCTGCTGCTGGGTTGTTGCCCTCCTACGGCCTCCTCCACGTCTCCTGATGTACTGGCCTGTATCCTGGTAGCGCCTCCATGCTCTGGACACTACGCTGATAGACACAGCAAACCTTCTTGCCACACCTCGCATTGATGTGTCATCCTGGATGAGCTGCACTACCTGAGCCACTTGTGTGGGTTGTAGACGCCGTCTCAATCTACCACTAGAGTGAAAGCACCGCCAGCATTCAAAAGTGACCAAAACATCAGCCAGGAAGCATAGGAACTGAGAAGTGCTTGTAGTCACCACATGCAGAACCACTCATTTATTGGGGGTGTCTTGCTAATTGCCTATAATTTCCACCTGTTGTCTATTCCATTTGCACAACAGCATGTGAAATTTATTGTCAATAAGTGTTGCTTCCTAAGTGGACAGTTTGATTTCACAGAAGTGTGATTGACTTGGAGTTACATTGTGTTGTTTAAGTGTTCCCTTTATTTTTTTGAGCAGTGTAGTAACCCCCCCCCCCCAAAAAAGTTAAACAAATCAAAATATATTTATATTTGAGATTCTTCAAAGTAGCCACCCTTTACACGCTCTTGGCATTCTCTCAACCCGCGTCAGAAGGTAGTAAGGCCTTGTAAGGCTTGTTAAAAGTTAATTTGTGGAATTTCTTAATGTGTTTGAGCCAATCAGTTGTGTTGTGACAAGGTAGAGGTGGTATACAGAAGACAACCCTATTTGGTAAAAGACCAAGCCCATATTATGGTAGAAACAGCTTGAATAAGCAAAGAAAAATGACAGTCCATCATTACTTTAAGACATGAAGGTCAGTCAATCTGGGAAATGTTCTCTGCTGCAGAAGATACGTTTATTAGAGTTACCTGCATCTCATATTACAGGCCAAATAAATGCTTCAGAGTTCAAGTAACAGACACATCTCAACATCAACTGTTGATACGAGACTGCATGAATCAGGCATTCATGGTTGAATAGCTGCAAAGAAACCACTACTAAAGGACACCAATAAGAAGAGACTTGCTTGGGCCAAGAAACACAAGCAATGGACATGAGACCGGTGGAAATCTGTCGTTTGGTCTGATGAGTCAAAATTTGAGATTTTTGGTTCCAACCGCCATGTCTTTGTGAGACGCAGAGTAGGTGAACGGATAATCTCAGCATGTATGGTTCCCACCATGAAGCATGGAGGAGGAGGTGTGATGGTGCTTTGCAGGTGACATTGATTTTTTTAGAATTTAAAAATTCACACTTAACCAGCTTGGCTAGCACAGCATTCTGCAATATGATATGTTGCTCAGTTGTGCACCAGGGTCTCCCACTCCTCTTTCTATTCTGGTTAGAGTCAGTTTGCGCTGTTCTGTGAAGGGAGTAGTACAAGTGTTGTATGAGATCTTCAGGTTTGTCATTTTCTCACATGGAATAGTCTTCATTTCTCAGAACAAGTATAGACAGACGAGTTTCAGAAGAAAGTTATTTGTTTCTGGCCATTTGGAGCCTAAATCGAACCCACAAATGCTGATGCTCTAGATACTCAACGAGTCTAAAGAAGGCCTGTTTTATTGTTTCTTTAAATCAGTACAACAGTTTTCAGATGTGCTAACATAATTGCAAAAGGGTTTTCTAATAGTAGTTAGTAGATAGTTGCTGATAATGGGCCTCTATACACCTATGTAGATATATATATATATTTGTTTTTAAATCTGCCATTTTCAGCTACAATAGTCATTTACAACATTAACACAAATATATATATATATAGCAGTCTGATGGATGCCTCGTCTGAATTGGTATATACAGCCTGAAACTAATGCCTGTGAAAATGTTCCTTACAAGCCAGAATGTTGAATACAATTACACTCACCAGTTGTCTGTGTGGTTTGTCCTTCAGCTGCTCAAAATTTGAGACAAAGTATATATCTATTAATTGTGTATTAGAACCTGATTAAATCAGACTACTGGAGTCCAGAGGAAAATCCTTGTGCCTGGCCCGACTGCCATAAAGAGCTCTCTGTACCAAATAACTATTACTCCACTGGCAAGTAACCAGGCAGCTCTGCTACACAGACAGCCAAACCATTCAGACCTCAAGTGCAAGCACAGCTTTGGCTAGGACTATAGTTGGCTTCTTGACTTCTGATTTTCTGATTTAGCAAACATTGCAAAGGGATAGGCCTACCAACCAATATTGAGAAAACAATTCTAAAACTATGAGTGTACTACACTTGATTATTAAAAAAATAAATAAATATATATATATATATATATTTTTTAAAGTGTAGTACACTCATAGTTTTAGAATTGTTTTCTCAATATTGGTTGGTAGGCCTATCCCTTTGCAATGTTTGCTATTTCTTAAATTAAATTTCTTAAACACCCACAATCATGAATTGATTATTGATCAAACTATACCAGTCCATTTAAGTTTAAATTATGCATAACACCCCATTGAAATGAAAGGGTATCCTGACACATTCTATTTCCCTTTCATGTGAGCAATTGCTACACTTTTGTAACTAGAGACCAGGTGAGTGAGACAGACCATACAATAGTTGGAAGTGACATACACCCCTTGACTTTTCCTACATTGTTGTGTTAAATGGATTTAAAATTGATTAAATTGAGATTGTGTCACTGGCCTACACACAATATCCCATAATGTAATTATGTTCTTCGAAATGTTTACAAATTAATAAAAAATGAAAAGCTGAAATGTCTTGAGTCAATAAATATTCAACCCCTTTATGGCAAGCCTAAAGTTCAAGAGTTAAAAAAAGTCACATAATAAGTTGCATGGACTCACTTGTGTGCAATAAGTGTTTAACATGATTTTTGCATGAGTACCTCCTCTCTGTACCCAACACATACAGATAATTAAGGTCCCTCAGTCGATTCATCCACAAAGACCAGGGAGGTTTTCCAGTGCCTCGCAAAGGGCACCTATTGGTAGATGGGTAATAAAAAAATACATTGAATATCCATTTGAGCATGAAGTTATTAAATTACACTTTGCGTGGTGTATCAATACACCCAGTCACTACAAAAATACTTGCGTCCTTCCTCAGTTGCCGGAGTGTAAGGAAACCACCATGAGGCCAATTGTGATTTTAAAATAGTTAAGAGTTTAATGCAGGGTTTCCTCTAACTTGAACTTGATTGATTAATTATAGTCACTGATTAGTAAGGAACTCCCCTCACCTGGTTGTCTGTTGTAATTGAAAGGAAAAAACAAAAACCAGCAAACACTTGGCCCTCCATGGAATGAGTGACACCCCTGTGCTAAAGTAAAACTACCAAACAATGTGGCAAAGAAATGTACTTTACAAGCATTTCGCTACACCCCCAATAACATCTGCTAAACACGCGTATGTGACAAATAAGATGTTATTTGATATGTCCTGAATAGAAAGGTAATGTTTGCGGCAAATCCAACAACATCAGAGTACCAATTTATATATTCAAGTATAGTGGTGGCTGCACAATGTTATGGGTATGCTATTCATTGGCAAGGACTGGGGAGTTTATTTAAAGCACAGGCAAAATCCTACAGGAAAACCTGGTTCAGTCTGGTTTCCAACAGACACGGAGGGTGAAACAACCTTTCAGCAGGAACATATCCTAAAACACAAGGCCAAATATACACTGGTGTTGCTTACCAAGATGACATTGAATGTTCCTGATTGGCCTAGTTACAGTTTTGACTTACATCTGCTTGAAAATCTACAGCAAGAAATTAAAATGTCTGTCTAGCATTGAACAACCAACTTGACAGAGCTTGAATTTTTTCTTTTAAATAATGTACAATCTAGGTGTGCAAAGCTCTTAGAGACTTACCCAGAAAGACTCACAGATGTAATCGCAGCCAATGGTGATTCTAACATGTATTGACTCAGGTGTGTGAATACTTAAGTAAATTAGATATCTGTATATCTTCATATTCAATTCATTTGATTTTTTTTTTAAAATCATTATTGGGTATTATGTGTAGATGGGAGAGAAAAATATATATTTAATCCATTTTGAATTCAGGCTGTCACACAACAAAATGTGGAATAAGTCAAGAAGTGTCAACACTTTCAAAAAGGCACTGTACATGTGCGGTCCCCAGCAGTGACACACACCTAGTAGTGATGATAATGTAGGCTACACCTTACATACGAGACAAAGTATTCTACTCTGAAAAATGAACAAGGTAGTTTCCACAGCTGAGCTGTTCAAATGTGGTTGTTAAACCCTCTTCTTGTGGTAAATAGATAAAATAGGTCTACTGAATTTACTCCCTGGAACATATATTTTGGGGGTCATTTTTGTAAACGTTAAATGTACTGTATCATGGAGAACTTGTCAATAAATTGTAAGATAAAATACACTATGACTGATAAATACATAACTGTTTAGGTCAGGGAGGGCAGCCTAAAGCTATGGAGAATGAATGAAACCACTTAACAGGCGGCTAGAAAGCTAGCTAATGTGACAGTGATGATGAGTAGGCCTACACTGAAATTATAAAAAAATCTGATATTACGGTTAACGTCCAGTTAAATCATGTTACGAGCGGTCTCATTGTATGCTCTCGTTTTGCTAAAATGTATGCTTGATCCAATTGACAGGAGTTAACATAGCAATAACATTAGCCTATCCACTCAGGCTTCAGGCCTTATCAGCATCGCCATAACTCACGAGATGCAGACCTCCGACTGGTTTTAATGAATGACACATCAGAAACTCTCGATAATTTCGATACTTACAATCCAAATGTTTCTTTTTCGGACCCATTATTTCATGTGTGGTGGCCTTGCATACTGTTTTCGACACAGCAGATCCAGTTACACTGTGCTGGGCTGCAGTTATCCTGTCAGTAATGCTCTGCCCCGACATCTTCGTTTATTGATGCAACAAAGATTTGAAAAATCACAATGTCTATAAAGTTCCAAATTAATTGAATTATAAAATCTCCACGGTCGACACCTCCAGTCCACCACCTATTTAAAAATAAAGAAAAGGGAAAAACTTAAAAGAAAAAGGGCGACGAGGCAGAAGAAAAATTATACTACAAAATTCTAACGTATCCAAAGCTTGATTATTTCAGTCCAGTATTGATCCGAAAAACGCCTTTGATCAAATTTATTTCATAAATAAAGATGCGGTGGTACATTTGGTAGGCTGACTCATTCTCTGCCTATTTCTCATCCAGATCTCTCGCTCACTGGATCTCTATGTGTCTTCCTATCGCCACTCCTACTGGGTTTAAAGGACTAGACGCATTCAGGGAAATGGCGGGCCTGCTCTGTTCTCAGAAATGTTAGAATGTATGACGTCTACACCGAGCATGCCGACCTGGAATCAGATTTTTACATCATAATCCATCAAATGCTATTCTGTGCAGGTGTCCACAACTGATTGTGGTTTTGGTGGGAATGTAATATGCCAGACCAAAGCAGTTAGACCTTAATCAATTTTCAGTAATAATACTTTCCAAATCAAGGTAAACTGCTAAACAGGCATATGCCCACAGTTACTTATTTTTTTGCAACACATTTGTCCAAGTCCTACTCCCTGCAAGCTGCTATTGACTCGTTTGTGTTGATTAGGCCTAGGCTACACAGGCTCTGTAAGTGCATTCACACAGGCAGCCAAGATCTTTTTCCACTAATTGGTCTTTTGACCAATCACCTCAGATCTTTATCAGAGCTGATATGATTGGTCAAAAGACCAATTAGTGAAAAAATATCAGAATTGAGCTGTCTGTGGAATCATCTTGGACGTTATTTAACTGTGGTTCAATTCAGTGCTACCACTTCCAAATACCACCAGGGGGAAGTATAGTGCCACAAAACTCTCAACTAACATGATCACATCCTTCAACCCCATCCCACCCTGAACAATGAACATCCATTCATCTGTTCATCATAGCCTGTAAAGAAAAAGGTTTGTACAGTTACTGTGAAAAAGCAGAATCACTCTAGGTATTAAGTTTACGTCTATAGAAATAGTTTAGAGCTCCTTCGATAACTAAATGACTGCTAAAGTTGTTGGATAACCTCAAGTTAGATTAATTTGAACTGTTTGTAATCATTTTTCAATTACAAAGTAGCCCCAGAGCCATATATTTTATTCTAATATGGCTCTGGCTCTGAGTAGGCCTATAGATCACAACACTGGAAGGAAAAAGTTAAATTTGTGTGTCAAGTGCCTTGACCCATGAGGCAGGCTGTATCACAACTGGCCATGATTGGGAGTCCCATAGGGCGGTGCACAATTGGCCCAGCATCATCTGGGTTTAGCCGGTGTAGACCGTCATCGTAAATACGAATTTGTTCTTAACTGACTTGCCTAGTTAAATAAAGGTTCAAACATATTTTTGTAAAAATGGGACATAGGCTGTAATGTACAGAACCTTAAAAGGAAAGGGCTAGTGTTGAACAACAAATGTTTTATTTCTTAATTTGGTCATGACAGTTCAGTAGCCTATGTAAATTCTTAATTTATTATAATTACATCAGATTATTGCAGGTGCATCCATCATGACTTCACTATCTCCTCTATTCTCATTGCGCTGGATATAAAGCCCATTATTCATTTCCCTTATCCTGCTTGCCTTTCTTTTCTATTTTCAATGAAGATGGATGACTGATATTTGACTACTTATAGTATTTATGACTATTTGAGTATTTATGACACTCTCGTTATTCTCTATGTAAAGGGTTGTGTTACATACATAAACAATACAGTTGAAGTCGGAAGTTTACATACACTTAGGTTGGAGTCATTAAAACTCATTTTTCAACCACTCCACAAATTTCTTGCTAACAAACTATAGTTTTGGCAAGTCGGGTAGGACATCTACTTTGTGCATGACACAAGTCATTTTTCCAACAATTGTTTACAGACAGATTATTTCACTTATAACTCACTGTATCACAATTCCAGTGGGTCAGAAGTTTACATACACTAAGTTGACTGTGCCTTTAAACAGCTTGGAAAATTCCAGAAAATGATGTCATGGCTTTCTGATAGGCTAATTTACATAATTTGAGTCAATTGGATGTGTACCTGTGGATGTATTTCAAGCCCTACTTTCAAACTCAGTGCCTCTTTGCTTGACATCATGAGCAAATCAAAGGAAATCAGCCAAGATCTCATAAAAAAATTGTAGACCTCCACACATCCTTGGGAGCAATTTCCAAACGCCTGAAGGTACCTCTTTCATAGGTATAAACAATAGTAAGCAAGTATAAACACCATTGGACCACGCAGCCATCATACCGCTCAGGAAGGAGACGCGTTCTGTCTCCTAGAGATTAACGTACTTTGGTGCGAAAAGTGCAAATCAATCCCAGAACAACAGCAAAGGACCTTGTGAAGATGCTGCAGGAAACAGGTACAAAAGTATCTATATCCACAGTAAAACGAGTCCTATATTGACATAACCTGAAAGGCTGCTCAGCAAGGAAGAAGCCACTGCTCCAAAACCGCCATAAAAAAAGGCAGACTACGGTTTGCAACTGCACATGGGGACCAAGATCGTACTTTTGGCAAAATGTTCTTTGGTCTGATGAAACCAAAATGGAACTATTTGGCTATAATGACCATCGTTATGTTTGGAGGAAAAAGGGGGAGGCTTGAAAGCCGAAGAACACCATCCTAACCGTGAAGCACGTGGATGGCAGCATCATGTTGTGGGGGTGCTTTGCTGCAGGAGTGGCTGGTGCACTTCACAAAATAGATGGCATCATGAGGATGGAAAATTATGTGGATATATTGAAGCAACATCTCAAGATCAGTCAGGAAGTTAAAGCTTGGTCGCAAATGGGTCTTCCAAATGGACCATGACCCCAAGCATACTTCCAAAGTTGTGGCAAAATGGCTTAAGGGCAACAAAGTCAAGGTATTGGCGTGGCCATCACAAAGCCCTCACCCTATAGAAAATGTGTGGGCAGAGCTGAAAAAGCGTCTGCGAGCAAGGAGGCCTACAAACCTGACTCAGTTATACCGGCTCTGTCAGGAGGAATGGGCCAAAATTCATCCAACTTATTGTGGGAAGCTTGTGGAAGGCTACACAAAATGTTTGACCCAAGTTAAACTATTTAAAGGCAATGCTACCAAATACTAATTGAGTGTATGTAAACGTATGACCCACTGGGAATGTGATGAAAGAAATAAAAGCTTAAATAAATAATTCTCTCACCTATTATTCTGACATTTCACATTCCTACAATAAAGTGGTGATCCTAACTGACCTAAAATAGGCAATTTTTACTAGGATTAAATGGCAGGAATTGTGAAAAACTGAGTTTAAATGTATTTGGCTAAGGTGTATGTAAACTTCCGACTTCAACTGTATGTCATCCTGTGGTTTTCCTCTCCCACATGGGAATATTAGCAGCATGGTTCTCGCCCAACATAAGACCCTTTTACATTTCCATTCATGGTCAAAGTTCAAGAGTGACCCAAAGCTCTGCTTACATTACCATAACATATTGCACTCATGTAAGCATACACTACATAAGGCTTTTATCCTAGTAGTTTAGTGTAATTTATATCCTAAAATTCAAGACCCAGCGGAATTTGGTTCTCCCAGAGTGTTTTCTTCAGTATTTTTTTATCAATGAGCAACTCTTGCTGTGTCTACTACATAAGTAAGTAAGCATTTCACGATAAGGTCTACACTTGTTGTATTCGGCGCATGTGACAAAGTTTGATTTGATTTTGATATATCAATTTATTTGTGTATATTGAATAAGGGAAACTCATGGGCAGGCTCATATAAAGGGGTTTTAAATCCACTTTAAACCCAGTCCCATGGTAGGAGAATGTTATGGCTTTTTAGAAACTTTGCTCACTGAAGATCAAATGGCAGAACAGTCTTTGATGAGGACTAGGTTTCCATGTCCGTGTTAAAGCTGGAGAGTCAAATTACACTGAAACTCACCAGTTTTGCGATGAACTCAGATTGTAGGATTTGTGTGTCTGTTTGGCCAGGCTGTTTTTAGAAGGTGATCTGATAGAGACTGTAATATCTGGCAGAACTCACAACTCACCTAAGTGACCTTGGAGATTTCAGAACATTATAGACGATGAACCTCAGGGACATAGGGTAGGCTATGGTACAGTGTAAAAGCATGTCAGAATCTCACTAGGCAAACGTTTCATTCCAGCATACAAATAAATTATGTTACTTGTATTATGGGATGTACAGTATAAGCTGTAATAACCATAACATTGAAAATAAGATTTCTAAATAACAAAGAACATCTCACCCACACACACACCTTAAAAGGTGGTCTTAACAATATATGCTTCTTATTAAAAGTAATGACTTAAGTGGAACACATGGCCAAGTAGGGCATGTGTTAGATGGTAATGGTTTCACTATGTGTATAGATGTAGGATCTTAATACACTACAAGTTTCATTTCCTGAAAAATTCTCAGCAACAAAAGTGATCAAATTCTACATCTGTATACAGATATAGGAGCTTAATTTGATCTGTATATAGATGTAGGATCTTAATTTGATCACTCTTTTGTTGTCAAGAATGTTCCTGCACGGCAGGAAATGAAAACATCTAGTGTATTCAAGGTTTAGAAATGCTTCTAAAGTTTGAAATTTCCACTTTAAAATTTCAGATTTGATTTGCCCTAAAGGAAAATGTATCAGCCCCTACAAACAATGCCCATCATTTTTAATACACATAATAATTCACAATTCCTGTTGCTGAAAGACTATTTTCCTGTAGCAAACTGGCTCAAATTAAGATCCTACATCTGTACATTTTTGTGTACATCTGATCCTATTTGTTCTCAATGGCAGTTGTGTTCTTGTGTGCGCTTCATATTTGATTACAGCCCAGCCTCATCATGCTAATGAATAGCAGGGTCCCCTTTCCCATTGTGTGCTGAAGGCTTTGTGACCAGCTGTGGCCTAGCTTCAATCTTGCACCAAGTGTGACACATGAGGGAGGCTGCTATCAATACACTAATGCTCTATTGGGGTGCATAAAGTATTATGGGGTGTTAACAAACAAACAAAAATACATATGACAGACACACACACACACAAGGACAATACACACATACAGATCTTAATTTGGTCACCCTGTTGCAGGAGAACTTTCCCGCAATGCAGGACATTTAAAACTTTTAGTGGATTAAAAAGGCTTCTGGAGTTTGTGATTTCCACTTTGATATTTGTTTCAGACTTAATTTTCCCTCATGAAGTGTGTATTGATCTAAGAAGGAAATACACCAGACATATTTCATGAGTAGCCTACAACATGACACACTGCTCTTCATACGTGAATCAAAACAAACACCAATGTTATCTTGCAAGCTACCTTAACATACTATGCTCTTTCTGTAGAAGCGGCTCTCCTAGCGGCCGGGGACTTTAAAGCAAGAAAACTTTAATCTGTTTTACGTAATTTCTACCAGCATGTCACGTGCAACGAGAGGAAAACAACTCTAGACCACCTTTACTCCACACATAGAGATGGATACAAAGCTCTCCCTCAACCTCCATTTGGCAAATCTGACCATAATTCTATCCTCCTGATTCCTGCTTACAAGCAAAAACTCAAGCAGGAAGTACCAGTGACTCATTCGATACGGAACTGGTCCGATGACATGGATGCTAAGCTACAGGACTGTTTTGCTAGCACAGAGCTGTGATTCATCCAATGGCATTGAGGAGTATACCACATTAGTCACAGGCTTCATCAATAGGTGCATCTACGACGTCGTCCCCACAGTGTCCGTACGTACATATCCCAACCAGAAGCCATGGATTACAGGTAACATCCGCACTGAGCTAAAGGCTAGAGCTGACGCTTTCAAGGAGAGGGACACTAATCCGGACGCTTATAAGAAATCTCGCTATGCCCTCTGACGAACCATCAAACGCAAAGCGTCAGTACAGGACTAAGATTGAATCCTACTACACCGGCTCTGATGCTCGTCGGATGTGGCAGGGAACACACCAAGACAGTCATGAAGAGGGCACGGCAATGCCTATTCCCCAGCAGGAGACTTGGCATGGGTCCTCAGATCCTCAAAAATAGAGCCTCCTGGTTGCATCACCATTTGGTATGGTAACTACTCGGCATCCAGGCACTACAGAACGTAGTGCAACGGCACAGTACATCACTGGGGCCAAGATCCTGCCATCCAGGACATCTATACCAAGTGGTGTCAGAGGAAGGCCCTAAAAATTATCAGACTCCATCCACCCTAGTCATAGACTGTTCTCTCTGGTATCGCACGGCAAGTGGTACCAGAGCTATAAGTCTAGGTCCAAAAAGTTCCTTAACAGCATTTACCCCCAAGCCATTAAACTGCTAAACAGTTAACAACTTCTTTTTTATTTTTTTTTATTTTTTACCTTTATTTAACTAGGCAAGTCAGTTAAGAACAAATTCTTATTTTCAATGACGGCCTAGGAACAGTGGGTTAACTGTCTGTTCAGGGGCAGAACGACAGATTTGTACCTTTTCAGCTCGGGGGTTTGAACTTGCAACCTTCCAGTTACTGGTCCAATGCTCTAACCACTAGGTTAGAGCAGCTAGGCACCTTTTTTTCTCAATTTTATACTGCCTGTTGCTCAGGCCCTGAAGCCAGGATATGCATATAATTGTACCATTGGAAAGAAAACACTTTGAAGAAATGTTAAAATAATGTAGGAGAATATAACACAATAGATATGTTAGGAGAAATTCCAAAGAAAAACCAATTGGAAATGTTGCTTTTTTGAGAGACCATCCTCTTAGAATGGCAAGTATAAGGTCATATTGAAAATTAGCTCCCTGGATGCAATTTCTATGGCTTCCACAGGATGTCAGCAGTCTATATTCAAGGTTTCAGGCTCGTAACTTCAAAAACAAATAAGAAAGATCAGTTTTAGTATAGGGACACAGTCTTGGAAATTCATGTTTGCGCCATGAAGACAGGACGCACCTGCTAAAATCAGTTTGTTATTGAACATAGAAATGTATTTTGACTTGTTGAAACAAAGTTTAGGGGTAGATTTTCAGATTCCTTTCTCTGCATGTTGAATGAGTGGTCGATGGTGCCAACTAAACTGACTTTTTGGGATATAAAGAAGGATTTTATCTAACAAAACGACACTACATGTTATAGCTGGGACCCTTTGGATGACAAATCAGAGGAAGATATTCAAAAAGTAAGTGAATATTTAATCGCTATTTGTGAGTTTATGAAACCTGTGCCGGTGGAAAAATATTTTGATGTGGGGTGCCATCCTCAAACAATCACTCCCGGACGCCTAGCCCTAACCAACAATGCAGTTCAACAAAAAAAACAGATAGGAATAAGAGATAAAAGTAACAAGTCATTAAAGAGCAGCAGTGGAATAATAATAATGAGACCATATTCAGGGGGTACCGATACAGAGTCAATTTGCTGGGGCACCGGTTATTTGAGGTAGTATGTACATATAGATAGAGTTATTAAAGTGACAACAGAGAGTAGCAGTGGTGTAAAGATGGGGTGAGAGGGGGTGAGGGAGGGCACTGCAAATAGTCTGGGTAGTCATTTGACTAAATGTTCAGGAGTCTTATGGCTTGGGGGTAGAAGCTGTTTTAGAAGCCTCTTGGACCTAGAAGCCTCTTGGACCTAGCTCTGGTACCACTTGCTGTGCGGTAGCAGAGAGAACAGTCTATGACTAGGGTGGCTGGAGTCTTTGACCATTTTTAGGGCCTTCCTCTGACACCGCCTGGTACAGAGGTCCTGGATGGCAGGATCTTGGCCCCAGTGATGTACTGGGCCGTTGCACTATCATCTGTAGTGCTTTGTGGTCGGAGGCCGAGCAGTTGCCATACCAGACAGTAATGCAACCATGCTCTCGATGGTGCAGCTGTAGAACCTTTTGAGAATCTGAGGACCCATGCCAAATATTTTCAGTCTCCTGAGGGGGAATAGGTTTTTTCGTTCCCTCTTCATGACTGTTTGGTGTGCTTCAACCATGTTAGTTTGTTGGTGATGTGGACACCAAGGAACTTGAAGCTCTCAACCTGCTCCACTGCAGCCCCATCGATGAGAATGCGGGCATGCTCGGTCCTCTTTTTCCTGTAGTCCACAATCATCTCCTTTGAGCACGTACCCCTGAGTGACCCCTGTGTTGAGGATCAGCGTGGTGGATGTGTTGTTACCTACCCTTACCACCTGGGGGCGGCCCGTCAGGAAGTCCAGGCTCCAGTTGCAGAGGGAGGTGTTTAGTCCGTTGATGAGCTTTGAGGGCACTATGGTGGTGAACAGTGAGCTGTAGTCAATGAATAGCATTCTCACATAGGTGTTCCTTTTGTCCAGTTGGGAAAGAGCAGTGTGGAGTGCAATGGAGATTGAATCATCTGTGGATCTGTTTGGGCGGTATGCAAATTGGAGTGGGTCTAGGGATTCTGGGATGATGGTGTTGATGTGAGCCATGACCAGCCTTTCAAAGCACTTCATAGTTACAGACGTGAGTGCTACGGGTTGGTAGTCGATTAGACAGGTTACCTTAGTGTCCTTGGGCACAGGGACTATGGTGGTCTGCTTAAACATCCTTTAGTGTCCTGTGCGCTCTGAATCTTGTTACATTTTATTTTATTATTTGAGTGGCATGCATCACAAGCAAAGTCGATACTTTGGCTTTTTTTCATTTGGGCAAAAGTCTGTCCTCTCGCCTCTTTCCCCTTTCCACTGTGACCCGGAAACAGATAAGTGGTCAAGTAGTTGAGGAGAGTGTAAGTTTGTTCGTAAAGAAGCAAGCCAGCAGTGGGATGCAAGGTGGTATGTTGCTGGATATCTGGGTCATATCCTGAGTCGTTATACTTAGGCTTGTGTGCGGCTGCTCAGCCATGGAAACCCATTTCATGAAGCTCCCGACGAAGCTCCCGACATGTGCTCATGTTGCTTCCAGAGGCAGTTTCGAACTCAGTAGTGAGTGTTGCAACTAAGGACAGACAAGTTTTACACCCTACACGCTTCAGGTCCCATTCTGTGAGCTTGTGCGGCCTACCACTTCACGGCTGAGCCGTTGTTGCTCCTAGGCATTTCCACTTCACAATAACAGCACTTACAGTTGACCGAGGCAGCTTTAGCATGGCACAGATTCTGCAAACTGACTTGTTGGAAATGTGGCATCCTATTCAGTAAGGCTATTCTACTGCCAATGTTTGTCTATGGAGATTGCATGGCTGTGTGCTCGATTTTTTTTACACCTGTCAGCAATGGTCTGGCTGAAATAGCCGAATGCACTAATTTCAATCGGTGTCCACATACTTTTGCATATATAGTGTACCTGCCACACCCTCTTTGAAGCAGTTGTTGTTTTCTCAAAGGACAAAAGCATGTAAACATTTAAAAACTATACGCTACTTAACCTTTTACTTATAAAACATCTTGTACAATTAGTAACATTTGTTTTACCACTTTACACATTTATTTTGGGATTCCACCCCTGTAAACATCATTTGCTTGATGATGCACAAGTGGAGAGAAGAGTCTCACTTCATACAAGTACATTTTCATCTATTTTCCTTCTCATTGCTGCCTCTCTTCGATTACCTTTGACCTTTTTCAAAAGGAAGAGAGACAGGACGTAGGAGAGTGGACGCAGGAGTTGAGCAAATCCAATTAAGAAATAGCCATTTCATAACTTCACCTCACCTGTGAGAGTTGAGGAAATTCTGAAATATTCAGAAGAGAGTGGGAGTTGATAAAAGTGCTTCAGTAGGTTATAAAGGAAAACTTTGGTCATCAGTATATATGAAATCTTTGCTTAATTGCTTTAGTTTTACAGATGAAATGTTGAAGGAGCCTGTTATATATTTCAAATGGGTTCAGGGGCCAATCACAATGGGAAAACAAAAAACATGATGTGATTGGTAAATAAGTTTTAAAAATATGACCAATAACATAATGTTTTGTTTTGTATTCTCATTGTGATTGGTCCATTAACAGAGGACACTTTTAAATATACTGTATAAAAGCCTCCTTAATCTTCTTATTGATTCTGTTTGCTCCACAATTTATGCACCTTGGTTGGATCTTGGAGCGAGGTAGCGGCAGTCTGCAATTCACTTCCCTTTGCACCTGAGAACCATTAACTCACCGCCAAGCCTTGTCTGATGATGCTTTGCTGTACCAAGAGTAGTATTTGTGACCGTCATGGTTCCACCCCACGTTTACCATTTAGAAAACCTCTAATCTCTAGAACAAACCGTTCAAAATGTAGAACTCATATTACCTGAGATAGATTGTTTAATTGTTGTCATTATAAATTCATATACCATGTTGCACACTGTTTTAAACTACTTATGGGTCGCTAAGTGTTTGTTTGAAAACAAAACAACCTTGTCCAGTCATGTTACCTTGCTGACTAATAACCTGTTAACTTAACCTGTATGGTTTAAGATGGCACTGGAAGAAAGGAAAGAGGCTCCTGGATAGGAGATGGGCTTATGTAGTCCATATCTAATCAATCACTTTTCTGGTGCTCCTAAATACTGTTTGGTGTGCTCCTAACTTTTTAAAGTTGGGAGCACCAGTGCTACCAATGACTAAAGTACATTTAGAGCTTTGCAGCTTAAAGTTTTATAAATCAAAAGTAATATAAGTTCATGTAAACAACCTTCAAAACAAAACTTCAGAGTCTAAGTAGGTCCAAATTACACCATAAACTCTTCAGTTTAAATCACAGAATTAACTTTACCCTAAGTGATACCCTGTGCATCACAATTACCTACACACAGCCCCGCATTAGACCATGCAGACCAGACGTGAGTTGACTTTTATGTCCATGTGAATGCAGGCCACGGCCCGCTCTCCTCAGCACCTGATGACAGCTTAATTCCCAGGCCTGGCCCCCTGCTGAGGTGGCCGTTTGTGTGGGATGACAGACGGAGATCAGACCAAGGGGAGATGAGTGGGAACCCTGCAAGTCCGCTCAGGTTTCGAGCACTGTGAAAAGATTTGTCCAGGCCATTCACCTCTGATGGAGTTTCCCATGTTCTGCTGGGAAGCACTTTTTATTGAAGTGTTTCCATAATGAGTCCCCATTTCTCTCTATCTCTGTGTGGCACACACATATGCGCTCATGCACGCACGTTGGCACACATATTTTGTGGTGAGAGCTGGCCTGTCCATTCGTTTTTTTGCTGCAGCCGATACCACATGGAGCACCGGTGAGCTACCAACTACACAGACCAGGGTAAGATAGGCTCAGGCCCAGGGCAAAGGGATCAGAAAAAGAAGGGAACCAGATTAAAAGGGGTTGGGGGGTCTTGGAAAGAGGAGATTTGTTAGAGTATTTAGGGGATTAGAGTAAAGGGGCTGGGATATTGAATTTTGGAAAGAGGGGCAGTAAGGGGACCAGGACAAGATGGTTTATGGTAAGAGGAGGTCTAAATGAGAGGTGTTGGAGGACTTTAGGGGATTTGAAAAGGCTTTTAAATCATTTGAGTACAGCACAGTTACAGACATTCATGCAACACCCTAGATATTTTGTAGATTATACGTTGTCAACATTCTGAAGGATGGAAATGTGTGAACCTCGCTCTCTAGGTGTTAAGATGGAGCGGATATGTTTGATCCTCCTGCTGATGGGTAGGACCACTTCAGTCTTGGCACAGTTTAATGGATACAACTGTGATGCCAACTACCACAGTAGGTTTCCCGGTGAGCATGACAGTCATTTAATCTCTATGTAAATTCTCTCAAATCATTTTAACTTATTCTTAGTTCTGAGAATTGTTGTTAGAATTGCTGTTTACCCTTTTATCTCATTGTCTATTTTTCTCTTTGTCTTTTTCTCTCTCTCTCTCTCTCTCTCTCTCTCTCTCAATCTCACTCTCACTCTCTTTAGCGGAGCGCGACATCAGCGTGTACTGCGGGGTTCAGACCATGACCCTGAAGATTAACTTCTGCCCGGTGCTGTTCTCCGGCTACACCGTTGCAGACCTTGCGCTCAATGGTCGCCATGGCGATACCCACTGCCGGGGCTTCATTAATAACAACACGTTCCCCACGGCAGTACTGTTCAGCATCAGCCTCAGCACACTGGAGGCCTGCGGCAATAGCCTGGTGGTAAGAAAACACACACAGATGGACGAACACACACACACACACCTACTGTTATGTTTTATACTTACACAGGTTTGTATTAGTATGACCACCAGAATCGAATGTGTTATATATTTTGGGAGCACGTCTTGCTTGAGGCTAAGGTAGGCGTTGTACTAGATTGTGTATTTAGAGACAATGTCCCTGTCCTCAGGTGACAACAGCCTACGGGGCTAATGCCTACGGGAACATGTCGCTGGTGCAGATTGGTAATATCTCAGGGTACATCGACACTCCAGACCCGCCATCCATCATCAGCTATCTGCCCGGCCTGCTGTACAAATTCAGCTGCAGCTACCCCCTGGAATACCTGGTCAACAACTCACAGCTGGCATCGTAGGTGCCTGCAATAAACACCTGAAGGGCTTATTTTGAATAGAATTTAAGTATTGAATAAGTAGAGATATTTCAGTATTTTTGACAGATGAATTTGACATTAGAAAGATAAATTTGACATTTGAAGGCAGTCAGCAATTTCATATTAACCCCGAATAGTTTGTGTCTTTTGTGCCTTTTTTAAATTGATGTAGTTCTGTCCTTGAGCTGTTCTTGTCTATTAATGTTCTGCATTATGACATGTTTCTTGTTTTGCGTGGACCCCAGGAAGAGTAGCTGCTGCTTTCACAACAACTAATGGGGATCCTAATAAAATACAAAAAAACTGTACTAAACTGTACTAATTAATTTGAACCTTTTCTAGGTCATCTGCTGCAATATCAGTGAAGGACAGCAATGGTACCTTTGTGAGCACATTGAGTATGATCCTTTACAATGTGAGTACACAACATCAGTGTTTTTTAGTGCACACAAGGACTTCATAACAAGGCCCTCATAGTGGGAATTCAATGTCAAATAATAACTAGAACATGCTGAAAATACTAAACAAATGATGAGACAGTTTTATTAGGTAGGAATAGACATACAGTAGCATAAAAATAGGCAACTTTTTGATTCACGGCCAAACTCCTTTTTGTGCAGGACTCAACCTACAACCAACAACTCTCTATCCCAATGGCCGGACTGGCTTTGAAAACCCGAGTGTTTTCTGCAGTGAAAGCCACAAACCTGGACAAACGGTAAGAGATAAGGAGATCTTCAGATATGAAAAAGTTATATTTTTTGTTCTAGTTTCTATTATTCACAATATAGATGGGGATATGATCTGAGATTTCCAACATGATGTGACCAGAAACCTATGATTATGACATTATAAGTGCTGTTCAAAAAAAATGGAATCGCTGTAACCTTCTCCCACATAACCTGGATGGCATAGAATTGATATAGTAGTACAACTGCACTATGTAAAAGTACAACTGCACTATGCTATACACAGTATGTCATATACATACGCTATCATTTAAGACCTATCCTCTATGCCCCATACCAATTCAGTTCTATCCTCTTTGGTTCATTGCCATTGAGCTGTCCTCTATGACTGTGTGAAGGCGCCAGTGGTGGTGCTAAGAATGTCTGATCTGTCCTGTTGTGTTGTGTGGTTAGATCTCTATCCTGTATCAGCCCCGTACTGTTTTGTCTCTCTCTAGATGGAATATCTTGATGGACTACTGTTACACCACTCCCTCAGGGAATCCCAATGATGAACTGCGCTACGACCTTTTCTTTGGGTAATCACGCTTTTTCTCAAACGATGCCAAGATAAATGACAAAAGTGTCCCATTACCCATTCACCCTCAACCACTTATCATAGAGCCCCTTACAATGGGTTCTCATGGTGAATGATAGGACATTTTTCTCATTGAGCAGTTAAAACAGGTCTAGACGTTTCAGTGCATTTTTGTGTGTGTTCGTGCTTGTGTGCATGCTTGTGCACATGCGATGCTCTTTCCAAACAGCTGCCATAAAGATCCACAGACAACTGTTTTTGAGAATGGGAAGAGTCAGATGGGTCGTTTTGCCTTCGAAGTGTTCCGTTTTGTCAAACACAGACACCAGAAGATGTCCACTGTGTTTCTGCACTGTGTCACCAAGCTGTGTCGGGTAGATGACTGTGTCCTGCTCATGCCGGTAAGAACATTTGACACCTTACCAAATGGTGGGTTCAACATCAGTACAGTCAGTAGGGGGAACTTCAATGCTCTGCAAATATCAGAAAACATGTACCATATTTCTTGACTTCTGATCAATATGAAGCTTCACATAGTCCATTAATACCTAAGCACTACTCACTATTCCCTATTGAATACAGTTTCATATAAAGGAGTATATGTATGTGATTTTATATTAATATAATATTGGAAGATCTGTGGCCATCGGCGTAGGAGGGACGTAGAGGATAGCCTGGAGTCTAGGCCATCGTCTGGGGATGCCATCATCACTGCTGGACCCATCATTACCAGGATTGGTATGCAGGATACCTCTTCATCCATAACCACTTCAACTAACCTATAGTTTTGTCTGAATTCAATTAGATTATTTTGATATCCATGATATAGTTGTAGAGTGAGTATTAAAACTGTATGATGTGATGTAGCCCATACACGATAATCCCTTTCGATTATATATAGTATAGTCTTGAAATCTACTGATGGAGGGTTATGTGAGAATAAAATGAGGTGGGATTTGACAGTATACTCAATGGTTATTCAGTACATTTGTATTAAAATGCATGGTTGTGTTCCTCAATAATGTTGAAACTCTGAAAGCATCAATGATTGATTTTGTTTCTTTACAGATGAAACTCCAATGAATAACTCACAACTCGGTAAGCTCTCTCACTTTGTCACTGCTTGTGCAATGCCTTGACATGTGATACATTTATTTCATCTATAAACTTTATGATGTCAAAAGATAATTTTTCTGTGCTACATATTTAAATCCTTTATACATTCACTACCTTCAAAAGAAAATATGACACCATTGGATTTACAGCGGAAATTATGATAGTAATGGTTAACGCACAGGTTTCACTTCCCTTTTGTGTTTCTTAACCATTAACTGTGGTTTTAGCCTATATGAGTGAATATTTGTGTCTGCCCATACTTACTCTTTGTGTGTTTGTGTGTGGTAATCCAGCTGCATCGAGTGGCCACTCCCTCCCGTTGAACCCAGTGACCAGTGCTCTGCTGTCAGGTGTGGTCATTCTGGGCGTGTTCAGTCTGGGCTTCTTCCTGCTCTCGCTCCGCCTCCTCCGCAGACCCCGTCTCCCTACAGCCACACCCTCAGGAGCATGGAACCCTGGCTTCAAATAAACCTCTCGTGGGTGTGTGCTCTCTCTCTCTCTCTCTCTCTCTCTCTCTCTCTCTCTCTCTCTCTCTCTCTCTCTCTCTCTCTCTCTCTCTCTCTCTCTCTCTCTCTCATTATATCTGACTCATTCTCCCCCTCGTTTTTTTTATCCATCTAACTATTACTAATACCTACAGTATGTATTTGCACTGTAGCTAAAATAGGCAGGTGCAGTGTAATTGGTGTGAAAATACGATGCAGAATGTCAATAACTTGCAAATAAACTCACAGTAGACATAACTGTGATCTCAAACAATTATTCTAGAGTAAGAGGTTTAGCCACAAGCAATAGTTTCACTATGTGCCTATGTACCGACCAAGTAAATACATCAATACATAATAGGGATAGTTATTGTAGAACGGGACCTGTATTTTCTGAAAGGTTTACTTAGCTACTCTACCTTCCTTGAATGTGTACTTACTCTCCATTTCGCTAACTTACTCTTATCTGTCAGCTGTAACAGTCACTGTCATGCCAAACTCTGTCACACATTCACGTGGACATGTACATACACATACTCAAGCGCATATTGATACTGTAAATAGTTAATTCCTACTTTGTGTACAGGGGAACAGTATATGTTCAATAATAATAATGTTATGTACTGTTTTCCTTGTTTTGTTCTGATCCTTTGATAGACCCGTGTATTGTTTTACAGGTAGTGTGTAATAAAACTGACCCAGGTCAGTATGTGAGGCTGATTTCCCATCTTTCCAATACCTTAGTGTCTTTTTGTCATCCATTGCTTGGCACGGGGTCAGTTACATTAAATAAATAAAGGGTCATTCAAATAACCCTGACACCTGGGGATGACTGATACTGTCCTCTACAAAGGCCAGCACCACAACATTACTTGTAGCTATTTCCATAACACACTGCCTATTTTAACCTGATAAAAGGTAGGCTTAAGTATAGTACTAACATGTGAGGAGAATTGAAGAAGTGATTCATCATTCTATATGTATGATCATGATGAATATTTATATACAGTATGTACAGTACTTATTGGTTTTAAGTATGGCTGAAATCCTGACTTCCACATAACTTGAATGTTTGTGAAAGTTTTTGCCATCAATGCTTAATTAAAGAAAACTCCAATAACTTGCTCATGTCAGGATTTCACCCCGTGCTTATTTTATTTGAGGATGATGTGTTTTTTCCCCATTTTAGGGAATGTGCTATTTGATGTGGAAAGTTAAACAAAGAACGCAATAATCCATTTACTATAATTACTTAATTTCGTATTATGTGTTTAAAGTTATAATCATGTTGATAGGAGTTACAAGGGGGGGGGGGGATTTTTCAAATAAACCTTTTACATATCAGTCTGCCTAATGATATTATTTAATGGCCTTCATAGTGCATTAGTATCATTTTAACACTGATGTTGTGGCGTGTTTGAGACTTCAAGCTAGAGTTCAATCGGACCTGATTTAGTCTTTTACCCAAGGTCAAATAAAATCACAGAAGGTTTTTGAATATTGTAGAAAGTTTTCAGTTTTCAGAATAAATGTGCAGGCAGTTTGTAAACAAAGATACAGCATAAATATAGCTATTTTTGTTTGAATTCAAGCTATTGTAATTCAATTATATGATGATCATGATTTATATACCTCCATATTATAGGAATATGATCCCAGTGACCTGCTATAACATGTCTAACTATAACATGCCAATTGTCGAAATGTAACCCACACTACAATCCTGCAATCTGGGCCCTTTATTGTGCTAATCCCATATTTCAGCAGCTATTATACATTATATTCTTTGTCCACAATGGCTGTTGATGACTGAGAGGAGAGAAATGAGAGCAGTCATCCCCCTCTAGATTTACTATCTTTGATAAGCGATATGTTTTGTTTTTTCATGGACAATATTCAACCCAAGTTCAGGTCACTGCCAGGTCCAAACCCAGGCTGCATTTAGTTTTTTCTAGTGACCAGAAAACACGTGATCTGTGAAAAAAGGCAGAAAGACCCTGATATGTTTAAGTGTACACGTCGTGACAATGACAATGTCATGTGTGTGTGTCCATTATCCTCTCTATGGTTTTGTGCACTTCACAGGGGACCATGGTAACCACCCATGTGCTCTAATATGACTCTAATCAGATTTGAACTTTGGGATAACTCTGTATGAAAAGCGCTATACAAATGAAATGTATTTTTATTATTATTATTTATTAATCAGGATAAATGTTTTCCCTTACCAGGTGGCTGACCTGACAAGATCAGGTTTTCCACTGACCTTCATGCAGTTCCTTTCAGTCCCACTACTGATTCCATACTGAAGAAGAAGACTAGATATAGACACTAGATATAGACACTAGATATAGACACTAGATATAGACATGAGGCATAATAAGTATGTGGACTCACTCTTCAAAGTCACACAGGGCACGTTTCTTGGTGACATTTTTGGTGACATTTGCATATCATATTTGGTTTTATTTGAATTGGAGTCACATTGTCTTTTTTTCATAGGTTCATTATGAATATATGTCTGGGTGGGTGCTTTACATTATTCAGACATGCTCTGTATAATATTAGTACTTTCCCCAACACAGGAAGAATTGAATTTGTTCAAAGTGTTTTTGATAACTGTAATCAGTACTTGCTCACTGTAATGTATTTGAAATGATCATATCAACAAAGGGATTCACTTGATTAGTATAGGGCTTTAAAGATGACATTTTTAATGTTATGTTAATTACTCACCCAACATAAAAAAAATATCACATTTTAATGCTCATATACTACAGTGCTGAAGACCCCTCCCTTAAAAGTGGTTGAAAACTAGGTGTGGGTCACCTAAATCGTATTAGAACTTAAAGGAAACAACAAGACGCCCCTCACGTTGTGTGTGTGGTCCCTAAAGACCATTAACCATATACTTACTTGATTATTATGTTTCATATAAGCATACAAAGGGGAGCAAGATCACACACAAAGTCACAAAGCCACCTGCCCTATGTTTACCATATAACTTTGAAAGGGACTGTGTAGGGTTTCATGAATTTGCCTCCAGGATAAGACCTGGTGCTTTATGCCCAAAAGTGAATGTTTCCCATTACCTTAGACAACCCCACCAAGATGGCAATGACCCTGTTTCCAACCAATCCCAAGGAAGTATGAGAACTATATAACTAGTCCTGGTCCCTATATATACAATCTGTCGACAGTAAATGTACTACAGATTGCACACATCTAGGAATATGGAGTCATCCCATAGCATTTTATGCTAGTCTATAAATTGGATTTTGGATTTGCACATTTTGTGCTTGACATTGACATCTGTGTGTTTTGCTGCAGATCTTCAGCGAGGACAGATTGGTGAGATGGATTTATGGAGCTTCCTCATACTGACTTCCCTGTGGATTGTGGGCCATGATCAGGCCATCACCCCTGCTGAATGTGGGGCTTACGCCAGACAACCAGGTATAGTAACTACATCACTTCTACATTTCACCTCTTGTTTACTGTAGCTAATCCTAACCATCTCAGCTTCATCTAAGACAGTGTTTATGATAAAGGATTTGAGGTGGGCCTCCCGAGTGGCACGGCGGTCTAAGGCACTGCATCGCAGTGCTTGAGACGTCATTACAGACCCAAATTCGATCCCAGGCTGTGTCACAACCGGCCGTGTTAGGGGAGGGTTTGGCCGTGGGGGCTTTAATTGGCTCATCGCGCTCTAGCGACTCCTTGTGGAGGGCCAGGCGCCTTCAGGCTGACTTCGGTCATCAGTTGAACGGTGTTTCCTCCAACGCATTGGTGCAGCTGGCTTCTGGGTTAAGCGGCGGGTGTTAAGAAGCGCGGTTTGGCGAGTTTTGTTTCGGAGGATGCATTACTCGACCTTCGCCTCTCCCGAGCCCTTTGGGGAGTTGCAGCGATGAAACAAGATCGTAATAGGATCATAATTGGATTGTAAAAAGGGGGTAAAATACACAAATAAAGGGTTTGAGGTGTTAGGATTATAGTCTTGTTATTTGAACCATATCTGAAACAGCTATATTGCTTTAGAGCAGGGACACTTAAACTATAGTGGTTTATCTGTGTACATTAGCTCAGAATACATTTGAATGTTTTTAATCTTACTCAGTGTCTTCCTGCATCTATCAGAATACACAGACATCTCTGTGGTCTGGGGGACCTCCTCCATTGACCTCGCTATTCAAATCTGCCCTGCCATCTAGTCTGTTGATCCTGAACCACATCATGGATAACACAGTCTGTAAGGGAACTCTGAACACCAGAGTGATTCCTCCTGTCCTCAGATTCAGCTTTCCCCTTTGCCAAGGGGACGCCTGCGGGAGTGTCTTCTTGGTGATTATTAATAGGATAATGTTTATGTATGCTCTCCTCTGCCCTGGAGGAGTGTTGTGATAGAGGGAAGGCTCGCAGCACCACTGACCTTGACTGAGGGGAATGAAGGAGCAGACAATGTATGTTCTGTCAAAGGTTTTGACTCCTGTGAAACTTTAAAAACATTTGAAACTTACCTTATCACGAGCTAGAAAGTAACACTAAATTGAACGCCCATTTACGCTAAAGAACAGGTGATGGCTTTCAGTCTAAAAGAAACTTCAAGGGAATGAGAGATCTCGTTTTCCGGTTTGCTTGTGTGCTGAAGAGGTGTCCTTCTGACAGAGAAAAATGCTATTTTGTACACACTATTGCACACAGCAACCTTCAAAGCCACATAGTCAACATGTGTTCCAGAAACAGGGATATTCTTAGACTTCTTCAGCCTCCAGACGTTCAATGTGAGCGCCGTGGTCCGATCATACGACCCCAACATTGGAACGGTCACCTATAATGCTGAGCTCAAGTACTTTTACTCCTGTGCTTACCCTCTGGAGTACCTCGTCAAGAACACCCTAGTGGACGTGTAAGTGAAAAGATTTACTGGATATATCGCTTACATTTGAAAATCAGACACTGCTCTGCAATTGAAACTGGGCACCCATACAGTTGTTTTGTTTGCAGCATGATATTACACAGTTCAAACACAGTTCAAAGCAGTTGATCTTTCTGTGGGGAGAGTGTTAGCCTGGATCCTGCTGTAGTAATCAGTCAGCCACACTGGATCTAGGTACTCTGTCTGACCTTTCTCTTTTCCCCTCTTCAGGTCAGCCTCCTCCATTACTGTGAAGAACAACAATGGTAGCTTCATCAGTGAGTTCATCATCTGAGCAATGCCCTGTTAAGGTTAGGACAACACAACCAGCACCTTCGTAACACCCCCATTCATGTACACACGGCTGCGACATGGCAAAGTGCCAATTTGCCAATGTGCTGCCACCTTATAAAATAACTCTAAACCTCTACCAACATGTGTAAACATACCTGATCATATGTCTGATCTTATGTAAGTGTGCTTTTATAATGGTGCCATCTTCCTTTCTTCCATCACCAGGATGCAAACTATACCACACCCCTGGTTATCCCTTCTCTGGTTATTGAGGACTAATGTCTACATTCAGGTTTTAGCTGCCAACCTGACTTGCCAGTAAGAAACTTCTTGTTTTGTTCCCTCTTAGCCTTGGTAATAATTAATAATCAAACAGTTTTAGAATGTGTATAAAGGGTTCTAGTTGTGATCTGAATTGTCTGACTCAGTTCTGATGATCTCACTCTTTCTCTACAGATACCATGTGCTTCTGGACTGATGGTATGTGTCCGTCTCCCCACTGCTCTCCATCTCAACATTCTTTCATCTCTTTGTATCGTAAGTCAATAAAGAAAAACCAATCTTCAATCAAATATTGAAAAAGTGTTAGTTGCCCGGTTCATATCAAATGAGTATTCATTGTTTTTTATTTTTATTTTTATATCACCTTTCTTTAACCAGGTAGGCTAGTTGAGAACAAGTTTTTATTTGCATCTGCGAACTGCGAATAAACAAGCGTACAGTCAATAACACAATAGAAAAAAATAAAGTCTATATTTAAGTCTATATATTGTAATACTGGGCTTGATTAAACATTTTGCCTCCTTTGCATTCAGACACAGTGCACCTGCTCACTAGATAATTTAACTATCTCTATCCAGGTTCCTCTTTATCTAGTAAGCTTAATGCAAAATGGAGGAGTAGCCACTTTGTCTAGGCACCAAGGGGCCATATTCAATCATTAATAATCTTTCTGTATCTAGCAGTCTGTTGTCCTGCCTGTGTGCAAATGGGCAATTGTGAGGTGAGGTTCACCTTTTTTGTAAAGCTGCTCCATTGATCAGATGACCACCATGCTGGAGAATGGAGACAGCCAGAAGGCCCGTTTCTACTCTGTGATTGCACCACTTGCAGCAACTTCAAGGTACAGTACTATTGATATGACCACATAACTTTAGGCCCAATCCATCCACAACAGATGTCACAGCTTTAGTTGTTGTCAGATTTACAAATTAAAGTAAAAAAGTTAGAAAACGAAGGGTATCTTCCAGAAGTCACATTTGGCCTGTCTAAGTTCACAGCCCGGTCTCATACACTAAACATAACATAGTAAACGAGGGACACTGTTTGGTATGGTTATATGAGAGGGAAGGTAAAGGCAAAAAACGAAAGGAGTCTGGTTGGTCGAGGTGGATAGGTAGGCATACAACGCAAATGTCTAGCAACCCAAAGAGTCCTATTTTTGTAACATATCATTTTGTAACATATCATACAAAATGGATGATGGACATCCAAAATAATACATTCCATGTGTAACATATGTGCCAAACGTAATATTTGATACTAATTTCAGTGTTCCGGATTTTTGTTTTCTATGTTACCTCTACCCTCACCTCAGGACCCATCAAGACCATGGCAGAGAGCTGTATGTCCACTCTCTATGTACCTACAGTATATTCTATATAGCAATATGCTCATAATAGGACGTTATATCTTTCCTAAAATACATTTGTTAATGTAATGATAATTTCACCATCATTATGTTCAGTAGGCCTATCTATTGTTTTCCAATTCCATTTCCAATACTAACATGTAATGCCAATTTGTTTGGAATAATCTTATGAATACTGTTTTTCTGGGGGGGTTTCAGTCTCTCTTACTTCCAAAGAAGAGGGTACGTTTTTCTTTATGAAGTTAACTCTACTATCATATGACAAATTAGTGACAGCAAATCCTTCGCTTTTAAAGTTGTTGACATCATTCTAACAGGAAGGTCAGAGTTGCTCAGATGGGCAGAAGCTTTTCCACTGGCTGTTGGTGTAATGTGTCATGTTGCTCCCTCTCCCCTTTGTGCACAGCGCTTTCTGGTGGCCAAGGGAGCAGCTTGGGTACGTCTGTTGGCCTGGGGATTGCTGTATCAGTTCTCATTGTGGTTGGTGTGTCTGCTCCACTGATGGCTGCAACCGGTTAAGCTAATGCCAGTGTCTAAGACTACCATGCCAAAGCCCTTTGGTCATCAGGAGATAGAGACATGACATGAGATTGACAGAGTAGCATTTCAATACTGGTAGAGGTGTGAAAGTAGTGTTCTCTTCTACTCACTCAACCGTGACTATCATTTTGGCGTTGTTTACGTTTCTTTGGCTCACTTGAGAAACTCTTTCGGGGGTGGTAACATGAATATTCTCATTGGTTTAAAGCCTTATGGCTCTCCTAGTTAATAACTGTGTTATACCCAGATAAAGCACTAAATAAACTTCAGTTAGTGCTAAATACGGCTGCTAGAATCCTGACAAGAACCAAAAAATCTGATCATATTACTCCAGTGCTAGCCTCCCTACACTGGCTTCCTGTTAAGGCAAGGGCGGATTTCAAGGTTAGACTGCTAACCTACAAAGCATTACATGGGCTTGCTCCTACCTATCTTTCCGATTTGGTCCTGCCGTACATACCTACACATACACTGCGGTCACAAGACGCAGACCTCCTAATTTTCCCTAGAATTTCTAAGCAAACAGCTGGAGGCAGGGCTTTCTCCTATAGAGCTCCATTTTTATGGAATGGTCTGCCTACCCATGTGAGAGACGCAGACTCAGTCTCAACCTTTAAGTCTTTACTGAAGACTCATCTCTTCAGTAGGTCATATGATTGAGTTTAGTCTGGCCCAGGAGTGTGAAGGTGAACGGAAAGGCTCTGGATCAACAAACCGCGCTTGCTGTCTCTGCCTGACCAGTTCCCCTCTCGCCACTGGGATTCTCTACCTCTAACCCTATTACAGGGGCTGAGTCACTGGCTTACTGGTGCTCTTCCATGCCGTCCCTAGGAGGGGTGCGTCACTTCCTGTCTGGGTTGGCGCCCCCCCTTGGGTTGTGTCGTGGCAGAGATCTTTGTGGGCCTTGTCTCAGGATGGAAAGTTGGTGGATAAAAAGATATCGCTCTAGTGGTGTGGGGGCTGTGCTTTGGCAAAGTGGGTGGGGTTATATCCTGCCTGTTTGGCCCTGTCCGGGGGTATCATCGGATGGGGCCAGAGTGTCTCCTGACCCCTCCTGTCTCAGCCTCCAGTATTTATGCTGCAGTAGTTTGTGTCAGGGGGCTAGGGTTAGTCTATTATTTCTGGAGTATTTATCCTGTCTTATCCGGTGTCCTGTGTGGATTTAAGTATGCTCTCTCTAATGCTCTGTTTCTTTCTTTCTTTCTCTCTCTTGGAGGACCTGAGCCCTGGGACCATGCCTCAGGACTACCTTGCATATTGACTCCTTGTTGTCCCCAGTCCACCTGGCCGTGCTGCTGCTCCAGTTTCAACTGTTATGTCTGCGTCTACGGAACCCTGACCTGTTCACCGGATGTGTTACCTGTCCCAGACCATCTGTTTTCAACTCTCTAGAGACAGCAGGAGGGGTAGAGATGCTCTCAATGATTTGCTATGAAAAGCCAACTGACATTTACTCCTGGGGTGCTGACTTGTTGCACCTTCGACAACTACTGTGATTATTATTATTTGACCATGCTGGTCATTTATGAACATTTGAACATCTTGTCCATATTCTGTTATAATCTCCACCCGGCACAGCCAGCCTGGTTCCTCTCTAGGTTTCTTCTTAGGTTTTGGCCTTTCTAGGGAGTTTTTCCTAGCCAACGTGCTTCTACACTTGCATTGCTTGCTGTTTGGGGTTTTAGGCTGAGTTTCTGTACAGCACTTTGATATATCAGCTGATTTAAGAAGGGCTATATAAATACATTTGATTTGATTTGATTTAACAAGTAGGATGAACCGTGACTATGGTAAACACAGATACTTGACTACTGACCCTGTAAGAAACCTAATCTTTAGTTGGATAGGCAACATGGACAGTGTAATGTGTATGTACAATCCAGAGCTGCATTTTAAAGTTGAATTCAAAACTTAATATTATTGTAATCTTGATTTTTGTTGCATGTTATATAGAATTAAAGATTAGTTGCAAATGACTGTACCTTGCAATCAAGTGATCTCAGATGCCATAAGGATGAGTGAAAATGATATGTGTACTTAAAAAAAAAATCTGTATTCCAGAAAGATTACTAAAAGTTAATGTTAAGATTAATTTTGTTGTTTAATTAAGTCATGACCTTTATATCCAAAGGAAGTGAGACTAAGGACTGCAAACTTTTCCTGTCTAAAATAGGACTTTTTCAAATAATATTACACGTATGACGACCTATAATTTTCTGACGACCTAGAATTCTTGTATCATGGATACTCAGGTGGGTTTCTGTTGCTTTACTTCTGGATTGATGCTTAAAAACTTGTACCGAATCTCTTCGTTGTCTGAGGAGGAGTAGGAAGGATCCGACCAATATGCAGCGTGGTAAGTGTCCATGTTAATTTATTTGACTGAACACACAAAACCAAAATAACAAAGTGAAAGTAAGAAACTAAACAGTTCTGTCAGGTGAATACACAAAACAGAAAACAACTACCCACAAATCATAGTGGGAACACAGGCTACCTAAGTATGGTTCTCAATCAGAGACAACGATTGACAGCTGCCTCTGATTGGGAACCATACTAGGCCAAAAGCAGAAATACAAAACACATCAAATGCCCACCCCAACTCACGCCCTGACCACACTAAAACAGAGACATAAAAAAGGAACTAAGGTCAGGATGTGACAATGGCTTAGATCCCGCTAACGGGATCGATATGACAACAGCCAGTGAAAGTGCAGGGCGCCAAATTCAAAACAACAGAAATCTCATTATTAAAATTCCTCAAACATACAACTATTTTACACCATTTTAAAGATAAACTTGTTGTTAATCCCACCACAGTGTCCGATTTCAAAAAAGCTTTATGACGAAAGCACACCAAACGATTATGTTAGGTCTGCACCTAGTCACAAAAACACAGCCATTTTTCCAGCCAAAGAGAGTAGTCACAAAAAGCAGAAATAGAGATAAAATGAATCCCTAACCTTTGATGATCTTCATCAGATGACACTTATAGGACTTCATGTTACTCAATACATGTATATTTTGTTCGATAAAGTTCATATTTATATCCAAAAATCTCAGTTTACATTGGCGCGTTACGTTCAGTAATGTTTTGCTTCCAAAACATCCAGTGATTTTGCAGAGAGCCACATCAATTTACAGAAATACTCATCATAAATGTTGATGAAAATACAAGTGTTATGCATGGAACTTTAGATAAACTTCTCTTTAATGCAACCGCTGTGTCAGATTTTTTTTAAACTTTACGGAAAAAGCATAATCTGAGAACGACCCTCAGAGCCCAATTCAGACAGAGAAATATTTGCCATTTTGGAGTCAACAGAAGTTAGAAATAACACCATAAATATTCACCTACCTTTGATGATCTTCATCAGAAGGCACTCCCAGGAATCCCAGTTCGACAATAAATGACTGATTTGTTCCATAAAGTTCCATAAAGTCCATCATTTATGTCCAAATAGCCACTTATTGTTAGCGTGTTCAGCCCAGTAATGCATCTTCATGAGGCGCAAGCACTTCGTCCAGACAAAAACTCGAAAAGTTCCATTACAGGTAGTATCAACAAGTCAAACGATGTATGGAATCAATATTTAGGATGTTTATAACATAAAACATCAATAAGCTTCCAACCAGAGAATTCCTATGTCTGAAGAAAAGCACTGGAACTGAGACACTCTGCCAGACCACTGACTCAAACAGGTCTCATGAGCCCCTCCTTTATAGTAGAATCCTCATTCAAGTTTCTAAAGAAAGTGACATCTAGTGGAAGCCATAGGAAGTGCAACTTTATCCATATCCCACTGTGTATTCGGTAGACAAAGCTTTGAAAAACTACAAACCTCAGATGTCCCACTTCCTGGTTGGATTTTTCTCAGGTTTTCACCTGCCATATGAGTTCTGTTATACTCACAGACATCATTCAAACAGTTTTAGAAACGTCAGAGTGTTTTCTATCCAATACTAATAATAATATGCATATATTAGCATCTGGGACAGAGTAGGAGGCAGTTCACTCTGGGCACACTATTCATCCAAAAGTGAAAATGCTGCCCCCTGTCCCAAAAGAGTTAATGGAACCGCTGTGTCAGACTTCAAAAAAGCTTTACCGAAAAAGCACACCATGCAATAATCTGAGTACAGTGCTCAGACAACAAAACAAGCCATACAGATATCCGCCATCTTGTGGAGTCAGCAGAAGTCAGAAATAGCATTATAAATATTCATTTACCTTTGATGATCTTCATCAGAATGCACTCCCAGGAATTCCAGTTCCACAATAAATGTTTGATTTGTTCGATAAAGTCCATCATTTATGTCCAAATACCTATTTTTTGTTCGGGCGTTTAGTACAAAATCCAAACTCACGAGGCGCGGGTAAGTCCAGGCGAAAGTTCAGACTAAAAGTCATATTACAGTTCGTAGAAACATGGCAAACGAAGTATAGAATCAATCTTTAAGATGTTTTTAGCATAAATCTTCGATAATGTTTCAACCCGGAGAATTCCTTTGTCTGTAGAAATGCAATGGAACAGAGTTAACTCTCACATGAGCGTGCGTGATCAGCTCATGGCACTCTGGCAGAGCCCTGACTCAATCAGCTCTCATTCCCCCCTCCTTCACAGTAGAAGCATCAAACAAGGTTCTAAAGACTGTTGACATCTATTGGATGCATTAGGAAGTGCAATATAACCACATAGACACTGTATATTCGATAGGCAATGACTTGAAAAACTACAAACCTCAGATTTCCCACTTCCTGGTTGGATTTTTTCTCAGGTATTTGCCTGCCATATGAGTTCTGTTATACTCAAAGACATCATTCAAACAGTTTTAGTTACTTCAGAGTGTTATCTATCCAAATATACTAATAATATGCATATATTCGCAACTGGGCCTGAGTACCAGGCAGTTTACTCTGGGCACCTTATTCATCCAAGATACTCAATACTGCCCCCAGCCATAAGAAGTTAACATCTATGTTGTGGAAACAGTTATCTGAAACCTTTGTATATTTCCAAGAAGTGAATGGTTTTAGTTGTGTATATACACTACACCGCCAAAAGTATGTAGACACATGAAAGTATGTAGATCTTCAAATTAGTGGATTCAGCTATTTCAGCCACATCTGTTCTTAACAGGTGTATAAAATTGAGCTTACAGCCATGCAATCTCCATAGCAAAAACAACATGGCACCGTCATAGGATGCCATCTTTCCAACAAGTCAGTTTGTCAAATTTCTACCCTGCTAGGGTCAACTGTAAGCAATGTTATTATGAAGTGGAAGGTGTAGGAGCAATAACGTCTCAGCCACAAAGTGGTAGGCCACACAAGCTCACAGAACAGTACCGTGGAGTGCGTTCTCACTACCGAGTTCAAAACAGCCTCTGGAAGCAACATCAGCACAAGAACCGTTCGTCTGGAGCTTCATGAAATGGGTTTCCATGGTCAATCAGCCGCACACAAGCCTAAGGTCATCATGCGCAATCCAAGCATCGGCTGGAGTGGTGTAAAGCTCGCCTCCATTGGACTCTGGAGCTGTGGAAACGCGTTCTCTGGAGTGGTGAATCACGCTTCACCATCTGCCAGACGGATGAATCTGGGTTTGGCGGATGCCAGAAGAATACTACCTGCCCCAATGCACAGTGCCAACTGTAAAGTTTGGTGGTGGAGGAATAATGGTATGGGGCTGTTTTTCATGTTCCAGGCTAGGCCCCTTAGTTCAAGTAAAGGGAAATCGTAATGCTACAGCATACAATGACATTCTAGACAATTCTGTGCTTCCAACTTTGTGGCAACAGTTTGTGGAAGGCCCTTTCCTGTTTCAGCATGACAATGCCCCTGTGCACAAAGCAATGTCCATACAGAGATGGTTTGATGAGATTGGTGTGGAAGAACTTGACTGGCCTGCACAGAGCCCTGGCCTCAACCCCATCAAATACCTTTGGGATAAATTGGAACAGGCTAGGCTACTCTACTTGAAGCCAGAGATGCTTGTCTTGTTGCAGAGTTGTTGCCAGTTCTATTTCATGTGAATATCAGAAAACAAATGAAAATTCTGTTAATTGAAACGTTCAAAACTCACTCAAAATGATTGCCAATAACAAATGGACCTCCTCCGACTGGGTTGAAATGGAACTGACCCTAATCCAATTTGTAATTGAAAAATGGAGGGCGACAAAATAAATGGAGAAATTAAAGAGCCTATTTGATGGAATGTAAACACAGACTGCCTTTTCATTACCATACAGTAAACATTTGGTAGATTTGTTCATCTGTCATAGGATGATTTTCCTTCTAAGTACAGTACAGTACATGCTGTTCTTCCAGCATCTTCCCACTAGAGGGTATCTAACCACCAATTTCAGTTTTTCAGCATAGTGTTAATGTTGGTGAGTCTATGATTTACTACTACTCTAACAAACGAAGGATATAGTGATAGAGAGGAGTCGTCAAAGATAAGCTTGTGCTCTCTGCAATGCAGTGGTAGGGAGTGCCTTTATTGTTTAACTGGCCCTCCAGTAAATTAGAGCACTTACAGTGCCTTTGGAAAGTCTTCAGACCCCTTGACTTTTTCCACATTTTGTTATGTGCCTTATTCTAAAATGAATTAAATAAAAACAAATCCTCAGCAATCTACACACAATACCTCATAATGACAATGCGAAAAAAGGTTTTTGGAAATTTTGGGGGGAGGGACTTGGTCAGGGAGGTGACCAAGAACCCAATGGTCAATCTGACAGAGCTCCAGAGTTCCTCTGTGGAGATGGGAGAAACTTCCAGAAGGACAACCATCTCTGCATCACTCCACCAATCAGGCCTTTATGGTAGAGTCGCCAGACTGAAGCCTCTCCTCAGTAAATGGCACATGACAGCCCGCTTGGAGTTTGGCAAAAGGCACCTAAAGACTCTCAGACCATGAGTAGCAAGATGCTCTGTTCTGATGAAACCAAGATTGATTTCTTTGGCCTGAATGCCAAGCTTCACGTCTGGAGGAAACCTGGCACCATTCCTACGGTGCGTGGGGGTGGCAGCATCATGCTGTGGGGATGTTTTTCAGTGGTACGGACTGGGAGACTAGTCAGGATCGAGGCAAAGTTGAAAGGAGCAAAGTACAGAGAGATCCTTGTTGAAAACCTGCTCCAGAGTGCTCAGGACCTCAGACTGGGGCGAAGTTTCACCTTCCAACAGGACAACGACCCTAAGCACACAGCCAAGACAATGCAGGAGTGGCTTTGGAACAAGTCTCTGAATGTCCTTGAGTGGCCCAGCCAGAGCCAGGACTTGAACCTGATCGAACATCTCTGGAGAGACCTGAAAATAGCTGTGAAACAATGCTCCCCATCCAACCTGACAGAATTTGAGAGGATCTGCAGAGATGAATGGGAGAAACTCCCCAAATACAGGTGTGCCAAGCTTGTAGCGTCATACCCAAGAAGACTCGAGGCTGTAATTGCTGCCAAAGGTGCTTCAGGAAAGGATCTGAATACTTATATAAAAAAAATATCAATAATTTAGCAAACATTTCTAAAAATCTGTTTTTGCTTTGTCATTACAGGGTATTGTGTAAAGATTGAGGAGGCGAAAAAACAATTTAATACATTTTAGAATAAGGCTGTAACCTAATAGAATATGGAAAAAGTCAAGGGGTCTGAATACTTTCCAAAGGCACTGTATATCATGATTTGCTAGTGATGTCTCTTCAAAGTAATCTTAGCACCATATTCTTGACAGGTAAAGTGAGTGGTCTGGCTTTGTTTGATAATGGTGCCCTAAAAAATACAAGGTGAATATGTTGTGTGACCTTATGAAAAGTGATCTGCCTGAAATAGGGGGGAAAGGTCGAGGCACTGTCCTTAGCCTTTTAAGTAGGCCATATAACAAACTGTGACAGGATGACCCATTTTGAAACAGCAGAAGATAAATCAGTTGTGTAAGTAATCTCCGTAATGATTTGTGTAATTGTGTGTTAGGTATAAATCTCTCCTCTCTTTATAAGGGCTTCTTTATAGGTGAATTAAAATAACAAGGACAGGCGTGTGCTTCTCTAATAGTGTGGATATTAGCCTTTAGCTACAGATGGTTCTCTAAAATGTTAATACTCTGGATCTAGTCTGGGGAGTGGTTGGTTTGGAACTCTGTGTTCTGTTTGGTTGCTCTGCTTCTGTTGCTACTGTATTTATCTGGGCCTAACTTGACAGGCCAGATGGAACACATGACCATTACAGTAACACAATAATGCATGCTCATGATGTGATTTGTTTTAGGTAAGTGCCTGTTAGTATTGTTGGGGAAACCAGCTGCCTGCAACCAGTGCCTTGCCTTCCACAGATTCGTGTTGCTTTATATACAGTACCGAATATAAATAAATCATGCATTCAGTTGAGATTGAATTTTTCCAATGTGGGAGAAAATCTTATGTGGTTTTAGAGTATACACCTTTTTTGAGCCACACTCACCACAGAATGATGGCTTACCACAGAATGACAGAAACAAGAAACAATCACTATCTCAAGAGCTGTCTCACTGGGCACAGACTTCAATTCAACATCTATTTCACATCTGTTCCACGTCATTTCATTGAAATGACGTGGAAACCATGTTGATTCAACCAATGTGTGCCCAGTGGGGTGAGACTAATGAATCTATTGATCCGGCTTTAAGTATAGGAGGACAAGGCGAGACCCAAATGCAGACACAGGAGGCAGATGGATGAGCTCCGATATTTATTAAACCAAAAGGGGTAGGTAAAAGGCAGGTTGGGGATAGGCGAGAGTTCATAAACCAGGCCAGAGTCCAAACAGTACCAGGGGATAGGCAGGGTCGAGGTCAGGACAGGCAGGGGTTCAGTGAACAGGTCTGAGTCCAAACAGTACAAAGGGATAGGCAGGCTCGAGGTCAGAACAGTTAGAGTGGTCAGGCAGGCGGATTCAGTGTCAGGACAGGCAAGCATCAAAACCAGGAGGGCTAGGAAAAAAACAGAGACTGGGAAAAATAGAAGCTAGGAGAAACGCTGGTTGACCTGGCAAATCAAGATGAACTAGCACAGAAACAGGAAACACAGGGATAAATACACCTGAGACTAATGGAGAAAAGAGGAGACACCTGGAGGTGGGTGGAGACAATCACCAAGACAGGTGAAACAGATCAGTGTGTGACATTAAGGGTAATATTACACTGATTCAGCTGTACATTATTTTGGGGATTCTATTGCTGAGCAACTGTTTACAGGGCACTGTGTTAGAATTGGTCAGACAGGACAAGTATGAAGGATTGATAGACCTGGCCTACTGTAAATTCAGGTCAGCCATATGAAGAGTGAGAGTCTATCAATTTCACGTATTAAATCAACAAAGCCTTCTCTTTCTTTCTTTACAGACACATCGCTCTGTCTGTCATAGAGCTCTCATAGAGTGTTAATGTTGGCATGGATACCAGGCAGGTAAACTGCATGGCCCTTAGAACAGATATGACCAGCTGAAGATGCATTAGATGACACATTAGATGTAGCCCCAGAGACACTAGTACACCAGATTTGAAAGAGGATTGGGTGTGTGCACAATCATGCATGTATGTATGTATTTGTGCATATGTGCTCACATGTCACACACATGTGTGTGTGACTGACATCGCTTTCAAAGAGAAACCTGACCAGTTGCTCTGCAGGTCACCGTGGGCATCTCTTTAGATACAAAGCCTAGACTCACAAATACATGTTTTAACCAGGATAAGTGTTAGAAGATAAAGGCAGAAAGTTTATGGTAATGCAAAGGTGATTTCTAATCTTCTGACCCAAGCACCTGGTTTAGATTTGGAATTTCTCAAATTGTCTCCCTATTTTCAGCAGGTATGTGGATATGAGACAACAAGAGGGTTGGGTCTGGCTCTGTCTTTATGCAAACAGTACAGCAGACAAAGAAAGACAAAAGTATGTCAAATCCCCCCAAAAGGAGGGGTAATACTACTTTCGAGGAATAACCTTGCTTGTCTTCTTGACCGCTACACATACGTATTACACATATTTTACTAGACTATTATAAAACTATAGGTAGACTATTATAAAACTATAGGTACCTACAGAAGAGTAGAGTAAAGAAAACCCCTGTGGAATTTCTAGGTGAAGTGGTGGCCACCCAAGAAACAGGATTTGAGTGTTCGATTCACAACTGATCAGGAGTCCACCAAGCCCCCCTTTAAAGCATGGTGAAGCTCATCTATTGACTCTGGTTTGAGACTTTTACTTATTTCAGAATAAACTTGAACAGCATTGATCTCTTCCTCTCTCTCTCTATGAAATTCATTCCCCTGTTCCCATCTTGATATCCCATATAGTCTTAAATACATCTTCTGAAATGGGTAAGATCATCATCACCCTGACCTGCTTCATCTTAACATATTTGTCAAGCAAGCCACCATTCTCTCAACATTGGGCCCTTGTTAATGATTGATGCGACACCTCTTAATGTGATGGATGAAGCCCCCGCTGCATGCCGGGATAGGGGGCAGAAGGCTCCTCTTGTCTACTCTGTGAGTGGAAGTGAAGGGAACACGCCTTGTGTCTGTCTCTCATGGAACAAAGGCACATTTAATTTAAACTCCATCAATAATGCACAGCCAGGCAGACAGAAAGCAGGGAGGGGCTAAGGCAGAGAGGGGGCTGAGGGAGTGGGGGAGCACTGAAGAGCACCAACCTTAATTTGATAGAAGCAACATTTTCTTAAGAATGTATTTGTCAGATATGCACACAGGAAAGTCTTAGCTTTTGCTTTATCAACACTCACGGCTCATGGCTTTTACAAAAACATATGTTTCCTTTTAAAAGATTCTGGTGCATCCCTTACAACCTCCTAAGTGGTCATATTGTCAGCAAAAGGGAAGTATGTAGAACAGATACAGTGCTGACATTGTCAAGCCAGCACATATATTATGGCAGACCCCTGATTTTGCAATCACAGAGTTAGTAGTCAACAGACTTGGGGGCAGAGAGTGGAGTAGGGAGGATGGGAGGGGGAGTGGTTGAAAGGAAATGTTGTGTGGTGCAATCAGCAGAGAGTAGAGAGTGGGACCATTAGTGTGGAGTGTGTGGCTGGCTGTCTCCCTGCAACCACACCTACTCTACTCTACTGGAGGAACGCATGCCCACTTAGCCCTGCTGACCCAACACTAATGCAGTCTACAGGGGGGCGTAGGGGGAGGTAGGCCAGTCACCCCCACATGGCATTATCAGAGACACCCTTGGTGCACTCACACAACACAAATGCCCTCTGACACTCAGAGATGGGTGAATGTGCACAAGTCCCCGTGTGAGCCGCTGGGAGACCTGAGGGGCAGGATCACCTTTCATAATTCATGGAGGGAGCCAGACATCCCCAAACTGGGGGCAGACTGCCTGGGGTGTGGGCCTGCTAAGCTAAACCAACCTGTTTCATTATGCATATGGTACATAGCATACTGTGACCCAAACTCACAGACAGACAGACAGACAGACAGACAGACAGACAGACAGACAGACAGACAGACAGACAGACAGACAGACAGACAGACAGACAGACAGACAGACAGACAGACAGACAGACAGACAGACAGACAGACAGACAGACAGACAGACAGACAGACTGCATTTATTGTATCCGGGTATTATTATTTATTTTTTTAACTCTGTTTATTAAGTTTTACACACACACAGACAAGACAACACAAAGCCATATAAATAATATACTCAACTAGAATAAAAATACAAATAAAAATACAAATAAAAAAATAGCTTTAAAGATACCATACTTTAGACAAGTTAAACACACCAGGCAGAAGGCTACAAAGGTTAAAGGGCAATCTATAGTACAGGGACAGAGCAAACACCTCACCATTGTTCCTGTAAACTGTCAAGGGATAAGGGTGGAGAAATGCAACCACTCACAGACAGTCATGGCCACAGACCGACCATCCACTGGACCAAAAATAAAGTTTACAATGCTTTAAAATTAAAATTAAATAGAATGATTATTCATGTAGGCATGAACAAAATGTAAAAATAACTGGGAAAAACAAGCTCACACTTCAGTCTCTGCCCGGGCAAGATGAACAAGGCATCTGCGGGTCACAATCAATAAGCACATGGACCTTAATGCCCCCCAGCAAAAACACAGAGAGAAGCTCCTCCAACCCTTAAGTCACAGGGGGGTCAAATACAGACTTATTTTAGTTTTAATTGGAATGCCATCAGAGGATGGACTGTTTAAAGTAAGACCGGAATGGAGCCCAAGCCTCATTAAACAGTTTGGGGTTCCCACGTGAATTTAATAGAATTTTTTCTAGTTTCAGAGAGCACAACACATCTCTCACCCAATATTTATAAGATGGGGGAGCTGCCATCTTCCAGTTCTGTAGTATTAGCCGTCTAGCTAAAAGAGTTGTATAAGCAACAGTGGCTGACTGGATTCTTGATAGGGGGGTACCCATGGGCAGTACTCCAAAAAGGGCTGTAAGGGGACACGTAGGTATGCTTTGAGAGACTCCCATATGGTAGAGCAGGACATACCTGGTGTTGAATTAATTTCTAGGAATAAGGTGATTTCAGAAGAAATGAAATTGACAAACTCCTCATCTGAGAGTAAAATGGGGTTGAGACGCCATTGATAACACATAGGAGGTCGCTGGGGAAACTCTAGTTCAAGCACTAATGGTGAATGGTCAGAAATAACAATACTCTCGTAAGTACAGTGGGGCAAAAAAGTATTTAGGTTGCCACCAATTGTGCAAGTTCTTCTACTTAAAAAGATGAGGGAGGCCTGTACTTTTCATCATAGGTACACTTCAACTATGACAGACAATATGAGAAAAAAAATCCAGAAAATCACATTGTAGAATTTTTAATGAATTTATTTGCAAATTATGGTGGAAAATAAGTATTTGGTCAAGAACAAAAGTTAAAGATAAGGCTGACTACTGCCCCCTTTGGAGGAATTGCGTGCCCATAGTAAACAGAAAAAAAATCTGTCAAAAATTGCTAATATATGCATATAATAATTATTATTGAATAGACAACACTCTAAAGCTTCTAAAACCGTTCAAATTATGTCTGTATGTAAAGCAGAACTCTCAGGGCAGCCATTCTCCCAAACTCTCTCTTGCCATCATGAAAGTTGGGCCAACTTTGACGTCATCGCCCCCACCCTTCCCAACCAGCTACGGATCTGGGAACAGTTCCTATCTCTTCAGCGCGATGTCCCATTTCAGTGGGGCCTCTCATTGTGAGAATCGCGCGCTCCCTCGAGTTTTGGCGGGCTGAAACCTCCGGGTCACGCGAAAATACATGTACTTTCATGCGCGCATCGGGTCCGGAGCTCTCTTTCTTCCAGGATTGACCAAACGATGTAGGTTTGTCTGTTCGAGCTAAGGATTGTTTTGCATGTTTAGAACATGCTAAAGTTTGATTCTGCACTTAGTTTGACCACTTTAGTCGACATATAATATGTAATTTTGAAGTTTAGATGCGCATCCACTAGAATTTTGGCTGCATTTCAACTGGAATTTGTCGTGTTTGATAACCTAAAGACACAGACTTGAAAACCAAACGCAGTTTTTGGTAAGTATAACTCCTTCCACGTCTTCTGATCGAAGAACATCAAAGGTAAGGGAATATTTATGTGTTAATTATGGGTTTATGTGGACTCTGAGATAGAGGAGACATAATGCTAATTTCTGAGCGCCGTCTCATATTATAGCCTAGTGAACGAATTCTGTAACGTTAAAAATAAATGTAACACAGCGGTTGCATTAAGGAGTGTATCTTTCTAACTATATGTAGAACATGTATATTTAGTAAAAGTTTATGATGTGTATTGCTTGTTATCTGACGTTATCTGCCGGGGCTATCATCATTTCTCAGGACATTTGAGTAGCATTTTTTGAACATGGCGTCATTGTAAACAGAGATTTATGGATATAAATGGCATATTATTGAAAAAAACATAAATGTACTGTGTAACATGTCCTATTACTGTCATCTGATGAAGATTTTCAAAAGGTTAGTGAATTATTTTTCTTTTAATCCTGCGGTTGTTGATTGCATTTTTTGGCTATTCAAATGAGCTGTGTCTTTGGTGGTGGTTTGACATAAATATGTGCTATGTTTTCGCCGTAAAACATTTTAGAAATCTGACTTGCTGGCTAGATGAACAAGGTGTTTATCTTTCATTTGAGCTATTGGACTTGTTAATGTGTGGAGGTTAAATATTTCTAAGAATATTTTTGCATTCCGTGCGCCACCGTTCCAGCTGAACGTGGGAGGGTTCGTTCCCAAAAGGGAACCCTATCCCGTCAACAGGTACAGCCACCACTAACATTGAGTGGCTGCTGCCAACACACTGACTCAACTCCAGCCACTTTAATAATGGGAATTGATGTAAAATATATCACTAGCCACTTTAAACAATGCTATTTAATATAATGTTTACATACCCTACATTATTTATCTCATATGTATACGTATATACTGTACTCTATATCATCTACTGCATCTTTATGTAATACATGTATCACTAGCCACTTTAAACTATGCCACTCTGTTTACATACTCATCTCTAATGTATATACTGTACTCGATACCATCTACTGCATCTTGCCTATGGCACTCTGTACCATCACTCATTCATATATCTTTATGTACATATTCTTTATCCCTTTACACTTGTGTGTATAAGGTAGTAGGTTTGGAATTGTTAGTTAGATTACTCGTTGGTTATTACTGCATTGTCGGAACTAGAAGCACAAGCATTTCGCTACACTCGCATTAACATCTGCTAACCATGTGTATGTGACAAATAAATTTGATTTGAACTGTTTTCTACCCCTCTTGTTTTGGCAAGTGTTTATGCTCCCAATTGGGATGACACAAGTTTCATTTCTTCCTTTCTGTCTGCTATTCCCAATTTAGATTCTCATTTGTTGATTTTAGGAGGGGATTTCAACTGTAAAATGTCCCCAGTTCTTGACAAGTCCTCACAAACAAATACAGGCCCATCTAAATGTGCCTGACTTATTCAACCCTTTCTTCAGAAATATGCTATGTTTGAGGCCTGGCGTTTCCTACATCCTACAGATAGACAGTATTCCTTTTATTCTTATGTTCATCATACATACTCCCAGATTGATTACTACTTTTTGGACAAAAAACTTCTGCCTAACCTTTGGCAGTGTACAGTGGGGCAAAAAAGTATTTAGTCAGCCACCAATTGTGCAAGTTCTCCCACTTAAAAAGATGAGAGAGGCCTGTAATTGTCATCATAGGTACACTTCAACTATGACAGACAAGATGAGAAAAAGAAATCTAGAAAATCACATTGTAGGATTTTTAATGAATTTATTTGCAAATTATGGTGGAAAATAAGTATTTGGTCACCTACAAACAAGCAAGATTTCTGGCTCTCACAGACCTGTAACTTCTTCTTTAAGAGGTTCCTCTGTCCTCCACTCGTTACCTGTATTAATGGCACCTGTTTGAACTTGTTATCAATATAAAAGACACATGTCCACAACCTCAAACAGTCACACTCCAAACTCCACTATGGCCAAGACGAAAGAGCTGTCAAAGGACACCAGAAACAAAATTGTAGACCTGCACCAGGCTGGGAAGACTGAATCTGCAATAGGTAAGCAGCTTGGTTTGAAGAAATCAACTGTGGGAGCAATTATTAGGAAATGGAAGACATACAAGACCACTGATAATCTCCCTCGATCTGGGGCTCCATGCAAGATCTCACCCCGTGGGGTCAAAATGATCACAAGACCGGTGAGCAAAAATTCAAGAACCACACGGGGGGACCTAGTGAATGACCTGCAGAGAGCTGGGACCAAAGCCTACCATCAGTAACACACTACGCCGCCAGGGACTCAAATCCTGCAGTGCAAGACGTGTCCCCCTGCTTAAGCCAGTACATGTCCAGGCCCGTCTGAAGTTTGCTAGAGAGCATTTGGATGATCCAGAAGAAGATTGGGAGAATGTCATATGGTCAGATGAAACCAAAATATAACTTTTGGGTAAACATTCAACTCGTCGTGTTTGGAGGACAAAGAATGCTGAGTTGCATCCAAAGAACACCATACCTACTGTGAAGCATGGGGGTGGAAACATCATGCTTTGGGGCTGTTTTTCTGTAAAGGGACCAGGACGACTGATCCGTGTAAAGGAAATAATGAATGGGGCCATGTATCGTGAGATTTTGAGCGAAAACCTCCTTCCATCAGCAAGGGCATTGAAGATGAAACATGGCTGGGTCTTTCAGCATGACAATGATCTCAAACACACCGAAGGAGTGGCTTCGTAAGAAGCATTTCAAAGTCCTGGAGTGGCCTAGCCAGTCTCCAGATCTCAACCCCATAGAAAATCTTTGGAGGGAGTTGAAAGTCTGTGTTGCCCAGCAACAGCCCCAAAACATCACTGCTCTAGAGGAGATCTGCATGGAGGAATGGGCCAAAATACCAGAAACATTGTGTGAAAACCTTGTGAAGACTTACAGAAAACGTTTGACCTCTGTCATTGCCAACAAAGGGTATAAAACAAAGTATTGAGACAAACTTTTGTTCTTGACCAAATACTTATTTTCCACCATAATTTGCAAATAAATTCATTAAAAATTCTACAATGTGATTTTCTGGATTTTTTTTCTCATTTTGTCTGTCATAGTTGAAGTGTACCTATGATGAAAATTACAGGCCTCTCTCATCTTTTTAACAGTCTGGTGGCCTTGAGATAGAAGCTGTTTTTCAGTCTCTCGGTCCCAGCTTTGGTTCACCGGTTACTATGACGTATCGTCCCTTAGCAATAACCTCAGAAGCTACAAAGGAAGTAGCTTTATCAACCAGAATAGCAGCACCTCTTGATTTACTATGAAAGTTTGAGTGGAACACTTGACCAACCCAGTCCTTACGCATCTTAAAATGCTCACCAGTCCTCAAGTGAGTCTCTTGTAGAAATGCAATATTTGCATTCAAACCCTTTAAGTGTGTCAACACCCTCTTACGCTTCACCGGGTTATTAACCCCTTTGGTGTTCCATGAAATGTACTTGATCGCATTATTTCAGCCCCTCTGGGCATTCCCGTTATTCAACCCTGTCATTAGAGCATAGAATGGAAAAGCAATGAGCGCCCAAAACCCCCAGAATAACTTGTCTCAGAGTAATAATGTACGGTGGTAGATGTTTGGAAAAAGTACAGAAAAAAAAACTAAAAAGACAGAATGACAACATTAGAACTGAACAATTCAGTCAGGAAATCAGGAAATCATAGTAAGACAATCAAAAATAATAGTAATTATAATAGCAGTCTAGTTGACGCTGAGATATCTTACAACCAATACCAAAAAACTATGTGTGCGCAACATTGAACGTTTGCTGGGCATAAATGACGCTCAAAACTTTTAAAATTGAAGTGAGACCCCAAAAACCGTGTAGCCTCGGGAGACATTTACAGTTTACTGGGTCAATGCAAACGGATGCAGTAAACAAATAACCAAAAATATTTTGAGTCACTGAGACACGGTGTAAACAAACTGAATAGGTGAGCGAGACAGCCTAGAAACACAGGAGTTAAGTAAAACCTTAATACAATTAAATTAAAATGACTGAATGCTTGTAAGGCACGCACACCAGATGATCAAAACATTAGATCACATCAAATAAGCCTGAATGGGTTCGCCAACTATACAAGACTAGCCTGTTATATCTAAACATAATTGTACCACAGGTGGGTTACTTACTATCCACAGTTCGCAAGAAACAGTTGCTGAACTGTGAGCATGTTCAAGACTTCTTGATGTGACGTTGAATGTGAGCCATAGCCTCATCCGGAGATTCAAATGTGTAGTCTTTACCCTCATGAGATAGCCATAAACAGGCCGGGAATCGCAGTCCATACTTCACACTTGGATGGTCCCGAAGTACTCGTTTGGCCTCTCCGAAAGCTGCGCGCTGCCTGGAAACAGTGGGGGAGTAGTCCTGGTAGATGGAGAAGCTCTGTCCTTGAAAGCTCAGAGTGGTATTGTGGGCTCGTCGGAGGATCTCCATCTTCTCATGAAAAAAGTGCACTCAAAGAATTATGTCACGGAGCTTCTCCCCATCCCGGGGCTTTGGGCGCAGCGACCGGTGGGCTCGATCAATCAGGGGCTTTTCTAAGGCAAGAACATCCTTCAGCAGCCCTGAAACGAAATCCGTGGCGTGATGCATTTCCGCTGACTCTGGGACCGATACAAGTCTCAGATTATTGCGGCGAGAGAATCCCTCTAAACTCACACAGCTGTCCGTCACCTTTTTCAAATCCGCAGCTAGGCGTTTAACTTCAGCCTCCAGGGATATAGTTAAGTCGGAGACATTAGTAGCGGAGGTCTCCAGTGCTGCAATCGTTGTAGTGTGTGACGCAGTTGTTGTTTTGAGTGATGTGATTGCTGGCACAGTCTCGTTCCACAGGGTGGTTAAATCTGCTTTTAAAGTATCAGAAACCTCCTGTATTCTGGCCTCAATCGTAGCAACCACCTCTGTTTTCATTTCAACTATCTCTGTGCGTAGTAGTTTGATGGCCTCGAGAATGTTCATTTCAGCGCCGCCAGGCCAAGCCGCACCCCCGGGTAAAGTGTTCGTCCCCGGGCCCTCAGACTCAGGAGAGAGCGGTGATGAGAGTGGGTCTTGTAGGCCGGGTTTTCTCAAAGTCATGCTTTTGGCCTTGTGTTTGGTCGGCATGCTGACATTCGGAAGCAAAGTAGTCTTGGTTTTTACGGAAAGGGATCACCAAATTAATACTGTAAATAAATACGGTTCTGCTGCAAAATTCACATAAACTTTAAGAATACCACGGGAGCAAAAGGAAAACACGTCAGTCGCACATGGCGTCCCTCCTATCCCCCCATATCTCGTATCCGGGTATTTTAACAAAGCTAACCTGAGAACAAGATTTCCTAAATTCTATCAGCATATCGAATGCGCGACACGGGCTGCTTGAATTCTGTATCATTGCTACTCATACCGCTCCAATAGGTCCACTGACGAAACAATCATCATCATACTGCACACTGCCCTAACCCATCTGGACTAGAGGAATACCTATGTAAGAATGCTGTTCATTGACTACAACTCAGCATTTAATACCATAGTACCCTCCAAACTTGTCAAACATAGTACCCTACAAACTTGTCATTAAGCTCGAGACCCTGGGTCTCGACCCCGCCCCGTGCAACTGGGTGCTGGACTTTCTGATGGGCCGCCCCCAGGTGGTGAAGGTAGGAAACAACATCTCCACACCACTGATCCTCAACACTGGGGCCCCACAAGGGTGCGTTCTCAGCCCTCTCCTGTACTCCCTGTTCACCCATGACTGCGTGGCCATGCACGCCTCCAACTCAATCATCAAGTTTGCAGACGACACTACAGTGGTAGGCTTGATTACCAACAACGACGAGACGGCCTACAGGGAGGAGGTGATGACCCTCGGAGTGTGATATCTGGAAAATAACCTCTTACTCAACGTCAACAAAACAAAGGAGATGATCGTGGACTTCAGGAAACAGCAGAGGGAGCACCCCCCCAATCCACATTGACAGGATAGTAGTGGAGAAGGTGGCATACGTTCCTCGGCATACACATCACGGACAAACTGAAATGGTCCACCCACACAGACAGCGTGGTGAAGAACCTCAGGAGGCTGAAGAAATTTGGCTTGTCACCTAAAACACTCAAAAACCTTTACAGATGCACAATCGACAGCATCCTGTCGGGCTGTATCACCGCTTGGTAAGGCAACTGCACCGCCCTCAACCGCAAGGCGGTCTGCACAACACATCATCGGGGGCAAACTACCTGCCCTCCAGGACACCTACTTCATCCGATGTCACAGGAGGCCAAAAAGATCAACAAGGACAACAACCACAGCCTGTTCTCCCCGCTATCATCCAAGGCAAGGTCAGTACAGGTGCATCAAAGCTGGGACTGAGAGACTGAAAAACAGCTTCTATCTCAAGGCCATCAGACTGTTAAACAGCCATCACTAACATAGAAAGGCTGCTGTCAACATACAGACTCAAATCTCTGGCCACTTCAATAAATTGACTTAATAAAGGTATCACTAGTCACCTTAAATAACACCACTTTAATAATGTTTACATATCCTACATTACTCATCTCATATGTATATACTGTTCTATACCATCTACTGCATCTTGCCTATGCCTGTCATTAGTCACTTTAAATAATGCCACTTTAATGTTTACATATCCTACATCACTCATCTCATATGTATATCCTGCTCTATCCTGCAATTTGTACTTCCGGCGCCGACAGAGATGGCCGCCTCGCTTCGCGTTCCTAGGAAACTATGCAGTTTTTTGTTTTTTTACGTGTTATTTCTTACACTAGTACCCCAGGTCATCTTAGGTTTCTTTACATACAGCCGACAAGAACTACTGAATATAAGATCAGCGTCAACTCACCATCAGTACGACCAAGAATATGTTTTTCGCGACGCGGATCCTGTGTTCTGCCTTACAACCAGTGTAACCGAGTGGATTACATGCAGCGACCAAAAAAAACGACTCAGAAAAAGAGGGAAACGAAGCGGTCTTCTGGTCAGACTCCGGAGACGGGCACATCGTGCACCACTCCCTAGCATTCTTCTTGCCAATGTCCAGTCTCTTGACAACAAGGTTGATGAAATCCGAGCAAGGGTAGCATTCCAGAGGGACATCAGAGACTGTAACGTTCTCTGCTTCACGGAAACATGGCTAACTGGAGAGACGCAATCCGAAGCGGTGCAGCCAGCGGGTTTCTCCACGCATCGCGCCGACAGAAACAAACATCTTTCTGGTAAGAAGAGGGGCGGGGGCGTATGTCTTATGGCCAACGTGACATGGTGTGATGAAAGAAACATACAGGAACTCAAATCCTTCTGTTCACCTGATTTAGAATTCCTCACAATCAAATGTAGACCGCATTATCTACCAAGAGAATTCTCTTCGATTATAATCACAGCCGTATATCCCCCCAAGCAGACACATCGATGGCTCTGAACGAACTTTATTTAACTCTCTGCAAACTGGAAACGATTTATCCGGAGGCTGCATTCATTGTAGCTGGGGATTTTAACAAGGCTAATCTGAAAACAAGACTCCCTAAATTTTATCAGCATATCGATTGCGCAACCAGGGGTGGAAAGACCCTGGATCATTGTTACTCTAACTTCCGCGACGCATATAAGGCCCTGCCCCGCCCCCTTTCGGAAAAGCTGACCACGACTCCATTTTGTTGATCCCTGCCTACAGACAGAAACTAAAACAAGAAGCTCCCACGCTGAGGTCTGTCCAACGCTGGTCCGACCAAGCTGACTCCACACTCCAAGACTGCTTCCATCACGTGGACTGGGAGATGTTTCGTATTGCGTCAGACAACAACATTGACGAATACGCTGATACGGTGTGCGAGTTCATTAGAACGTGCGTTGAAGATGTCGTTCCCATAGCAACGATTAAAACATTCCCTAACCAGAAACCGTGGATTGATGGCAGCATTCGTGTGAAACTGAAGGCACGAACCACTGCTTTTAATCAGGGCAAGGTGTCTGGTAACATGGCTGAATACAAACAGTGCAGCTATTCCCTCCGCAAGGCTATCAAACAAGCTAAGCGCCAGTACAGAGACAAAGTAGAATCTCAATTCAACGGCTCAGACACAAGAGGTATGTGGCAGGGTCTACAGTCAATCACGGACTACAGGAAGAAACCCAGCCCAGTCACGGACCAGGATGTCTTGCTCCCAGGCAGACTAAATAACTTTTTTGCCCGCTTTGAGGACAATACAGTGCCACTGACACGGCCTGCAACGGAAACATGCGGTCTCTCCTTCACTGCAGCCGAAGTGAGTAAGACATTTAAACGTGTTAACCCTCGCAAGGCTGCAGGCCCAGACGGCATCCCCAGCCGCGCCCTCAGAGCATGCGCAGACCAGCTGGCCGGTGTGTTTACGGACATATTCAATCAATCCCTATACCAGTCTGCTGTTCCCACATGCTTCAAGAGGGCCACCATTGTTCCTGTTCCCAAGAAAGCTAAGGTAACTGAGCTAAACGACTACCGCCCCGTAGCACTCACATCCGTCATCATGAAGTGCTTTGAGAGACTAGTCAAGGTTCATATCACCTCCACCCTACCTGACACCCTTGACCCACTCCAATTTGCTTACCGCCCAAATAGGTCCACAGACGATGCAATCTCAACCACACTGCACACTGCCCTAACCCATCTGGACAAGAGCAATACCTATGTGAGAATGCTGTTCATCGACTACAGCTCGGCATTCAACACCATAGTACCCTCCAAGCTCGTCATCAAGCTCGAGACCCTGGGTCTCGACCCCGCCCTGTGCAACTGGGTACTGGACTTCCTGACGGGCCGCCCCCAGGTGGTGAGGGTAGGCAACAACATCTCCTCCCCGCTGATCCTCAACACTGGGGCCCCACAAGGGTGCGTTCTGAGCCCTCTCCTGTACTCCCTGTTCACCCACGACTGCGTGGCCATGCACGCCTCCAACTCAATCATCAAGTTTGCGGACGACACAACAGTGGTAGGCTTGATTACCAACAACGACGAGACGGCCTACAGGGAGGAGGTGAGGGCCCTCGGAGTGTGGTGTCAGGAAAATAACCTCACACTCAACGTCAACAAAACTAAGGAGATGATTGTGGACTTCAGGAAACAGCAGAGGGAACACCCCCATCCACATCGATGGAACAGTAGTGGAGAGGGTAGCAAGTTTTAAGTTCCTCGGCATACACATCACAGACAAACTGAATTGGTCCACTCACACAGACAGCATCGTGAGGAAGGCGCAGCAGCGCCTCTTCAACCTCAGGAGGCTGAAGAAATTCGGCTTGTCACCAAAAGCACTCACAAACTTCTACAGATGCACAATCGAGAGCATCCTGGCGGGCTGTATCACCGCCTGGTATGGCAACTGCACCGCCCTCAACCGTAAGGCTCTCCAGAGGGTAGTGAGGTCTGCACAACGCATCACCGGGGGCAAACTACCTGCCCTCCAGGACACCTACACCACCCGATGCTACAGGAAGGCCATAAAGATCATCAAGGACATCAACCACCCGAGCCACTGCCTGTTCACCCCGCTGCCATCCAGAAGGCGAGGTCAGTACAGGTGCATCAAAGCTGGGACCGAGAGACTGAAAAACAGCTTCTATCTCAAGGCCATCAGACTGTTAAACAGCCACCACTAACATTGAGTGGCTACTGCCAACACACTGTCAATGACACTGACTCTACTCCAGCCACCTTAATCATGGGAATCGATGGGAAATGATGTAAATATATCACTAGCCACTTTAAACAATGCTACCTTATATAATGTTACTTACCCTACATTGTTCATCTCATATGCATACGTTGATACTGTACTCTATATCATCGACTGCATCCTTATGTAATACATGTATCACTAGCCACTTTAACTATGCCACTTGGTTTACATACTTATCTCATATGTATATACTGTACTCGATATCATCTACTGTATCTTGCCTATGCTGCTCTGTACCATCACTCATTCATATATCCTTATGTACATATTCTTTATCCCCTTACACTGTGTATGACAGTAGTTTTTTTTGGAATTGTTAGTTAGATTACTTGCTCGTTATTACTGCATTGTCGGAACTAGAAGCACAAGCATTTCGCTACACTCGCATTAACATCTGCTAACCATGTGTATGTGACAAATAAAATTTGATTTGATTTGATTTGATATCATCTACTGCATCTTGCCTATGCTGCACGCTCATCCATACATGTTTATGTACATAGTCTTATTCATCCCTTACATTTGTGTGTACAAGGTATTTGTTCTGAATTTGTTAGATTACTTGTTAGATATTACTGCATTGTCGGAACTATAAGCACAAGCATTTCGCTACACTCGCATTAACATCTGCTAACCATGTGTATGTCACCAATACCATTTGATTTGATTTGATTAATTGTTCAACAGTCTTATGGCTGCTGAAGCTTATGGTGGTGAAGCTGCAGTGATATGGGGTGGCAGGTAGCCTAATGATTAGAGTGTTGGGCCAGTAATCAAAAGGTTGCTAGATCAAATCTCCGAGCTGACAATGTAAAAATCTGTCGTTCTGTCCCTGAATAAGGCAGTTAACCCACTGTTTCTAGGCCGTCATTGTAAATAAGAATTTGTTTTTAGCCTAGTTAAATAAAAAACATATATTCTAATGGTACAGGCAGAAACCCCTGCAAAAATGTATCCTTTGGTTTTCTCAAATGATGGTCTCGACTCTTGAGATTGGTCTCAGGTTGTCCTGAAATGTCAGAACTGTCATTTAGAGTAATTGCCATATTACGATTGAGTTAGGCTGCCAGCTTTGGCTGGATAGGATTTTGGATAAAATGTAAGAATAGCTGCCTTGGTCCATGGTTTCAATGCAATTCATGATATATGGGTCTATTCACTCAGTCTCAGACATTAGCAAAACATTTAATTGAGTTTCATTGTTTTCCTTGTGCTGTTTTAGTTTTAATGTATTTGTTCATTATTTGTTAATACCGTCGGTCACACTTTAATGGATAGTCCGGATGTTCATACTATTTTACAAACTATCTGTTGATAAGCAGCTGCTTGCTAAGGTTAGGGTTAGGGTTAGAATAAGGGTTAGGGTAAGGGTTAAGTTTGAGGTTAGGATAAGAATTAAGGTTAGGGTTAGAGCTAGGGTTAGGGTGTCACGCCCTGGTCTAAGTATTTTGTGTTTTCTTTATTATTTTTGGTCAGGTGTGACATGGGTTTATTATGTGGTGTGTTTAGTCTTGTTTTTTTGTAGGTATTGGGATTGTGGTATAGTGGGGTTTTCTAGAAAAGTCTATGGTTGCCTGAAGTGATTCTCAATCAGAGGCAGGTGTTTATCGTTGTCTCTGATTGGGAACCATATTTAGGCAGCCATATTCTTTGAGTGTTTCGTGGGTGATTGTTCCTGTCTCTGTGTTAGTTTGCACCAGCATTGGCTGTTTCGGTTTTCATGGTACGTTTTTGTTTGTTCGTGTTTATTCGGTTATTAAACATGTATCAAAATTACCACACTGCATTTTGGTCCGATCCTTGCTACACCTCCTCGACAGAAAACCGTAACATAGGGTTACTAGATAGTTTGTAGAGCAGAGCTCTCCAACCCTGTTCCTGGAGAGATACCCTCCTGTAGGTTTTCACTCCAACCCCAGTTGTAACTAACCTGATTCACTTTATCAACCAACTAATTATTAGAATCTGGTGCGCTAGGTTAGGATTGGAACAAAAACCTACAGGACGGTAGCTCTCTAGAAATAGGGTTAGAGAGCCCTGCTGTAGAGCATCTACAGATGGACTATCAAAAAATGTCTAAGTTTTCAATGCTCTGTTAGTTTTCAATGCCCTGTGTAGTTTTCAATGCCCTGTTGTTTGTGCAACCTTTGAAATGCAGCTCCATGTTTTCCCAGACCTACTCCCGTTCCTCCTTCTGATAGAATGTGAAAGAGTGGAGGTGCTTAATGTGCCGTACCTCATTTCTGACTCCTCATTTCAGGTGAAAAAATTAATGCATGTGCTATTATTTTCTTCGCAATCATTCTTCAGCCCTTGGGGGTGAGTTGCCCCCCTCACTAACATATACTTATTTATTATTCACATACCCACCCACACTCTCTTTCCCACCCACCCACACTCTCTTTCCCACCCACCCACACTCTTTCTTTCAACCTTTGATAAGTTCATCTAACAAAGTATTTCTATAAATAAATGAGAGCTTAAGCATAATTTTACTTAACACATCCTTCTGCAAGACAATAAATTAGACATCTGTACAGCATGGTTTTCATTGGTGAAAAAGGGTTCTTTTTGGTTATTTCCAGGGAAATAACCAAAGAAATACATGGAAGACAAAAGCAAAAGCATTCTACCTGGAACCAAAAGGGTTTTACCAAGAACCAATAAGGGTTTTTCAAAGGGTCCTCCTATGGAGACAGCCGAAGAATCCTTTTTATCCTTTAGTGTAAAGTGAGCTAAAGTAGATAAGGCTGCTGCCATTAAGCCCAGAGATCTCGTATCCTTATGTGAAGCTTCAGCAGACCTCTTGGATTAGCCAGAGATATCTATGAAGTGGCTGAATGACATATTGTAGTGGTGCATGTTGGGAGTAAACTCAGATTCTCTCTTCTCTTGTGAGCAATGTTCCCTCTAAGCTGCGAGACTGCTGAGCAGCTTACCTGGGACTGCTGCGCAGAGTGCAGAAGAGTATCAGCCCATGGGGGGAAGCACAAGATTGAACTTCACTCAACTTTCTAGAGTTTTCGCTGTTAGTTAACACTTTCAACATTTCCCTTCAATGTGGCATTTGTGATCGAATATTAGCCACTTTCAATGCAACATACCGAAACAAAACAAACTATGCAAGAGATTTTGTTGTAGGCAGAAGGCATTGGAGTAGGATTCTATTCCTCTACACAGACCAGTGTGGCATAACCAATCAAAGCTGCAGTAGGCCTATATGCAAATAAACCATTGCCATATATAGATCTTAGAACTGGACTATAGATCATATATAGATCTGTGCAGTTTACTTTGAACTGGACTGTGTTTACAGCTGTGGTCATAAGTAGATGTGCTTCTTTTTAGAGGTGCATATTTTGTGTGCATATTTTGTAGAGCATCATTAGCCCAGTCATTAGCCCAGTTATAGATCATTTGTAGTCAGCAATAGTGGAGTGACTGCTTCCTACAAGAGTATAAAATGTGTACATTTCTATACATCTTTAAAAAGCAAGTCAGGTAAAGAGCTTTTTTCGTCTTAAATGGGCAGGGTTATATTTTGAGACAGGCTTGAACAAGCTAAGAAGCCAACAAGCAGAGGGTTGCATAATTTGTCTGATTCTCTGTAATAACAACACAACAACATTTTCAGTCACCTTCTTATCTGAAGGAGATTAACAGGTTAATGTCAATCAAAAGTCTCATGGCATGTAGGCCTACATTGAACACCACACATTGGATGCTACTGTAGGCTGAATGATAGAACAGCTATTTCCATGTTAAAATGTTATGGGATGTATTTTCTCCATTGTTTTTGATGGTAGTCCACTCTGGTAGGCCTACATTGTGATCAAATAGCCACATTAGCCTACGTGGCCACTGTTAAAACTGTCACTTAAGTGGTGGGTACAGCCTCAGTGTTCACAGTGAACGCATGCAGGAAGTTGCACAGAATTTTCACAACGTTCAAGTTTACACTCAGCAAACCTGAAATTGGCTCAGTGCCAAAAAAATATAAAGGGAACACTGCTTGTGAGGTATGGTGTTTCCTTTTTAGCATTTTCAAAAAGAGTCTAGGTTCAGGGAGAGACATTTTAGATGATGATATCCTTCAAATCCCACGGTAAAACCACAAAAACAACCTGCAGAGAACTGACTAAAACTACTCTCTTTAAAGATGTTCATGAAAACCATCAGGGAGATTGAGGTTTCAGATTGTTAACTGAGGAGTAAAATAATGAAAAATGAGCTTGTCTACCAACTGTGCTCCACCCTGATTTGAAAACAATGGGAAGATGAGATCCCTGTGGGAACTGAGGAGCTGGAATCCCAAAACACAGATACACCTTTCCCATGACACATCCCTGAAAATAGGGGATTCATCATCATGCTTGTTGGGGAGAAACATCTGAGCACTCTGCATCATCTGGATTCGGGTGTGAGTGCTGGAGGCAAGGCACATCACCACTGTTTGATTAAAGATTTATACCCTTTCAGACATGATTTCTCTCATTTTCTAAGGGCCTTATCTGAGAAGGTCTGCTGGGCGATGTAGTTTAAGAGAGGGGTGTGGCCCTGTCTCATTCGTTTTGCTGTGGCTGTTGTTGTGGTTGTGTATTTGTGACTGGGGTTCTAAACAACAGAGGTAGTCATGAATATATTCAGAGTGGCTCATTTGGTTACATGGGTTATGAAGGATTCAACGGCCAGCATAAACAGAGCATGGCTGTGCTGTTGTCAGTCAGTCTTCGCCCTGAAGCCCCAGACAACAGCCGTCAATGACTTCAATTTGGTGTCTCTGTCTCTCTGAGAGTGGAAACATCAAGATCGTTTCAGCCTTTTCATTCTACACTGAGCTGTGGTGGTGGTGGGAGTAGAAAATTGGTCACGAAATTAAAATGAATGAATAATGGGTTGAAGGTGTGTTCCTGAAAATTCCACATTAAACATGAAATGGGTTTGGCTAATCCTTTGATGAAGCACAAAGAGAGTAGGTGCAGAAAGAAATGATCTGTTCTTTAATTAGTTCATCAATGTTGTATTTAAGGAGAGTGAAAAGGCAGGCAGATCCTTTCAAACTCAGGTGGATTAAGTAAGCAGCGTGAGTTTAGGTTCCGAAGATCAAATGATCCTCAGTGTATTATTTAAATGTTTTATACTCTGCAGTCAAGTGTTTTGGAGAATTTTAGGTGCATATCTTCAGCCTTCTATTTCATTTTGTTTACAAGGTTGGGGTATGTGGGTGTGTGTATGCGTATTTTGGTATGTGTGAGTGTGTTTGTGCATATATGTGTGTGCATGCACGTGTTTGATTGTAGTGGATAGATCATGGCTGTAGAGGCATGATGGACTGACTTACAAAAGCCTCATTGTCAAAAACCGACCTCTGGACATGGGTTCTCATCTTTGAATAGAAAGTGGGTACCGGCTGGTGGGATTCTGGGAAGGCTGAAGGCCTGACCTCTGACCTTGTTGTGAAATATGGCCAGTGCTGACGGGATTAGAGCCCTGTTCTGTTTAGATGGAGAGAAAGTGCCAGAAGGCTTCATGGAGTCAGGAGTAGGAACCAGACACAGTCTGAGTAATACTAGAACACAGTGGGTTTGTCATCGCAGGAAGCTGCAGTACCAACAAGGAAAATTAACCAGTAACACGAGGTTTACTGAGGCTAATTTCATGAGCTAGCACTACTGTTGTGGCCTTGGGCAAGGAAGGCACATTGTAGCGATTAGTAAATACGCTATTAACATGTGTATGTGTAATCATTAAAACTGAGAGAGAATTATTGTTATATGAGAGTGCTATGATATAGCTAAACATAGCCTGCTACGTATTTTTCACCTCCACTGTGATGTCTTACTATATGGACAAGGGAAACGAGACAGAGCAACTGAGTGCATTAGCTTCTGTGGTATTTCTGTGAATGTCAAGCATTCAAAATCACCCTCAGCAAAGGTGGTCTTGGGAATGTGACAGGGATGTTATGCTGTCCACGTATGGCTCAGATGAATGGTTTGTTGTCCTTGTGACAGTTGCCATGGTGGGCAGAAAGATGAATGAGGAGTGGCTTTCTGTGGGCCAGGCACCAGGATGCTTCTGAGGAGAGACGGAAAAGAGCCTTCGTCTACTTGTGTGTTTTTTTGTCATCAGAGATGGGCCAACCCACTCATTATCAGTCCAGGCAGATTCTCTGGGTGAGAATAGTGGATGGCATCACTGAATAATGGCATTAACCTTCACCTCTGAAGCAGCATTGTGCTGCGGTGCGGACAGACAATAAGCCTCTTGTCTATTTTCCCTGAAGAGAAGACAGTTTGGAAAGCAAGCATGCCTCAATGTAACAGACACACCTTGAAATCCTGACCTATATTTCCATGGACACAAGCAATGCTGCTGGTCTGTGGGCACTGAAAATGCCTCTATGAGAGCTTTTACAAGCTTTCATTTCCAACTCTTTTTCAATTCTCTTCTCTCCATTTCAAAATGTTTATATTTCCAGTACCTCTCGCTTTTATGTTAAATCTTGGTGTTTCTGTGTTTGTTGCCCTCAAGTTGAATGTGGCCATGGAAATGATCCTCAAAAACAGTTGTTCCTCAAGTAAAGATTAAACATTGCAATAGGAAGCAGATGGCATGCTTTTTGGGCGCATGGTGGATCCATTAACTGTTCATTCCAGTTTGCACACAGACATGAATGATATTCTTAGTGTTTGTTCAATAGCAAGATGGAAACGGTGTAATATTTGCAGTGATCTATGATAATAAAATGATTCCGTAATAAAAATGGAATATTATGGTGTCATGAATTGTTAATGTTTTATGAATGCAAGTGCAAACCCCCTTCAAGTTGTGTTACAGATAGGTTTGTCATTTCCCTTCTTCACCTTAGCATTCTCAGAAGGTGAAATCATGAGTTCCTTGCTGCAGACCGCATATCGTTATGTGGCAAAACAAAAACACAGGCAAAATACACAAGACGATTGGATGAACCCATTTATTATGCACAGAATAAATTGGCCTCTGAAGCTTGGTGAAATGAATCTTCCTCTGAATTTCCCCCGAAATGTTTTAATTGACACATATCAGTTTGGTTATGCTAAGTCAATCCGTAATATTTTCATTTATTGAGGAGTAAAAAGTCAAACCACTATTTGGAATCTGAATAAATTGCAAATAAAACGGCAATTGTCTCCCAGTACAGACATCATTGTACATAATTCATCATACATTCATGTGTAGGCATCCACTAACACAAGACTGTTTTGTTACTGTAGTCTGTCGTGCCATTGGTGTGATGCTGATGTGTAGAGAACATGGAGGCCTTTGAAGACTACACCTGATCTTCCATTATATTGATATAAAGTCGTATTTTTAATATTTTATTAAAACATGTTTTTTTAATGTAGATGGTAGATCAGCTTTAATATTTCATATACATTGTGGCTTCCATCAATGTAATGGTCTGCATAATTTCCAATCCCCCATATATTTTTTGTAAATATATATAAATTATATACAATATATATTTTTTATGTATTGTCCTTTATTATTTTCCCCTAACCCTGCCATCCCTTCCCTAATTTTTATTTTATTTTATACGTTAATTTAACTAGGCAAGTCAGTTAAGAACAAATTCTTATTTTCAATGATGGCCTAGGAACAGTGGGTTAATAAGAACAAAATCTTATTTTCAATGACAGCCTAACAGTGGGTTAACTGCCTTGTTCAGGGCCAGAATGACAGTTGTTTACCTTGACAGCTCATGGATTTGACCTTGGAACCTTTTGGTTGCAAGTCCACCACTCTAACCACTAGGCTACCTGCCACCCGCCACCCAGTAATAAATTGAAGTCGGAAGTTTACATACACTTAGGTTGGAGTCATTAAAACAAGTTTTTTAACCACTCCACAAAATTCTTATTAACAAACTATAGTTTTGGCAAGTCGGTTAGGACATCTACTTTGTGCATGACACAAGACATTTTTCCAACAATTGTTTACAGACAGATTATTTCACTTATAATTCACTGTATCACAATTCCAGTGGGTCAGAAGTTTACATACACTAAGTAGACTGTGCCTTTAAACAGCTTGAAAATTCCAGAAAAAGATGCTTCTGATAGGCTAATTGACATAATTTGAGCCAATTGGAGGTGTGCCTGTGGATGTATTTCACTTCACAAAATAGATGGCCTCATAAGGAAGGACAATTATGTGGATATATTGAAGCAACATCTCAAGACATCAGTCAGGAAGTTAAAGCTTGGTCGCCAATGGATCTTCAAATGGACAATGACCCCAGCATACTTCCAAAGTTGTGGAAAATGGCGTAAGGACAACAAAGTCAAGGTATTGGAGTGGCCATCATAAAGCCCTGACCTCAATCCTATAAAAAATCTGTGGGCAGAACTGAAAAAGCATGTGCGAGCAAGGAGGCCTACAAACCTGACTCAGTTACACCAGCTCTGCCAGGGGGAATGGGCCAAATTCACCCAACTTATTGTGGGAAGCTTGTGGAAGGCTACCCAAAACATTTGACTCAAGTTAAACAATTGAAAGGCAATGCTACCAAATACTAATTGAGTGTATGTAAACTTCTGACCCACTGGGAATGTGATGAAATAAATAAAAGCTGAAATAAATCGTTCTCTCTACTATTATTCTGATATTTCACATTCTTAAAATAAAGTGGTGATCCTAAATGACCTAAGACAGGGAATTTTTACTTGGATTAAATGTAAGAAATTGTGAAAAACTGAGTTTAAATGTATTTGGCTAAGGTGTATGTAAACTTCGGACTTCAACTCTATATACAGTAACAGTCAAAAGTTTGGACACACCTACTCTTTCATGGGTTTTTCTTTATTTTGATGTCTTCACTATTATTATACAGTGTAGAACACATTACAAATAAAGAAAAACCCTTGAATGAATAGGTGTGTCCAAACTTTTGACTGGTACTGTATATTTTTTTACTAACTGTATACAATACAATCGAGGTGAGTGCATTGGAAATGCTTTTGGCAGTTAATCTGCTTCTGTTCTGTGTGTGGCAAAGTGTGATCTTTTTAAAGGATTGGGCCCAATCTCTCAAAGGGAAAGGGAAAAGGGGATACCTAGTCAGTTGTTCAACTGAATGCCTTCAACTGAAATGTGTCTTCCGCATTAACCCAACCCCTCTGAATCAGAGAAGTGCAGGGGGCTGCCATAATCGACATCCACGTCTTCCGTGCCCGGGGAACAGTGGCCCTAGGATACAGGTGGACAGGGGTGGTCTGCCAGTCACTGGGATGGCAATCCAACTTGGGATGGGGGGAGGTTTTAGCGGGTGGAATAGTGGAGAAAATTGGAGGTTTACTCAGTAGAAGTGCAAATACCATGGTATAGATGTATGGACACTCAATCATTATGGTCATATTTTATGGTAAGTTTACAAACAGTTCTTACGATAAATATAATTTAAACTTGTGTCTCATTATGGTAAACGGTGAAATAATTATTGCCAGTTATAAATGTAATAGCTTAGCATATTATAAGAAAAGACGATCAGTGTTTTTTATCCGAATGTGCAAATTGTTCAGACAGATCTGGGTAGATGGATTATTTTAAATATTTTATTAGACCATAAACAGATTTGACTCATGAATCTATACGGTCCAAATAATGATGATCTAAGCTCCTTTCAAAATATATATAATACTTGATCAAGCCTACAAGCAATACAAGACTATTATTATGGTGGGAGATTATGATACGGTTTTAATTAAATACCTCAATGGACTGTAAAGGAAATCACACCACAACTATCACCTGTATGCACTTAAGAAAATTACAAATATCATGGATATAATGGAACTAGTGGATATATGGACTTGTCGTGACGTTGGTCTGGGGGATAGGTTTATGACAGTCATAAATACCTCTTCCCCCCTTTTTCCTCTGTACCCTACTGAGGTTACATTTGCAAAACCCTTGGTTAACATAGAGATTCTGGGAACGTCAGAATGTGGGGGGAAAGGAACTATATTCTGGCAATCCTAACAATTGAACATATGCATGTGGTGGTACTTAATGAATATGATGTCAGTTCGGTTGTCATCTGAGACATTCTCATCAATGATAAGATGACATAAACTCTACAGTGGAAAGTCTACACATCAGAGTTATCGGATTCACATGGAATTGTTGTTCAATTTAACCTCTCTAGGGTAGGGGGCAGCATTCTGCATTTTGGATGAAAAGCATGCCCAAATTAAACGGCCTGCTGCTCAGGCCCAGAAAATATGATATGCATATAACTGGTAGATTTGGATAGAAAACACTCTAAAGTTTCCAACACTGTTAAAATAGTGTATGTGAGTATAACAGGACTGATTTAGCAGGCGAAAACCTGAGAAAAATCCATTCAGGAAGTTGTTTCTTTTTGTTGGTTTTGTAGTTTTCTATTCAATGCCATTACAGTATCCATTGACTTAGGACTCCATTTGCAGTTCCTATGCCTTCCGCTAGATGTCAACAGTCTTTAGAAATCGTTTCAGGCTTGTATTCTTATAAATTAGGGAGTAAGACCAGTCTGAACGAGTGGACCCTAATGTGACGCAGAGGTTTTTCAGGCGCATGTGCATTTCTTGTTTACCTTTTATATTGACGACGTGATTGTCCGGTTGAAATATTATAGATCATTTAGGCTAAAAAACAACCTGAGGTTTGAATATAAACATCGTTTGACATGTTTCTATGAACTTTACGGATACAATTAGGATTTTTTGTCTGATTGTTTAGACTGACTTTGAGCCTGTGGATTACTGAAGAAAACGCGCTAACAAAACGGAGGTTTTTGGATATAAAGAGACTTTATCGAACAAAAGGAACATTTATTGAGTAAATGAATGTCTTCTGATTGCCACCATATGAAGATCATCAAAGGTAAGGGATTAATTTTATCTCTATTTCTGAGTTTTGTAACGCTTCTGCTTGGCTGGTTACTGTTTGTAATAATTTGTCAACTGGGCTATGTTCTGGGCTAGGTATGTTCTGGTCTAGGTATGCTTTCGCCGAAAAGCATTTTATAAATATGACACTGTGGTTAGTTTAACAAGAAGTTAATCTTTAAACCTTTCTAAAATATGTTTTGTTTTCTGAATTTTAATAATGAGCATTTCTGTAATTGAATTTGATGCTCTGCAACCTCACTGGATGTTGGCCAGATGGGACGCTAGTAATCCAGTACTGACAGAAGCCCCACCCGGCGGGAATCCCATGTGGTTTCAGCCTTAGGGAGAAGTGCCACAGTGTTGAATGTGCCCAACATTTGATCTACTGTTTACACTTATGATATCCAATCAATGGAGATTGTATGGATTATCGTCTCATTCAATTTAATAAGTTAAATTGTTGAACCTAACTTAATGTTCTTCCAATCAAATGAGACACTTTTAAACTTCTCATATTAACCTAGATTAAGAAACTTCAGGTTAATTCAAGTTTAATACCCAGATAGCCTACCCAGGTAGGATTAATCATTGGTATTGATTAATTAATTACATTTGCTTTTGCAAATTCATTCACGTCCAACTTCCACATTACTGGTACAGCACTGATAGTTTGTCAACATCTATAAATAGATTAAACTTGTCTTTGCAGCTTCCAAATAATTCCAAACTCAAACTTTGAAAGAAAATAGGACATTTTTCCTCTAAATTTTTCTAATAATGCGCAAGCTATCAAAGGAGGTGGTCACCACTCCTCCGCTAATTAGTGAACCTCCACCCATAAAAGGATTGATCTCTGACCTCAGCAGCGAAACCAACCCTAATTATGCCATTAGCGAAAAAACAGCCGAAATTGCGAACGCTCTCCAAAATCAACCATCAAACTTAGGCTTTGGGACGGTTCTCATCACTATTGCACTGATGTATCACCATAAAAATGTGACATCGGTCCAATACCACTGTGCACAGCTGCAGCAAGTGCCAGACATGGCTAACATGAGGGGACAGGTGGAGAGAACTGAGCAACTATTGACAAAAGCAGGAAATTAAAACATTCTGCTAGTCAAGGAACTGCGTTTGAAATCTGAACAATTAAAAGTAATTGCAAATACTTCTGATGATGAACGAGCACAAACTCTTCAACAAAATCGTTGTCTCCAGGAACAACTCGATGTACCCAAAACTAAATACGAGGTAGTCCACTCCAAACTAGATAAATCTGTTGAGTTATCTATAAACAGGAGCGCGCAATTTGATAACATGCAGGCAGTTTTGTTGAACGTTAGTCAGAGTAACACGGTTCTACTCAAAATTCTGCAGACCAAAGACAGTGTCAATTGATGAACACAATGACAAAGTTCCATGACAAATCAGCAGAACTCATTGAATTCGCTGACCAAATGAATGATGAGAGAACTCGGGTGATGAAGACGGAAATCTTGATTTCTAAGCAAGAGGAAGAAATCTCATCACTGAATCTCTCGCTCTGTACTCAAGACCTCTATCTGCAAACCATGACAGATAAGTTTGAGACCGAAAGGAGCAAGTGCGACACTCACGTGTCCAAAATCATTACTCTAAGCACTCAAGTGGACTCTGCAATGCAGCAGAATACCACCCTTAGGTACCATCTGGAGGAAATCCAGAATGGTCATGCTCCACAGCGTGACAACCCATCCAAGCAACCGGAGCCCTGTACTCAAAGGAGGGAAGACGATAGGTTTCAGACATTGCCTCCATTAAGTGTCCCTCAGTCTTCTCCTCTTGGCCATTCGGCACTGAGTAATATGGCGCCTCTTGCCCAACAAAGCCCAAGCTTGGCTTCTCCTCTTGGCCTTTCAGCCCCACTTTCCCCACAGGATGAAGCCAACCCTCTCCGCCCGCTTGACGCGGAATACCTTGATAAACTCGTAATGAATTTCCCCACCTTTGACCCCGTTCCAGGTCAGTCAAACGATACTGAGACGTTCCTAGCTGACATAGAGGACGCGTTGGATGGCTACCCGAACGCTACGGGTTCTGACAGGGTTTACCTGCTGAAGCGAACGTTGAATAGACACGTGACAAGGTTAATTCGCCTACAACAGCAACACGTGCTAAATGACTACCCTAAACTTGCCACCGCTTTGAAATTAGAATTCAGTGGTTCTGCAACTCGAAAACACGATAGCTCACTGGCTAACACGGTCAAACAAGCTCGGAACGAACATCCACAAGCTTACTATCATAGGCTTCGTTCAGCTTACTTTGGCCTACTCACTGAAACAAGCATGGAACACCAAATGTTCCTGTTGAACATGTATCCTACCTTCAATACCTACTTGGGCCGTGCAGCCCACATTGGCTTGCCTATCTTACAACTCAGAGAGCTTGCAAGCACAGCTTTTGAGGCATCAAAAGTTTGCAACGCTAAGAGCCCTGACCATTCGGTTCTGAAGTTTGACCAGGAGCACTCACTCCAGTTAGAGTGTGCATTATCAGGTATTGGAGCGTTAAGAGAGGACGCACAACAACAGTTTCTACCACGAAACCATGATTCCAATAACCTCCGCAGTCGAAATAACTGTAAAGCACGTCGCCATCAAAACGACTACCGCTACAATCGACCTGTTCACTACGTTCCTGCACCCAACCCACACAAAGTGCCAAAGCACAAGGGTAACAAAGGGTTGAAGGAGGATCAAAGCGTAGACCAATGTTCTCCAGAAGTTCCACTACATGAAGAACTAAAGCGAGAAACATTTGAGAAAAGCGTAAAAGATAAGTCACAAGGACTAGACGGGGAATTACCGGACACCAGGTCCGCAGGAATTAACACCCATAGCAAGGACGTTAAAATTAAAATCTCTCCCGCTCTCACTTGAGACCCTATCCAGGGCCCACTTGATCAAGAAACAAGCCCTCGGGATTTGTCTATAGACTGTGATACAAAAGTTGCGAAGAAAACGTTCAAACGCTTCGTTAAAGCCAAGCCCACTCAAAATCGGAAAAGTCAATCTGCTTCCACCTTGAACAGAATTGACACATCACGTCGTTGCGAACAACCACTCCACTCTGTGGGGAATATGTCCACTAAACACGAATCGAAACGCCCATACATGGAAACAGTCCTGGAGGACTGCTTAACTTGTCATGTGCTAATTGATTTGGGTGCGACAATATCACTCATCTCTCAAACATTGTTTGATGATCTAAAAAGAGCTTTGAAGCCAACTAAACGTTGGGTAAAAGTGGAACGATGCGACACTACACTTCCGAGGGGTCACACAGACTACCTCGCCTTTCACATTGAGAGTCATGCTGAAACTACACTTCCAGGACGTATCGCTCGTTCACCCTGTATATGTTACCAGCCTCGAAACTGTACCCCTGCTACTTGGAGCAGACTTGATGGATCGGTTACTCCCATTGATGGATTGGAAAACCAACCAGGTATGGTCACAGGCCACAGTGCCTTCTCCACCGACCACACTGTCCTCCCCTAATGCTAGCTGCAACACAGTCATTCCTGAGGGGTATCTGTCAAATGCACCCCTTGGGAAAAAGACCATTCTTGACCATTCTTGTCATGATTATGAACCAGCTGTCTATGTGAATGAGCAACTTCCCTCCTCCTTGCAGTCGTGCAATACGGTAGTTGAGATGAATTTCTCTTGCCTTTCGGACACTTCCGCAAGCACTGCGGCCGTCTCAGCAAGAAAAACATCGATTTGCAGAGTATACTCTGCTTCCGATGTCACACCTAATGCTTTGTGGGGGACTGTCAACCCTTACAATGACACTAATGGCGTCAGTCCAGCAACTGACCCGATGACTCCCACTGGTGAAACACTTTGCGATATGTTAGAGTTGCGTCAATTCGAATCTGGTATCAGGATAAATATGACAATGAGTCACAGATTGTATACTATGTATTTTTTATTGGCTAAGCATTAAGTGGTAAATGCAATTTTCATATATATGGGCTCTCTGTCAAGAACAAGTCAGTTCTCTGTTTGCCCTGCGAGGTGGGACAAAGATATTATAAATATATCCTGACAGAAATAGTTCCTGCTTCCGAGCCGGCCTGTCAGAGTAGAGACTGGGCGTGGTTTAAACTCACCCAGCCTATCGTTGATTGTTGGCGCAGAGGCTGGTCCCAGCCCCCTAAGCGCTTCAGTTGATAGATGTAACTGTTGCTGTGAAGAATATCTATGCGCTCATGCTCAATACCGTTATCTCGCACCTGGCTACTGTAATCTAACAAAAGACTGTTTGTTCTCGCAACACTACGTTCTGAATGTGCCCCCCCAACTCATTGCACAGGTCCTGTCTTCATGTTATTCTGTATTTTTCCATCATGTGAAAGGCCCATGGCCCTGAAACTTTTAACAATGTTTCAAGTCAGCTATGTTGCAAAACACATACATACATCCACACAAGCCAACAGCAGATAATATTCAATCACATATATGGTAAAGGGCTATAGTGCATAACACAGAATCCTCATAGATATCACAGAGCGTAATATCTTCGTCTCAGTTCGTAGGTACTGAAAAGGTTGCCACACGCGGACGCGGTGGTGACTGACAGACCTCGACAGCCACTGAGGGTGTTGAAGCACAAACACCAGGAGATTTGGTTGAAAGGTTACAGCCATTCTCACAATAACGCGGCCACTGACAACTCGTACATAGGGTTCGAACCTTTCGTTTGCGCCTCGGATACCAACACCACATGCTGGTGGGGGGATCCCGAGACACAAATGGAGGGAATAGTAGCCCAGACCCATGATGAGCCTTATCGAGGCCGGTGGTGGGGTCGAGACTATGGACAACACCGTACGAGGCTGCCAGAGCATAAATCAAATCTAGTTGTAAACTCCCCTTTGAGAACAGTGAAGAGCAGACAGGCCCCTAGATGGAGATTATCTTAGAACACATCTAAGATAGTACTGAGGTGTACCACACTGGTCGTAAAGGAAGTCCAGTGGACTTGTCCACCACCCAAAACAAATGGCAACAATAATCATTCCTGGCCATGTGTAGTAGTCACTACAAGACAACTAGTAAAATGCTCTAATCATGTATTCCTGTAGGAAAACATTTCAGAATAAATCGGTAGGACAACTGGACTCCTTGAGTACCAGTACCAATACCACAGTCAGTCCAGCAACACTCAGTAAGGGGATTAGTAACCTCACAAGTTAAATTGCTTTTAATAACAGCAACATAGGAGTCACTCAGAGTGCAACACGGGGAAGGGAATCTCCATTGCACTCTTCCAATGGTTACACACGCCACTAATAAATAGAACCCTCCGTTCAGGAGAAAAGTTATTAGAAGTCATGAACCACGATCACACCACGTACGACTGGTCTAATATGTAGAGTACTTCCGTCATGAGTTTAGCTCCTCCGTGGATAACATAGCTATGAAGTAGACTTCTTCATACCTACCGCCACTACTATAGTGGAAGACAGTGACTGGTAGTGAAACTACTACAGACTCCCTCAACGCCAATTCTGACTGACCTCCAGGCATTGACCTGAAAATTACCTGACGACGTTAGACTCATTCTGTACAAGTTGTAATCTGCCAGGATACTTGGTTTCCTTCCCTTGACATGTGTGCTTGCGTAAGCATAAACTCACATGCACAACGGGACATCCAGTTAGGATTTATGCTAGGGTCACTTAAGGGTCTGAGCAAAATACCAGCCTTAGTAAAGTTGAACATTTATTTTGAGGCCTTTAACTCTACAGCTACAGCACTCACCAGTTTTCTTCTCAGAAGTCCATAGGTCATCCTTGTAGACTGCCCAAAACTAGTGCCTTACAGCTGTAGACTTATCAAATAGTTATCAACTTAGGATAGTACCCTAAGCAACACCCCGCAAATTAGGAAAGCCCTAGATATGACATTAGACAATGCCATGATAGTGTCATTTTGCCAAGACCATGGACGTAGATAGAATACAGTCCAATTAGATGATTAAGGTGGCATAACTATATTTTGTTTTGTTTATGCTTTAATTCATTTTGTTTCATTTTCTTCGGCACTTAGAAAGTGATAGAGCCTAAAACAACATCCACATACAACCATCAGTTAGTGCCACAACGCCGCTCATTTGGGTGGTAATGTAATGATATATTTCAGGAGTGTGTGTGCATTGTTAACATCTGCCTAAGTTACTGCCCAGATCTCCCAGTCTGGACGACCAGACGACGGGTCTGCAACGGCGATCCCAATCCGGACATCCGCTGCCCAGCCATGGAGCGGACTTCTTCATTTTCAGACACCCTACCCGGGTCGACCACACCAGAGGGGGGACTGCAACAGCGATCATCAACTGGTCATCTGCTGTTCAGCCATGGAGCGGACTTCTTCATTTGCAGACACCCTACCCGGGTCGACCACCAGTTGGGGACCACATCGATGGTCCACAACCAGGACAACCCACTGTAATTTTTTATGTTGGTTTGCAACATGCAGGTTAATCGCAAGATTGAACCTAACATGGGGGGACTGTCATGACGTTGGCTCGGGGGATAGGTTTATGACAGTCATAAATACCTCTTCCCCCTTTTTCCCCCCTTTTTCCTATCTGATCTGTTCATTAACTTGGCTTTCAAAAACTTTAGAAAGGCATGGCAGGATGGATATATATCTATAACCGTTTGGGTCTAGAGTGTCCCCCCCTTTGAAGAGGGGGATGACCGCGGCAGCTTTCCAATCTGTAGGGATCTCGGATGATATGAAAGAGAGGTTGAACAGACTGGTAAAAGGAGTTGCAACATTGGCAGCGGATAATTTTAGAAAGAGAAGGTCCAGATTGTCTAGCACAGCTGATTTGTACTGGACCAGGTTTTGCAGCTCTTTCAGAACATCTGCTGTCTGGATTTGGGTGAGGGAAAAGCTGGCGAGGCTTGGGCAAGTAGCTGAAAAGACAGAACAAATAATACAACAAATATTGTGGTTAAAATAAAATATACTAATTGATTGAAAAAACGTTATTTTTCGAATATTTTTTTTAAAAAGGTATAATTTTTGTGAATGTTATCATAAATAGGACTGGTGGAGTTACAGTATGTCACACCTGCAGCTAACACAGACATAAGGAAATGTCTGCTCTACCCAAAATTACAACCAATTAATTGCAGCATTACCACAAAAATGGAAGAGGCAAGTAGAAGGGGAAAAAGTAAGGAACTTGTATGTCGTCCCTGTATTAAAGAACATAAATGGTTAAAGAAAAGTGTGATAAATAAAAACATATACCAATTTAATTTAAGGACCAAAAAACTGACAGCTGTGCCATATAAACGGCAAAATAGTTGGGAAGAGATTTTCGATGTACCCATTCCATGGCACATGGTTTATGAATTGTTACGCAAAACAACGGCGGATGCAAAACTTCACATTTTTCAATTTAAATTACTATACAAAATTCTTGCATCTAATAGAATGTTATATATATGGGGGATACAATCTTCTTAGCTCTGCAGATTCTGCTGTGAGGCATAGTCATTAGATCATTTATTTTGGTATTGTCCATATGTAGCTCGTTTTTGGTCACAGGTCCAGGAATGGCTGAAGAATTGCAACATTTGCCTCGAACTAACGCTGCAGATAGCAATACTGGGTGATTTGAAAAGCCATAGTCAATCAATCAACAATATAAGAATTATTTTGCAAAAATGTTTATTATTAATTTACAATCCATAGAAGCTATGCGAATAGAAAGGTTCAATTTGTTTGTGAAGCATCACAGCACAGTTGAAAAATAAATGGCAAATAGAAATCCAAAATGGATGATGCTGAGAGATAGATGGGAGAGGTTGAATGGAGCTGAAGGGTGGGACTAATAACAAGATAAAACATGTAAAACATACGTGGTCTGTAAAATGTACATAGGTTCAGAACATTTGTGAAATAGCACAGTTACAAATAGAAATCAAACTGGATGGACATCAGAAATAGAGGAAGGAGTAAAAACAAACAAAAAATAACTATTGTAAAATAGACTGTGTCTGTAAAAAAGATGTAGAAATTGAAGGTAAAAGCCGAAGTGTTTATTAGTTTACTCCAATTGGGGGATCGGTGGTAGGGGTTGCGGGGAATAATAATAAAGGTATATTCTTTAAAAAAGTATGTATGTCTATATAGGTATGTGTATGTACATACAGTGGGGAGAACGTATTTGATACACTGCCGATTTTGCATGTTTTCCTACTCACAAAGATTGTAGAGGTCTGTAATTTTTTATCATAGGTACACTTCAACTGTGAGAGACAAAAATCCAGAAAATCACATTGTATGATTTTTAAGTAATTCATTTTCATTTTATTGCATAACATAAGTATTTGATACATCAGAAAAGCGGAACTTAATATTTGGTACAGAAACCTTTGTTTGCAATTACAGAACAGAGATCATATGTTTCCTGTAGTTCTTGACCAGGTTTGCACACACTGCAGCAGGGATTTTGGCCCACTCCTCCATACAGACCTTCTCCTGATCTTTCAGGTTTCGGGGCTGTCGCTGGGCAATACGGACTTTCAGCCCCCTCCAAAGATGTTCTATTGGGTTCAGGTCTGGAGACTGGCTAGGCCACTCCAGGACCTTGAGATGCTTCTTACGGAGCCACTCCTTAGTTACCCTGGCTGTGTGTTTTGGGTCGTTGTCATGCTGGAAGAACCAGCCACGATCCATCTTCAATGCTCTTACTGAGAGAAGGAGGTTTTTGGCCAAGATCTCGCGATACATGGCCCCATCCATCCTCCCCTCAATACGGTGCAGTCATCCTGTCCCCTTTGCAGAAAAGCATCCCCAAAGAATGATGTTTCCACCTCCATGCTTCACGGTTGGGATGGTGTTCTTGGGGTTGTACTCATCCTTCTTCTTCCTCCAAACACGGCGAGTGGAGTTTAGACCAAAATGCTCTATTTTTGTCTCATCAGACCACATCACCTTCTCCCATTCCTCCTCTGGATCCTCCAGATGGTCATTGTCAAACTTCAGATGGGCCTGGACAAGCGCTGGCTTGAGCAAGGGGACCTTGCGTGCGCTGCAGGATTTTAATCCATGACGGCGTAGTGTGTTACTCATGGTTTTCTTTGAGACTGTGGTCCCAGCTCTCTTCAGGTCATTGACCAGGTCCTGCTGTGTAGTTCTGGGCTGATCCCTCACCTTACTCATGATCATTGAAGCCCCATGAGGTGAGATCTTGCATGGAGCCCCAGACCGAGGGTGATTGACCGTCATCTTGAACTTCTTCCATTTTCTAATATTTGCGCCAACAGTTGTTGCCTTCTCACCAAGCTGCTTGCCTATTGTCCAGTAGCCCATCCCAGCCTTGTGCAGGTCTACAATTTTATCCTGATAACATTTTATCCCAGTCCGCCACAGGAAGTTTTTGTGCTGGTTAAGGGCAGTCAGGTCTGGAGTGAACCAAGGGCTATATCTGTTCTTAGTTCTACATTTATGGAAAGGGGCATGCTTATTTAAGGCATCCTCGACTGACGGGATGAGGTCAATATCCTTCCAGGATACCCGGGCCTGGTTGATTAGAAAGGCCTGCTCGCAGAAGTGTTTTAGGGAGCATTTGACAGTGATGAGGGGTGGTTGTTTGACTGCGGACCCATAGCCGATGCAGGCAATAAGGCAGTGATCGCTGAGTTCCTGATTGAAAACAGCAGAGGTGTATTCGGAGGGAAAATTGGTCAGGATAATATCTATGAGGGTGCCCTTGTTTACAGATTTAGGGTTGTACCTGGTGGGTTCCTTGATAATTTGTGTGAGATTGAGGGCATCTTGCTTAGATTGTAGGACGGGGTGTTAAGCATATCCCAATTTAGGTCACCTAACAGAACGAACTCTGAAGATAGATGGGGGGCAATCAATTCACATTCACACAGGGCACAGCTGGGAGCTGAGGGGGTCTATAACAGGCGGCCTATAACAGGCGGCAACAGTGAGAGACTTATTTCTGGAGAGAATCATTTTTAAATTAGAAGCTTGAACTGTTTGGACATAGCCTGCAAAGTTCTGTCATACTTTCCAGGTCTATCTCTGGAGTAGAATGCAACTCCTCCCCCTTTGGTAGTTCTATCTTGATGGAAAATGTTGTAGTTGGGTATGGACATCTCAGAATTTTTGGTGGCCTTCCTAAGGCAGGATTCAGATAAAGTACGACTGGAATTTATATATAAATGCCTGGAATATTTTAATTTTGTAGAATCTCTTATACAATAGGTTAAAGTTATGCATAGTAAACCTAGTATCATGGCTCAGGATAAGACCAAGATGCAGACACAGGAGGCGGATAGTTAGAATCTCAGATATTTATTATAACACAGGGAGCAGGCAAATGACAGGTCGAGGGCAGGCAGAGGTTCATAAACCGAGTCAGGCAGGTACAGGACGACAGGCAGGTTCAGGGTCAGGACAGGCAGAAAGTTCAGAACCGGGAAGACTATAAACAAATCTTGAGAACAGGAAAATGGCAAGACGAACGGGCAACAGACAAACAGAAAATGCAAGTATAAATACACAGGAGATAATGGGGGAAAATGAAAGACACCTGGTGGGGGGTGGAGACAAGCACAAGACAGGTGAAACAGATCAGGGTGTGACACCTAGCTGTAAAATAGTAAATAATTCTCAAACGTATTAAACTGTAAAACAAGGTTGTCCACTATCAGCATATCTATTATTATGAAACGTTAGCTATTAAAATCAGATCCAACAATAATATCAAGGGCCTAGAAATCCACGGCTTAAAAACAAAGGTGTCATTGTAAACTGATGTTTGCTTTTAAACCCACAGCCTCATAGATGATCTAGATACTTTTTTCAAACCTCTCTGGATTACATGATGAGTGTACTATATTCCGTATTGGATCACAAAAAAATACAACTTTTACATTACCGTGTAGTTCACCAATAAAATGGTCTGACAATGAAGTGGACATACTCGGTATTCATATCCGGAAAGAAAGAAATTCTCACTACAATATATTTTAATTAGAAAGATGGGAAAACAGAAAATTCCTGTCTATTTGTGGTAAAATCACCTTGATTAACTCTTTAGTCATATCCCAATTCACCAATTTACATATGGCCTTGCCTACAGCTAGCAACTTAAATAATAATATTCAATTTGATTTGGAACAGAGAAAATCAAACGGGCCTATTGTTCAGAGATAGATGGGAGAGGTTGAGTGGAGCTGAAGGATGGGACTAAAAACAAACAAAAGACAACTATTGTAAAATATACTGTGTCCGTAAAATGTATATGGTATGTATACGCTGGAAGTATAAGCCTAAGTGTTGTTGTCCATTAGTTTACTCCAATTAGGCGGCAGGGTAGCCTAGTGGTTAGAGTGTTGAACTAGTAACTGAAAGGTTGCATAGTTCAAATCCCTGAGCTGACAAGGTACGAATCTATCGTTCTGCCCCTGAACAGGCAGTTAACTGACTTGCCTAGTAAAATCATGTTAAAAAAATAATATATATAAATAAATCTTCCATATCTTAATTTACTTCCACAATTAACAAATAATATGTGTAATAATGCTGGCAGTTCATACAAAGGATTGTTACCTTTAACCAGGATTAACATTACATTAAAGTTACATTTTTGGAAAGCAATTATTATTTCTGCAAACAATTATTGTGATTCATCCTGTATTGTCCCTAACATCATTACCCAATAGCAACAGATATGGGTTACATAAACCACACACACACACACACACACACACACAAACACACACACACACACACACACACACACACACACACACACACACACACACACAATCCCCACCGTTCCCCACAAACAGTCACAAGCTCAGATGTTCAACAATTGTTCCATCCCTGAGCCCAACTCAAGAGAAGACTTGATTTGTGAATACATTGATGTAAAGTATTGGGTGGCAGGCACAAAATGCATCAGTTTGTGCATTTTACCATGGGGCTGGCCATGGGCCTCTTTGTGTCACACCCTGATCTGCTTCACCTGTCCCTGTGATTGTCTCCACCCCCTCCAAGTGTCGCTTATTTTATAAGTGTATTTATCCTTGTTTTTCTTGTCTCTCTCTGTGCCAGTTCGTCTTGTATGTTTTCCAAGTCAACCAGCGTTTTTCCCGTTCTCCTGTTTTTTGCTATTCTCGTTTTTCTAGTCCTCCTGGTTTTGACCCTTGCCTGTTTCTGGACTCTGTACCCACCTGCCTGACCTTTCTGCCTGCCTTGACCACGAGCCTGTCTGCCACTTTGTACCTCCTCCACTCTGATCTTGTATTGACCTTTTGTCTGTCCTCGACCATTCTCTTGCCTACTCCTTTTGGATTAATAAACATTATAAGACTCCAACCATCTGCCTCCTTTGTCTGCATCTGGGTCTCGCCTTGTGTCATGATACGTTGGTGTTGTATAGAGAAGGAATCAGATCCCCATTGGTACAAGTACATTAAAATCACAGCAGTACCACACTCTCCAACACATTTACCAAGACCCGAGTCAAAGAATTAAAGAGGGCTCAAATAGATTTGGTTCCTTTTGAGAAAAACATTACAGGTTGTTTTCATGCAGCAAACAATCCTCAACCATAATAGGGAGAAAAGATTGGATTCCACTTCTTTGTCAGCTATTTTAATATCAGAATATATTTCCCTATGAATGAAAGTACCCGGTGTGAGATGAAACAAAATTGCACAAAACAACAGTTGAAAAAGAACATCAAATAACATAAATCGTGTACCCCCCATGTAGAATACTTACAGACAATAATTTATGTGACTACAGGCTACATAGAAATGAATTGATTATTTTCAGATGTCTTATACTGTCTGGATTCTTACAATAGACCTAGTCATCAAACATTTCCATATCCTGCTTCAAATCCACCGTACCATCCAAAGGCTTGTCAAAGGCATTGCTATAGGGAGAAAAATATTGCCAAGATGGGCTTTACTGTTAGCTGCTACTTTCTCAGAGACAAATCATCTCCTCTTGAAACAGGTAATCCATTTCATAAAGATTGTGTTTCACTAGAACACATTAGTTTTGAATGGCACAATTAGATAATCTCCATATGAAATTAATGCAACAAAGAATACAAATTAGGCCCAAAGTTAAAATTTTTCAAATAGGCCATTGGGGGAGGCAATTGAGGTTGTGAGGAGTGAGAAGGCACCAGAGCAGGGACACGGGGGCTTGCTCAGTCAAGTGCTGAATTACTTAGACCCCCCCACCCCCATGTGTTCCTGCACTGAAACCTTTTCTACCAAAGGTAATTAAAATCTGCAGCAAGCACTTAACAAGATTAATTCCATCTTGATCTCCCAAATAAAGGGGGTTGCCAACATATGTGTCTCAGGATCTCAAAATATGTTTGAGCTAGGAGGCACTGCACTCTAATAAATTCCCAGGTTTTCTAAAATAACTCAAGCAATGAGCTTCAAAGTAAACACACCAAGACAGTCATGAGGGGGGTACAACAACACCTTTTCCCCCTCAGGAGATTGAAAAGATTTTGCATGGGTCCCCAGATCCTCAAAAAGTTTTACAGCGGTTGCATCACCGTCTGGTATGGCAACTGCTCGGCATCTGACCATAAGGCGCTCCAGAGGGTAGTGCATACGGGGTAGTGGGACAAAGCTTTCTGCCATCCAAGATGGTAGGCTGTCATTGTAAATAAGAATTTGTTCTTAACTGACTTGCCTAGTTAAATAAAGGTTTAAAAAAATATAATAATAATAATTAAAACTGTACTGGAGCTCCAAGGCTAGGACCAAAAGGCTCATTAACAGTTTCTACCCCCAAACCATAAGACTGCTGAACATTTAATCAAATAGCCACCTGGACTATTTACATTGACACTTCCCCACCAAATTCAAATGTCACGGGACTTACCTTCTCAGCTGTTCTGCTATGCCCCCTAGGCCAACTTTAGAGTGAACTACCTCTGTTGAACCAATCTATTAATCAGTTATGTTTGATGATTGAGCCGTTGACAGAAAGTTGAACTGGATCAGGTGTTACCTGGCTGTAAATTGAGAGAGGGGGTTGGAGGACAGGAGTTCTGTACAGTCATCCCTCTGGCGCTGGACAACATGCTCTCCACAGGTTCTTGTCACCACTCTTGTTATGACAGTAACAAATTACTTTTGCATGTCTTTTTTGTTTTGACTTTGCAACTTTGGAATTGCGGTTACCTAAAATGCTTAATAAGCTAAAATGTTGAATGTAAATTGCCTTTCACGTTCCTTTTCTTGCCCATACCATCAAGGTACCATAGTACACCTCAGTTATCAAGGGAAGGATCACTTATACGGCAAAAATGTTAATCAACTCAATCATATAAATACAGTTGTTTTTATCGTTTTCATAAGTATGTGGTGAATTTTAAAAACTCAGTACAAAAAATCCAAACTGGTAACACTTGTAATGTCTCATATTTAAACCTTTAAAATTAATTTTGCTTGAAGACAACCATTGATACAAAATTGGCCTTGGCCAGCTTCTTATTGCGCCCTGAGCCTTGGAACGTCTGTGTGTCCACCACCACGGACATGGCAAAGTTCTTGGCGTGGCTCTCTCCACTCTCTGACACAAAGTCGTACTTTAGCCCGGGTCGTAGTTCGTTGAGGATCATGACAGGGTTCTTGGCAATAGCGGGGGAGACGAAGGCCGGGACGGAGGCGGTGAGTGGTAGGCCTAACGAGGACTGACTAAGGCCGGTAGCACCTGAGTTCCCTAGCAGGGGGTATTCTACTAGTCCCAGGGAGCTGAAGGAACCATTGCTAAGTTTACTGTGAAATACCATGAGAACATTGATTTTATTGCCAAAAAACAACATAATGATATCTTCTCAATTTAGTTATTTGAACAATCAAATCAAATCACATTTTATTTGTCTCGTGCCGAATACAACAGGTGAAATGCTTACTTACAAGAACTTAACCAACAATGCATTTTTAAGAAAATAGAGTTAAGACAATATTTACTAAATAAACTAAAGTAAAAACTGTTTTTTTAAGTAACACAATAAAACAACAATAACGGCTATTTACAGGGGGTAGCGGTACCGAGTCAATGTGCGAGGTAATTTGTACATGTACAGTACCAGTCAGAATTTTGGACACACTTACTCATTCAAGGGTTTTTCTTCATTTATACTATTTTCTACATTGTAGAATAATAGTGAAGACATCAAAACTATGAAATAACACATATTGAAAAGGATTCACATGCAATTGTTGTTCAATTTAAATGTTTGAATATGAAATTATTCGTGATGGGATGAGATGTGATTTTAGCTTCTAAAATGTGAGATTTGGGTTTTCACAAGGTAGGGCTCTGCTCAATCAGTGGCCCGCCCCTGTGAAGGGACATGGGCTATAAAACTTTTCAAACACGCCCTCCTCTCCCTTCCCATATAAAGCCTTGACGACAATATAACCTCCTGTTCCGAGGACGTGAAGACGACGGTTCAATGTCAGAATGGTTCAGATAATAACTACAGAACGAAGCCAACATCAGAGTGAGCTTTGGTTGCGAATGGTATGAACTTTGAACTCTTATTCACTACAGAAGTGATACCTCCTATCCGTTGAGTTAGCAACAGCCGCTGCAAACGAGAGTAGGAAGGAACAGACAGAGTATCCAGTCTACCACACAACGACGTTACTACAACGTATTCAATTTACCTTCATTTACCTTCAGGTACCTTCAGGCATTTGAAAATTGCTCCCAAAGATGAACCAGACTTGTGGAGGTCTATAATTTTTTGTAGGTCTTGGCTAACCTACCCCTTACCTAACATTGCATGTATTGATTCCCTTTCTTCAGAATCCAGTACTTTGTAATTTGAAAGGGATTAATATAATTTATTTAAAGCCTGGAAATATGGGAAAGTACAGGTCAAAACAAAGTGGTTCAAAAACTACTCCAGAGAAAATACTTGTTGATGTAATGACAGCTCTTTCAACCCCTAGCCCAAAAATGGTATCCGTAGATCCAGCTGCTTCGTTTGTGGTTAAAAAATAGTGTCTTTAATGTTGGATTTCTGTGTCATCTCTTTGATATTCTTGACATGCCCTTTTCACTCAAATCTATCAGGTTTTATCTAGCTTTTTCTGCTATATATCTCCAGCTTTTGCTTTAAAGATTAAATGGCTAATAGAATATCAACCTGCTTTCTTTCTCACAAAGATTTCTGTTTTGTTTGAATTTGGATCTGTAGCAAATGCTGGTGAACAGAAAGAGGACTATTACAACATCTTTACCTCTAAAGTCAAACACAGCTGGGTCAGAGGATTAGCAGGCTAAGGTTTTCCAATGCTTTCAATTGTTATAAAGCCACACTACAGTGAATAATAAGCATATAAAACTGATGATGAAGTAATTAATACCTTGATATCTAAAGTGTAGTAAGTAAAGTAGTATTAAAGTAATAAACTATTATTGGTTGTAAACATCTTTCACTACATTTTTGGAGAGTCCGCTGTCTTTGGAGACTGAGTAAAATGAATCAGCAAAAGGGTCCACAGTCCCAGACTTGTTCGAGGCAAGACAACATTGCAAAGTTGGAGATCCATACTCTTTGGCAGCTTGGCAGATGCATAGGTTATTGCAGGTCTGTGAGCAAGCCCAAACCATCCCCATGATAGACACAATGTTTATAATTACGTATCAAAATCCAATAATCAAGATACTGTAGTGTTCCAGTGCAATAACTATGAATTGGACTAGACTCCTAAATTAATGTGGGATTTGATCTGGCCTCACATTAAAGAGAGCGAAGTTCAACATTTCATGATTTTCCAGTTTTCCTGTAAAAAAACAACAACAACATATACATTTAAACACAATCCATAATTAACCTGTATAATTGTCTGCATTCATTGCATTAGCTTGTAATGTTATACAAACAGTTGGATTAATGAAACGCTTCAGACCATTGTGCACATGTTGCACATGGTGAGAAAATAGTAATTAGGTATCTATTAACATAGCCGGGAAGATGTTTTGCTGTCAACATTTTCTCTAGAGGGGGGGACCAGATTTATTTTTTTGCCAGTGCTACAGATGGCTATGATGGTCCGCTAATACAGGACTAGTAATGGCCCAGTGCACTACTTTTGTCAAGAAAAAAAACATGTTTTATTCTGATTTTTCAGTGGGTGCTGCAGCACCCTCAGAACCCCTACTTTCCCGCGGCTATGTCTATAAATCTCACCTCATTAAACACACAATTTTCAAAAAGTTATCATTTGTTTATTTTCTGGGTTTGCTTTCTGATTGTAAGCCTGCAGGCAGAGAAAACATAAGTACGGTTGATTCCAGAGGCATCATTAGCTGACAAACCAACAAATAATTGCAGGTTTGGGTGAGCATCAACATTTGTGATGCCTGACAGCTGCCTGAATCCTAGCAGACAGGCCGATGTCTTTATGAATAAATTCTTCACCTCTCTAGTTACCAGCGAGTAACACTTTGGGATATAACAGGTACCAAACAAACATCACAACACAGCACAGCGCAACACAGCAGCATGCATGGCAGACTACACAGTGAATGCCACAGACTGAGTAATAGAGACTGAGTAATTAGCCCAAGAGAAACAATATGATGGGCCTAACTACAATAAAGATGCAACCTGCCTTGTTGCTTTAATAGATAGCATCAATAACCCATTTTTATTGATTACCTTAATATAATGATGGAGGACTTGAAGGGGATCAAAAAAAGTTGAACTCTACAAAGAACAATAACATCGATTCCGACACTGACTCTTTGCAGAGGCAGAGCTAACCTGCCATCGACCACTGGGCGCTCGCACACTCAATCAGATTAACTAGTGAAGCAATCATCGATTGGAGGCTCTGCGGCTGGCTGACACAGGGCCGGCCATTAAGTGGATCCTCATCTCCCATGGACACAGCACAGAGAGAATGTCAGGGTCACTGTGTTCTCCGTCCGCTCTGTTCCACGGCCTTGTCACAGAGCCTATTCACTGGCAGACTAATCACTCCACCACTGGCCCCTGGAGGAGATGTGACCTAGGCCTCCTGCTTCATGGGACTTGCAATATCATGTCCCCAAGGCCCAGTCAGGGGACAGCATGCACTGTGTCATATCATACATGCTGCTTCTCCACAACGGAACACAGAGACAGAAGCAGGATTAGTATCAAGGCTATGATGGTGTAATTAATGCACCATGTTTCATTAAAATGTCACACTGCTGTCCTGCTCAATGCTTTATATAGCCTATTCAGAGCATGAGATGATAAAATGCACTTAGGTAATCAATATATCATTATGTTACAGTCACTTAAGACCCTCAAAATAAGTAATAAAAACTCACCAGCAATGTAATGATTTCAACCCATGAAAGATTCACTGTGTCGGTATGTTGACTGCCTCTAGATATAACTAGTTTTATTCTACGAATCCATTGAAACGCAAGGTTATTTTTATTCACCCTGATAGCAAGGGCAATGTCACAAGATGTCTCAAAAGATGTCAAGGCGAGAACATTCTCTTTCATCAAATAAAAGATGTGAGCATCGGTACAGTGGCTCAGATATGACATGATATGCTGTAATTCATTATTCTCTGTGAAACCTTATTATTTAGCTCTGTGGATAGCAAATACTTTCCAGTGCATACTAAATAGTACTACTAAATTACTGGGTATTCATTATCATTCTTTCCCTCCTAAACATTTTTTTCCCCCTAGCCACTGTGCTTCTACATCTGCATTGCTGGCTCTTTGGGGTTTTAGGTGGAGTATCTGTATGAGCACTTTGTGACAATTGATGGTGTAAAAAAGGCTTTATAAATATTTTTGATTGATTTTAGTATCGTACTATTTTGTGTGCATCTTTTAGAACTAAAAAAGCTAAATTTGCTAGGATTTGCATAATATGTCATTTGTAATCTATAACACAATAAAAAAAACTGCATTTTCTTGCAATCTTGTATAGTATGACGAGTTAGAGATAAAGTTTTTAATGTTCTTGTTCAACTATCTCAACTATATATGTTGGCCATCACTTCTTTCAGATGTTCAGTCTCTGAGTTATTTGCTTTAGCCTTGTCTACCCTAGCTAGTTTATGGGTCTCCTGAGATCCTAGCTCAAGTGCCAATTATACCAACCTGTTTTTGTTTGGTAATTGAATGCCGAAGTCTAAGGCTTTGTTACCATTCTGACCTAATCATTCTCACCCGTGTGGAAAAAAAAAAAAGTTATCTTTTTCTTCCTGTGCAGCCAGGCATATCACTCTCACAGAATATTGCTTTGTGGTTCACTCCTAATCAAATTGCATTTAGTTTTTCACAACCAGTGCACGCAGTACATCCTTACAAAACCATTGTACTTGAAATCCTTCCCCGGTTAGATACATTTTCACCCCCACAAATCGGCTTTTTACCCCAGCTTGACAACTCAGTTAATAGCACAGTGAGAGCTAAGTTCACAGTGTCTGGTTTTGTCAAATGCAAACTCCATAATCTCACTCACTTCTGATTCTCAGTCCCACCTCTGAATGTCTAGCAGCATTAGAAATGATGCTCTGCTCGTCTGATCAGAGCACCACCTCCTGAAATTGGTGCTTTGGTGGAGTCACTGGCAGAGGCTTCAAGGTAAGATATGAAGCTCAACAGACACAGAAATAAACTATGAGTCACAGAAACCATCTAAAACCCACGGCCATCTCAGTTAACTGCAGCAGCAGCACACCTCAGCCTTGTACAAATTACCTCGACCTTGACTCGGTACCTCCTGTATATAGCCTCGTTATTGTTATGTAATTTGTATTAATTTTTCTTTTCTTTTTTTCTTTAGTTTATTTAGCAAATATTTTCTTAACTCTATTTCTTGAACTGCATTGTTGGTTAAGGGCTTGTAAGTAAGCGTTTCACAGTAAAGTCTACACCTGTTGTATTCGGCACATGTGACAAATACAACTTGATTTGAAAACAAGTAAAGCCAGCAGCAGCACAGTCTGAGTCTAGTGGGAGTATTGACTATATAGTACTACCTACCCAAACATAAGTACTGACAGCTCACATATTCTCCAACCTATTAAGATACCGCTGTCCTCATTTCAATCAACACAGGATTAAAGTTTAACACCTGACGTTGCACAATGCTGAGCCTCTAATCAGGATGTTAGTGAGGCGCTAGTTTGAACACCTACTGTCTCTCTCTGCCATCAGCAACTGAAATCAGGATTCAGAATGGGAGGAGCAATGTAATCTAGACATCATGCATTTGACATTTTAGTAATTTAGCAGACACTCTTATCCAGAGCGACATAGAGCAGACATTGGCAGATTTTTCACATAGCGGGCTCTGGGATTTCAACCAGCAACCTTTCGGTTACTGGCCCAACGCTCTTAACTTCTAGACTACCTGCCACCCTCATCATGCATTTTATTTCAGTCATTAGCATTAGAAACTTGGGTGGCACATAAAACAGCACCTTAGCTATGAGGAGTCACAATAGAAACAGGCTGCAGTGGAGACTTTAGTGCTAGCCCACACCCCACCCTTTTCACATCCAGCCTGGCCTCAGAGCCATACGAAACATACTATACTTGGGTGTAATCCACGATAGTTTAGCAATCCAAAGGTTGCAAATTCCACTGGTATTTTATTCAAACTATCTCTTGCAATGCAAAGAGGCAATGTAAAATAACAGTGCGCTGCAGTTATGAATTTAAACTATGAAGAGCCACCTTGAGCCTTCCCACTGGGCAAAAACTGGTTGAATCAACGTTCAATGTGATGATGTGGAATCAACGTGGAAAACTTATTGATAAGGGAAATTCTTGTTTTTTAACATAAATCCAATGAAATCCAGTGATTTCACATTGAATTCACATTAGTTGACAACTCAACCAAATGTAAATCAAAACTAGATGTTGAAATGACATCTGGCCACTGTGTATGCATACATTTGTCTTATTTCACACATGTACAAGTGTGTATTAATTTCAAAATGTGTTTTTTGCATATCCCAGTCTCCCTGTGAACCTCTGACCGTGGGGTCACTGACAGGGTCTGCCATTATCAACAGCGAACCTGAAGCAATCTGGGTTAAGTGCCTTGCTCAAGGGCACATCAACAGATTTTTCAAATTGTTGGCTCAGAGATTCTAACTAGCAACTTTTTCGTTACTGGCCCAACACTCTAACCACTAGTCTGTGTGTGTGTGTGTGTGTGTGTGTGTGTGTGTGTGTGTGTGTGTGTGTGTGTGTGTGTGTGTGTGTGTGTGTGTGTGTGTGTGTGTGTGTGTATGCGCGCGCGTGCGCGTGCGCGTGTAATGCAGTGCGGAGTGGGATCCACAAGATTGTGGTAGATCCTGGGCGGAGTTGCTGTAAAATTCTACCCTACAGAGCTTCCCGTCGTCGCTCACTCGATGCGCTCCCACATTTGTTTGCCAAGGCAAGTGAGAGAGCACATGTTATACAGCAGTAACTGCACACAGTTAGTGAATATTTAACCCTGAAGTTTACGGAAAGAAGTTAACTGATCGATAATAACAAACATATTATCGAACTTTAGGAACAGCAGGGCAAGGATATCTGGCATTCGCCAGGATGCATTTTTCCGGCTGTCTGTGTGCCCTCCTCGTCGCGCTTGTCTACCAAGGTACTGTATGTAGCCTATCATGCATCATATCTTACATTGTTTAAAGGAAAACGGATGTCAACATTTTTAATAAACACATCATGGGAATTGCATTGTGATGATGAGTTTGTAGACGATACATCTGAAGTGAAAATACATGTCATTCGATTAGCAATCTTGATTTACACTGAGGTTTGTGAATACAGAGTTATAGCTAGTTATAGTCATGGTTAGAACGTTATTTTGCCGCTCTACCATTATTGCTCATAGCATAACTACTGCGTAACTACAAGTTGTATAGCACATTAAGTGTGTACAACCACTGGCCACACTTCGTGGGAGTGTTGAGCAGGTTTCGCCAGGTGATAGTCATGCGCTCTCAATTTGGGAGCGCTGTCCTCTCATTTTATTTCAATAATTACAACAGTAAATCGACTTTTCACAATCATTTGTGTGGTAATCGTTCATTCTGAAACATATACATTACGCATTCAAACGCGCACACTTACCAGTGTTTTCCCACGAGGCAGGAACGCCTTGCAGATTAAAGTTGGGCTTTTTTACATTCTGTAAATGTCGTTAAAGAAAGCTTTTTTTCCAATCCAACAAGTATGCACCATGTGTTTAAGCATTCAGACGCAACATTTAACCAATCTGCAGTGGAGCTCTGAATAGTCCTTTGGGAGAGGGAAAAACCTTTTCTCAGAGCTTTTCGTATTATTTTTTACGTAAATCAGAGACATGCCATTTAGTTTGAAATGTAAATCAGAGACACTCCATTTAGTATGATATATTATGTTTCGTATGGTATGTATTAATTTATGGATGTCCATCACCCATTTCATATGATATGTTACGAAATACAATAGTATAATATGTTACGAATTTTAAAACTTTCAATATGTTACGAATTTGCAAAATGCATGATTTGTTACGAATTCCAGCTAGGTGGCGCTAGCTAGGCTAGGGGTTAGGTTTAAGATTAGGAGTTAGGTTAAATCAAAATTAAATCAAATGTTATTTGTCACATTCGCCGAGGGGTTAGGTTTAGGGGAATAATTAGCTAAAAGGGTTAAGGTTAGGGGAAGGGTTAATTAAGCTGCGCTGTTGCAAAGTAGCTTAAAAGTAGTAAGTAGTTGAAAAGTTGCTAATTAGCAAAAAAAAATTAAATTGTCCGTGATGAGATTCGAACGCACAACCTTTGGGTTGCTAGCGTTTGCGTTATATGCCCGACCAACCAACTGCCCTTTGTTTTTGTCTTAAGCAACCATCTGTCTTATGTAACCATACCAAACATAACATATCATACTAAATGGTGCGTCTCAGAATTACATACAGAATAATATGAAATGCTCTGCGACCAGGTTGGGAAGGGAGGTGGGTGATCTGACTTAGGTCCTCCTCTGTCTGACACTGTCACTTGACATGCCTGTCATTGTAAATTACAGTGTGCCTCACTTGTCACTGTCACCCACTCTCAGGCATTTTTACTTGAACTGGTTGGAAAAAAGAGCCTCCCCTATAATAATAGCATGTCGCGTGTTAACAGTTTTTCTCGTTGGACTGTGTGTTGTCGTTCTGTTGCCAATTGCCGCTGGTTTTAAAATAGTGGAATTTGAAGGCCTTTAGGGTGGGGCTGTAATTTAGGTTTATAGCCCCCCACATCAACATTTGATGAGTTAACATGATGCTGGCAGTTTGGCCGTCAGTCCTCCATAAATGGTGAAACCATGTGTCTGTTTGCTTGTTCTATGGAGGATTGATGATGACTTTTCAATGTGCTGGTTACTCATTACAACTTCATACGCAGTGTCATTTTAAGAAGCACTAGGAAACCATCTAGTTATTCATCTTCATCAAATCACAAAATTCCTTAGTCTAAACACCACATATTTAATCTATCACTCATGCCACCTTGTAAATGTTGAATTGGAGGTTTTAAACTAAGTGCTCAGTTTGTGAAGGTAATTTTCAGAATAGACACCATCAGTCAGTAATTAGATACACTGTTGATCTTTTATTCCAAAAATTCTCCTCTGGCAAGCTGTTCAGGCCAATCATGACCAAAACCTCCCGCAACCTGAACAGTTTCTTTCCCCTGGCTGTGGCCCTCACTTTAGTCTCACTTTAGAGACTAAAGGACTATGCACTCTATGCTGCACACGGGATCAAGCCATCTCTGAACTGTACACAAAATAACTGCACTATACTGCATTGCACTCTGTTCATCTCTCTGCATTTAGATATATTCATACTGATACTGTGCATCCACTGTATATCAACTGTATACCCATCATATATTTGTTTACTGACTGCACATTCTCTTATATGTTTATCCTCAATCTATATAGTTGTATATAATGTACCATATGTCAACTTTGTTTAAACTCCACTGTCGGTATTCTGGCTCTAAAGGTTGTATATGACTAACAGCACCATTTCACCAAGTCACATTCTGAGTATGTGTAAACGTACTTGGTGAATAAAGGTGATTCGGATTCCATTGTTTTAGAGGGAAGCGGAGGTTGTTAAACGCAGTTCCTCCGGCTCAAACACTGAGAGCTGTGACCCTCAGCCTAGACCAGATAGTGCTGGAAAAACAGGGCCCTGAAAGACTTTTAGAACAAATAGTCTGCATAGGTGCATTGTTTTTTTTTGTTCCCTGCTTTCCCGCCACCCCTCCCCCATCCTCACCCTACCCCCCTGGAATAGACAACACTCAGTCACACCTGGTATTACTCGTCAAGCAAGTAGGGCCTTCATTTGCTAATGGACTAATCTGGCCCCTGTTTGCGTGGGGACCACAAGGTTTCATTGTCTGAGTGAAACCTCATTGAAATATATTCATCCACTTTCTCACTCTCCGTAACCAGTTTTTGTCCTGACATGATAGATACATGTTCAGTTGATTGGTGTAGAGAAAGACTGGAGCGATTTGCATTCTCAGTTTGCACTTGGGATTTTGCGCATGTCAATTTGTGTGACTGTGCACGTCACGTCTTGTTTAGAGGCGGGTTTGTCTAGATGTTTGTGGTTGTTCTATCTCCCATTGACTCCTTATACAATGTAGCCCTTCATGCAAAATGTTGTTTCATGGACGGAAAGCACACTAACATGAAACTCTTCATCCTTAATCGTAGATGTTTATGATCCAGATCCTATTTTCAAAGGAGAGTGTATGTGGGTGGGGCAAGACAGTGATATCAGATAATGCAATTGTAATATCATTATTAACTTGATGTCCTACAGTTAAATAAAGGTTAAATAATAAAAATGTAAATGCTGATGACAAGTTCCATGACAGTGTTACAGGGAGGTGACATGTTAGAATATAAATAAAGTACCACTGCCATTCTGAAAATGCCACACTTAGCTCTGAGGAGAGCGGGTGTCACTCAGGATGACATCAGCATTTTGTGTGCTCTACACTTGCATTTACGGGTCTTCAATCTGTAAATCATTCCTGTAGTATCTTTACAGAAAATGTCACCATCCTACATCATAATACTGCAAATATGGATGTTTTTAATTAGTTATTTGTGCATTGCATGACAGTATCAACAGTTTGGTATACAGGACTATATATTTATTCCTATGAGTGTCTTTCTCTCCTTTTCTGAATTCATTTCCTACCCCTCATTTAGATATGAATTACTGAAAATGGCCTTAATCACACATCATACCCAATAAACATACCACTTTTATCCAGCTTTGCAAATGTTCAACTCGCACTGACAGCTCTTCATTTCCTTCAAAGCCACTGTGGGACAGTCAGTGTTGTGTTTGAACTGACAGTTTATGTATGTCATAGGAAATTGCAATGAGCAACGTTAAATGGTCTCATTCTTTGAGGGTATCTCTTGCTTTTCTCAGTCTTTCCACTATATCATTGAAGTGCTAGAAAACAACTGGTGAAAAAAGAAAATAACTTGTATATTTCGATACGGGGCATCATATTTTGGGCAATCTGGGAGTGGGAGGACATATTAATTCTAGTAAACCTACTGCACTATTGTGGCTCTGCCTCTTTATAATTTAATCCAGATTAGGGTCACAGAGACTAATTTAGTTTTAATCCACTTTGAGGCCTCTCGAGAAAAGGGGTGAGTGAAAGATGGAACCTATCCTTTTACCCAAATGTTGTGGATGAGGGTGAGCTAGCCAATAGGTCAGGGTTCCCCAACTGGCCGCCCATGGCCCGAATTTGGCCCGCAGGTGGTTTTTATTTAATTGGGAGGACAATGTGTACAGAGACAGTTGACTAGGTGGAGGGTCCAGGATCCTACTGAGGGACCTGTAGTGGTTGCAATGGCCCTGCTCTCTGTGTGTTCTCAGTCGTTAGTAGGACCAAAATTCAGTGTCTTTATGTCTACATATCATTATGATAACTGCTGGTGAACTGGCCAATATTTACCTAGCTTTTGAAGTGGAGCTTTCCCGATACAGCTAATATCACAGGTGAGAGGGAGAGCATACAGCTCTATGAATGAAAATGCATCCCTACACTTTAGGAAAATGGGTTCCAAAAGGGTTCTTCGGCTGTCCTCATAGGAGAACCCTTTTTGGTTCTGTGGAGAGGGTTCTATATTGAACCTAAAATGATTCTTCCTCGAACCAAAAAGGTTTCTTCAAAGAGATCTCTTATGGGGACAGACGAAGAACCCTTTTAGGTTGTAGATAGCACCTTTTTTTCTAGGGGTGTACATGAGTGAGAATGGGCTGTGATATGCACACATCTAGCATAATAGATTCATTCACTCTGGTTCAATCTCTGATTTCTCCCCTGAAATGTTCAATTCTCAGTATTCACTTAGTTTAGAGAAAAGTATCGCCACTTTCTGTTAAGAGCTCAGGATTCTCCGACATTATCTGTAGTGAGAAAATGTTTCAGCACTACAGAGCTATAGTCAGGCAGCAATGAGAACATTTAAGCCAACACAGAAAACAGTGTATTTCCGCAATGTAAAAAATAGTATTCACAGTGACTGGACACACACAGCTATAAGATGTACAGCTTTGCTTAAGGAAAATGAAAGGGCTTGTGTGGCCATTGTAATCAGTCTCAAACAATGACTCACTTGGTGAAAAAAACATTTTGTCTGCCTGTGACAGTTTTACACATGAGGGTATCAGTAAAACAGCCAAGGGAGTCTCAATTACACTAGCTAGTATGATTAGCTCATCCCAGTTTTAGAAAGGAGCGGGAGATATGTTCGGTTTCAACAGTCATGATTGAGATTTCCCCTTAATCCTCCCCTTATCCAGAAAACTCACAACTCTGCTTGTATTGTCACTGGTTAGACAGGTTATAAAGGCCTGGGTTGGGTTTTATTAGACAGCTTAAGATATATGACATGTTTTACATATAGATTACATTTCCAGTCACACATTCCTGCGTGAAAGCTATAATGTAAAACTGTTGGAGAATGGCACAGAACACCCTGGTATTTCATTGAATGGAGATGCCAGCCTTTGAGTCCGCATATGTATTCTACTCCCCATTATCTCTCAGCAATCTTTCTTCATCATAGCACTCCTGCTATTCACACACAAAAAATATATTTATTTGTTATATGGAGGGAGTAACTACATTTTAGAGAAAGCCTTTAATAACAGGAGTGAGATGACTGTGCAACAGCACTCTCTCCCTAGTCCCTGATGCTGAAATGCACCCATTGAAATGTATGAGGGTATCTTTGGTTTTGGGGAAAGCCTACAGCGCACTGGAAACGTCTCGGCACCTGTTTTGGGACAAAAAAGTGAGGTTGTTTCTCTGTTTTGTTATTCACATTATCCCCCCTGCTTTCTCTGGGTTCCTGCGGACTCCACCCGACAGTATTGATGCTGACTTCTCCTGCCGTCTCCTCTCTTTGTCATGAAGATGGAACAGCCCACCCCCCCTGGGAGGGCATTGAGTATCTTCCCCCTGTTCTCCCATCTCTCATATGCGCAAGGCAATCCAAGCCTACTGGGGGAAAGTAGGTCTGGTCCATATGAAAGCTAATGACATGGCCCATAGTGAATGACACAACAATCTTAGTTGAAATATTCCTTGGACAGCTTTTTACTAGGCGTCATTTAATTAGAAGGGTTCATTAGCTATACCATTAGCTGTGTGCATGAAGAGGAAGGGGAGGTGTTCCCAAGCTCTTTGTTCTCAGAACTCATAGAAGAAAATGTATCTTGTCTTCTTTTCCTCACATTGCCTGATGGAATCTGAAAAGAGAAAAAGCAGAAAAAGCAGAAATAGCTCTCAATAAGTGAGCTCCCAAGCACTAGGAACTCAACCAGACCCACTAAAGGTCAGTGGGGAAACTGCCAAAATGTACACACACCCATAAAGTGATTATATTGCCACCTACAGTGGGGCAAAAAAAGTATTTAGTCAGCCACCAATTGTGCAAGTTCTACCACTTAAAAAAGATGAGAGAGGCCTGTAATTTTCATCATAGGTACACTTCAACTATGACAGACAAAATGAAAAAAAAAATCCAGAAATTCACATTGTAGGATTTTGAATGAATTTATTTGCAAATTATGGTGGAAAATAAGGTTGTGGACAGGTGTCTTTTATACTGATAACAAGTTCAAACAGGTGTCATTAATACAGGTAATGAGTGGAGAACAGAGGAGCCTCTTAAAGAAGAAGTTACAGGTTTGTGAGAGCCAGAAGTCTTGCTTGTTTGTAGGTGACCAAATACTTATTTTCCACCATAATTTGCAAATGAATTCATTAAAAATCCTACAATGTGATTTTCTGGATTTTTTTCCCTCATTTTGTCTGTCATAGTTTAAGTGTACCTATGATGAAAATTACAGGCCCCTCTCATCTTTTTAAGTGGGAGAACTTGCACAATTGGTGGCTGACTAAATACTTTTTTGCCCCACTGTATTTACATGGAGTCAGGGCTGAAGCCGGTGGTACTATTATATCACACCTATTTTGAATCTCTGCAATCCAGAGCGGTCTATTGAGATGACAATGTCATTGTCCAAAAGATGAAGCAGAAATAAGAAGCATTGGGCAATAAAATGTCATGCAATTTTCACTTTCCCATTCACTTTTAAATCGCTTTCTGGTCAGAAACAGTCCATCAATAATGACTGGTCTCTATTCATTCAAACTTTATTTTGCAATTTTCAGCCATGAAAACACAATGTCATATTTAGTGTAGCTCCATGAAGTATCCTGCCCCAGGGATCCAAACATAAGTGTTTTGTGTCTGCATTTGACCTCAGTAGTCCCCCATTCTAGCCTTTATAAAAGCTAGTTCTTTGTGCACTGTTGATGTCCCTCATCTATCCTTCTGAGAAGGCGGCACACTGTGGAGCCTGGAGCTATCTATGATTACATGCTGCTTCAGATGAACTTGCAGGAGTTCTCATTCAAACCCAGAGAGCGCCTCACTTTCAACAAGGGACAGACACTCAGTCACTGCATATCTCTGCTTTCTGGAGATTAAAACGCCTGTCATTTTTGCATGCCAGGGTATATAAACTCGTAAAAATACAGAATATCATATTCAACCCTTTTTCTTCAGCCCACTCACATGTCAAGAGTGCAGGGTGTACTCTTCCTTAGTTGCTTTGAAGTATTCTTCAAGGTCCTAAACATGTTGCTCAGGCAGTTTCAAATGCATGCTTCCTCTCATGCGTTGGATTCCTGGCTCTAAATCCCAGGTGGTAAAGGACTTTGTAAGAGAGTGGTATTTATGCTGATACTTATCTGGCTGTGGAGCTCTCGCTGCCTGGAATTCAAAGCCTTGTATTAGCCTTGGGTGTATGGAGTTCCTTCACCTGATGCGTACATGAAAAATCCAGAACCAAGGCTTTTGTGATCATTTGTAACAATACATTTTAGTTAATCTTTTATATATTCTGAACATAAATCTGAATGATTATTTTTACCATATGATAAAAGTATGTTAAAAGGTGTCTGGTGAGGTTGAGAACTAGACATGTTTACTTGTCACTTCCTGACCATAGAGAGCCCTTATTTTCTATGGTAGAGTAGGTCAGGGCGTGACTGGGGGGTTTTCTAGTTATTATTTTCTATGTGGGGTTCTAGTTTAGTTGTTTCTATGTTGGTGTTTGGTATGATTCCCAATTAGAGGCAGCTGGCTATCGTTGTCTCTAATTGGGGATCATATTTAAGTAGGATTTTTTCCACCTGTGTTTTATGGGATATTGTTTTGAGTTAGTGTATGTTACACCTCTTAGTTACGGTTCGTTGTTTGTTTCATTCTTTCTTTGTTGTTTTGTGCGTTTCTAATAAATAATATGTGGAAACCATATCGCGCTGCAGCTTGGTCCGATAATTATTCCAGCGAACGTGACATTGCTGGTCAGTCACTGGTTGATTCTGGCCTTAAGGGCGTGATCCTCATAAAACTGCATTGTGAACGACCACTGCAATTTACTGTTTATATAGAAGGTATATACAGTACAGTGTATTTTTTAAATTAAATCTAAGTACTCAGAATTCTTCACACCAGCTCTATTATCTTAGATGTTGAACCACTTCACTTTCAATGAAGGAAAATGATGCTCTAGTAAATGTGTCACAGTGTGGATGCCGTTGATAATGAATGCCATGTAAAACGGTGAGGTGTTTCATTAGCTAGTTGCTACTGTGCAGTAGCTGTATTCTAACCCTTCCATTGTCAGACATTAGTGGGTAGGTGAAAAGCCTCTTGTGCACCATTTAGATGGAGAACCTAATTATCTAATGGGACTCATCTTGAGAGGTCAAGTAGCCCCATGTTCCTGCAGAGAATTCTGAAAAGTACTTTAACTCCCATCGGAGCTGTTAAACCAGGGTTTCCCAAACTCGGTCCTTGGGACCCCAAGGGGTGTACGTTTTGGTTTTTGCCATAGCTCTACATAGCTGATTCAAATAATCACCTAATTATCAAACTAATCATCAAGCTTATCTATGCATTGTCACTTCACCCCTACCTACATGTACAAATTACCTCGACTAATCCGTACCCCCGCACATTGACTTGGTACCGGTACCCCCTGTATATAGCCTCGTTATTGTTATTTTATTGTGTTAATTGTTATTACATTTTTTTATTTAGTTTATTTATTAAATATTTTCTGAACTCTTTTTCTTGAACTGCATTCTTGGTTAAGGGTTTGTAAAGCAAGCACCTGTTGTATTTGGTGAATGTGACAAATAAAATTTAATTTGATATGAAAAGCTTTGATAATTTGAATTAGCTTTGTAGTGTTAGGGCAAAAACAAAATGTGCACTCTTTGGGGTCCCCAGGACCGAGTTTGGGAAACGCTGTGTTAAGCAGTGAGACAGCTTAAGACGGATCACAGGAATTTGCAATGAAACACTAGAATCTGTTCTACAATGATGAGTCTTTTGCTTTAGAAACACCTTTCATGTTAGAGAGAAGGAATTGTGTTTTCTAAAGGAATCACAAACAAATTCAGCTGCATAGTTCCGTGTCAAATAAATGCTGCATTATTCGAAGTGCCAGCCCCAGTATATGAGAGCGAAGCAGTTGTAAAATAAACTTCCAGGTGTTTCATTTTGAGTAATGGAGGTGCCATAACCCATTATGAATGTGTTTACATTCTCACCTGCAGTAGATACAACGAGGAGAGGATTTCTCTTTTCCTAATGTAATCATAGTGATTTCATTTAAATTCTCTGGGTTATGCAATAAGAGGTTCTCACAATGGAAAATGCATAACAATTGGCTAGTCATATTAGTTTATGTGTTGTATGGATGAATGGGTATGGCATTCCCCCTCTCTCTCTGAGGAATTCTCTGGATTACCTGTCCCATGCTCTAGACCTTGCCATTGTGTGTTTGCCTATAAACAGATCTGACACAGGCAATGCATCACAGTGGAGAGCATCACTACCCCTGTCTGCCATTACATGCACATTTACCCAGACAGTAATGTCTCCAGATGGCCTCGCCAGTAATTGGATCGCTTTGTCACCCTTTGGCACCAGACAGTACTTTTCCGGGTTCTCATATACATTTGTTATTGATGTCCATGCTTCATAGAGTGTTGTCTCATATTGTGATCCCCACACAGAATGTTGCTGTTGCTTGTTCTTTTGTCCGTGTGGACTGTTGCTGTTGTTCTGTACGTACGGAATGTTCTAGGGCAGGTTTTACATTTGACTATTCAAAGTGTGAGGATCCAGCCCAAGAGCTCTCCAAGCCAACGGACTCTTTAATCAGGAGATGTTTGCTGCGTGGATTCATTCTGTTGGAATGATATGAGTCATACAGCTGAAATGTTGCATATCGACAGGCTCCTGTGAAGTTATCGTGTCTTTCTGCTGCTGGTGATAGTGAAGGCAAATCAGCTCATTATCATGGGAATCGGCAAACCTCCTGTTCAAAAGCACCAATGTTGGAATATGTTCTGTACAGACAGACAGGAGGGGATACTAGTGAAAGACGCATGGCGCCAGGCTAAATGGTTTAAAGCACTTATGTTGATATATGGCTGCTCTCGTGTGGTGATGGAAGGAGAAAATGTAATGGCCATTGAGTCATTTGTAGTAAAACTAATGAAAATATGTTACACCTGAGAATGAATGCTCATAAACGAGGGACACCTAAGTGAATGGTAATACTCGATGTGAGGTGACAGTTCTAACAATTGATTGATTTGAAAGGTAAATACAAGTGTTCAACTTCTCTCCTTTGTTTCTGAAGAACGTAATAATCTTACCAGAACATAACCTTTTCAAACAAGTCATGTTCTCTACCCCACTCTGTGTATAAAATGTATTAATTTTAGTTTTATAATACTCCCTGTGTTTTCAAGCCTTTAAAAAAAAGGGAACATTTGTCAGCAGTAGGCAGTGAACTTAAATAAGCAATTTTGTCTTGTAATTGTGAGGGGAAGAGTGGCTGAAGGATGCAATTTTCTCAAAGTGCTTGAATGACATTTGAATGTATGCAATTTCTCCCATGGATTTTTGTGACAATGCCACATTTTATAATAATGGGTCAAAAGCATACTTATATTATCATTTTTCACGTGCCCACATTTGCATATTTACTGTATGTAGTACACTTACCATTTTATGCTAACTGTAATCTCGCCAAAATCCCTGCACAGAAATGCTTATTACATACTTAGTGGAATACAGCCTCTTGAGGATTTAATCATATCTTATGAAGGTTGATAGTAAATTCATTATCTTTTCTGTACAGTTGTCTGTTGGGGAACAGCTTTGCATTGCACACGTTAATTGACTGAAAGCCTACTTAAATTGAAAAATACATCTGCATATTATGATTATGTTGGGAGAGCGCTCAAGCACTGCAGTGTGGTGGTTAGAAAACGACAGGTATTAAAACCTACTGCCTCCCGAGCTTTACAGGCTGCATCCTGCTCAACCAGTTTGAAAAATACTTTTTAATTTAAAAAAAAAAGTTGTATAATTGTAAGTGTCGCTCTTTGCCAGCGAGGCCAGGCGTGGAGACAGTGATAACAGTGTAGTAATAGTTGTAGTAATACTTGTAGTAATAGTTGAGTTCAGCAGGGCATTGGGTTTTCAACTCATGCTGTCCTGGAGGCATCCATGTTAGTCACTGGACTGTGTGCTCAGTCTGTTATTGGACCAGCACAGCGTTCCCTCTCTCCATTTGTCCTTAATCTGTGTTAATCTCTCTGAGGGAGTGGAGGGGGGAGATCACTGCACTCTATTCTAGATACATGGCTCAACATTGACCTCAGGGTCAACAGGCAGAACCTTTGGCAGCCTAGCCCAGAACCCTAGAATGCGGGGGGCCAAAGAGTGTGCCAAGTCACACACAAAAGCTTTCTCTGTTTTGTTCTGCACATTGAATGTTACTTCCCGGTCCACTTTATTTAGATAGTGCATCTGTAGATGCTCTACCGACTGTCCACAGAATATCGGTAACATTTGTACTAACTATCTACTAACCCTAGCTCTAACCCTAACCTTGACCCTTATTCTAACTCTAAACTGAACCCTAACCTTAACCCTTACCCTAACCCTTATTCTAATCCTTACCCTAACCGTAATATTAGCAAGCAGATGCTTATCAACAGATAGTTTGTTGATATTATGACTGTTTTATCTATTATCTGTAGAGAATCTATCTGTAGAACATCTAAAGATGCAAAATCTGCATTATACAAATAAAGTGTGACCTCCCTTGTTATACATTTACTAAAGCAGAGTAAACAATATTATTTCTGCAAGGAAGACACTCGAGAAACGACATCTTCCTTTTGGAATTGATAGAAACTGTAACTAGGAGCGTGATATCCCCCTCATAAATCAAATCAAATATTATTGGTCACATGCACTGAATACAACAGGTGTAGACTTTACAGTGAAATGCTTACTTACGAGGCCTTTTCCAACAATGCAGAGTTAAAAAGTAAGAGAAATATTTGCTAAATAAAAAAGGAAATCGTAACTATATAGAGACTATATACAAGGAGTACCAGTACTGAGTCAATGTGCAGGGGTACGAGGTAGTTGAGGTAATTGAGGCAAGTCAGTATGTACATATAGGTAGGGGTAGAGTGACCAGGCAATCAGGATATATCATAAACAGGATATATAATAAACAATGTAGCAGCAGTGTATGTGAAGAGTCTGAATGTGTGTGTGAGTGTGTGTGTGGCGTCAATATGTGTGTGTGTAGGTAGCCATTGGATGAACTGTTCAGCAGTCTTATGGCTTTGGGGTAGAAGTTGTTCAGGAGCTTTTTGGTCCCAGACTTGGCACTCTGGTACTACTTGCAGTGCAGTAGCAGAGAGAACAGCCTATGACTTGGGTGGCTGGAGTCTCTGATATAGCCTTAGACATTTTCAACCTGTCACAGCAGTCCTCCAAAACATGTGACGTTGGTTGGTGGGCATAACATTTTAAAATACACAGACAGGATGCCCATACAGGTATTTAATCATCTGTGTGTATTATCTGCATTCCATGTGTTCATTCATGTTATCTGTGTTGCCTTCTGAGTGACCTCAAACCCCCAGTGTTTAGAATGTCAAGCAGAACACAAACTCTCCGAATTCACAGCTAATGCCCTCTTAATACCAACCAGGCTGCGGACCTTATTGGAATGGAAGACAGGCCTGGTCTGTTTCACAGTGAAGGGTTGAAAGGTCAGTTCTGTCATTAGATGTTCCACAACACAGTGCACTACTTACTGGGATCATGAGGAATCATCAAGCACCGCTATGGCAATTACACAAGATGAAAGCCATTGCCGGCAGTCTGTTGAACAAATGGACATATTTGTATTAGCTTTTTTACAACATAATAAGACATACATTATTGATAGTGCAAAGTACAAAGAAACAATGAAACTGTAGGTTCTGTTGAGTGTATACACCCATTAATCATTCATTTTGCATCGGGGAAATGTCAACTCGTGCTTCTTACACCATCTAATGAAGCACTTTCAGATCAATAGCTGGATGGTGTTTTGTTTACACATAAATATAAGTGATCAGCCTTGGGGTCGTATCACCTAACTCCCTCCACACACACCCCCATCCAAACAGTCAGGGCAGGAGTGGGGCTGCTAGCATGATCGAGAGAGAGAGAGAGAGAGAGAGAGAGAGAGAGAGAGAGAGAGAGAGAGAGAGAGAGAGAGAGAGAGAGAGAGAGGAAGTATTAATGAGCCCTGCAGGGGATGCTTTAGGCGGAGACGCGTGCCTGTAACTGAAACATACTACATGTTTGAATGCAGGTTAAACTACAGTCATTCTTACACGAAGGGCAATGGGTTAAGAGCAGCCTATAGCTTTGGTTCCTCTCTGTTTTAATCTGACTACTCCAAAGTGCCTTTCCTTGTCATTGTTGATATAATAGGCTAGCCACAAGGGTTTTGGGTGTCCAGGCTTGCTTGTGAAGTGGTTTGTTACAGGGACATTGTTAGAAACCCCCAGGGCTACTAATGAAATTGAACTGAATGGTAAATTGAATGTCAAACGAACCCAGTCTGAGAGAGGACTGGGCCTAGAAATTGTGCTCATGCTCTGCTGCTTGTGTGCTAGCTTTGCCTCAGGCAGGGAAGGATAGGATAAGAATTTTATGGCTGGCCATATGCAAAAAAAAAACGAACATGTGCTGTCTGATGCAATACCTGTTGAAGAGGTGTGTTGAGAGTAGGAACACTTTGATGTCAAGAATGTTGTCTTCAAGTGCCAAGACCATTTTGAAGTTACCTTAACAACACTTTTGTCAGAGCGCAGTCATACCAAGCCTGTCAGAATGGACCAGTGTGCTATGTAATGATTTATCTGTGAGGAAGCTAATGTCTTTGTAAAGAATAGAAAGACCCTCACACTGTTTATGCTCCCAATTCCCCCGCTTTGTCTTTTCCATAGACATGGCGGAATCAATTCAATTTCTGCAGCAATTAGAAGAAACATGTTCTTCAAAGGTCACATGTCGACACAGCTGTTGAGCAGATGTTTAGTGAATAAGCTGGAAAGAAATAACACTGAGGTAAGAATGTCTGATTTGTCATCAAGTTCATTCAAAGTCAGACTCCAAAATGTGGTTCTGACTTGGTAACCAAGAAGCTCCATTAGCCCTCCCACACTGTTCTTTCACTCTGTAGTCTGACTAGTTCAAAGTTACATTAAGTGCTTCCGTAATATACAGTACGTAACCCATAGACTACTAGACTGAGGTAGTCTCCGTTTCTGCAGAAGCAGCAGAATGACATCATTGCTACAAATCTGGATGCAGTGAATTAGATTAGGAGTTAATGGACCACAGGGGAAGCAGTGTGGCTGTGCTTTGTTAATGTCCTGATGTGGCTTTAATGGCACGCCGTTAATGGGAGATGTTGGTGGATCTTTGGGGTCAGTACTGTGAGCCTCTGTTGGGGTTTGTTCCCTGTTCCTTGTCAATCATTGGCTCATTGGTGAAATTAGCATTCAGACAATTGCAGACAGACGTTGACAACAGGAACATAGCACACATGTTTCTGAGTAAGTTCTGCACCCCACCTAAGGGCACAGCTGATTTTATACATGTGATCACTCCCTAGTGGTATGATCACCTACGTCAATGTATGTGTGTATCAGTAAGCTGAGGTTACCTTATAAGGCAACCTAGTACAGTAGTTTCTCTGAATTTATTAGAATTGTCCACTGTCTCACAAGGTCAAAATATCAAAACCAGACAGTGGTTACATCTCTTTATCTAGTTTCGGACTGACTCAGGCCTAGCCTGCAAGCACACTCTCACAACAGCCAGGGCTTAACCACAAAGACTAATATAGATAGCTTGTGCAACGTATAGTGGCAGAGTTTTTAGACACATAGCAACAGTATCTTATTATAAGGCCTGCAGCAAAACATATGAATCTTAAGTTCCCCTTAATCAATAATGGGGAGGGTCTTTGGGACCCATCCCCTACACCTCCCATGATCTGGCCCTCCCTTGTCTGGAGAGACGTCCCTTAACCACCCCTCCCCTGGGGTCCCCTCCCCGGCCGCCCCCTTCAAATACATCATTCACAACATAATGGATGTGATTTCAGAGTGCACTTATCCCGTAACCCAACAGAAGGCTGCTGTTTCTGAAAGCAGTTCCTGTACCCTCCCTGCTCATCCACAGAGATCATTTATTAGGTTTTTTAAGAGGCTTTACTGGAGCCTGCATCAGGTTTGAGTGCATAGAAGAGGACATTTGAAAGGTTAATGATTCCCACAAAATCAATTTCAGGCCAACCATGCTGGTCTTTCTAATTTGGTGGCTTTTCTTTTTTCTTATAATGTGCTTTGTCTCTTCCTGTCTGTCTCGTCCACGTACATACACATACATACATACATACATACATACATACATACATACATACATACATACATACATACATACATACATACATACATACATACATACATACATACATACATACATACATACATACATACATACATACATACATACAGTGGGGCAAAAAAGTATTTAGTCAGCCACCAATTGTGCAAGTTCTCCCACTTAAAAAGATGAGAGAGGCCTGTAATTTTCATCATAGGTACACTTCAACTATGACAGACAAAATGAGGGAAAAAAATCCAGAAAATCACAATGTAGGATTTTTAATGAATTTATTTGCAAATTATGGTGGAAAATAAGTATTTGGTCACCTACAAACAAGCAAGATTTCTGGCTCTCACAGACCTGTAACTTCTTCTTTAAGAGGCTCCTCTGTCCTCCTCTGTACATACATACATACATACATACATACATACATACATACATACATACATACATACATACATACATACATACATACATACATACATACATACATACATACATACATACATACATACATACATACGCGAACACACCCTCATTCAACCTAATGTCCTCTCTTTTGCAGTATGACACATCAGTCCTTAGACATAATGGCATAGCACAGCATAGATATAGCTTTGTAGTGTCCCAAAATTGAACTCTGTCTGTATTCTTACATAAATCCAGCTATACTAATATAGGTAGCTGCCAAATTTCATTTGGGAGTGAACTTTCCCATATAAAAAACAATTATCAAACTAAACTATAAAAAAAAAAATTCAAATGTTTTTTATTCAGCTTTATGGTAAGCATTTATTCCTAATTACTCTAAGCTCCAAGGTAAACAGCATCCCCAGATATTCCTCTTTCTAAGTGAGTGCTCTTGCCAAGCATGTGAACATTTTTAATTAAACAATTTCAGTTAATTGGAAGTTAGAGATACAAGATTTTCTCTCTCGATTGCGCTGTCAGCAAGATTCAAAGCCTTCTTTAAATGAGCATAGGATAGATTGCAGGTTGAAAATGGAAAATGTAAGTATTAATCATTTACTGAAATTATCTGACAATCCTTTCCTTGTTTCATCACTGTAAAATCAACTGAGCTATTTTAGGCATTTACTGTTGGCAATAAAGATCAGTAACATACATTTTTTATGTTCAGTGACTCCTGAGCTTGAATGCTATTGAGCTGGAACCTGTGTGAATATCAAGGCCTGTTTTCTTCTCTGTGACACTGGGATGTGGAAGGCTTCTCTCATGGGAGGCAGGTGGAGGAAAATGAGGCACCTGTTCACAAACAATGCAAAGACTGCTGGGTAATTTGTTTGCATCACCTAGCGATGGCTTAGGGCTCAGAGGAGACAAGAGATAGAGAGAGGCTTCATATTGTCTGCCTCTTTGTGTTTACTCTTCAAAATAAACTCTGGTGATGGAGAATCTAGAATAGACTTTTCAGCAGGTGTTGCTGGTGCCTGTGTTGTAGGGTGATAAAATACATCATTTTCATTATCTCCAGTACAATACCAGTGTCGCTGTCTACATATGTGAAAATGGCGCATTTCCACGCTTTATAGAAAATAATATGAAGTTAAAAAGTTTTACCCGATGACATCATAAAAAGTTAAAACATTTTAAAAACAGTCATTTTCAAACATTGTGAGATTCGCAGTGATGTGGAGAGCAAGAAAACACCCTCCCTCTGGCTAGAAACTCGTTGCAGGTTTTGAAAATGACCGTTTTATTTTTTACATTTAAGCCTACCTTTTGATGTCACAGACAAATGTTTTTTAGGACCTTTCTTGTTATTGTTTTAACCACAGTTCATAGAAACGCGCTTTTTTCACATACACTCTGTGGACACCACTTCAAATGAGTGGATTTGGCTATTTCGGGCAGACCTGTTGCTGACAGTTGAATAAAATCGAACACACAGCCATGCAATCTCAAAAGACAGTAGAATGTCAATAGAATGGCCCGTACTGAAGAGCTCAGTGACTTTTAACGTGGCACCGTCACAGGCACTGTCAAATTTCTGCCCTGCTAGAGCTGTCCCGGTCAACTGTAAGTGATGTTATTGTGAAGCGCCCAACATCAGTGCCCGACCTCAGTGACCTTTGTGGCTGAATGTAAGCAAGTCCCTGCAGCAATGTTCCAACTTCTAGTGGAAAGCTTTCCCAGAAGAGTGGAGGCTGTTATAGCAGTGAAGAGGGTACCAACTCCATATTAATGTCTGTGATTTTGGAATGAGATGTTCGATGAGCAGGTGTCCACATACTTTTGGCCATGTAGTGTATGTAGACACTGGTTTGGTGCTGGACATAATGAATGCGGTTGAAAAGTGGCGGAATTGCCCTTTAACCTGTTGGGTGTCTTTTCAGGGCCACATCCTGGATAGTATTAGAATAGTATCATTATGCACCGATCAAACAAAACATAGGTAACTGTGTATCATGCACCAACTTTATTGGCATTGAGCAGTTGAAAGACGTCTAGTTTCTAGTCCTTCATGTTTTTATGTCTTTCTTCTCCTTTGTTTCCTGAGTATTCCCTGCTACCACAAAGAGAGGGAAAATGGGGGACCTGATCCTGTCTAGTGGCAAGTCTGCACAGGTACTGACTGAGGTCTCCTCAGGATCTGTCTTGGACAGAGATGACAGGAGATGGAATTTCAGTCATTAGATGACAATGGATGCGGGACAGGTGGGACTGCAGGCTAGGTGTGGTATGAGCCCTTAAGACGTAAGGTGCTTGTATTTGTATTTATTATGGATCCCCATTAGCTGCTGCCTAGGCTACTCTTCCTGGGGTCCAGAAAAATTAAGGCAGTTATACATTTTTAAAACATTACAATACATTCATAAAGGATTTCACAACATATTAGTGTGTGCCCTCAGGCCTCTACTCTACAACCACATATCTACAACACAAAATCCATGTGTACATGTGTGTATGTTGTTGTGTGTTTGTATGCATGTGTCTGTGTTGCTTCACAGTCCCCGCTGTTCAATAAGGTGTATTTTTATCTGTTTTTTTTATCTAATTTTACTGCTAGCATGAGTTACTTGATGTGGAATAGAGTTCCATGTAGTCATGGCTCTATGTAGTACTGTGCGCCTCCCATAGTCTGTTCTGGACTTGGGGACTGTGAAGAGACCTCAGTTGACATGTCTTGTGGTATGGATGGGTGTCCAAGCTGTGTGCCAGTAGTTCAAACAGACAGCTTTGTGCATTCAACATGTCAATACCTCTCACAAATACTTTCAGCCAGGAGAGATTGACATGCATATTATTCATGTTAGCTCTCTGTGTAAAACCAAGGGCCAGCCGTGCTGCCCTGTTCTGAGCCATTTGCATTTTCTCCCCATCCTAGCTACTTGTATCAACATGTTTTGACCATGTATCAGAACTCAGGATAAGACTCAGATGCACACATCACAGATGTTTATTGGCCCAAGCAGGGGGAGGCAAAAGACAGGTCAAAGGCAGGCAGAGGTCCATAATCCAGGGCAGAGTCAATAAGGTACAGAACAGCAGGCAGGCTCGGGGTCAGGTCAGGCAGAGGTTCGTAAACGGGTTAGAGTCAGGCAGGTACAGAACGGCGGGCAGGCTCGTGGTTAGGGCAGGCAGAAATGGTCAGAACCGGGGAAACTAGGAAACAGAACTTGAGAAAGCAGGGAAACGGGAAATACGCTGGTAAGACCTGACAAGACAAGACGATCTGGCAACAGACAAACAGAGAACACATGTGTAAATACACTGGGGATATGAGGAAGATGGGCAACACCTGAAGGGGGTGGAGACAAGCACAAAGACAGGTGAAACAGATCAATAACATTTGCTTCCCTCCAGGCCTGAGGTCACGCACTTTCTAGCAGGCTTAAATTGAAGATATGGAAAATAGGAGTGGCAATATAATTCGCTATTATCCTCAGTGTTTACTTATTTACACGAAGATCTCACCAGTCATCTCAAACAGGCACAGCAGCTCAGGACAAGTTCCTTTTCAGCTGAGGTAGAGAACTCAGTTTATATGCCCCTTCTCCTCTAAGAGCTGCATGTTAAATATATTTTGTACTTTTCTGGAGTGACTGTCACTGTAACACAACCATTTTTTGGTGTGGCCAGTAAATAGAGTATTCACTATAGCTGCATCTTTCCTTTCTGGTATTTCCTTCTTCTGGTACACAGGAACTCACAAGGAATGTGTTTCTTACAATGCCCTTCTTGCATCATCAACAACATATTCTTTACTACTCGTCATAGAGGCTGCAAATTTGTCAGTTCTGTCAGTTCTTTTGAAAATGGGGCTGTAGGCCTAAGTGTTGCTACACTAGCTCTGTGTCGAAAATAAAGCCAATGTTCCATCTGGAGGTTTTGTCACCATACATGATTGACTCTAATATCTGGGGAATCTACAGTAAGTCACATCTCCTATAGAGGACTGATTCATCATTGCACAGTTCAACAGAGCCCGGGGAAACACTTGTTTTGGTCTCAGTGTTAAAGAAACTACATGAACATTCAAATGTACCCTTTTCAATAAATAATTGATTGCAAAATATATAGCCTAGCTTTGAAAGTGAGAAAGAAACCTTGGGTTCCTCCTCATTTTTCTGCGTCTCAGAATCTCTGTACGAAATGTTTTAGTCATAATCCCCTCAGCCATAGAATTGATGACCTGAATTGATAAAACCCCAGCTTAATTTAGACCCCATTAGAATTCTAGAATACTGCTGTAGATTACTGATAATTTACAAGATAAAGCTCATTTTTTCACACATTTCAAATAAACAGACATAGCAAGTTAACTTACTTTTAAAGAGCACAACCTGACACCACATTCATGGCAATAGCAATAACAGAAATTTAGTCTTCCATTGTGTGAAGACTCTCACTATCAAAAAAGGATTAACACTCAACACGACAAAAAACCCTAGAGAATTTCATTGTAGTACATTTGATTAAATGACTCACTCAACATGTACCAAGTATAATATATTATACTTATAAATAGTATTTACATATATATAAATACAATTATCCAAAATGTGACCAATTTTCAGAAAGTATTTGAAAACCCACACAAAGTAGACGATATGATTGACAATGATTCTTAATTCTGTAAAAATGTGAACATCTATTTCGGAATGTAGGTAACCTCTCTCAATAAGATTTAGTACAGACCAGGCCTGACACAAAATGTAGAAATAGCAGCCTACTGTGACAACAATTCAGTGAATGCAACAAGTATTAGATAGAGGCAGATAAAGAGAGAAGACACAAAACACAACAGTTCAGAAACAATAAAATATTTGTATGACAAAATATTTCACACTGTCACTTTAGTGTTTAGCCTTAAACATGTCATGGAACTTCTGGAAGCACTGCCTCATCCTGCAAAGGGGCACAGAACACGTAGAGCACACAAAGGATGTTTCTACTACACATCTCCAACTCTTTGCCCTGCGTCCACTTCGGATGCAGACCACACACCCGCTCTATTGCCCTTCAAACTTCACCTGCTTTCAAATGAGTTACAACTCAGTCTACACACCCTGGTGCCACAAGCTTGGCTCCCCTCTTCCTGCCACTGTAGCCATATCACAAAGTGGATGTACAAGCTGCATTTTGAATGCCTTCAGTGACCAAAGCCTGCAGTTTCTGGGAAGGGGCTTTGTAGGGTCCCCGACACAATGTATGCATTTATGATGGCAATGTTGAGCATCCCCCAAAACACATATTTCCATCATTTTCTGCCTGCGTGTCCAACATTGTAATAGCTCCTCAGTTGGTCAAGATGGTCAACCCCCTCCCATTTTCTTGTTCTGGAATAGATATAAGTTCCTACCACTTTTAAAAACAACTCCAAAACCCCTGCCACTATCACTTATGGCCCAGGCTGTGTGGTACAAGGGTGAGACACACTCCATGGAAATGTAGGCTCCCCTCTCAGGTGTACTCTCCCTCTCCATCTTCTTCCTCCTCTCCCTCTGCTTTCTCCTCTCCCTCTGCTCTGTACTCTACCTCTGCTTCATACTCTCCCTCCTCTCCATGTTTGTCACCCTCCAGTCTCCTCTCCCTCCTCTTTATTCTCCTCTTCCTCTCTCCCTTCACTTTCCTCTCGCTCTAACTCCTTCCTCCTTGCGCCACATCACTATCCCTCCAATCATCTCTAACTCCTCTTGCTCCCTGCCTTTTGCTGCTGAGCCCTGATTTTACACATCACTTCCCTCACTTTCACTGACCTAGAGGAACAGAGGGAGAGGAGAGGAGCAACAAATAGGATATTTGTGGTCAGGAACAAAATCTCTCTCTCCCTCTCACACTATTTCTCTCTCTCTTCCTTCCTCTTTCTTTTTCATAACCATACACATACTATCTTCCTAATAAGGTCTTTCCATAATAAATTGTGTGATACAGTTACTCACCCCCCCACCCCCACACACACGCTCTCTCTCTCTCTCGCTCTCTCCCCTCCAATCAACTTCTTTTTTTTGTCTGACAGACTAACTACAGAGTTTGCCAGTGTTTGCTGATTAGTTACTAAATTGGGACAGTGTCGAAATTAATTGTATCGGTAGAAACTGGACTAAACAAGCAACTTGTTAGCTATAAACAAATATCCAACTCATAATATGAGCTCTGCACGGGCATCTCCTACCCTAACACGACAGCTAAGCTGTCAAATAATAGGTAAACAAAGCAATGTATAGCCTATGAATATCTGCACCTAGCAAACATGACAAACCATAACCCAAGCCCAACCGATAAAAACAAATTACTCTAGCCTTCATTCCGGTGGCTAGTTAGCTGGATGTCTTTATGGCTAGCTAGTGAAAGTGACAACTGAGCTTGGCACTTTGTGAGCGCAGCCCTAATTTTCCACAACACACAACTTTTCTTGCCTGACAGACTAACTTGGGCTGTTTCCAAATGAATTACATCGGTAGAAACAAGACAAAACAACCAACTAGTTCGCTGACTATATACAGCTAAACACTGCAACTACTTCCATGAGACAGAGAGCAATCATTCGAGCTCTGCCGCTAGTGTGCTCACCTGTACCAACCATGTTAACATGACAGGATTTGCTAATCGGAGTGTTATTGCCCAAGTTTCACAGCATCAAACATTGACAACACCAAACATATATCTGCTGTTTACTTACTTCCCTCACCTCATCACTTTTCAAAGTGCAAAGTGACATGTCCAGATCAATTTACTGTAGGGGGTGTAGACATTTCATACATTTTTTTCTCTCTTTACTGGTCCCCCATGCGAATCAATCCCACAACCCTGGTGTTGCAAGCACCATGCTCTACCAACTGAGCCACACATCACCAACATAGATGCAGCTTATTTTACAGTGAACAGTCGTGTCCGCTTCTGCGCCGTCATTTTGAGTAATGAAGTTTTAAAAACTTTCAAACATCCAATGACGGAATACCCTGTATCCAATTTCTGGTTGGTGACAACAGCCACGCGAATACGACAACAGGTTGCTAGCAAGTAGATTTTGCGATAGTGACACAGATATTATTTTTAGAAAAACAAGGCTGTTCACGGCCGCTATAGTAATTTACAGAAAGGCCGTCGACGGCCGCTATGATTCAGTTTCCTTTACCCTGTCGTGTCTAATCATTAACCTAGTTGGGCTGGATAAAGTCTGCTGAACAACATGTAGCTTGTCAGGGGACAGCATCAGGCAGAACAACATGTAGCTTGTCAGGGGACAGCATCAGGCAGGACACCATGTAGTTTGTCAGGGGACAGCATCAGGCAGAACAACATGTAGCTTGTCAGGGGACAGCATCAGGCAGGACACCATGTAGTTTGTCAGGGGACAGCATCAGACAGGACAGCATGTAGCTTGTCAGGGGACAGCATCAGGCAGAACAACATGTAGTTTGTCAGGGGACAGCATCAGACAGAACAACATGTAGCTTGTCAGGGGACAGCATCAGACAGAACAACATGTAGTTTGTCAGGGGACAGCATCAGGCAGAACAACATGTAGCTTGTCAGGGGACAGCATCAGGCAAGAAGAATGGACAATAAAGAGCACAACACAGATGGCCGGGTGCTCCCATGATATAGCGGCATGGTGCGTTGAACAAAAAGGGCCCTGTGCGATAAGGTTGTTGTGCAAGTGTGCTGTCAGTCATCCATCAACGAGATGATTACACCCCTTCCTCAGAGAGTGAGACAGAGAGAGGGAGATGGAAATAAAGAGTGAGATGTGCAGCTGTGTGTCACAAACCTGTTCAACTGGTTGCTCTATGCATGTCAAAAATGTTTCCTAAGAACAGGAATCAGTTGAATAACATTGACTTGGAATCATTGTGCAAATTAGCATATGAAACCCTGCCATTGTAACTGACTTACAATGAGCTCGATGAATCGGTGACTGAACCCCATTGATACAGTATGGACAAGACAAACATACAGTAATTCAGCTTTTATCCTCAGCCTCACATTCCAATCTAGTTACATTAGTTAGCTCATAGTACTGAACAGCTGTGAGGAAATGGTTGGCTAGGCTAAACTGCTCTGTATTGTTTTGTTTCTTCAGATTCTAGATGAAAGAGTTTGTTGAATTACTGTTCTCTGTGCTCTCTCAAGAGACTCCAGGGATATGGGATTCAAAATTCCGTGGTGCTTGCTTAATAATTCACGAATACATGGAAGGAAAAGAAAACTGTCATGCAGAGTTAAGTTTCCTTTTATTTCTGCTGCCTATACAAGTAGTGTTCACTGTAGGAGTCTGGCCTTTCTGCAACCAGTATTGATCTAGTTAGAGTGGTTCTCCTAGCTGCTCTCTAACCCCTGCATTCCCAGCTATTTGCCATGGTGCCTTTGTGGACATGCGCCACGGGATCACCATTCATTGCACAGCCCGTCAGTTTCACCACTTAATAAGTGTGGGCTTATTTTTTGTATCTCTCTCCGAAGAGGTGTGTGGCACAGAAAGAGAGAGAGATAGAGAGGAAGAGGAACAACAGAGAGAGGCAAAGGAGAGGAATGCAGGCGGGGTGTGGTGGGGGGGAGCTGATTTCCCCAGTGAGCGCATATCAGAGCTGTCTTCAGCTGTCTCTCCTCAGGGACAGAGCCACCTTAATCAGGAACATGAAAGTATCTCCCGTCCTGTGGTGCCGCTGTCTGTCTGTCTGTCTGTCTGTCTGTCTGTCTGTCTGTCTGTCTGTCTGTCTGTCTGTCTGTCTGTCTGTCTGTCTCTCTCTCTCTCTCTCTCTCTCTCTCTCTTTTATTTGATTTCCCATTTCCACTCTATGCAGTATCAACTCATTTCCACTGTATGCAGTATTAACTCATTTGAACCTGAGGATTTGACTTTGAGGATTTCACATCAGAACTGGTGATCTGAACTTATTAAAAGTCCAATGCAGCCCTTTTTATTTTAATATCAAATAATTTCTGGTTAACAATTAAGTAACATACTGTGAATGTTTTCAATTAAAATGATCAAAAGAAACAAAAATAGCCATTTCTCTTGCAATAATTTAGCTAGGACTGTCTGGGAGTGGTCTGAGTGGGAGGGGAAAACTGAAAATGAGCTGTTATTGGCAGAGAGGTTTGGAACTCTCTTTGTTATAGGTCTATTAACTAATTTACCTCATGGTGATGTCACCAGGCAGGCCAAAACTCTATCTCACCAAAACAGGCTGAAATTTCAGCCGGTCTTTTCAAACAGTTCTTACAATTTCATAGTATTATTCCAACATAGTGTGGAAATATATATAAAACACAGGAAATCTAATTTTTGACTGCAATGGGCATTTAAATCTTCAGAGGACATAACCATGTCATAATATGTCATAACAGCTGACTTAACGTGACATAACTTGTCATAATATGGTCATAACACTGTCATGGCACATATATCTAGACCTGTTGTGACATATTGTGTTATTTTATGACTGGTTATTACACCTACATAAGAGTGTCAGATACCACAAAACCTACCACACAAAGCAAAACATTCCATTACACCATAGCCTACTTGTCAACAGTATGTTTATGTTATTTTAACATTTTCTGAGATTGACCATGTTAAATTATCATTGTAATTGGCATGGCCGATTAATTAGGGCCAATTTCAAGTTTTCATAACAATCGGCAATCAGGCTTTTAGGATGCCGATTATGGCCGATTACATTGCACTCCACGAGGAGACAGCATGGCAGGCTGACCACCTGTTACGCGAGTGCAGCATCAAAAAGACCTTGTGGCTGCAAGGAGCCAAGGTAAATTGCAAGCTAGCATTAAACTTATCTTATAAAAAACAATCAATCTTCACATAATCACTTGTAAACTACACATGGTTGATGATATTACTAGGTTAACTAGCTTGTTCTGCGTTACAGATAATCAATGTGGTGCCTGTTAATTTATCATCGAATCACAGCTTACTTCAACTTGATGAAAAGCGCATTCGCGAAAAAAGAACAATCGTTGCAATAATGTACCGAACTATAAATATCAATGCCTTTCTTAAAATCAATACACAAGTATATTTTTTTAAACCTGCATATGTAGTTAAAAGAAACTAGGGAAATTGTGTCACTTCTCTTGCGTTCAGTGCAAGCAGAGTCAGTGTATATGCAGCAGTTTGGGCCTCCGGCTCGTTGCAAACTGTTGAAAGGCCATTTATTCCTAACAAAGACCGTCATTAATTTGCCTGAATTTTACATAATTATGACATACCATTGAAGGTTGTGCAATGTAACAGTAATATTTAGACTTATGGTTGCCACCCATTCGATAAAATATGGAACGGTTCCATATTTCACTGAAAGAATAAACGTTTTGTTTTTGAAATGAGATTTCCGGATTTGACCATATTAATGACCAAAGGCTCGTATTTCTGTGTGTTTATTATATTATAATTAAGTATATGATTTGATATTTGATAGAGCAGTCTGACTGTGCGGTGGTAGGCAGGCAGCAGGCTTGTAAGGATTCATTCAAACAGCAGCTCTTAGCAATGCTGGGACGCACAGCGCTGTTTATGACTACATGCCTATCAACTCCAGAGGTATATCAAAGCTATATGAAATACAAATGGTATAGAGAGAAATAGTCCTATAATTCCTATAATACCTACAACCTAAAACTTCGGGATAGCCACCTTTAAAAATTATTTTAGCCTAAAATGACATACCAAATCTAACTGCCTAGAGCTCAGGCCCTGAAGCAAGGATATGCATATTCTTGGTACCATTTGAAAGGAAACACTTTGGAGTTTGTGGAAATGTGAATTGACTGTAGGAGAATATAACACAATAGATCTGGTATAAGAAAATACAAAGAAAAAAACAATTGTTTTTTTTCTCCCACCGTCTTTGAAATGCAAGAGAAAGGTCCCAGTTCACACTGATTGTAATTCCTAGGGTGTCCACAAGATGGCAGTAGTGTATGTGCAAAGTTTCAGACGGGTAACTTAAAGAATGAGCGAACTACATGACATTTAGTGTGAAGTCATCCAGGTACATTTGGGCAAATCATGAAGGATACATTTGCATTCATATTACATTTTTCTGCAAGAATATCGTCAAATCTGTATACTTTGACTTTGATTTAGCTTTTCAAGTGTTAGTAGCCATATTATAGGTTCAACATTTGCAAAACAACCAGTTTTCATAACTTCATACCTCTGAATATTCTTATAATTTTTGTCCAAAAGGAAACGGCATGCTGTCATACAAGGTTAGTAGCTACATTTTTTTGACATATACAGGGTTTCCGGATACTCCCGTAAGGCCCAGCTCATTGGCTATCTAGCTAGCTTTGTTGACCCCGATTGGTGCTTATTTGACAAAGTTAGAGTCGTTCAAGTGAAGACCGCCCACCTCATCGGCGTGCCATGAAGGCGTTGCTCTCTGACCGAATATGGTGTTCTATAGGAAATACTACACCCCTAATGATATAGTGAAGTCTAGTTATGTTCTAGTATCTCTGAGGAATACATATGAACGTGATTTGACCGGTTGAAGCAACGTTTAGGGTTAGATTTTCACAGATTCCTTTCTTCGCAAATTGAACGAGTGGAAATACAAAATCAGTCGTGTATGCTATATGGGCCTTTTTAGGATATGAAAAGGGATTTTTATCTAACTAAACATCACTTCATGTTCTCTGGGACCCTTTGGATGATTATTCAGAGCAAGATTTCAGAATGTCAGTACGTTAGTACATTCAGAATGTGTATTTCACCTTCAGAGGTGAATTTATCAAACCTATCGCGGTGAAAAAGGTGTTTTCTTGTTTGGAGCTCTCCTCAAACAATAGCATGGCATTTTTTCACAATAATAGCTACTGTAAATTGGACAGTGCAGTTATATTAACAAGAATTTAAGCTTTCAGCCGATGTAAGACACTTATATGTACTGACAGTTGTTTCTCTAAAATCTGCGATGGTGACACAAGGCGCTGCATGATTTACAACTGTCCCGTTGACGGGACGCCAATCCCTGAGAAGCTGGGAATATTGAAGACTCATGTTAAAAGGATCCACCAGCTTTCATATGTTTTCATGTTCTGAGCAAGCAACTTAAACGTTAGCTTTTTTACATGGCACATATTGCACTTTTACTTTCTTCTCCAACACTGTCTTTTTGCATTATTTAAACCAAATTGAACATGTTTCATTATTTATTTGAAACTAAATTGATTTTATTGATGTATTATATTAAGTTAAAATAAGTGTTCATTGTTCATTCAGTATTGTGGTAATTGTCATTTATTATAAATATATATATAAAAATCGGCTGATTAATCGGTATCGGCTTATTTTGGCCCCCCATTAATCGGTATTGGTATCGGCGTTGAAAAATCCTAATCTTTCGACCTCTAGCATGTATGTGATAGGCCAATCTGGCTAATGATGGTCATAATACTTCTTGACAGTGTCATAAAGTGCATTTTCTTAGTCCAAGTAAAGTACCAGAGGATGGTCATAATGCTTTATGACAGTGTCATAAATTGTATTTTCTACAAGTTATTTCAAATAAGCTGAACAAAATATGACTGTAAAGAATTCATTTCAAATGAAAGGAAACTTCTTGACAGGGAAAAAACATACCTAGCAAAAAATAATACAATTTATAAACTGGGTGGTTCGAGCCCTGAATGTTGATTGACTGACAGCCGTGGTATATCAGACCGTATACCATGGGTATGACAAAACATTTATTTTTACTGCTCTAATTACGTTGGTAACCAGTTTATAATAGCAATAAGGCACCTCGGGTTTGTGGTATATGGTGGTATATATGTGGTATGTGGTATTTGTGGTATATATATACCACGGCTAAGGACTGTAACCAGGCACTCCGCGTTGCATCGTGCAAAATAGCAGCCCTTAGCTGTGATATATTGGCCATATACCACACCCCTTGGGCCTTATTGCTTAAATATGTCACAACATAGGCGAGTTCAACAAGGCTTCTCTTTGCAGCGAACATGTTGCCAGAGTAACAATTTCAGTTGAACGATTTGAAATGAACAGCTACTTTTTGTAAGTGTTACTGTGGCTTTTTAGCGACAATATTCAAACTGAAAATGACTTAGCTATTCCTACTAAATATAGTAAAATGTCTACATGGCCACTTGATTATTTTTAGCGGCAGGTTAGACCTGAAACTGACACTTATGTTCACCGCACACTATCTTCTCAGACTGTTAGCTAATGTTTGTGAACGGTTGTGGCTAACACAAAACAAATGGAATATGTTAACTAACGTTAGCCAAACTATTTCCCTTGTTGAACGCAACTCAGGTGTAAATATAAGGGTCATGACAGTGTTTTGACCATATTTTGACATGGTTATGACCGTGTCATACCATGTTATGACACTGGGTGTCAAGTAAAGTGTTACCTGATAATGTGTTACAGTATGGTTGTGACACTATGCTCATGTAACAGCTGCCCAGCGAAGACAAGAAGACTGGTCTCGGCACCAGTGTAACAGATGTGACCGTACTTCGTAACTCTCTTCCATTGTGTTTTTAAAGAAAAAACTGTCCAGCCAGCAGCCCCAGTTGATTGGTGTTTATTCTGACGATAGACACAAGGAAGCACATTAGATGTGCAGAACAACAATATGTTGATGGCTGTAGATTTGTGATTTGTCTGTTAGCATGGAAATAACTGTGAATTAGCAAGGAGCTAATGCAACCATTACATTTAGAACATGCTAACTAACTCACTCGTAGAGCAGTAACATACATACATACATACATACATACATACATACATACATACATACATACATACATACATACATACATACATACATACATACATACATACATACATACATACATACATACATACATACATACATACATACATACATTGATGAACAGAATTATAGAACATTACATAATTATGCAGTTAAATTGAATCAAAAGGAAAAAAGGTTATTTTACAACAATGCTTTTATTGATTGTAAAAATGAATCTAAAAAGGTATGGAACACAGTTAAGGGCTTACTTGGTACATCTATCTCATCATGCCCATCTAGTGTGGAGGTTGACGGGAGAATAATAACAAAACCAAGTGATATTGCCAATCATTTTGCAGATTTTTTTGCACAGAAAATTAAATTACCGAGCAACAATGTAGACAATCATTCTTCCAAACAAGCTATTGTTCAATGGATTGATGATCATATTATGAGCAACAAGATCTGCTCTTTTAGTCTGCAAACAGTGTCAGTGGAGGAGGTGTTAAACCTATTGAAGTCATTACCTGATGGTAAATCTACAGGTTATGGTCTTATGGACAATGTTTTGCTTCACTGTGCTGCTCCCCAGATTGCAGTTCCACTGAGATACATATTTAACTGTTCACTGGAAAAGGGGATGTTTGCAAATGTATGGAAGCATGCAAAACGGTGTCCTATTCCGAAAAAGAGCAAAGAACCTCCGAAAGAGAGCAAAGAACCCCTGCCAATAGTCGACCAATTAATCTACTCCCTACACTCAGTAAGATATTGGAGGATATTGTGAGTAGACAAATGTGGGAGTACATGGAAAAGAATGATCTGATTACAGCTAATCAGCATGCTTATCGCAAAAACCATTCCACTACCACTGCATTGGTTGATATGACTGACCAGTGTCTCAATGCTATGGATAATGGCAAGTTTGTAGGTGTACTATTTTTAGATTTCAGTGCAGCATTTGATTTAGTGGATCATGAAATAATTTTGACAAAATTAATGCATTATGGTTTTAAGGAGGTAGCATTGAATTGGGTACAGTCATATCTAACTGACAGGAAACAGTCCACCTATGTCAATGGTTCATTTTCTTCCCCTCATGTGTTAAACTGTGGAATACCGCAGGGCAGCTGCCTTGGGCCACTTCTTTATTTAATATATACCAACGACCTTCCCTATGCCTTAGTTGAAACTCAAGCTACTATATTTTCAGATGATACTACAATTTATGCAGCAAGACAATCGGTTCAACATGTATAGCAGGCTTTACAAGGAGATTTGGAGAATATCAGGAAGTGGGTTTTCCATAACAAACTTGTTTTAAACACCAAGAAAACCAAAGTTATGTTGGTCTGTTCAACTAGGAAAAGGCCAAAACAGCATGGGATGCAATTAACTATGGGAGGAGTACAAATTGAAGAAGTGGCAGAAACCAAACTATTGGAAGTGCAGCTAGACAACTGCTTATAATGGTCGTCTCAAATAACTAATCTATGTAAAAAAAAGAAAAAAAAAGATTAACTTCTTGACGCTACCAATCCCTGTAGCGGGATAATTTCCGTCTGCAACCACTGAATAGCATAGCGCAACAGTCAAATAATATTACTAGAAAATATTCATATTCATGAAATCACAAGTGCAATATTTTGAAACACAGTTTAGCCATGTGTTAATCACCTTGTCATCTCAGATTTTGAAATGATGCTTTACAGTGAAAGAAATCCAAGCGTTTGTGTAAGTTTATCGATAGCCTAGCATAGCATTATGTACACTTAGCATCAGGAAGCTTGGTCACGAAAATCAGAAAAGCAATCAAATGAACCGTTTACCTTTGATGATCTTCGGATGTTTTCACTCACGAGACTCCCAGTTACACAGCAAATGTTCCTTTTGTTCCATAAAGATTATTTTTATACCCAAAATACCAACGTTTGTTTGTCGCGTTATGTTCAGAAATCCACAGGAAAGAGTGGTCATGACAACGCAGACGGAAATTCCAAATAGTCTTCATAATGTCCACAGAAACATGTCAAACGTTTTTTATAATCAATCCTCAGGTTGTTTTTAAAATATATAATCGATAATATATCAACCGCAAATGTCTTTCACAGTAGGAGAGGGAAAAACAATAGCTGTCCAAACTCTGTTGCGCGAGCAAAACTCATGTGACCACCTGACGCGATGTTATCTTTCTGGCTCATTTTTCTAAATAAAAGCCTTAAACTATGTCTGAAGACTGTTGACACCTTGAGGAAGCGATAGGAAAAGGAATCTGGTTGATATCCCTTTAAATGGAGCAATGGGAGGCAATGGAACATGGAGTTTTCAAAATAGAAGCCACTTCCTGTTTTGATTTTCCTCAGGGTTTCGCCTGAAATATCAGTTCTGTTATACTCACAGACAATATTTTGACAGTTTTGGAAACTTTAGAGTGTTTTCTATCCAATACTACTAATAATATGCATATATTAGCAACTGAGACTGAGGAGCCGGCCGTTTACAATTTGCACCTTTTCATCCAAGCTACTCAATACTGCCCCTGCAGCCATATGAAGTTAAAGCGAGCAGTGTGTTAAGAAGCAATGAGGCTTGGCAGGGTCATCTTTCGGAGGACACATGTCTCTTCTGAGTCTGTATGGGAGTTGCAGCGATGGGACAAGACTGTTCATACAAATTGGATATCATGAAAAAGGGGTAAAAATCCAAACTGGTGAGATAGCCAATTCAAAACATAACTTGCAGCAGCTATCTAGTTAGTCTGTCATCAAGGCAAAGGGTGGCTACTTTGAAGAATCTAAAATCTAAAATACATTTGGATTTTAACACTTTTTTGGTTACTACATGATTCCATATGTGTTATTTAATAGTTTTGATGTCGTCACTATTATTCTACAATGTAGACTTGCTGAGCACTTGTTGGCTTCTTTTCCTTCACTCTGCAAATAATAAGTTGTATGGATTCACTTTGTGTGCAGAAAAAGTGTTTAACATAATTTTTTAATTACAACCTCATCTCTGTACCACACACATACAGTTATCCATAAGGTCCCTCAGTCGAGCGCTCATTTTTAACCACAAAGACCAGGGTGGTTTTCCAATGCCTCGCAAAGAAGGGCACCTATGGGTAAATGGGTCAAAATTTTAAAAAGCAGACATCGAATATCCCTTTGAGCATGGTGAAGTTTTTAATTACACGTTTGATGGTGTATCAATATACCCAGCCACTACAAAGATACAGGTGTCCTTCCTAATTCAGTTGCTTGGGAGGAAGGAAACCACTCAGGGATTTCACCATGAGGCCAATGGTGACTTTAAATAGAGTTACAGAGTTGAATTGCTGTGATAGGAGAAAACTGAGGATAGATCAACATTTTCGTTACCCGATTGACAGAGTGAAGAGAAGGAAGCCTGTAGAGAAACATGCATCATTTTTGCAACAAGGCACTAAAGTTATACTGCAAAAAATGTGTCAAACCAATTCTTTTTTTTTGTCCTGAATACAAAGTGTTATGTATGGGGAAAATCCAATACACCACATTACTGAGTACAACTTTCCATATTTTCAAGCATCATGTTATGGGTATGTCTGTAATTGTTAAGTACTGGAGAGTTTCTCAGGATAAAAAAGATACGGAATGCAGCAAAACACAGGCAAAATCCTAGAGAAAAACTTGGTTCAGTCTGCTTTCCACCAGACATTGGGAGATTAATGTACCTTTCAGCAGGCAAAATCTAAACTGGAGTTGCTTACCAAGAAGACAGTGAATGTTCCTGAGTGGCCGAGTTATAGTTTTGACTTAAATCTGCTTAAAAATATATGGCAAGACTTGAAAATGGTTGTCTAGCAATGGTCAACAATCAATTAGACAGAGCTTGAAGAATTTTGAAAAGAGTAATGGACAAATATTGTACAATCCAGGTGTGCAAAGCTCTTAAAGACTTACCTAGAAATACTCACAGTTGTAATCTCCATCAAAGGTACTTCTACAAAGTATTGATTCAGGGGTGTGAATACTTATGGAAATTTGATATTTCTATATTTCATTTTCAGTAAATTTGCTAAAAATGTTTTCACATTGTCATTATGGAGTGTTTTTTGAAAAAAAGTATTTTATCAATTTTGAATTCAGGCTGTAACACAACAAAATGTGAAGTAAGTAAAGGGGAATGAATCTTTCCTGAAGGCACTGTATATGCCAATGATTTGTTTAGCATAGCAATGTCGAATGAATAGAAATATTAGAATTAAGGACTGGTTCAAAACATGAGAAAATAAATAATGACCAGCCCACTTGGGTAGCAACTTCAAAATGCGAAAAAGATTTTACTCGTTAAAAATGTTGATGAAAACATTTATTTCATATTTGTATAAATATGTTGGAAACCGTTTTATGAAAGGCTCTTGAGCCAGGGGATTATCGTGTGATAACTTCTGACTAAGGGCTGTTCTTAGGCCCGAGGTGATAATCCCTGGGTTCTTATGCCTTACTTCTTAAGTAGTTCTACACACCGTTCTACTACTAATGTTCTGTTTTTGAAACTAAACATTAAATGGAGTGTACATGTCATTTGTAATAAAAACATAGTGGGGTTTTACGGCTAGTCATTTAAATGGCTGATTATTCAGTTCATGGTTAACATTGTGTCATGTTGTTACGGCTCGCGTTGGTGGTAGGAAGAGTGAACCAAAGCGCAGCGTGGTAAGTGTTCATGATTCCTTTTATTTTAAAAAACACTTAAACAAAATAACAACGCAAAAACGAAAACTAACAGTTCTGTCAGGCACTAAACAGAAAACAAGATCCCACTGTCACGCCCTGACCTGAGATATCTCTGTTTTCTTTATATTTTGGTTAGGTCAGGGTGTGACTATGGTGAATACGCTAGTTTTTGTATTGTCTAGGGGTTTTGTATTGTCTATGGGTTTTGTAGGTCTAGGTATTTGCATGTTTATGGTGGCCTGATAGGGTTCCCAATCAGAGGCAGCTGTTTATTGTTGTCTCTGCTTGGGGATCATATTTAGGTAGCCTTTGGTGTTTGTGGGTTCTTGTACTGTGCACTGTGTTTAGTTGCCGGCCTGCACTATTTATATTAGCTTCACAGTTCGTTTTGTTGTTTTGTTAGTTTGTTCAGTGTTCATTCTTTAAATAAATTAGAATGTACGCATACCACGCTGCACCTTGGTCTCATTCGTACGACGAACGTGACACCCACAAAACCCAAAAGGAAAATTACAACTTATATGTGATCCCCAATCAGAGACAACGATAGATGGCTGCCTCTGATTGGGAACCACACACGGCCAAAAACAAAGAAATAGAAAACATAGACTTTCCCACCCGAGTCACACCCTGACCTAACCAAACATAGAGAATAAAAAGGATCTCTAAGGTCAGGGCATGACAGTACCCCCCCCTCTCCCAAAGGTGCGGACTCCGGCCGCAAACCTGAACCTATAGGGGAGGGTCCGGGTGGGCATCTACTCTCGGTGGGGGCTCCGGTGCTGGACGCAGACCCCGCTCCGCTTGAGGCTCCCCCCTACTTCGGTGGCGCCTCTGGTGCAGGGATGGTTGGCGGGACCTCTAGACTGTAGATCGTCGCTGCAGGGTCTTAACTGGGGACCGACGCTGGAGGCTCCGGACCGGGGACCGTCGCTGCAGGCTCTGGACCGTGGATCAACACTGCAGGCTTCGTGCCATGGATCATCACTGCAGGCTTCATGCCATGGATCATCACTGCAGGCTCCGGCCCATGGATCATCACTGGTGGCTTCATTCCATGGATCATCACTGGAGGCTTTGTACGTGGAGCCGGAACAGGTCTCACCAGACTGAGGAGACGTACTGGAAGCCTGGTACGTGGAGCTGCCATAACGAGTCCTGGCTGGATACCCACTCTAGCTCGGTGAGTGTGGAGAGCTGGACAGGACACACTGGGCTATGAAGGTGCACTGGAGGCATAGTGCGTAGAGCCGGCGCAGGATATACTGGACCGTTTAGGCGCACTGGAGGTCTGGAGCGTAGAGCTGGCACAACGCGCCCTGGCTGAATACCCCCTGTAGCACGGCAAGTGCGAGGAGCTGGAACAGGCCGCACTGGGTTGTGCTGGCGACCTGGGGATACTGTGCGTAGAGCTGGCGCAGGACATCCTGGGCCGAAGAGACGCACTGGAGACCAGGAGCGCTGAGCCAGCACAATCCGTCCTGGCTGAATGCCTACTCTAGCACGGCAACTGCGGGGAGCTGGAACGGAGCGCACCGGGCTGTGAATGCGCACTGGAGACACCGTGCGCATCACCGCATAACACGGTGCCTGACCAGTCACACGCTCAGGTCTAAACCCTGACTCCGCCAATCACCCCATGTGCCCCACCCCCAATTTTTTGGGGGAGCTATCTCTTGGGCTTCCGTCGTTGTCTTAACTCCTCTTATCATCGCCGTTCCTCACTCGCTGCCTCTGGCTGCTTCCATGGCAGGGTCTTGTCCCCTGCCATTACCTCCTCCCAGGTCCAGGATGTCCTCCACTCCCTTTTCTCCCAGGCCTAGGATCCCTGCTCCTCCTGGCCACGCTGCTTGGTCCTTTGGTGTTGGGATCTTCTGTTACAGCTCTTGTAAGTGGTAGGAAGAGTGGACCAAAGCGCAGCATGGTAAGTGTTCATGATTCCTTTTATTCAAAAAAACACTTAAACAAAATAACAAAGCGAAAACGAACAGTTCTGTCAGGCACAGACACTAAACAGAAAACAAGATCCCACAAAACCCAAAAGGAAAATTACAACTTATATGTGATACCCAATCAGAGACAACGATAGACAGCTGCCTCTGATTGGGAACCACACCCGGCCAAAAACAAAGAAATAGAAAACATAGACTTTCCCACCTGAGTCACACCCTGACCTAACCAAACATAGAGAATTAAAAAGGATCCTTAAGGTCAGGACGTGACACATGTTGATGGTCACCTACTCTTGTTGCTGAGGATTACCTTATCTCAACAGGCAGCAGGAGCTTTATCCTCTGTAATCCTGTAATTTAGCACACTGTGATTCGTTCCCATTGTGGTCCATTGCAGTCTGGACAGATAGTATTTTTTTTAATACAAACTAATTTAAAGTTCTCCAAGAGGGTGAACACGGCTTTATTTGACTGTTCAAAAATACATATTTGAATTTATCCAATGGAAATAGGATAACTTCACAACTGCTTTGTTTGAGATTATACTTTGGGGGTGTAATATTTAGAACTTGGATTTTAGACTTTTGGTTAAACATTTATATTGAATAAGGTTGTGTTCTTTTCGTAAAGCCTTGTAACTCCCTTTGTCACTATCCAGTATTTGCAGGTCTACCAGGTTCTATTACTGTGTTCAGTTTGACATGTAACAGAATGGGTACTGAGTGTAGAAAGTCACACGTTGGGCTATTAGATCTGGTGTGCACATACAGTACAGGATGCAGGATGCCACTGGTCACTCTGGACAGATCTGTGTGGACTCCATGGTAACCATGGTAAAAGCATTTACTCCCATTCAAAAGTGATTCAAATTCAGTGGTGCATGGGAAGCAAATGAAAACACTTCTAATGGTTACTTACTGCTTGCTGACAGGAACTTCAGCTCTGCCAAAAAATGTTTTTATTTCTGTGTTTTTCATTGGGGAAAAAACAACACTATATTGAAGTGGCATGTGTAAACAGTGTAGCGAGCGTCTATACAGATAGCATACCCTGCTGCTGCTGCTTTTGTTGAAAAGATTAGATCCCCTGATGTTGCAATGGAGGTGATCAATTTAGGTTTGAATGTAAAATTGATCTGGACAGTTGAGTACTTAGTTAATTGTTTACGTATGGGGTTAAGGCTTTTTACCAGTAAATCTAGCAGGTACAGTATGTTAAATGCCGTCCTTTAGCCTCCGTTCAAGGGGTTTTATTGGTTCCATGGCTCTCCTATGTCATTTCCTTTCCTACACACCCCCTAACCCTGACCTGAACTCTGGAAAGGCTGAAATGTTGGTGCTGTTTATGGCTAGCTGAGCAACACCTTGTAATCAGTTGAACCATGGAGGACCTCTTTTTTTTTCTCTATGCCTGTGTGACTATCCCTCCCCTCAGTCCCCTGTTTTTTCTCTCTCTCATGCTGGACTTTGTCTCCACAGCAACATATTGGGGGCGGGAAAGGTTGTGAAGTAAAGTGGCTATAAATAAGCAATTTCAAACGTTGGCTACCCTTGTGCATTTTGTTAATGTGCTATAAGGTAGACAGACACCTGTCAATTAACAACCTTTTAGATTAGATATATTTATGAAGATGAGCTGGAATTCCCCACAAAAATCAGTAAGACCTGAATCCATTTGAATGTCAATAGATCTTGGGCTGTGTTAAATATTTAATCAAATCTTCCCACTGACTGAGTAAATAACCATGTGTTTTTCACTCTCTCTCAGTGAGCGGTATGGATACAGTTATCGGCCTGTATGGAGAGACCATTGAGGTGCCATGCAACAATGGAGCCCCCAAACCAAAGGACCTGTTCATGACCAAATGGAAATACGTAAGTTGTTCATACACTGAGTGTCTCAAAACATTAAGAGCACCTTCCTAATATTTTGTTGCTCCCCCTATTGCCCTTAGAACAGCCTCAATTTGTTGGGGAATGGACTCTAAAAGGTGTCGAAAGTGTTCCACAGGGATGCTGGCCCATGTTGACTCCAATGCTTCCCACAGTTGTGTCAAGTTGGCTGGATGTCCTTTTGGGTGGTGGACCATTCTTGATACACACAGGAAACTGTTGTGCGTGAAAAACCCAGCAGCGTTGCAGTTCTTGACACACTCAAACCAATACCATATCCCGTTCATAGGCATTTAAATCTTTTGTCTTGCCCAAAAAAATAGAAATTGGTGAACATAATTATAGAACAAATCAAATCAAATTGATTTATATAGCCCTTCTTACATCAGCTGATATATCAAAGTGCTGTACAGAAACCCAGGCTAAAACCCCAAACAGCAAGCAATGCAGGTGTAGAAGCAAGGTGGCTAGGAAAAACTCCCTAGAACACCACGTAATTATGCAGTTAAATTAAATCGTAAGAGAAAATATATATTTTACTAACATGCTTTTATTGATTGTAAAAATGATTAAAAAAAGGTATGGAATACAGTTATGGGCATACTTGGTAAATCTATTTCATCATGCCCATCTAGTGTGGAGGTTGACGGGAGAACAATAACAGAACCAGCTGATATTGCCAATAATTTTGCAGATTTTTTTTACAAAGAAAACTAATTTACTGAGAGATAATGTAAACACCCATTCTTGCAAACAAGCCAATGGATTGATGATCATATTAATAGCAAAAGAAACTGTTATTTTAGTCTACCATTGGTGCCAGTAGAGGAGGTGTTAAACCTTTTAAAGTCATTACCTATGGTTAATCTACAGATGATGATCTTATGGACAATTTTTTACTTTACTATACTGCTCCCCAGATTGCAGCTCCACTGAAATACATGTTTAATTGGTCACTAGAAAAGGGGAAATTTCCAAATGTTTGGAAGAATGCTAAACTGTGCCCAATCCGAAAGACGGCAAAGAACCCATTACTCCTGCCAATAGTCAACCAATCAGTCTACTATTGTGTGTAGACAAATATGGGAGTATCTGGAAAATAATTATCTGATCACAGCCGATCAGCATGCTTATCGCAAAAAACATTCCACTACCACTGCATTGGTTGACATGAATGCTATGGGTAATGGCAGGTTCGTGGGTGTACTATTTTTAGATTTCAGTGCAGCATTTGATTTAGTGGATCACTAAATAACTGGGACAAAAATATTGCATTGTGGGTTTAAGGGGGCAATTGGCTACAGTCATATCTAACTGACAGTCCACCTACAGTATATCAGTGGGTTGTTTTCCTCCCCTCATGCTTTAAACTGTGGAATACCGCAGGACAGCTGCCTTGGGCCACTTATTCACTTAATATATACCAAAGACATTCCTTATGCTTTATCTGAAACTCAAGCTACTATATTTGCAGATGATACTACAATATATACAGCAAGACAATCGGTACAGCAAACAATCGCTACAGCAAGCTACAAGTAGATCTTGGAAATATCAGGGTGTGGGTTTTCCGGGAAACAAACTTGTTTTGAATGCCAAGAAAACCAAAGTTATGTTGGTCTGTTCCACCAGGAAAAGGTCAACACAGCATGGGAATGCAATTAAGCTTGGGGGAGTACAAATTGAGGAAGTGGCAAAAACCAAACTACTTGGTGTGCAGCTAAACAACTGCTTATTATGGTTGTCTCATATAACTAATATATGTAAAAAATAAATAAATAAATAACTCCATGCATGATCAGAAGGATAGCTAAATATTTACCGGGAAAGATTCTGAAGCTAACAACCCAAGTATTAATTGGGAGTGAACTACTGTTCTGTGGTCTGGGGAAATGCATCATCAAATCAAATGTTATTGGTCACATACATGTGATTAGCAGATGTTATTGCGGATGTAACGAAATGCTTGTGCTTCTATCTCCAACAGTAATATCAAACAAATTACACAACATATACACAATACACACCTAATCTAAGTAGGAAAGAATTAAGACTATATTCATATGGACGAGTGATGTCAGAGCGGAACAGACTAAGATACAGTAGAATAGTATAGAATACAATATATACATATGAGATGAGTAATGCAAGACATGAAAAACATTATTAAGTGAATGAGATACTGTAAAATAGTATAGAAAACATTATATACATATGAGATGTAGCAATTGATGCATGATTGCAACAACACATCAACAGTAACAATTGCAACAACACATCAGTAGGGTAAAACTAACCTGTCTCACGACGGTCTAAATCCAGCTCGCGTGCCCTATTAGTGGGTGATCAATCCCAACGCTCGGTGATTTCTGCTTCACAATGATAGGAAGAGCCGACATCGAAGGATCAAAAAGCGACGTCGCTATGAACGCTTGCCAGATTTGTAAACACTATTAAAGTGATTAGTGTTCCATTCCTTAAAGTGGCCAGTGATTTCTAGTCTATGCCTATAGGCAGCAGCCTCTAATGTGCTGGTGATGGTTGTTTAACAGTCTCATAGCCTTGAGATAGAAGCTGTTTTTCAGTCTCTTTGGTCCCATCATTGATGCACCTGTACTGACCTCGCCTTCTGGATGATAGCGGGGTGAACAAGCAGTTGCTTGGGTGGTTGATGTCCTTGATGATCTTTTTGGCCTTCCTGTAACATCGGGTGCTGTAGGAAACCACATATCCTGAGGCTGCATTCATTGTAGCTGGGGATTTTAACAAGGCTAATCTGAAAACAAGACTCCCTAAATTCTATCAGCATATCGATTGTGCTACCGGGGCTGATAAAACCCTGGATCATTGTTATTCTAACTTCCGTGACGCATGTAAGGCCCTCCCCGCCCTCCTTTTGGAAAAGCTGACCACGACTCCATTTTGTTGCTCCCAGCCTATAGACAGAGACTAAAACAGGAAGCTCCCGCGCTCAGGTCTGTTCAACGCTGGTCCGACCAATCTGATTCCCGCTTCAAGATTGCTTCGATCACGTGGATTGGGATATGTTCCGCATTGTGTCATACAACATAATTGATGAATACGCTGATTCTGTGAGCGAGTTTATTAGTAAGTGCATCGGCGATGTTGTACCCACAGCAACTATTTAAACATTCCCAAATCAGAAACCGTGGTGGCAGCATTCGCGCGAATCACTGCTTTTAACCAGGGCAAGGTGACCGGAAACATGACCGAATACAAATAGTGTAGCTATTCCCTCCGCAAGGCAATCAAACAAGCTAAGCGTCAGTATAGAGACAAAGTAGAGTCACAATTCAACGGCTCAGACACAAGAGGTATGTGGCAGGGTCTACAGTCAAAAAGAAAACCAGCACCGTCGCGGACCAGGATGTCTTGCTCCCAGACTGACTAAACAACTTCTTTGCTCGCTTTGAAGACAATACAGTGCCACTGAAATGGCCCGCTACCAAAACCTGCGGGCTCTCCTTCACTGTAGCCAACATGAGTAAAACATTTAAATGTGTTAACCCTTGCAAGGCTGCAGGCCCAGCATGCGCAGACCAGCTGGCTGGTGTGTTTACGGACATATTCAATCAATCCTTATCCCAGTCTGTTGTTCCCACATGCTTCAAGAGGGCCACCATTGTTCCTGTTCCCAAGAAAGCTAAGGTAACTGAGCTAAATGACTACCGCCCCGTAGCACTCACTTCTGTCATCATGAAGTGCTTTGAGAGACTAGTCAAGGACCATATCACCTCCACCCTACCTGACACCCTAGACCCACTCCAATTTTCTTACCGCCCCAATAGGTCCACAGATGACGCAATCGCAACCACACTGCACACTGCCCTAACCCATCTGACAAGAGGAATACCTATGTGAGAATGCTGTTCATTGACTACAGCTCAGCATTTAACACCATAGTACCCTCCAAACTCGTCATCAATGTCGAGACCCTGGGTCTCGACCACGCCCTGTGCAACTGGGTCCTGGACTTCCTGACGTGCCGCCCCCCAGGTGGTGAGGGTTGGTAACAACATCTCCACCACGCTGATCCTCAACACTGGGGCCCCACAAGGGTGCGTTCTGAGCCCTCTTCTGTACTTCATGTTCACCCACGACTGCGTGGCCATGCATACCTCCAACTCAATCATCAAGTTTGCAGACGACACTACAGTGGTAGGCTTGATTACCAACAACGATGAGACGGCTTACAGGGAGGAGGTGAGGGCCCTCGGAGTGTGGGGTCAGGAAAATAACCTCACACTCAACATCAACAAAACAAAAGGGAGGTTTGGTGACTTCAGGAAACAGCAGAGGGAGCACCCCCCTATCCACATCGATGTGATAGTAGTGGAGAGAGTAGTACGTTTTAAGTTCCTCGGCGTACACATCACGGACAAACTGAATTGGTCCACCCACACAGACAGCGTGGTGAAGAAGGCGCAGCAGCGCCTCTTCAACCTCAGGAGGCTGAAGAAATTCGGCTTGTCACCAAAAACACTCAAAAACTTTTACAGATGCACAATGGAGAGCATCCTGTCGGGCTGTATCACCGCCTGGTTACAGCAACTGCTCCGCCCACAACGCTCTCCAGAGGGTAGTGAGGACTGCACAACGCATCACCGGGGGCAAACTACCTGCCCTCCAGGACACCTACACCACCCGATGTCACAGGAAGGCCATAAAGATCATCAAGGACAACAACCACCCAAGCCACTGCCTGTTCACCCCGCTATCATCCAGAAGCCGAGGTCAGTACAGGTGCATCAAAGCAGGGACCGAGAGACTGAAAAACAGCTTCTATCTCAAGGCCATCAGACTGTTAAACAGCCATCACTAACATTGAGTGGCTGCTGCCAACATACTGACTCAACTCCAACCACTTTAATATTGGAAAAATTGATGTAAAAAAAATTATCACTAGCCACTTTAAACAATGCCACTTAATACAATGTTTACATACCCTACATTACTCATGTCATATGTATATACTGTACTCTATACCATCTACTGCATCTTGCCATCTTTATGTAATACATGTATCACTAGCCACTTTAAACAATGCCACTTTTATATGTTTACATACCCTACATTACTCATCTCATATGTATATACTGTACTTGATACCATCTACTGCATCTTGCCTATGCCGTTCTGTACCATCATTCATATGTCTTTATGTACATATTATTCATCCCTTTACACTTGTGTGTATAAGGTAGTTGTTGTGAAATTGTTAGGTTAGATTACTCGTTCGTTATTACTGCATTGTCGGAACTAGAAGCACAAGCATTTTGCTACACTCGCATTAACATCTGCTAACCATGTGTATGTGACAAATAAAATTTGATTTGATTTGAGGGCAGGTAGTTTTCCCCTGGTAATGTATTGGGCAGACCGCACCACCCTCTGGAGAGCCTTGTGGTTGCGGGCGGTGCAGTTGCCATACCAGGTGGTGATACAGCCCGACAGGATGCTTTCAATTGTGCATCTGCAAAAGTTTGTGAGAGTTTTAGTTGACAAGCCAAATTTCTTTAGCCTCCTGAGGTTGAAGAGGCTCTGTTTCACCTTCTTCACCACACTGTCTGTGTGGGTGGTCCATTTCAGTTTGTCAGTGATGTGTTCGCCAAGGAAGCGTTCCACCTTTTCCACTGCGGTCCCGTCGATGTAGATAGGGGTGTGCACCCTCTGCTTTTTTCTCAAGTCCACGATCATCTCCTAATCAGCAGGTGAGATTAGGAGGCTGCAGATTGGACAGAACAAAGCAGCAAGAATTGGTGGAGATATGATTCTTCTGTTGTAGTCATGCACAATGCTCTTGGGTGGTCATCAATCAATAAAAAAACATGCTTATTTTATTTCACAATGTACACCATTTAAAACGGCCAAACTCCATTCACAAAAGTATTCAGTTAGTAAGAGACAGACATTCAGTCAATACTAAGAATAGATTGTCCACCGTCTATGTGTTATCCAGACAGGAAAGAGAAAAGGGCTAATTAACATTTAGATTCAGAGCAATAAAGAAATTAAATAATTTATCTGAGCAAACCAGAAACCTTTCAATAGATAAATTCAAACAATACTTTAGAACTATTTAAATACAATAAATTGGAAGGTTGTGCATGGCTATGGTAGATGAAGGAACAAATCTATCTTTTCAGACAATTAGAGTATTTATCTGGTCAATATGTCAGTGTTTTATGTCTGTTGTTTGTAACAGTGTGTTATAAGTGAAAATGTGTTTGTATTATAAACTGTATTTTAATGTTTAAGGACTCTTGGAAGATTAGTCCAATTGAAGACTAAAAGATCCTAATCAAACCAAATCAAAATCACCCTTTGAATGGCACACACACAATCAATGTCTCACTTGTATCAAGGCTTAAAAATCCTTCTTTAAACCTATTTCCTCCCTTTTAACGACACTTGTTGAAGTGGATTTTACAAGTGACATCAATAAGGGATCATAGCTTTCACCTGAATTCACCTAGTCAGTCTATGTCATGGAAAGAGCAGGTGTTCCTGCCTAAAGTCCCTGGGCTAATGTTGGAGAGACTGATAGAGACTGAGACAAACACATATCTGAACCCCACCCTGTCTGGACACACGTATACACCTTTAAGTGTATTTCCACTGTGAAGACCACAAGGAGATTTCATATTTTGTATACTATATGTATACATGTCCTCTTTACACCTTCAAGCTTCCACAGCAGCAACAGTGTAAAAATAATGGTTGATATTCTAAAATAGCTATTAATAAGTCACAAACTAAGTCTATTTAGCTCCTGCACCATTAGTGGTTGCATGTTTTGTTCAATGGTTTTTATACCAAGACAGTCTTAAAGTAGTGCAGCTCCATTAGCTAAGTTTTTATAACCCAAACTGTTTTATATTTACAGGACGATGGAGACCTGCTGACCCAGCTTAAAGACCAGGACGCCTCTGTCATAGCCACTGACAAGTACAAGGACCGTGTCAGCATGGCCGAAAACTCCAGCCTGCTAATTGCTGCAGCAACACTGAAGGACGAGAAGACTTTTACTTGCATGGTGGTGGCTGGGGCTGACATCTCAGAATACCCAGTCAAACTCCTTATCCACAGTGGGTACATAAGGGCAATAGTGCAGCCATACTAATGCATGCTATGGAATGGGTCTTTGAGGTACAATTCAATGCTGTGCTGTGCTGTGTGATATTATTATGGTTAGCCCTGGTAATAGTGAGTGCTCTCTGAGATGCGTACAGCTAGTTAATGTTATGAACTGTGTTCTACAGAGGCTCCAACCGGAGTGGAGATCACAGCCCTAGCCACGGAGCTGGAGATTGGCAAACCAACCCAGGTAGGTTCATCATGTGCTTTGCTTATGCCTACATTATGTTAAGCAGGAAATCAAGGGAAATCCTTCATTGCAGATGAAGTATCTTGAGGCAAACTAAGGAAGGATGGTGCTGCTGGAATGATGAGAGATTTAAAGTGATCTTGATGAATTAGTAAACAGCAGAATATCCCTCCTCCAATTAAAACAACCATGGGATCTAAGAGGGGGTTTAAAATGCTTTGGGCATTTCATGCTACATGAGGGGAGTTCACAAATGCAGTAAAGCCAACACAGATGAGAGCTAGTTTGCACAGATATTTGATCAATTTAGCAACAAAAGTATTGGAATTTTACTGGGCTACTTTCATAACATAAGGATTTTCCAACCTTTTGTGTGCCCTTGTGGATTGTTCTAAAAGAGGAATTTGCAGTTTTTTATTTTCTTTGTTTTATCATCTTCACAGCTAGGGCAATGTAGCACCTCTGATGCCAACCCAGCTGCCAGCATCACATGGTTCAAGAACAAGAAACCTCTGGTGGCTGATGGGAAAGGTACGTTATTGAAATTCTGATGGATTATTTACAAGTGGTAAATAATGAAGATTGCACATTCACACATTTCACTTGTTCTGTGTGAGATTCCACAAGAACCAAGCAGTGAAATATCACCTCTCGAGCTACAGATTTTCTTCAATACTCATAAATGTGTCTGTTTCTACAGAATCTAAAATGTCAGTGACTTGGTGATCATATTATTATTTATCTCTGTGTCTGTAGGCTACTCTGTGACCATACCATTTCTAATCAGTATTGTTGTGATTTATAGGCATTATAATCAGTTCCAAAGTAAAGGTGGACGAAGTCACTGGCCTCACCACCACCTCCTCCATTCTGCAGTACACAGCTGAGAAGGGAGACACAGCAGCTCTGTTCACCTGCGGGGCTTTGAATACCTTGTCCTCTCCAGTCTCCTTCACTGTCACCTGTAAGTAACCAGAGAGCCACCAAACTACTCCAACTACCCAAACTAGCCCAACTGCCCCAAAGACCTAAACTGACCAAACCAACCTCAAACTGCCTCAACTACCCTTACTACCTAAACTACCCAAGCTACCCCAACTACCGTAACTCCCTCAACTATCCGACACAACTTCCCTAACCGCTGGTTGTCCTAGGAAGGCTATTGATCTGCTATCAGCCTCAGCGGTCAGCAGTTAGTGTCTCGACAAACAGATTGATGGCTATTTTATTTTCAAGTTATAGTTGGAAAGTTTGTGCCTCTATGGCTTTTTTCTTGCAGCCCAGACAGACAACAACAATGACACCATAATGGCACTAATTTAAAAAGGAGGTGAGCATGAGTCTGTTGTGGGAGTGTTTTGGAGCATAGCGTTCAAGGAATAGCATAGTCAATGTTATTTGCTCTAGATGGCTCTTTAAATAGGACAGGGCTCAGATGCTGTTTGAATCCTGTTTTTAAAGAAATGTGGGCAATTTGGCTCGTCTGGAGCAGTACCATTGACGTTTGAAAGGAGCTTTTTGTCTAGAGCCTTGGGGTGTGACTGCCATTCGAACAGCTCCACCGCTGCATTCAAAAGCAGCCATCGCCACAGAACAAACTCAGAAATGGAGTGTACAGCTCTGAGGACTTCACTAGCTTGGCTAGTCTGCTCCCTGTGATGGTCTCAGAAGCCCTGTCTGTCCAGGGTCACTGTCAATCACCACATTCTTATCGGCAGACTCAACTGCCTTGGTTTCTCAAATGACTGCCTCTACTGCTTCACCAACTACTTCTCAGACAGAGTTCAGTGTGTCAAATCGGAGGGCCTGTTGTCCAGACCTCTGGCAGTCTCTATGGGGGTGCCACAGGGTTCAATCCTCGGGCTGACTCTTCTCTGTCTACATCAATGATGTCGCACTTGCTGCTGATGATTCTCTGATTCACCTCTACGCAGACAACACCATTCTGTATACTTCTGGCCCTTCTTTGGACACTGTTTTAACCAACCTCCAGGCAAGCTTCAATGTAATACAACTCTCCTTCCGTGGCCTCCAACTGCTCTTAAATGCAAGGAAATCTAAATGTATGCTCTTCACCCGATCGCTGCCCACACCTGCCGCCCGTCCAGCATCACTACTCTGGACGGTTCTGACTTAGAATATGTGGACAACTACAAATACCTAGGTGTCTGGTTAGACTGTAAACTCTCCTTCCAGACTCACATTAAGCATCTCCAATCCAAAATTAAATTAAATCTATAATCAGCTTCCTTTCGCAACAAAGCATCCTTCACTCATGTTGCCAAACATACCCTCGTAAAACGGACTATCCTACCGATCCTTGACTTCGGTGATGTAATTTACAAAATAGCCTCCAACACTCTGCTCAGCAAATTGGATGCAGTATATCACAGTGCCATCCGTTTTGTCACCAAAGCCCCATATACTACCCACCACTGTGACCTGTATGCTCTCGTTGGCTTTGGCTGGCCCTCGCTTCATATTCATCGCCAAACCCACTGGCTCCAGGTCATCTATAAGTCTTTGCTAGGTAAAGCTCTGCCTTATCTCAGCCCACTGGTCACCATAACAGCACCCACCCGTAGCACGCGCTCCAGCAGGTATACTTCACTGGTCACCCCCAAAGCCAACACCTCATTTGGCCGCCTTTCCTTCCAATTCTCTGCTGCCAATGACTGGAACAAATTGCAAAAATCACTGAAGCTGGAGACTCATATCTCCCTCACTAGCTTTAAGCACCCGCTGTCAGAGCAGCTCACAGATTTCTGCACCTGTACATAGCTCATCTGTAAATAGCCCATCCAACTACCCCATCCCTATACGGTTATTTTTTTATTTTATTTTGCTCCTTTGCACCACAGTATCTCTACTTGCACACTCATCTTCTGCACATCTATCACTCCCGTGTTTAATTGCTATATTGTAATTATTTCACCACTATGGCCTATTTATTGCCTTACCTCCCTTATCCTACCTCATTTGCACACACTGTATATAGACTTTTTCTATTGTGTTATTGACTGTATGTTTGTTTATTCCATGTGTAACTCTGTGTTGTTGTTTGTGTCGCACTGCTTTGCTTTATCTTGGCCAGGTCGCAGTTGTTCTCTCAACTAGCCTACCTGGTTAAATAAAGGTGAAATAAAAAAATAAAACTGTGTGCCGGGTCTCAGCCTGACTGTGTCCTCCTCCTCTCTGACCACTTTTCTCTCTCTCTCTCTCTCTCTCGCTCTTTCCCTCTCTGCTGTTCACTCTCTGCTGTTCTCTTGCTCCTGTTTTCTCTCTCTTGTTCTATCTCTCTGTCCTCTCCCAACAGACCCCACAGAGAGGATCAGTCTGCATGTCATTTCGAAAGGGCCCCTAATGGAAGGAGCCAATGTGACTCTGAAGTGCAAGGCCGACGGGAACCCACCTCCCACCAGCTTCAACTTCCACATTCTGGCAAGCTCTCAGTGATATGACTCCATTACCCTCCCACACAACCAGAAACCCCACCTGGCATACTGTATGCCCTTAGTTCCTACTCTGATCCCATTAATTACTTGCCTTCTACTCCTATTGTCCTCTTTAACCCAGTCGAACACTACACCTTGTCAAACTCTACACATCCTACACCATCCACCCTGTCTTTAAAGCGCTACATTAACCTAGACTCAAGCCCATCTGAGAGTTTCAAAATGCATTCTTATGTTCCTAAAGGGAAAGGTGGTGAAGGTGGAGAACTCTGACTCCTACACTGTGACTGATGTCACACGTGAAAGCACAGGGGAATACAAGTGTTCTATAATTGACAATGCCAAGATGGAAGATTCCAAGAACATTACCATCAATTGTAAGTCACTCTTTATCTACAGATATCTTGATCAATGGTTTAAGTTATTGATTATGCGTTCTTCAATTAAGTTAGGTATTATCTTCAACTGAGATACTGCCAGCAATTTCTTTAACGATGCTAGGCCAGCAATGAATTCATGGGAAATACCAGCCATAATGATAGCCCACATCCTCCTGCTATAGATTGCAATACTCATCATCTAATTCATAATTAATTTTATGTCCGGCTGTATAACCTCATTAGGGTTCGTTTTCTCAAAGGGGAACATTGTCAGAGTATATTTCCGTTTGCAACCTCATCCCTCAGCAGGAAAGGACATACGGTTTGTTATAGAGAATAGAAGCCGAGCATCTCCTCTCACGCTGTGAGGTGAAAATGCTTGGAGAGCTCAGGTCCTTTAATGCTTTAAATAAGCTGGATCAATGAGGAGGTGCTGGGGCTTCTGTAGGGAGCTGATATGGTTTTCAACAGGAGTGCTGTTGCCCCTTCTCCTCCAGACTGTTAAACTGCCTGTTTACAGTGTGTCCTCCTCCCTTTCTCCCTTTCAGACTTGGATATGAGTTTGAGCCCCTCAGGGAAGGTTATGAAGAGCTTTGGCGAAGGCTTGGCTCTGACCCTGCAGACCCATGCATCTGGAGAACTTAAGGTGTCTTGGACTAAGGTAAGACTAAACAGTACCAAAGTTATTATAAGGCCAAGATTTATGTTTTTGGTTGGAAATGGGTGATAAAACCTTCTCAAAGCGATAAGATGACTTCACGTGTTTTTAAAAAAAATGTAGGTGAAGGTAGCCTAGTGGTTAAGAGTGTTGGGCTGATAACCTATGGGCTGATAACCTACAGGTTGATGGTTCAAATCCCTGACCTGACTGTGTGAAAAATATGTTGATGCTCCCTTGAGCAAGGCACTTAACCCTTGTTGCTCTGTCTGGTAATTGTCAGTTTTGTTCATTCATTTCAGGACAATGGCAAGTTGGACAGTCGTCCCACATTTGACAAGTTGACCTACTCTGATTCTGGAAAGTATGAAGTTGTGGTCACCATGGGTCCTCTCATCAAGAAAGCCTCTTTTGAGCTGGTCGTTGAAGGTAAAGATTTTGTGACAGTTACTCAGATATGGCTTTGCTGTTGTTACTGGGCACATTCAACACTGTTTCTCAAAAATCGATTTTTGTACTTGTTCCTAATGATAGAGATTTTTATTCAAAGATCCCGATTTCCCAGTGGATGGCAGTCTCACTTGAGGAAGAGGCTTTCTCCATATTTGTTTGTGTTGTTCATACCTTATCTGGTGTTGTGGCATGGCATGGTGTGATCATTTTCTTGTTTGTTCTGGTGTAGCTGAGGAGGCTGTGCGTCTTCTTGCAGGTGTTCCAGTCATTCGGCGGGTGGCCAAGCGGCGCGGCGAGGACGGCCAGCATAAGGTACTTACCTGCGAGGCTGAGGGCTCCCCCAAACCAACTGTGGCCTGGAGCGTCAACGGTACCTCGGTATGAACAAACACAAACATCTTCACTAAGGCGCCAGGACAGTCCACTGACACACAGGAGGCGCCATTAGACTTCACACCCATTGAGACATTCATTATACAGACCACACATACTGTATTTATCCATCAGTTACTGTAAAATGCACAACACCCTTATCTATCTTGGAATTGCAGCAAAGACTCACAAAATCATTAGTCTATCTGGAATTCTCTCAAAGCAACACTTTGTGCCATGCACCCATTTTTGTGTGGCGTGTCACCACATGAACGGAACGGAACACACAAATCCTCGCCATCTTTCCGGATGTGTTACTGCCAATATGAAAGCATCTCCTGACCTTATAAAAAGAGTCAATTTAAGCTTCCTTTTATTGTAATCTGTCAGGAAGCCAGGGAACTCTAAATCTGGGAGGTTTACAGTCAATGAACCTTTGGATGTCTTTGTAGTGAATCAGTGCTTGTGGGTTTTTACTCTCCACACTCTATTTCAGACAAACAGAAACTTCCCCCATAATATTTTTCACTATGTTACTATTTGTGATTTCCTAAGTAACTTGTCTTCTTGAAACTTTTCTGACTGACACTTTCCAAATGGATGGGCTCAGTGTTTTTGTATATAGGTTTCCTTCTCTCAGATGCACACCACGTTTATTATGCATTAGCCTGTCATGAAGACAAAGGCTTTTTGTTCTTGGCGTACCTGTGTGTGCACTGATAGCACAGCTACACAATGAGCCAGCATGAGATGATGTGCACCTGTCAGTGTGTGTGTGTGTGTGTGCGTGTGCGTGTGCGTGTGTGTATTTTTTGTGTGGCTGTGGGTCCATGACCACGCACACACACATTGGGTCTGCATGACTAATCCAATCCAAGGCAGCACTGACCTCTTTCAATGACTATTCTAAGGCTGAGTCACTCACACACAGTAATTTAGTCACAGCCCACATTGCTGCGCATCTGGGGACAAACACACCAGTGCATTCAAAGTTTAGTCTTTCGTCTCTTATTGTGTGATAAAGAGTTCTTTAAAACAGTAAATAGGATAAGAGATCAAATGTAAGCTTAGTGCAGGCTCTTTTCATAGCAGACGCACACTGTTCGCCTGTGTGTCTGGGGGTTTCTCTAGTCACCTCCCTCTATGCCCTCTATGCCTCCTTATCAGGAGTAGGTTGAGCCTCACAAAAATACAACACCACCTCCTAGTGATAGTACATAAAATGCACATATGTTATTTGATTCTAGCAATGTTCATTATGCCATGGAATAATATAAGATTCCATATATCCCTCGCAATAGATTTATATGATATGCATCTTTGTGCTATTACTGAAGAAGAAGCAGCTATGTTCTGCCATCGTTAAATCTCTATCAGATACACAAGATACAAGATAAGCCATTGTACACTAACTAACTGCGTCTATTTGATTTTCAGGCTGATGAGAGTCCCTATGTCAATGGAAAGATCACACACAAGCTGACCATTGTGCCTACAGTCAACCTGACCGTTGTCTGCACTGTGTCCAATGAGCTTGGCCAGGACACCAGGACTATTAACGTGTCGACCTGTAAGTACAGTGTGGTGGTATGGCCTACAATGCACTGCCCTATCCCCTTCCTTCCTCTCTAAAGGGTAACTCACTAATTCTTGCGTGGGTCTGGTCTATGACCCTCTTCCGACGCTAACAAACTCACCCACTGTCTGTATGCATGATGATTAGTCAAATAATATGGAACTGTTTTATGGAGGGAACCTTGGCCATGGGGGCCTAGTTCTTGTCTCTAGCCAACCTAACATGCTAGTATGCATACTGGGCATACTATGCATGCTCCTTGGCAATAATAATCTCCCTTTGGTTTCTGCAGTATCTGAATAGATAAATCAGTATAGACAGCCATATCTCACTCATCTCTGTGTGTTTTGAAAGGAATTTGTCCCTTTTTAATTAGACTCTGTCACTTTTGGTCTGTTTGTCGGGATGCTGGACTCTATCCTTTCCCCTCTCTGCGTCACGTTCTCAGTTTGCATGCGACCGGAAAATCTACACAACTCACAGCGTTACACTCAAGCTAGAGTCTAACATAGCCAATAAAGCACTGTCTGACCAATGACATTATACAGTATACTTAATTGATTTCTGGGTTGGACGTTAATATCCCTTTATATCTGATTTCAGTATTTGAGGAGGTGAGAATGGATAAACAAGGTAAGTTGTGATGGTCTTCTTTATCATTTCCTGTAGCAAGAGGGAGGAGAGGAGGGATTCTGTATAAAATATATAGGATCCCAGAGAAAGTGGAATCTGCTATTGTGTATTATACCCTTCAGAGCGCAATATCAGATTAACAGCATCCAGGAATGTCCCACTGCTGAAAATCTGTTCAACAACAAGATGTGGTGCTGGGGATGTTGGAAATATTTGTTAAGATAAACATACAAATTCTGAGGATCAGAAGGAGTGGAGCCACCAGCATCCTGACAAAATCTCTCAATGTTATCTATCCTTTCATTTGCCAAAATTGTATTTATTACCCGTTCACAAGGAACAGATCACATTTTCACACATGGCTTAGGGGTAAACTGGGTTTGCATACTGTTCGTATGTAGTCAGTGATACATTTATTTAAATCATAATACAGGAGGTTACAAATTGTTACAAAACCATCTAATTTTGTGTCATGTTTGTGTATACCTTATTCATTCATCCATATGTATTAATTCACATTTAGTTTTTTTTTTTTTACCCCTTTTTCACCCCAATTTCATGGTATCCAAATGGTAGTTACAGTCTTGTCCCATCGCTGCAACTCCCATACAGACTCAGGGGAGGTGAAGTTTGAGAGCCGTGCGTACTCCGAAACCAAACCGCACTGCTTCTTGTCATAATGCCCACTTAACCCGGAAGTCAGCCGCACCAATGTGTCGGAGAAAAACACCATACACCTGGTGACCGTGTCAGCATGCACTGCACCTGGTCCTCCACAGGAGTCACTAGTGCGTAATGGGACAAGAACATCCCTGCTGGCCAAACCCTCCCCTAACCTGGACGACGCTGGAAAAATTGTGCGCCGCCCCATGGGTCTCCCAGTTGCGGCTGGCTGTGACAGAGCCTGGACTCGAATCAGGATCTCTAGTGGCACAGCTAGCACTGTGCCTTAGACCACTGCACCACTCTGGAGGCCATTTATTGACATTTATACACTGGGCAGTAACTTTTTTTTAACTTAAAAAAAAACATGTTTTACCCTCTTTTCTCCCCAATTTTGTGGTATCCAATTGTTAGTAATTACTATCTTGTCTCATCGCTACAAGGTCAAAAGCCATGCTTTCTCCCAAAACACAACCCAAACTGCTTCTTAACACAGCGCGCTTCCAACTCGGAAACCAGCCGCACCAATGTGTCAGAGGAAACACTGTGCACCTGGCTACCTTGGTTAGTGCGCACTGCGCCCGGCCCGCCACAGGAGTCGCTGGTGCATGATGAGACAAGGATATCCCTACCGGCCAAACCCTCCCTAACCCAGACGACGCTAGGCCAATTGTGCGTCACCCCACAGACCTCCCGGTCACGGCCGGCTGCGACAGAGCCTGGGCGCAAACCCAGAGTCTCTGGTGGCACACCTAGCACTGCGATGCAGTGCCCGAGACCACTGCGCCACCCGGGAGGCCCGGGCAGTAACTTTTAACAGTTACATGTAATCTGATTACAGAAAAAACAAACTATAATTGTAATCATATTACAGATACTTTGGAAAACCTATATGGTCCTGTGTGGCTCAGTTGGTAGAGCATGGCACTTGTGTTTACAAGGGTTATTGGTTCAATTCCCATGCGGGCCCTATATGAACAAATATGAACATCTATGTACTGACTATTGTACATCACTCTGGATAACAGTGTTTGTCAAAAATGTAGATGATTACATTTAGAAAGGACATTTTTGAAAACATACATTATGGCACCTTTCTATTTTCTTAATGACATTTCATTCAGACTTGAAAAAAGGCACGTTTAACTCCATTGGTCCTAGGACTCCCACAGTGAAAAAGATGAAATTCACTGCTTTCATTAACCTGCTTGCACTGCTCTCATATTTATCCCCACATTGAAGTGTTTTACCATTTTCTTTTCAGGACAACCATGGCTACAGGTAGAACACAAAACAATGGCTTGTGAGCGTCATAGAGCAAAACGTGTTAGTGAGAGTCTCAGCCAGTGGAGGCTGCTGAGTGGGAGGACAGCTCATAATAAGGACTGGATCGGAGCTAATGGAACGGCATCAAGCACATGTAAACCATGTGCTTGATGTATTTGATACCATTCCACCCATTCCGCTCCAGCCATTACCACAAGCCTGTCCTCCCCAATGAAGGGGCCACCATTCTCCTGTGGTCTGTATAGATGGGTCATAATAGTTTGTAGCTCAAACCATTCTGACTTTACAGATGTTTTTGTGAGAAGAACCACTTTTGGGATCCGCCCCTGTCTCACAAACACCACTCTAGCACAGCCCCTGTTAATTACACACACTAATGGACAGTATCAGCAGATGCAAAAGAAATAGAAGAATCTAATGCAGCAGTAGTCTGGAGCTCAAACACACAATGTTTAAAAGGGGTTAGAAGTCCAAAATGCACCAGTGTGACCATGGGACTCAAGTTAAGTTTGTTCCACCTGAGCATTTTACTTGCCATTACTGTGAGATGTTGTTGTTGTTTATCAACCTTAGTTGAATGCATTGACTGTAAATCGCTGTGGATATCAGAAGTCTGCTGGCACAATCAAATCAAATTGTATTGGTCACATACACATGGTTAGCAGATGTTAATGCGAGTGTTGTGAAATGCTTGTGCTTCTACAGTTGTGGCCAAAACTTTTGAGAATGACACAAATATTAATTTTCACAAAGTCTGCTGCCTCAGTTTGTATGATGGCAATTTGCATATACTCCAGAATGGTATGAAGAGTGATCAGATGAATTGCAATTAATTGCAAAGTCCCTCTTTGCCATGCAAATGAACTGAATCCCCCAAAAACATTTCCACTGCATTTCAGCCCTGCCACAAAAGGACCAGCTGACATCATGTCAGTGATTCTCTCGTTAACACAAGTGTGAGTGTTGATGAGGACAAGGCTGGAGATCACTCTGTCATGCTGATTGAGTTCGAATAACAGACTGGAAGCTTCAAAAGGAGGATGGTGCATGGAATCATTGTTCTTCCTCTGTCAACCTTTGTTACCCGCAAGGAAACACATGCCATCATCATTGCTTTGCACAAAAAGAGCTTCACAGGCAAGGATTTTGCCTCCGGTAAGATGGCACCTAAATCAACCATTTATCAGATAATCAAGAACTTCAAGGGGAGCAGTTCAATTGTTGTGAAGAAGGCTTCAGGGCCCCCAAGAAAGTCCAGCAAGCGCCAGGACCGTCTCCTAAAGTTGATTCAGCTGTGTGATCGGGGCACCACCAGTACAGAGCTTGCTCAGGAATGACAGCAGGCAGGTGTGAGTGCATCTGCACACACAGTGAGGCAAAGACTTTTGGAGGATGGCCTGGTGTCAAGAAGGGCAGCAAAGAAGCCACTTCTCTCCAGGAAAAACATCAGGGACAGACTGATATTCTGCAAAAGGTACAGGGATTGGACTGCTGAGGACTGGGGTAAAGTCATTTTCTCTGATGAATCCCCTATCCGATAGTTTGGGGCATCCGGAAAAAAGCTTGTCTGAACAAGACAAGGTGAGCGCTACCATCAGTCCTGTGTCATGCCAACAGTAAAGCATCCTGAGACCATTCATGTGTGAGGTTGCTTCTCAGCCATGGGAGTGGGCTCACTCACAATTTTGCCTAAGAACACAGCCATGAATAAAGAATGGTACCAACACTTCTTCCAAGAGCAACTTCTCCCAACCATCCAGGAACAGTTTGGTGACGAACAATGCCTTTTCCAGCATGATGGGGCACCTTGGCATAAGGCAAAAGTGATAACTATGTGGCTCGGGGAACAAAACACTGATATTGTGGGTCCATGGCCAGGAAACTCCCCAGACCTTAATCCCATTGAGAACTTGTGGTCAATCCTCAAGAGGCGGGTGGACAAACAAAATCCACAAACTCCAAGCATTGATTATGCAAGAATGGGCTGCCATCAGTCAGGATGTGGCCCAGAAGTTAATTGACAGCATGCCAGTGCGGATTGCAGAGGTCTTGAAAAAGAAGGGTCAACACTGAAAATATTGACTCTTTGCATCAACTTCCTGTAATTGTCAATAAAAGCCTTATGAAATGCTTGTAACATCTGACAAAAATATCTAAAGACACTGAATCAGCAAACATTGTGGACATTAATATTTGTGTCATTCTCAAAACTTTTGGCCACGACTGTACATATAAATATATGGATGACAGATGGCCAAGTGGCATAGGCAAGGTGCAATAGATGGTATAAAATACAGTATATACTGTACATATGATAAGAGTAATGTAAGATGTGTAAACATTATTAAAGTGGCATTGTTTAAAGTGACTAGTGATCTATTTATTAAATTGGCCAGTGATTGGGTCTCAGTGTAGGCAGTAGCCACTCTTGAGTTAGTGATTGCTGTTTAGCAGTATGATGACCTTGAGATAGAAGCTGTTTTTCAGTAATTCGGTCCCAGCTTTGATGCACCTGTACAGACCTCGCCTTCTGGATGATAGTGGTGTGAACAGGCAGTGACTTGGGTGGTTGTTGTCCTTGATCTTTTTGGCCTTCCTTTGACATTGGGTGCTGTAGGTGTCACGGAAGGCAGGTAGTTTGCCCCCGGTGATGCGTTGTGCAGACCGCACCACCCTCTGGAGAGCCTTGTGGTTGAAGGTGGTGCAGTTGCCGTACCAGGCTGTGATACAAGCCCAACAGGATGCTCTCGATTGTGCATCTGTAAAAGTTTGTCAGAGTTTTGGGTGACAAGCCAAATTACTTCAGCCTCCTACGGTCTGTGTGGGTGGACCATTTCAGTTTGTCTGTGATATGTACACCAAGGAACTTAACTTTACACCTTCTCCGCTGCTGTCCCTTCCATGTAGATAGGGTGCTCCCTCTGCTGTTTCCTGAAGACCATGATCATCTCCTTTGTTTTGTTGACGTTGAATGAGAGGTTGTTTTCCTGACACCACACTCCCGAGTGCCCTCACCTCCTACCTGTAGACTGTCTTGTCGTTGTTGGTAATCAAGCCCACTACTGTTGTGTCGTCTGCAAACTTGATAATTGAGTTGGAGGCGTGCATGGCCTACAGAGTCGTTGGGTGAACAGGGAGTACAGGAGGGGGCTGAGCACACACCCTTGTGGGACCCCAGTGTTGAGGGTCAGCGAAGTGGAGATGTTGTTTCCTACCTTCACCACCTGGGGTGGCCGGTCAGAATGTCCAGGACCCAATTGCACAGGGTGGGGTTGAGACCCAGGGCCTCCAGCTTTATGATGAGCTTGGAGGGTACTATAGTGTTGAATGCTGAGCTGTAGTCAATGAACAGCATTCTTACATAGGTATTGTGATAAGAGTGTCTGCTAAATGACCAAATATAAATATTTTGCAAGTGTTCATTTTACATTTACATTTTGGTCATTTATCAGACACTCTTGTCACACCATTGTTCCAGCAGACTTCTGATACCAGTGTAGGGTGAAAGGGGGACACAACATTGTGGACCGCTATTAAAAAAAATGGTATAGAAAGTATTTTATTTATTTTTGGAAAACAATTACATGCCCAGAAAGTATATTGTTACCAAATACATTGGATGAAATAGTTGAAGACCGGTGAAATACAAATGACTAAATACTCAAAAGAAATTGAAATAAAGGATTACATTCAGAAAGTAGCCTACCCAACCCTGTTTATGCATACATGTACGGAAATGTATTTTTTGCAGTCTCTTCATTTGCAGAATGTTCTCTCTCCTAGTTTCTGATTTCTCCTCTCTCTTTGTGCTTTTACAGACTCATCCGATGAGGGTGACACGACAAAGTTGGTGGTAGGAGTTATTGTTGGTCTTCTCCTGGCCACCGTAGTTGTGGGTCTAGCATACTGGCTGTACATGAAGAAATCCAAGTAAGTGCATCAATTCAAAATGCCATTCGTATATAGCATGTTATGGTGAAATATGTATTATCATTGGAGGGCTGTGATTAGTGTTAAACAAACTGATTTGTGTTAAAAGGCAAGGCAGCTGGAAGACTGGTGAGAAGGAGGATGGATCCACTGAGGAGAGCAAGAAACTGGAGGAGAAAATAGAAGAAAAGCTGGAGGAGAACAGCCAGAAAGTTGAGGTGTAAAGAAAATAAATGTTTAAAGAATGAGAGAAAAAAAGGTAAAGAACTTGTTTTGAAAAACACATCTACTACTGTATATTAGAATATTTGCTTATTTTGTTTTAGATTAAAATATGCCGGTAACATCACTTTTTATTTTTCTGCAGTGTGGAAGCAGCAACTAGAAGATTTTGCACACTTCTGTTAAAATTTGAAAGGGGGCATTGAATTGGATGAAGATCATTTGGATTCGGACTTATACACAAAACTTTGTTTCCTCTCAATATTGAATGAAAAAAACGGGCTAAATGAGCGGATATGTGTTGTACATAAGCCTAAATTGTCTACACTCTAGATAAATGCATTAACTTTCCTACTATAATAGTTTTTGTTTCAAGTGTTGGTTAAGAGGGATTTGGTCAAATTGAGAAAAATTACAATTGGAGTGTTTGGCTTGGATTTAATTAACATTATTGCTGGTAGAATTACTACTGGACCAGTTGCCTTTTCTGTAAGGATGTGTACATTGGCCTATACCTCCCTGACTCTCAATGCATCCCGAAGAGCTGAAGGTCTTCACCACAGTTACGTCTCAGTTCCATATCATCAACACAACCAAACACCCATCCACACAACCACAGTCAGTGCATTTTGTCTGTTTTTAATGGCACATACACTGCCATTTTTTGTAGTCTCCATTGGGAAAATAAATTGTAGAAATGTTAATGAAAGGGCTAAGGGTATAGGCTACATAAACAGCTTTGGGTGTTGTAAGGTAATATGAGTTAAGCATTATACCAAGATGCATTGCCTTGGAAGTAGAGGATCTGTTGTACAAATTATTTCATGACATGTTTCATGGTTCCTGTTTATTTCTTTTAAAAAAATACCATCAAAAGTATCAGGAGATTGAGTCATGCTGTTAGGCATCCATTACACTCTTACCATTTGTTTGTGTATCAGTGGGTTGTGTTTAATTTGAATGTAACCACTACATTACAGAATATGTCTTATCTCAGTTGTGTTCATAGTGTTTATTTCTGTGCATTCATGTCATTTTTTTATGTGGAAAGAGACAAGTTGTCCAGCAGTTGGTCAGGGTTATGAGGAGCATTTAATGAACCTGTAAATATATCAGATCTGGATGTAATTGTGATTTGTTTAGGTTATTTTTCGCTATTTATATTGTTCAAGATTACACAATTAGCATCTCTGTTAGTTATATTCAATTATTCTCACAAATTCCACCACTTAGTTTTAAAGGTACTGAACAATTGATGGTACTTTCTTGCAGGTATTTGACAATGATAATTATAATGTAAGCCTTTTGTGGATTTCTATGAGATTTACCACATGATATCTCATACTGTCAGCTGGCTGTTTGTTTCCTACATTGTAGTTAATCTGAAACCATCAAATTGGAAATAAGACCAAAGAGGGTAAATGTTGCCATGCAAGTATTGTAAATACTGGCTTTTGTTTTTGTACTTTTGTTTAAAATAAAGTGTAGCCTACATTTTGAAGAAAGTTGTTAAAGAATGTTTTGTTGGCTCTGTCATTCTTCTCACAATACATCCTAAAAATGATCACCCTTCGGTCATCATTGAGAATAGATACATATATATACACACCAAAATCCCAGAGAATCAATCTATTGATCCCTATCGTTCATAAATCCATATTTTACAATTGGACCACTATTGAGCATTCCTCAACATTAATAGCATGACTCTGATAAATCAATATAGAATCATACAAGACCATGATAATCAGAAATCCAGAACTGCACATAGAAAGGATGTATGCTGCCATCCATTGGCCAAAGAACATAGCACGTGGATTTGCTTCATCCTCATTCAGAGATCAAAAATGTGACAAATAAGATCCCACTTGGATATTTAAATTGGGTTACTTTCTGTAGTTGGATCTGATTCGTGAATATCTTATCACATGTTAAATGTTACTAGTAAATTGTCAAGCATCAGGTTTTGCTAAACTGAGTTCATGGAACCTTAGAGAACCGTAAAACTGACAGCCATACAGTATAGGCTACATGTGGGTGCCCTTTATACCTCTAGTCTCTGCTGTAAAGCACAACAGCCACTAAAAGAAAAACTGAATTGAATTCTGTCCTGATAAGGAATGTATTTTATAGATGTGTTCTATGCAACAATATCACACAGCTTGTTCATATTCAGGAATCATGATGTCAATCTGACAGTTTTTTAAATTTATTTTTGATTGAACCTTTATTTAACTAGGCAAGTCGGTTAAGAACAAATTCTTATTTAGGTCTGCATGTCTTGCCTTTCATTTTCTACTAATTTCTTTTTGCAGTCATACATACAGTTTTATGACTGCCTCAAAAATGCATGCAAAAAAGTTTGGCAAATTCCTATTCATGCATTTTCTCAAAATACTTTTTTTTATTCTACTTTAGAATGTTATAGTTAAATTGAGACAATTTCTTTAATCAGAATTACTGATTGACAAGTTATGACAGCATGCAACGTTGAATCTATGGTTGAATTATTCTCGTCATTGGTTCATCCCGGATTGGATAGTTTGATTGACAGTTGTCATAGTAACAACTCAGGCCATCGCCATTTTGTCAGAAGGTTTTTTTGCGGATTATTTTCAAATGTTCTCCCTTCCCGCCGGAATAATGCAATCACTGGATATACCATTGACATTTGTGTTGAAAACAATGCGTCGAATGGATCGAATTTAAACAATTAAGAAGCAAATTATGTAGCATAGTTTAAATATATTTAGGGGGAGCCGCACTTGGTCTACCGGGCCGGTTCACTGCGCAGGTTTGGGACGCGCGCCATTTTGTGAAAATTGACATAAAAATTATTGTCCAAAAATAAGCGTATATTTTAGGGCATGATATTTGTTTCATATTTTGGGGGATTTAGATTATTATTCGTTATGATTGCCTGCGTCCGTGTTTCCCGTGGTGAGCTTGCAAGAAAACGGAACAATCTGAATGTAGCAACCTTTTATTTAGCTATTGAATTCCTAGCTACAGAATCTTGTTAGCTAACCTTAGCTAGTCAACAGCAGTAGCCACGTTCGTTTTGCCAACTAGCTAGCTAGCATACGAGCTAGCTGGCGCTAGTCATCAGCTGATGCTAGTCAAAGTTGGGTGGATATCTAATTTTGTTGGTTGGGAACGCATTTGATCGTCAAGAAGTTTTACTTGGCTGGCCAGTGGGGGATACTTTTCACCTTCGCGTTACGCGAATTGAGTTGACTGACTGCTACCGTTAACTTAGCCGACGATTGAGGGCGGAGGAGCTCAAACTGGATAAGTTGCCCTATCATACAGGTTATTTGACTTTAAATGAAGATCGTGCCATCAGAGGTGAGCCCGTATATGAAGCTGACTATGTGTGTTGTGTAAGAAAGGTAGCTAACGTTACATGGGGTGGTAATTAGCTTACTAATAAACTATCTAGCTAACGATCAGCAACTATTGCATTGGCCGGAGGATGTCAGAATGTCGCTAACATTAGCCAGTACAGATTTGCTAGCTAACGTTAGCGCTCTGGATCTAGCTACACCTAACATGTTTTAAACCTAGCTAGTGAGCTAACAACATTGTACCTTTAGTTGTAGCTAGCGGCTAACGTTACGTCAGAGTGCTAACGGAAGTTAATAGCTAGCTAACGTTAAGTGTTTATGGGCAAGCATTTATTGTTAGCTAGCTATGGTCGTTAACGTGCCAAACCTGTTAGAAAGGTGTGGGCAAGGTAACAGTAACAAGGTAGCCAGTTAACAATTCAGGCCCCATATCTTGCGTTATTGGCTTGCTAATAAGTTGGCAAGCTCGCCACATAGCTAGCTGGTCATCTAACGCGTAGCTTGCTAGTAGGCCCACACAGCTCGCTCGCAGAACACATCGTCACTGCAATCACTCTGGCGAGAGGAAACGGGTGGCTTGCCTTAACGTACCAAAGCTAGAAGGGTAACGTTAGCTAATGAGCATCCAAGCTAGGTAGTGTTTGTCATTGTGGACGAAGCCAGACTTTGCCGTTGACAATTCTGCTCTTGAGAAGGCTAAACTAAACAGATGATTTCCTTTCCAAATTCCAACCATGGCGAGAAATACTCCATCACCTGTGAGTAGTTAGCTAACAGTTGACAATTCCTTAATTTGAACTGATGACACCCCGATTTGAAAGTGCAAGTATGTAACAAAATTGAGGGAATAATACATGTCATAGGATAGACATAGTTAGATATGAAGATGCATACACACAATTCGTATTATAACGGTATATCAGTGTAACTAGGCCTGTGTTCATGTCTCGACTCAATAGCCAGAAAAGGAACTGTTCAGAAGACGGTCCTGAAAACGGGGAATGTTATGATCGTTTATGCTTTACACGTAATTACCTTGTTTTTCCTTAGTGGAACAGTTGGATGCGTTATTTCTACTTTATATGCACTGTTCTGAATAATTTAAATGGTATACAGTTTGTATTCAAAACACTTGCATTGCAATGTAGGCTTATACTGCATATCATATTTAGCAACCCTTCCCACACTGAAAATACTTCAGCTCACTGTCTATACATAGTGTAATATTTGATTTTCTTTTATTAGTTAGTTGCTTTTGAGGCATTCGGGCCATCATCACAGGCATATCAAGTTAATGGCTTTGCCAATGAGTATAGACATTCTGAGAGGAGATCTCTAGTTTTACTAGGTCCAAAACAATGGTCAACCTGATTTGACCTACTTGTTAGGATGGCACATGTCTCGGTGTGAACCATGTTTCTGAACTGTTCTTGCAAAAAGTAAACAGCTTTATACTTCTTAGATTTATATGGTTAATTGTCAACATGCCAAACACAATCTTTGAGTCATTGGTTCACTGAAATTAACCAGACTGACTGGGAAAATGTGATTTGTTGGATTGATTAGAGCTTTCTATTTTCTAGAGTTACAGAATGTGAATTTTAAAATATATATTTTCTATTTAAAAAAAACATTGTGAGAGTCATCTTTTGCAATGTTTTGGTATTTTTCCTCCCTCTTTTTTCCACCAAAGTTTTTGTGCTATTGGAAAGTAGATCCCACCAGAAATGCACAGTCAATGATACTTATCTCTTTTTGTTCTTCATAGTGGGTTGTGGTTTGCTGCTGGACTCTCCTCCCAGGATGATATGAAATTTTACAGGAGACGATGCATCCAGGTTAGCTGCAATATCTGCAATATTTTCTCTTTGGTGGGGAGGAGGCAGTCTTCTGACAATTTGGAATTGGGATTACATTAAATGGAGTGAAGTTTAAAATAAACCATGGTGCACCTCAAGATGTCAGCCAAGAAAGTGGAGAAGAAAGAAATGCCAGTCATCCTTACATGAATCTTTTGTATTTAGTGAGCTTGGAAGGATGCTTCAACAACTGGCAAGCATTATTATTGAACAGTTATACAAAGGACAAGCGTGAACTGACCAGCCCCAGATATAATTATATAAAGGCCTATATAATATTAAATGTACAATATTACACATGTAATATAAATCACAATTTATAAGGAATAGTACTGTACTACTTATAGTGAGAAACGGGATTAGACTAGGCTACCTTATTTGATTTTTGTCAGATTCTGAGGTCACCCCCATGATCAGTTATACCTAATACATGTGTTATTATTGTATGATGTGTCAGAAATGGCATATTACAATTGTATAATTCTAAACTGGATTCTCCTGGAATGTAGCTACTGTACATCTTTATTTCCAAGGTTCTCCTAATAATATCTATCAGTCTGGATATATTTGTTCCTCCACAGCTGGGTCAGCTCTGTTTCTAGTGCTCTCGGATGGAGTGCAGGTTTTAGGCTGTGCTGCTATTTTGCTGTCAGGCTCTAGTGTACTGAAAGCGGCCTCTAAGTGTGCCAAAGTTCAATTTTATTTCTTGTTTATTTCTTGCTTTCTCATTGGAAAATGGGAGCCGCTCTGCCCTGGCAACAAAAGTAGGCTATTTGCATACTGCGTTGTGATTGGCCTGTGCATTGATGGGCTTGCCAAATCACGCTGTATCTCTGTGGTGATAGGCTATGCTAATTAGGTGCTGTTGCTGGGATTCTGAATAGTGGTTACTGTGTAACGCTAGTGAATTGTGTTGTCTGGTGAGATGCTGATAGATGAACAAGCTACGTACTACTTTTCTAATTTCTTTTCACATAAAGAGACTGTTGATTAACTGCCCAGGCTGTATAAATATTGCATCTTTATTCCTGATCTAAAAGTACATATTCTATAGCCTCCCGCTGTTCTGACGGCACCTTCTCATGGATGCTAATACAACAAACGTACTGTATATAATTTGAATAACATCGCTATTTAACAGTAAGAGTTAGGCCTATGTCTTCCTACTCATGTCAATTATATGAGAGAACTTACACTGACCGTAACATGTTAGTTAGAATTTACCAACATCCCATTTCGGAATTTCAGTTGATAATCATTGAGATTCATACTACATAGTAAAGGTTAAAGCTGTGTGCCTACATTTCTAGACCCCTTGATGTGGTATTTTAGATCAGTTTGTCACTGTAGGAAACCTGCCATTGATAGAGTAATCAGTCTGAAAAATCAACTTGATTTCTCACTACTTCAGGGAAAGTTTGTATACGTTTTTAAAATGTGTGTGTGTATATATATATATGTCAGCATTAACTCATATAAATGTTTACTTATTTCAGGAGGAGAGACTTCAGCATGCAAACCTTCGTCCGTCCGGCTTGCGCCCTCTTTTTCTTTCCACGCTGCTGGTCTTCAGATGGCTGCTCCAATGCCCCATACGCACCAGCAGTACAGTGACCGCCACCAGCCAAGCACTGACCAAACTGCTGCGGTCCTACCGTACAGCGACCAGGCGCAACAGCTCACTGCCAATCCGGTATACAAGCAACCCACAAACCTCTCAATTTGTCATTCACTTTTAAACACACACTTGCCCAGTAGAAATCAGAACTTTAAGTAGCCTATCATTTTGATTGCAAATTGTAAGAAAAGTTCATACACCTTTTTTTGTCTGAGATATTAATGCTTTTCTTGTGATTTGTTACAGAGGCACATGCCCCAGTGCTTTCGTGACCCTACTTTGGCTCCCCTGCGGAAGCTCTCCATAGACCTTATCAAAACCTATAAACAGATCAATGAGGTGAGACTGGTTTCTGCTGTTTAATGTACTGCAATTGCCACAACATAAAAAATTATAGTTTTGAATATTTTTCATGTAGTCGATCAGGAAGTACATATGCTAATGTCTGTATTGCGGTTCTTTCCTGGACTCTAGGTGTATTATGCAAAAAAGAAGCGGCGGCACCAAACGGGTCAGGGTGAAGACTCCAGTCACAAGAAAGAGAGGAAGGTCTTCAATGATGGCTATGACGATGACAACTACGATTACATTGTCAAGAATGGGGAAAAGTGGATGGACCGCTATGAGATTGACTCCTTGATCGGCAAAGGGTCATTTGGACAGGTATACTTTTGTAAATGATTCAACATTATTCTTGTGATCACTTGTGTAGCTTGTGTGATTAAAACATAAGAAAATACAGTACCAGTCAAAAGTTTGGGCAGACCTACTCATACTATTTTCCACATTGTAGAATAATAGTGAAGACATCAAAACTATGAAATAACACATGGAATCATGTGGTAACCAAAAAAGGGTTAAACAAATTAAAATAGATTTTAGATTCTTCAAAGTAGCCACCCTTTGTCTTGATGACAGCTTTGCACACTCTTGGCATTCTCTCAACCATCTTCACGAGGAATGCTTTTCCTACAATCTTGAAGGAGTTTCCACCTATGCTGAGCACTTGTTGGCTGCTTTTCCTTCACTCTGTGGTCCAACTCATCCTAAACCATCTCAATTGGGCTGACGTTGGGTGTTTGTGGAGGCCAGGTCTTCTGATGCAGCACTCCATCACTCTCCTTATTGGTCAAATAGCCCTTACACAGCCTGGAGGTGTGTTGGGTCATTGTCCTGTTGAAAAACAAATGATAGTCCCACTAAATGCAAAGCAGATGGGATATCACAGCAGAATGCTGTAGTAGCCATGCTGGTTAAGTGTGCCTTGAATTATAAATAAATCGCTGACAGTGTTACCAGCAAAGCACCATCACACCTCCTCCATACTTCATGGTGGGAACCACACATGCCGAGATCATCCCTTCACCTACTCTGCGTCTCACAAAGACACGGCGGTTGGAACCAAAAATCGCTCATTTGGACTCATCAGACCAAAGGACAGATTTCCACCGGTCTAATATCTATTGCTCGTGTTTCTTTGCCCAAGCAAGTCTCTTCTTTAGTGGTGGTTTCTTTGCAGCAATTTGACCATGAAGGCCTGCTTCACGCAGTCTCCTCTGAACAGTTGATGTTGAGATGTCTGTTACTTGAACTCTGTGAAGCATTTATTTGACCTGCAATCTGAGGCTGGTAACTCTAATGAACTTATCCTCTGCAGCAGAGGGTCTTCCTTTCCTGCGGTGGTCCTCATGAGCGCCAGTTTCATCATAGCACTTGATGGTTTATGTGACTGCACTTGAAGAAACGGTCAAATTTCTTGACATTTTCTGGATTGACTGACCTTCATGTCTTCCAAGTAATGATGGACTGTTTCTCTTTGCTAATTTGAGCTGTTCTTGCCATAATATGGACTTAGCCCTATTTGGTGAAAGACAATCTTCTGTATACCACCCTGCCTTGTCACAACACAACTGATTGGCTCAAACGCATTAAGAAATTCAACAAATTCACTTTTAACAAGGCACACCTGTTAATAGAAATGCATTCGAGGTGACTACCTCATGAAGCTGGTTGAGAGAATGCCAAGAGTGTGCAAAGCTGTCATCAAGGCAAAGGGTGGCTACTTTGAAGAATCTCAAATATGATTCCATGTGTTATTTCATAGTTTTGATGTCTTCACTATTATTCTACAATGTAGAAAATAGCAAAAATAAAGAAAAATCCTTGAATGAGTAGGTGTTCTAAAACTTTTGACTGGTACTGCATGTGTTGGTGTTTTTTCTCTCCTTGTGATTGCTGTAGGTTGTAAAAGCCTATGACCGTGCAGAGCAGGAGTGGGTTGCCATCAAGATCATCAAGAACAAAAAAGCTTTTCTCAATCAAGCCCAGATTGAAGTGCGTCTCCTAGAGCTCATGAACAAACATGACACTGAGATGAAATACTACATAGGTAATGCACTCTAGTGCTTGTCTACTGTCCAAGCCATTATGGAGTACTGTTATGTTTTACACATACAGGAGAGATTGGTGTATCAGCCAAACTTGACTGGGAGAATGTCTCTTTTTCCTATCATGTAGTTCACCTGAAACGTCACTTCATGTTCCGGAACCACCTCTGCCTGGTGTTTGAGATGCTCTCGTACAACCTATATGACCTGCTGCGGAACACCAACTTCCGTGGCGTCTCTCTCAACCTGACCAGGAAGTTTGCCCAGCAGCTTTGCACTGCGCTACTGTTCCTGGCCACGCCTGAGCTAAGCATCATCCACTGTGACCTGAAGCCTGAGAACATCCTGCTGTGCAACCCCAAAAGGAGCGCCATCAAGATAGTAGACTTTGGCAGCTCCTGCCAACTGGGACAGAGGGTATGCTAATCTACTACTTATTGTCTTGGTCCAAAAGAGTTTAACCTTGTCTTTCACAAGTCTAATTTCTTGCATATGTTCTGTATACCTCTGTATATTCTGTTCTCAAGCTTTTAATGCTGATATCTGTGATGTTATCTTTAAGAATGGGTTGTGATTTACTCTTTTTGTCCTTCCTCAGATATACCAGTACATCCAGAGTCGTTTTTACCGCTCCCCAGAGGTGCTGCTGGGCATGCCCTATGACCTGGCCATCGACATGTGGTCCCTGGGCTGCATCCTGGTAGAAATGCACACCGGAGAGCCCCTCTTCAGTGGCGCCAACGAGGTACAGTAGGCTTGACTGACTAGCTGGAGATCTTTTTAAATGTAGCCAGCTCTGAGTAAATTAATTTGATACATGCAATTAACATTAATCCATGGCAGTATTTTGTTCTGTTCTATAATTCTCAGGTGGACCAGATGAATAAGATAGTTGAAGTTCTAGGTATCCCCCCCAATCATATTATGGACCTAGCCCCAAAAGCCAGGAAGTTCTTTGAGAAGCTATCAGATGGCACATGGAGCGTTAAGAAGACCAAAGATGGCAAAAGGGTGGGTGTTCTGCAGTTCCTCTCTCAATGTGGTGTCCTAACAGTGGCTTTTGGTAGTGTTGTGTATTTGAGTTCAAGTACCTGACACCCCCTCTGTCTCTTCCCCTTGTCTTTCCTCTGAGCAGTATAAGCCTCCAGCCTCTCGAAAGCTCCACTCCATCCTGGGTGTGGAGGCCGGGGGTCCAGGTGGCCGGCGGGCGGGGGAGTCTGGCCACGCCGTCGCTGACTACTTGAAGTTCAAGGACCTGATCCTGCGGATGTTGGACTACGACCCCAAGAGCCGCATACAGCCCTACTACGCCCTACAGCACAGCTTCTTCAAGAAGACTGCAGACGAGGGGACCAACACGAGCAGCAGTGTGTCTACCAGCCCAGCGCTGGAGCAGTCCCAGTCCTCTGGAACCACCTCCAGCACCTCCTCCAGCTCCGGTAACACTCCCTGGCTCAATTGACCCTCTTTCTCTCCTCGGAATATTGCGGTTGCGGGCTCATATCTCAAAGTGGTGCCTTTTCAGTGCACTGGTGGGAAACCCAACAGTTGATGGTGCTTAAAAAATATATACTATTTTAAACCTTTGCTAGGTTGTCATTTTTTAGATGTGGTGTGATGGGCTGAGGTTGTGCCCTCGTCTCTCTCTCTTACAGGAGGATCATCTGGGACAAGTACCAGTGGCAGAGCAAGGTCCGACCCCACCCATCACCACCTACACAGTGGAGGGCACTTTGGGGCAGTGCTGCCAGCCATCGATGGTGACACCCTCTGTCCACAGGTGACATGTCTTTGTCATTCATTTGAAGAAGCTAATTAATCAATAGACAACCTGTTGTAAGTCCTAATGTAGTCAATATTATTTAAATGCACTGGGAATGTAATGGTATGACATTTTCCAGGTAGCATTTGCCAAGAGTATTGAAATTGACATTTTAGTCATTTAGCAGATGCTCTTATCCAGAGTGACTGAGTTAGTGCATTCATCTTAAGAGCTGGGTGGGACAACCACATCAGTCATATTAAGTATATGTTTCCTCAAAGTAGCTATCAGCAAAGGCAGAGCCAGTATGAGAGATGAATTGATTTGATTTCTGTTTCTGTGATCCACTGACAGGCAAGAAAGACTTATCCTCCCCCATTGGTGAGGGGAGGCGGCGTTGGACCAGAGCCAGTGGCCGGAGAGACACACCCAGTCCAGGAGACCACCTTCCATGTCCCTCCTCAGCACCCCAAGGCCCTGCACCCCCACTCCCACCCCCATCATCACCACGCGCAGGTGATGGCCACAAGGCCCCGGCCACGGCATTACACCTCTCCCACACACAGCGCCTCCACACAGGACTCCATGGAGGTGGTGCATGGCCATCTGTCCATGACCTCCCTGTCTTCCTCTGCCTCCTCTTCCTCCACATCTTCCTCTTCCACTGGGAACCATGGCAACCAGGCCTACCAGCTCCGCCACCTGCCCTTTGGGCATCACAGCGGGCTGAGCATGGGGTTGGGCGCCTTCTCGAACCCCCGGCAGGAGACGGGCATGGCCGCCCACCCTGCATACCCCATGGGCACAAACACTGGGCCGGCTCACTACCTACCAGAGGGCCACCTGGGCATGAGGCAGGGCATGGACCGGGAGGAGTCTCCCATGACTGGAGTGTGTGTGCAGCAGAGTTCCATGGCCAGCTCGTGACTGCACTAACATTTGGCTGTGTGTTCCCCCTGTGCGTCATTTTTAAGGTGGTGTTTTTTTACTAAAGGTGTGTCGAACTAAAGCTGCTCACGTCAGAAGGGAGATATCACTGAACCGCTACTACAGAGAAGATCCTTTGTTAAAAGAATGTGGTTTCCGTTTTTCCTTTGCAATCATTACACATAGTAATGTTGCAAAATAACCATAGTAAAATTGAGACATTCATCTGCCATTTCACAAAATTCATGTAACAAATAACCACCGTCTGGTATTACGTGGCAAAATCTTCTGGTGAGCATTGGGGATACAGTTGGAAGCAGTTTTACAGGTAGCTGTCAGTAATGAATTGCTAACACCTCTTATTTAAAACTGTGGAATTTCTGACATTTTTGTTCCACAGTTGTTGATTGTTTTACCCTTTTTTTAAAAAGTGAATTGTCACAAAAGAGCTGCTTTTAAAACATGTAGCTTGACCTGAGGAAAGTGTTTGCAGTGATATTTCGTGTTGTCTGTCTGTATTGTGTAACTCTGTGAGAGGGGAGCACATAGCAGTGGAGTTCCTATAGCGTGCGCTGGCCCAGACAGTGGAGGAATTACCCTGCAGGTGGAAGATTTTGAGTGGGGAGGTTCTGAGGGGAACGCTGCCCCCATTAAGTCCAGGGACCCGGTGAGCTGGGTCCGGCCTGGCACAGACGAGAGATTGGCTCTGGAGAAGAAAAGGATCCGGCGACGCGTGGGGAAGACTGGTTCAGTCAGTGGCTGGTTCTCAGATAACCCATTATTGGCCTTACGACTCATGGACTTGGAATGGGACGGAGCTGGACATTATCATTTGAATTAACATGGCTTTCCTCTATTTTTTTTCTCTCTAGACAGCCCTTAATTCTTTAAGGAGAATAAACATAATAGAAAAAGGTCATTAAGAATAATTTCTGAGGCCTTTCTCTACAAAGATTTCTTATTAATGGGGCCCCACATTACAGGGTCTTCTTGTACACACCAATCTCCTAAACATTACTTCCTCAAATCTTGTTCACAGATTAAGGATTTCACAGTGGAAAGAACTATCTTTTCCAGAGTCCCTTTGCTTACCCCCCCAAATCTGCATGTAGTTCCTCTGAACGCCTGCACAAATTCTCCATCTTAAACGGAAACTGAAAAGAAAAACGAGTTAAGTGACTGCCTTTTTTCCTCCTCAAATTATGCTGTGAATTTTACAATAATTTATTTTCCCTTTGGATATTTTTTATACCAAAGCAGTTGTTTTTAAAGCATATTAGGTGTCTGTGACCAATAATGTAGCAGTTCACCACGTTTGACTCCGTTTATCAAGATCTTATTTTAACGTCAATACAAAACAGCAGCAATTTATTGCTCTAGCAAAACTGGAACCCGTTGTTGAACTTAGCTACCATATATTTTAACAGTTAAGGTTGCAATGTTTTACCAAACCTGTTTCCATATGATTTGATTTTAATTTGTGGAGTCTCTCTTTTAACCTTAGTATGTTTAGTGACATTGGTAGTTACTCTGCAGGCTCCAGAGTAGCAGAATTAAAAGCTCATGGTTCAATGGAGACAACTGCATTCTATTTCTGCATTTTCCCCCACGTATACTATTTTCAAGGGTTTCGCTGCCTTTCATACATAATTTGGTTGACATGCTAGCTACTGCCATAACTCAAGACTATTTTAGTTTCATTACCCTGGCAGTGTACAGACAATTGTTTCAAAATTATTTGGCAGAGCACCTTGTGAGCCTGGTCCTATTCAAATGGAAAGCGTGCCAGCAGACCTCTTGCTAATGTCCTGAGGATGATGCTCAACTTAGGCAGACATGCATGTCCGTAGAACTCAACAGTAAATAAAATACATGTTTCATTCAGTTTATTTTATATCAGGGATTTTGAAGTGCTTTTTTTTTTTTTTTGGTCATCTCTGGAAAATTAACAAGACCAAAGTCCTGCTCATAACAGCCTTAGTTAAACACACACAGACCGCAGGACACCATTCTATTGTCATCATAATTCAGGGGAGAGACCATCACAAGGACAAATCATGTTTGGTATAACCACAAATGCAAAGCTACCTGTAATGATATTTTGATTTTATCTAACTGTTAAAATTATAATCACAATCATTTTTCATACCCCTCATGATTTTTGAGATTCAGAAATTGACAGTGGTTTTGCTGGCACTCATACTGGTACTAAACATTCCAAAATAAAGGTAAAAAAAATATTTAAAAATAATAATAAACTTGAGTGACTCTTAAGTGTGAGCCTGTTTCAGATCATGCTGAATGACCTTTGATCTAGAGCAGTTGTCATGACATGCAGCCCCTTTTTAATAGTTGAAATAGAATTTATGTATATATTTATATTTTTTAATAAAGGAAGTATAGAACTCACTACCTTGCTCCTGCTGGTATGATGATTGTTTGTCAATTTGGTGACCATTCAGTGGCAAGATCTCAGTTTTCTTAGTCAGTGGTGTATCATGGTCTCTGGTCAGAGGTACTTGACTACATCAGGACAACACTATGAGGTAGGGTTTGAATCAAACAGGGAAAGCTATATCTTCAAACCTTAATTTTCACAGGGTATATTGTAAGTGCATGTACATCCACAAACCTTACATTTTGGTTGTATGAGAAGCACATGGTGGAAAAAAAGTGGTTCCATTTTCAATAAGGCTGTTATGTTTGGGTTTCACACATTTGAGTACTTGTTGACATATCCCTCACCCTACAGAAGCGCAAGTCCTCAGATTTCATTTGAATATCTTTTCCTTCATTTTTTTTTCCATCAATTTTTGTACATGCAACATGCACTATAAAACTGAACAGCATGGGGAAAAGGATAAGTCCATGTATCCACAGATTGTAAGATCTAGTCAAGACTTTGCTGTGTATATGACAATGCCCTTTGTATTATATTAAGACAGTCTTATGTATGATATATAAAAAGAAGTTAATTGAACTGTTGTGAGCCTCTGTTCCTCAACTTATCTTCACACACCAATATGTATTTCTTCCAGGAATACACTGTCTATTGTCTCAATGCTATTTATACCTGCACAAATACCAAATAAATTATCATGATAGTGGACACTTTTCTGCTCAATAATAATAACTGTTTAACACCATAACTCCTTTGTGTAGCCTATAATTATGATTCACACTCAAAATATACTGATCAGCACAACAAACCGGCAACGTTATCGTACTAGTGTTGTAAGAAAGCCTGAGTGATTCTCTCCACAACAGCAAGCTACATGTAATGGGTGTAGATGAGATGTATTATGATTGAAGTGACATTATGAACTATTTTACCTTCGCCAAATTATCACGTGGCTTTTCAGATTTTATAATCATGTAGATCAGCTTATTTTACGTTGTGGCTCGTTGGTCTAGGGGTATGATTCTCGCTTCGGGTGCGAGAGGTCCCGGGTTCAAATCCCGGACGAGCCCGTCATTTTAAATTTAAAGAGCAATGCTAAGATACAAGTAATTGAATGCTGTAACGTAGCAACAACTTAGTGAAAAGTGGTATATTTGGTGCAACTACATAGAATATAACAGAGATTGAACAATAACTCTATGACGCAGTGAGTTCTATTTTTGCTGGGTCTAACTCATGCACATGTATAGCGAATTCACCATGTTTCCATCCACAACGTTGACATATTTAATTTTAGACATAAAAAGAGGGCTCGTCCGGGATTTGAACCCGGGACCTCTCGCACCCTAGACCAACGAGCCAGATGAAGCATGTGTTCTGTCTTTATTCACGCTCGTTTATAAATAACATTAGTGTTTCTTTTTTTCATGAATCCGAACCGTAGCCGTTTAAAGTTGACTATATTTCCTATATGTCCAATTGCCATGACAAACTAGCTATATTTTTGCAAATTTGGGGTACCTCTTACACGAGTGTAACGAAACCGTTAGTGTAACGTAGAAGACGCACAGTCATCTAGAAGTCTCTATTCACGGGTTTTACACTGATCCGAGGTACGTTTTTCTTTTAACCCTTACAATGTAAATGTGTAATGGTTGTTAGTTAGAGCTGATCCTGGATCTGTGCATAGAGACAACACAAATGAGCACGTGACAAGACATCATTGTGACGTACATTATTTGTTGAACGGAAGCAGTTTGGTTTCCTCTTTCTCAAATCCTCCAGGCCACCCTTAGCACTGTTGCGCGCCTTTTAGGTTAATTTCAAAGTAACAGGTAGCTAGCTTGTGTAATATACATTATTCAAACGCAAAGCATATGTCTGAATACTAAATTCATTTGAAATTGAATAGACGTTTATGCACAATGCCCAATTTTTGCGCGGCTCCAAATTGTACCAGGAAGAGCACTCAATCCGATTTGGCTTTTTTCAGGTTTCCAAGAGATCCAGAAAGGTATGACAAAGTCTGACCGTCACAATATGAACCCTTACCTTTCTCGGGGAGTAACCAGTTATACGATAGCTTGCTAAATGTAGCTAAGTTGTGTTCAGTAGCACGCTAGTCATCATAGCTAACTTTCGTATGTGGAAACTAGCTAGCTAGCCAGCTCACTTGCAGCGAGCCAAGTGGTGTGTGGCTTACAGTGCTGACATTTGCCTGTAGCTGAGTTTCACAGATAAGTTAGCCACCATGGCATTTGTGGTGTAAATCCATCGTACACCTATTGAAACTTTGGGACATATATATACATTAGGTACCACCCCAACACTAACACACCTAAATAATAAATGAATCAGTCTGGACCATGATTAATCAGTCTGGACCATGATTCTTTAAAACGAATAGTTTACAGGTAACTAGGCCAATAAAACAAATCCACCTAACCCCTCCTATTCTGGTTTGTTCAGATGTAGGCTCTGGGTTGAGAACTGTCGTCGGGCGGATCTGGAGGCGAAAACATCAGACCAACTCAATAAACACTACAGGCTGTGTGCCAAACACTTTGACCCGGCTATGGTTTGTAAAACAGTAAGTGCATGTCAAACCACAAAGGTCTTTGTTTGAAACATGTCGACCTCACTGAACAATCTGTCTTTTTAGAGATGATCATAATCTTACATTTGAGAGGTCTTGAGCTGTGTGTTTTGATATTCATGTATTTGAATAACTTGTTTTGTCTTCATTATTGTTTTTCAGAGCCCTTACAGAACAGTACTGAAGGATACTGCTATTCCAACCATATTTGATTTAACAAGCCACCTCAAAAATCCTCATAGCAGACATCGCAAGCGGATCAAAGAATTGGTATAATATTGCTTCTTTTTTTACTAGAACTTTATATCCTTGTGTTGCTTCAAAAAGGAACATTTCTGTTAACTACTACTGGCTATATTTCTGTAGGTCTGTTTTCAATGTAATAGTTAACATAGTTACATTGTCTTATGTTTCAAATAATTGTTTTAACAGACTGAAGAAGACATAAGGAGAATTAAAGAGAGGAGATGTAAGTTGCATTGTTTTTGTTTAAAAGTATTGTTGTATCCATACACCTTTTCAAACATAAGCTTATATCGAATTTCATTTTTTTGTTTCCTTGCAGTGGCATCCTCCATTGAACAGCTCCACTCAAAGAAAGACATTGAGGCAACTGAGGGTCAAGATGCCGCTGAGGAGGAAATCAAGCTGTCCCCAGAGGAGAAGGAGTTCCGAGATTACCTGAGGTCTCTGTTTGAGATTGTTTTCATGCTAGGAAAGCAGAACATCCCATTGGAGACCAATGTCCCAGAAGGACTGGAGAGAGATCCCAGTAATTTCCAGGCCTTACTGGAGTACCGCATTAATGCTGGAGATGAGGCTCTGAGGAGACGGTTTGAGGCCACCGCAGTGAATGTGGAGTACCTCTCCACGGCCCAGCAGAGCCAGCTCCTAGACGTCTGTGAGGGCACTGTCAGAGAGGAGGTCCTCATGGAGGTGAGAGAGAGTCGCTTCTTCTCACTGGTCACAGGGGACCTGGTGGAGTTCGCTGGGGAGAGACACCTGCCTCTCTTTCTGCGGTTTGTAGATCAGTCCAACACTCTCAGGGAGGAGTTCTTGGACTTTCTGCCGTTCGAGGGGGACGAGGCCTCACTGGTGGAGAGGCTAGAGACCCAAGTGACAGACGGGTGGGGGCTGAGGATGGAGGACTGCCGTGGCCAGGCCCATGTAGCCACCGGCACCTTTGCCACTAAGATGAAAGCTGTGGCAGTCGGACTGATGGGAAAGTACCCCATGGCAATGCACACGCCTTGTTCCACCTGCGCACTGAATATACACCTGGCCAACAGCCTTCCCTTCCCCAGTGTTCAGGTTGTCATGGCAACCCTGAGAAAGATTGGCAACTTCTTTAAGCAGTCTCCATCCTTGCAGGCTGAACTGGAGAAGGCCATCTCTGTTTACCACCAGGGAAATTATGAGAAGGCAACCGAGCTGAAGGAGGCCTGCAGCTCTAACTGGACAGTGCAGCACAACGTGTTTGAACTGACTGTGGACCTGCTCGAGTCCCTCCTGCTGTGCATGGACTGCATTCGGGACAATGATAACGTCAAGTTTCCTGACGCTATGACTGGGGACGCCTACTCGATCGCAGAGACCCTGGCTGACTTTGAGTTTATTGTCACCTTGGTCATCCTGAAAAATGCTCTTTCTTTCACACGAGCCTTTGGCAAAAACCTGCAAGGGGAGGCCCTTGATGTGTTCTTCGCTGCCAACAGTCTAACAGCTGTCCTGCACTCTCTGAATGAAGTCTTCGACAACATCGAGGTCTACCATGAGTTTTGGTTTGAGGAGGCTGTGAATCTGGCAGGTACCATGGAGATCCCGGTGAAGGTGCCTCGTCTGTTCCTCCGGAAGCACCGATCGCCCGACACAGGCGAGATCCCACCAGAGACTTACTTCAAGGAGTATGTGACGGTCCCGGTGATCCGCGGCATCATCGATGAAGTGGACGACATCTTCTCCCAGAGCAACCTCAAAGCCCTCAAGTGCCTGTCCCTGGTCCCTGCCATCATGGGCCAGATGAAGTTCAACACCTCAGAGGAGAACCATGCAGATGTGTACCGCAAGGACCTCCCCAACCCAGACACGCTGCCCGCTGAGCTGCATTGCTGGAAGATCAAATGGAAGCACCGGAGCAAGGAGGTCCGCCTGCCCTCCACCATCCACGAGACACTTCAGCTGTCGGACGTCAAGTTCTTCCCCAACGTCAACTGCTTCCTGAAGGTCCTGACCACCCTGCCTGTTCTGATGCTGGAGGACAGCGGCAGCTCTGAGACATCCAGGAAACGCCTACAGACTTATCTCAGTGACACACCTACCAAACACAGGTGCAAGAGTCTAGCTGTGCTCCACATAAACTCTCATGTTAAGCATGACCTGGATGTCATGGTTGAAAAATACTGCAGACTGTACCCCGAGGATGAGCCTGAACCCGAGCCCGAGTCTGAGATCAGCACTGTGGTGATATAGCATGTTAAGTTTGAACTTGTGGAGTTTTTTCCGTATAAAGGGTACAAAAATCCAATTAAAATTACATTCAAATGATGTCTCGCTGTTGTATTATAGCTTTAGTCTGATAGTTTCATGAAAATGGTAACTGTAAAATCTGAGTAAAATATGACCTCTAGACAAGGTTTTTTGGGAATAATTGTGTAACATTTTGATCATTAATATTGCTCTGTACCTTAAGAATATTGCCATTAAACATTTTTTAAATATTTTGTTTTGTTCTAATTAAATGCCACTTGGTGTCTTGAATGATACAGCTCTTTATTTTATGGGAATTCGTCATATACATTTATGTTGAATTAGGACTATAGGCAATTAACTATAGGCTACCACTATAATTTTGGAGGGGAAATATGTATTTGTCACCATTATTTGCCAGTCTGTTTTATGACAACTTTACAAGAAAGGTTATACAATGTCCCTCCTTTGTGCCACAAGCACAAGTCTACCAGTTACTGTGATCTGCCCATGACCTCGCACAGAGGAGGGAAGATGATACTATAATTGTATAATGTTGCAATTTTACTGTAGGCTACGTTATTACCATGACGTCTGAGTTTTGTCTTGAAATTATTTGGAAAAATCCACAAGAGGGCAGTCCAATCTCAAAAGTTGCAAAGTAGATATTGTCATCCCGAAAGAGAGCCATAAACCTAGTAATGGTGTCTTTTGTAGGCACTAATTCCGCTGATGTTCGTTCAGAGGTAACTCATTTCCAGTTTTTAGGACTACAAGCTGGCCAGATGGTAAATAGTTAAACATTATTGTGGTGCAAAATTACCTGTTGGAAATAATTCGGATAATAACTAGACTTTGTAATATGTCTTGGGAACAACAACCTTAATATGGTTCTTTTATGTCATCACTTAATTGGGGGAGAGTGTGCATGTGGCTCTATTTGATAGCTGTTTCTGTTTGGTATGTATGACATCCCACAGAGCCCAGAACAAGGCCTCACTCATTTTTTGTTGTTGTTGTTGCTCTTTTGCATGTTATTTTGGCATTAATACATGTCACATATCAGTTTGCAAACAAACAATGTAAAAAAATATATATATTTTCATTATAAAGCTGCATACACACATGGTCTTTCTTGCTTTTCTTAAATAATGCAACTCCAAAATGCAGGTGTTTCAGTCTAGCTCAGTGCTTTCTGTGGTGTAGGGTCAGCCAGCGGAAAATACAGAGCATAGGGGTTGGTAATCTTCTCTAGTTGCGCCGTGATTGGCTCAGTGTTCTGTCACTCATGGGGACTGGTCACTGCAAAATCTACAGGGATAGCTTGAAAATTCAAGCCCCCTTGGGTGCTGCCATAGATTTACATTAGAAGTGCCCATCCAAGAAGGTTCAAGGTCATTGGCCAAAGATACAATTATGTAAAATCACGTAAAATCTACCATAGCCTTGATTGAACTGATCATGTCAACATCATACTTTCAAAATCTGAGCTAGCAAGCTTGACAAGCAGTTATCATCATGAATCACATCGACAATCTACTGACAAATCATTTTCATACCTTGTCATGTGAAGAGAAATTATAGATAAAATGTATCAATGCTCATCGGCCATTGGACATACATCACACAACAAGTTGGAAATCGCAAATTCAACAAAGTGGTTTGGAAGGAATCCGTTGCTAACTGCAAGCTTTGCAAAGCAATGCCTATTTTGCTTCCCCTGCCTGCTATTTCGGTGGAGAGGGTGTGTGGTCCAAGTCTGTGTTTAAGAGTCTCTTTTCCAAGCTTAAAACCGTAGGATAAATAAAGGGGGCATATAAGCAGACTATGAAAACTCTTACAATTTTGATGATGACATTTCTCTAAAACAGGTTATAGGCTACATGTGCACCACCAAGTCAGAACAGTAGGCTAAGTTATGAGGGGGAAAGGGACCAATTTTGTAGGGTGAAGCAAATGGGTGACTAACAGCTTAGTACACAACATAAACTTAGTATTACTTTCTTAGCTATCCCCTTACACTGTGTATAAGACAGTAGTTTTGGAATTGTTAGTTAGATTACTTGTTGGTTATTACTGCATTGTCGGAACTAGAAGCACAAGCATTTCGCTACACTCGCATTAACATCTGCTAACCATGTGTATGTGACAAATAAAATTTGATTTGATTTGATTTAGCTACAGTATACATATCTCCCTGACATATTACATAATTTATGCAGCAGCATAAAATACATTTTTGGACTCACCTTGTTGTGTTGTGAATGCTTGAACAGGAAGGTGGCGCAGCAGTCCTTTTTGTGAGCAAATTTTGTCATGAAAGTTTGTTATCTAAGTCTAGCTTTCATGGTTCCTTCTATTAAGGTAAGTCGTCCAGCAAAGCATCCCCAAACCATCACACTACCGCCACCATGCTTGAGAGTTGGTATGAGGTTCTTACTCTGGAATGCACCGTTTGGTTTTCGTCAGGCATAATCGACCATCAAGACGCTTGGAAGAATGTTCTATGGCCAGATAATTTAAAAGTATAACTTTTTTTGTGTTTTGTTTAGTCACCAATACATCAGATAATGAATGATAGGCTCACCATTTAGTCATTTTTACTAACATTTAATCCAGTAGCAAAAAATTCTAGATACACATTTTAAAACTGTTATTTTTGAAGTGCTGAATAATAGATGGTAAATATAATTTTCCATGCAGTATTTGACTATAACTTTACATGCCCTATTTATTAAATATTTTGCATCCAATGACAGGTTATGAGCATGTCAGTCTTACAATTTCATTATCCTTATACAGTACAGTAAAAAAAAAGTGCTTTTTATGGATTGCTTTCATTTTCTCTGAACACTTGGTCTACTTAGTGCAAAACACTTGCGTTGTTTTTCTTTGGTTTAGTTTTTAGCAATTAATCTCTTGGTTTTTAAGATATTTTCATCATTGCAGAATTAAGAGTTTTGTCCTTGTAGCCTCTCATTTAGAATTTCTGTCATTTTCTTAGCATTGCTGTCAAAATCTGACAGATGGCCACAAATTAATTTAACCCCCAATAACTGGCTATATGGTATACCATTCTTGAGGGGAAGTGGATGCATACTATCCGCCCGTAGCAGGGTGTTGTGGGCTTTGTGTATAAGTCTGTATGTAATGCATCATTCTCTTTGATGATTCATAAGTCCAGGTAATTAATTCTTCTCTCATCAGTCTGCATGGTGAATTTGAGATATTCAGAGCTTTCGTTTAACAGAGGTTGGAATTAATTTAGTTCCTGCTGACTTCTTTCCCAGAGCAAAAATCCATAATATATGTATCTCTTCCATATGAGGATTCTAGAAAGTAGGTGGTGCGTCTCTGTTTTGTAAATTGTCCCACATACAGGTTCCCATAGTTAGGGGCAAAATGGGAGCCCATGACTACACCTCGAATTTGAAAGTAAAAGTCTGACACAAAGACAAAGTCGTTTTTGAATAATACCAGTTCAGTGAGTTGCAAGATGCATCATTGGATGGAGCAAGATCCATCATTGGATGGAGCAAGGGTAGGGTCTCTCTGCTGAAGGAAGTGTTGTAGCGCCTGCAAGCCTCCAGTGTGTAAACTGTTAGTGTTCAAGCTCCTCACATCAAAAGTTGCTAGCAGGGTGCCCTCTGATATCCTTCTTAAGCCCTCTATCAATGAGATCATGTGACCGGTGTCTTTGACATAAGATGGGAGATTCTCAACCATTGGTTTAATGTGGTGGTCCACAAACGTAGAGATGTTGGACGTCACGAGAGGCCACCTGTCATTCAGGGCAGGTGGGGCAGAGACCCCATTTTTAGCAAAATTAATAATAATAATATACAGTGGCAAGAAAAAGTATGTGAACCCTTTGGAATTACCTGGATTTCTGCATAAATTGGTCATCAAATTTGACCTTATTTCATCTTAGTCACAACAATAGACAAACATAGTGTGCTATGTTTAATAACACACAAATTATTGTATTTTTCTTGTCTATATTGAATATATCATTTAAACATTCATAGTGTAGGTTGGAAAAAGTATGTGAACCCCAAGTCTAATGACTTCCCCAAAACATAGTTGTAGTCAGGAGTCAGCTAACCTGGAGTCCAATCAATGAGACGAGATTGGAGATGTTGGTTAGAGCTGCCTTGCCCTTTAAAAACACTCACAACATTTGAGTTTGAGTTTGCTATTCACAAGAAGCATTGCCATGCCTCGAACAAAAGAGATCTCAGAAGACCCAAGATTAAGAATTGTTGACTTGCATAAAGCTGGAAAGTAACTCTAAAAGCCATGATGTTCATCAGTCCACACTAAGACAAATTGTCTAGAAATGGAGAAAGTTCAGTACTGTTGCTACTCTCCCAAGGAGTGGCCGTCCTGCAAAGATGACTGCAAGAGCACAGCGCATAATGCTCAATGAGGTTAAGAAGAATCCCAGTGTCAGCTACAGAAATCTCTGGAACATGCTAACACATCTGTTGACAAGTCTACGATACGTAAAACACTAAATCAAATCAAATGTATTTGTCACATACACATGGTTAGCAGATATTAATGCGAGTGTAGCAAAATGCTTGTGCTTCTAGTTCCGACCATGCAGCAATATCTAACAAGTAATATAACCTAACAATTTCACAACAACTACCTTATACACACAAGTGTAAAGGAATGAATATGAATATGTACATAAAAATATATGAATGAGTGATGCCCGAACGGCATAGGCAAGATGTAGTAGATGGTATAGAGTACAGTATATACATATGAGATGAGTAATGTAGCTAAGAAAGTAGTACTAAGTGTATGTTGTATACTAAGCTGTTAGTTGCCCATGTGCCTCACCCTAATAATTTGGTCTATTTTCACCAAAGCGGTATTGTACACACATCATTCGTGGTGTTTGTGTGCTTGTTTGGTACAGCTTTGACAGTGCTACTGATAGTAGGGGTGGCGCTTGGCTTGCAGGTGCAATTTCAGCACACACAACATTCTATAATAGAATTGTGTTATTTGACGTGTCAAATAAAAAGCTTATTTAATGCGTCAAATAGTGTTTTATATATATATTTTTTGACACACAAAGACCCAAAAGCCGTTCAATGTGCCTCACCCTAATAATTTGGTCTATTTTCACCTCTTAATTTCAGCTACTTTTCTAACTTGGTGGTGCACATGTAGCCTATAACCTGTTTTAGAGAAATGTAATCGTCAAATATTGTAATAGCTTTCATTGTCTGTTTAAATGCTCACTTTATTTATCCTACAGTTCTGACTTGTTGTACAGGGAGTACACTGTAAGAACAGCCCATGTTCTGAATTCTGTCGCTGTACATTTCAAAACTGCTGAACAAATAGTTATATTGATTATCTCCATCGTCGCTCGCTCATGAATGTCTTAATTGAAATTACGGATTGCCTCTTATCCGCTTGTCGTCCCCTTATGCCGTAGTTTGCACATCTCAATTGTTAGTAGAAACCACATTTGTTTCAGCAAGTCAGCCATATCAGCTATGTTTTTTTAAAGGCAGTAAATGAGGCTGAATGAACTGTTTCACTGCCAGACAAGGCTCCACTGAAAGCCAGGTGTAGCAGTGGTAAGGTGTTGGGACTGCTGTTGGGACTCTGCTGTTGGGACAGCTTTATGTAGGCCCTAACAGTTTGTGGGCACCGTTTGTCACCGTTATAGTGCAATTCATGTGTTGTGTAGTGGATTTGCTGGCATGCATCCCACTTTTTTGTTTTGCCCCACCAAGATTTACATTCTAAAATTGCCACTGAACATCACAGAGTCAATTGCTGCTACAATGGGTCTACCTGAGGGAGGAGACACTTGTTTGTGTAATTTAGAAACTGTATAAAAAGTTGGTATCTTAGGAAATTTCACATAGAAATTCACATTATTTTTGGGTGATTTGTCCTGATTCCAAATAGATTTCCACTGTGGATATCAAATCAAACTTTATTTGCCACATGCCCCCGAATACAATAGCTGTAGACTTGACCATGAAATGCTTACTTACAAGCCCTTAACCAACAGTACAGTTCATGAAGTAGAAAATATTTACCAAGTAGACTAAAATAAAAAATAAACAATAAAAAGTAACACAACACAAGAATAACAATAATGAGGCTATATACAGGGGGTACCGGTACCAAGTCAGTGTGCAGGGGTACAGGCTAGTTGAGGTCATCTGTATATGTAGGTGGGGGCGAAGTGACTATGCATAGGTAACAAACAAACAGCAAGTAGCAGCAGTGTACAGGTGGTGGTGGGGGGTTATGAATTGTTCAGCAGTCTAATGGCTTGGGGGTAGAAGCTGTTGAGGAGCCTTTTGGTCCTAGACTTGGCGCTCCGGTACCGCTTGCCGGATATGATATTATGCTGGAATTCTAGGGTAGGGTCATGATTCAGTTTGTGATAGAAGTCACCTTTAGATAGTTGTGGGCCACATTCATTTACATAGTCACATTTGTTTTGTATGCAAATTCCTCCTCCTTTGTTAATTAAAAAAATATATATATATATTTTACTAGGCAAGTCAGTTAAGAACACATTCTTATTTTCAATGACGGCCTAGGAACAGGCCTGGTCAGGGGCAGAACGGGGGTTTGAACTAGTCCAATGCTCTAACCACTAGGCTACCCTGTCACCCCATTATGATAATAGAAGGATCCTTAAGAGCCATTCTCTCTAAATGTGGTTCTCTCAGAGTTGTCAGGTACCTCAGCTTGGTTGATGGCTCCATCTCCTGCTTGGCTCACAGTAGGGCAGGTAAGTCTAGGAGTAGACCTATGTGTATATCTCACTGAGGATGACATTTCAAGTGGAGTCATGTAAATTTCACTCTTATTAAAGAACTCACACAATCTCAGATTACAGAAAAACTTAAAAAGATCTATATGGAGGTCAAAGTCATTAATGTATGTATTACAGTTGAAGTTGGAAGTTTACAAACACCTTTGCCAAATACATTTAAACTCAGTTTTTCATGATTCCTGACATTAAATCAGAGTCAAAATTCCATGTCTTAGGTCAGTTAGGATCACCACTTTATTTTAAGAATGTAAAAGGTCAGAATAATAGTAGAGAGAATGATTTATTTCAGCTTTTATTTCTTTCATCACATACCCAGTGGTTCAGAAGTTTACATACACTCAATTAGTATTTGGTAGCATTGCCTTTCAATTGTTTAACTTGAGTCAAATGTTTTGGGTAGCCTTCCACAAGCTTCCCACAATAAGTTGGGTGAATTTTGGCCCATTCCTCCTGACAGAGCTGGTGTAACTGAGTCAGGTTTGTAGGCCTCCTTGCTCGTACACACGTTTTCTGCCCACATATTTTCTACAGGATTGAGATCAGAGCTTTGTGATGGCCACTCCAATACCTTGACTTTGCTGTCCTTAAGCCATTTTTCCACAACTTTGGAAGTATGCTTGGGGTCATTGTCCATTTGGAAGACCCATTTGCGACCAAGCTTTAACTTCCTGACTGATGTCTTGAGATATTGCTTCAATATATCCACATCATTTTCCTCCCTCATGATGCCATCTATTTTGTGAAGTGCACTAGTCCCTCCTGTAGAAAAGCACCCCCACAAAATGATGCTACCACCCCCGTGCTTCACGGTTGGTATAGTGTTCTTCAGCTTGCAAGTATCCCTCTTTTTCCTTCAAACATAACGATGGTCATTATGGCCAAACAGATCTATTTTTGTTTTTTACCTTTTTTATTTTACTAGGCAAGTCAGTTAAGAACATATTCTTATTTTCAATGACGGCCTAGGAACAGTGGGTTAACTGCCTGTTCAGGGGCAGAACGACAGATTTGTACCTTGTTAGCTCGGGGATTTGAGCTTGCAACCTTACAGTTACTAGTCCAACGCTCTAACCACTAGGCTACCCTGCCGCCCCAAAAAAGCCAGACTACGGTTTCATCAGACCAGAGGACATTTCTCCAAAAAGTACAATCTTTTGTCCCCATGTGCAGTTGCAAACCGTAGTCTGGCTTTTTTATGGCGGTTCTGGAACAGTGGCTTCTTCCTTGCTGAGCGGCCTTTCAGGTTATGTCGATATAGGACTCATTTTACTGTGGATGTAGATACTTTTGTACCTGTTTCCTCCCGCATCTTCACAAGGTCCTTTACTGTTGTTCTGGGATTGATTTGCACTTTTCGCACCAAAGTACGTTCATCTCTAGGAGACAGAACGCGTCTCCTTCCTGAGCGGTATGATGGCTGCGTGGTCCCATGGTGTTTATACTTGCATACTATTGTTTGTACAGATGAACGTGATACCTTCAGGCGTCTGGAAATTGCTCCCAAGGATGAACCAGACTTGTGGAGGTCTACAATTTATTTTCTTTTGATTTTCCCATGATGTCAAGCAAAGAGGCACTGAGTTTGAAGGTCGGCCTTGAAATACATCCACAGGTACACCTCCAATTGACTCAAATGATGTAAATTAGTCTATCAGTGTTACGGTTTTCTTCCGTCGAAGGAGAGTCGGACCAAAATGCAGCGTGGTTAATTCGATACATCTTTAATGAAGACGAAACACGAACAATACAAAAACAATAAATGTAACGTGAAAACCTAAACAGCCTAAACTGGTGCAAACTAACACAGAGACAGGAACAATCACCCACGAAACACTGAAAGAATATGGCTGCCTAAATATGGTTCCCAATCAGAGACAACGATAATCACCTGCCTCTGATTGAGAACCGCCTCAGGCAACCATAGACTATGCTAGAAAACCCCACTAAGCCACAATCCCAAAACCTACAAAAAAAAAACATACACAAACACACCACAAAATAAACCCATGTCACACCCTGGCCTGACCAAATAAAGAAAGAAAACACAAAATACTAAGACCCGGGCGTGACAGAACCCCCCCCCCAAGGTGCGGACTCCCGGCCGCACACTAAAACCCACAGGGGAGGGTCCGGGTGGGCGTCTGTCCACGGTGGCGGCTCCGGCTCGGGACGTGGACCCCACTCCAACCAAGTCTTAGTCCCCCTGTAACGCGTCCTTTGATTGGCGACCCACGCCGCCGACCTAGGCCTAATAACCCTCACCAAGGACCCCACTGGACTGAGGGGCAGCTCAGGACTGAGGTAGAAGCTCGGGACTGAGGGGAAGCTCGGGACTGAGGGGAAGCTCGGGACTGAGGGGTAGCTCGGGACTGAGGGGTAGCTCGGGACTGAGGGGTAGCTCGGGACTGAGGGGTAGCTCGGCACTGAGGGGTAGCTCGGCACTGAGGGGTAGCTCGGCACTGAGGGGTAGCTCGGCACTGAGGGGTAGCTCGGCACTGAGGGGTAGCTCGGCACTGAGGGGTAGCTCGGCACTGAGGGGAATCTCGGCACTGAGGGGAAGCTCAGCACTGAGGAGAAGCTCAGCACTGAGGAGAAGCTCAGGCAGGTAGTAGGCTCTGGCAGATCCTGGCTAGCTGGTGGTTCTGGCAGATCCTGGCTGACTGGCGGATCCTGGCTGACTGGCGGATCTGGAAGATCCTGGCTGACTGGCGGATCCTGGCTGACTGGCAGATCTGGAAGATCCTGGCTGACTGGCGGATCCTGGCTGACTGGCGGATCTGGAAGATCATGCCTGACTGGCGGATCCTGGCTGACTAGCGGATCTGGAAGATCATGGCTGACTGGCGGATCTGGAAGATCATGGCTGACTGGCGGATCCTGGCTGACTGGCGGATCCTGGCTGACTGGCGGATCTGGCTGCTCTGGCTGCTCCATGCAGACTGACAGCTCTGGCTGATCCATGCAGACTGGCAGCTCCATGCAGACTGACAGCTCTGGCTGCTCCATGCAGACTGGCATCTCTGGCTGCTCCATGCAGACTGGCAGCTCTGGCTGCTCCATGCAGACTGGCAGCTCTGGCTGCTCCATGCAGACTGGCAGCTCTGGCTGCTCCATACAGACTGGCAGCTCTGGCTGCTCCATACAGACTGGCAGCTCTGGCTGCTCCATGCAGACTGGCAGCTCTGGCTGCTCCATGCAGACTGGCAGCTCTGGCTGCGCTGAACAGGCAGGAGACTCCGGCAGCGCTGGAGAGGAGGAAGGCTCTGACAGCGCTAAACAGGCGGGAGACTCCGGCAGCGCTGGAGAGGAGGAAGGCTCTGACAGCGCTAGACAGGCGGGAGACTCCGGCAGCGCTGGAGAGGAGGAAGGCTCTGGCAGCGCTGAACAGGCGGGAGACTCCGGCAGCGCTGGAGAGGAGGAAGGCTCTGACAGCGCTGGACTGAGGAGCTCTGGCGCCTCTGGAATGAGGGGCTCTGGCACCTCTGGACTGAGGAGCGCTGGTGCCTCTGGACTGAGGGGTGGAAACTCTGGTAGCGCCGGACAGGCGGGAGCACCTGTGTTGATGGGACGGAGAGACAGCCTGGTGCGGGGTGCCGGCACTGGTGGTACCGGGCTGGGGACACGCACCTCAGGGCGAATGCCTTGCATACTACGCCAAATCAACTGCTCTCTCTCTTCACTCTCCCCCAATTCTATTAACACCTCCTCGAGTGTCTCCTCATCTCCCATCCGTTCACTCTCCTCCATTCTGTCCAATAATTCCTCGACACTCTCAGACTCAGCCCTCAGCTTCGCCGATAGCTCCGATAACATCGATGGCTCCTTACGGTAAACAGGGGGAGTTGGCTCAGGTCTGAACCATGACTCTGCCACACTCTCCCTGAGCCCCCCCCAAGAAATGTTTGGGGCTGACTCTCGGTCCTCCTTCCACGCCGCCGTGCTTGTTTCTCCAACTCCATTCTCCTATAACCCTCTTCGCACTGCTCCAGCGAATCCCAGGCAGGCTCCGGCACGCTCTCTGGGTCGACCGCCCACCTGTCTATTTCCTCCCAAGTCGTATATTCCAAACTTCGTAGCTCCTGCTGCCACTGCCTGTCACCACGCCGCTTGGTCCTGGTGTGGTGAGTGATTCTGTTATGGTTTTCTTCCGTCGAAAGAGAGTTGGACCAAAATGCAGCGTGGTTAATTCGATACATCTTTAATGAAGACGAAACACGAACAATACAAAAACAATAAACGTAACGTGAAAACCGAAACAGCCTAAACTGGTACAAACTAACACAGAGACAGGAACAATCACCCACGAAACACTCAAAGAATATGGCTGCCTAAATATGGTTCCCAATCAGAGACAACGATAATCACCTGCTTCTGATTGAGAACCGCCTCAGGCAACCATAGACTATGCTAGAAAACCCCACTAAGCCACAATCCCAAAACCTACGAAAAACCCCCATGCACAAACACACCACAAAATAAACCCATGTCACACCCTGGCCTGACCAAATAAATAAAGAAAACACAAAATACTAAGACCCGGGCGTGACAATCAGAAGCTTCTATAGCCATATCATCATTTTCTGGAATTGTCCAAGCTGTTTAAAGGCACAGTCAACTTAGTGTATCTAAACTTCTGACCCACTGGAATTGTGATACAGTGAATTATAAATGAAATAATCTGTCTGTTGTTACATTCTGACCTTAGTTCTTTTGTTATGTCTTTGTTTTAGTATGGCCAGGGCGTGAGTTGGGTGGGTAGTCTGTTCTTTTTTCTATGTTGTGGTTTTGTGTTTGGCCTGGTATGGTTCTCAATCAGAGGCAGGTGTCATTCGTTGTCTCTGATTGAGAATCATACTTAGGTAGCCTTTTCCCACCTGGGTTTTGTGGGTGATTATTTTCTGTTCTGTGTTTTGCTTCACCGTTCAGGACTGTTTGTTTAATTGTTTTTGTTCAGTGTTCAGTATTCTTATTAAAACAATATGGACACTTACCAAGCTGCGCATTGGTCCTCCTCTTCTTCCACCCACGACGAGCATTACATCTGTAAATAATTGTTGGGAAAATTACTTGTGTCATGCACAAAGTAGATGTCCTAACCGACTTGCCAAAACTATAGTTTGTTAACAATAAATTTGTGGAGTGGTTGAGAAACTAGTTTTAATGACTCCAACCTAAGTGTATGTAAACTTCTGACTTCAACTGTAAGTACAAATGATAACCCATGTCATAATAGAGAAATGGCAAGAGACATGAGGGCATAGGTAATGGTAAAAATTGGAAATGTATGTGGCGCATTTTAAATAATCATGCCAATATACATAGAAGGCTAATCATATATTCTACAGTTGGTTGTGTAGTCTTTCATTTATTGATTCACTTTCAAGATTAGGTGTCAACCCAACTTTATGATACTACTATAAAGTATTTCGTTTTTTCCACGTTTTGATTGTTTAGCTGTAAAATCCAGAAAATTAAAACAACAACAATTACAGGGTGAATGGCTCAAAGGCATCATTTCTTTACAATGAACAAACAAAGATATCAAATGTTTTACAGGCATATGTAATGTTTGAGAAGCAACTGAAAGTCAATATGGTGACATACTGTATCTTGTTAAGCTGTGGTAACAAACACATTACTCCTTCCACAGATGCACATGTGGATGGATGAAGGGCTGGGGACCACTGCACTGACTGACAGGCAGAATAAGGGCTTTCAGTGAGGGCTTAGTGATTCAAACTATGATCAATAACATCAGAGGGCACCAAAGAGAAGTCATGGCCTTCATACTTTATTATCGTTTTAAAGAAGGAATAAAACATGTAGTGTGACGACAGTTGAATGTTTTTCGTGTTCTGTGCCCTTCTAAAATAAAGGGGAATGTTATAGTGTGTATATGTTTTATTAAAACCTATATACTTATCACTGTTTTGTGAACAGATAGTCACAGATTATGATAATGTGGAAGCTACATCTTGAGTGTCTATTGACCTCACTTGTTCTTATGTGGAACAATTTGAGGACAAGTGAATTTAGATAAATAGTGTCTCTCTTAACAATATCTTTAAATATACACACTGAACCACTGAATAGTTATACTAAAGCATACAACCGACTATTAATACATGATATTGCAAGCCTGCGTGATATAAAATGTTTTACAAATGGTTTGAATAGCTGGGATACATTGGTTCGTTCACTGTAGTGAAGAGTCAAGACACCCCCGTGTGGCCATGCAAGTGACTTGTTAAGACCAATACAGAAATGATTTGACATAACTATGTTCTCGCTGCAAAATAGATTTAGAAAGTGCCAAGAAAACAACCCAGTTCTGATTCAAAAAAACAAATGTTATGGATTAAAAATACACATTATCTGTTTTATTTTCATCAGCAGAACCATAAATGTAAGAAATGTTCTGCCCCCTGGGGGTTATTTTGAATTGAATGATGCATCAAATGTTCTACAGCAGGCTGTGGTTCCAGACAGAACACAACAATCTTCCCCCAGGACACTTCACCTAGTGATTATCCTAGAAAAAACGGCAGCATCTATTGTGTTTCAGTCTGTCTTGACAGGTAGCCTTTGATCTGTGTGATGGTTCCTTTAGTCACAGCTTCAGTCATAATGTACACGGCTTATCTGGAGCAGCCAAGGAGTATTGCTTGCGTCTGACCCGGCCAGGGTATGACCACTCCACAGTGAATCACCAGAACATCCTCCTCCCTCAGCTCAAAGTGGGTCTTGTGCTTGTCAAAGAGCTGTGTAAGGGAGCTCATGTACATGGTGTGGTAATGATTCAATTCTTCTTGGCTGGGTGAACTGATCTTGGGCATCTCCATGGGTTTTCCAACTAAAAGGCAAAATAATTTTATCAGTGTTACTCACCCTAAAATAGATAAAAAATGTACCTGAATTCTCCACATACATACCTTAATGGGGTAAAAAAAATCTAATTAAAATGTTTGGTTGCACTTTGTTTTAGAGGAACAGAAATTACTAAGAAATTACATGGTCAAATGGTAATTACATAGTAATAACATATAAATAACTTTTCACACATCCCGCTACTATTTCTAGGGTACATGGTAAGCTTACCAACTGAGTTGATGGGTTTGGAGAAGGGGACCAGGCCCCAAGTGTCAGGGGAGAAGAGGCCCCGGCCCTGAAACACACAGGGGGCAAAACCCAGGATCTTCTGTAGCCTCCTCTGGATCAGCCTCCACCACGATCCCTCATTCAGTATCAGCTGCTTATACACATCATTCTCTCCAAATGAGTACACAGGCACCAGGTCAGCCCTGGTAAACAATAACACAATAAGACACAATACAACATAGTCAGTCTCACCTCCAGATGATTAGTTTGACAGTCTGTTCAAAGTCTCCTTGAATCAATGTAGCTTTCTGGTGTGGATAGTTTGTGTATACCAAAGCCAGTTTCACAAAGCCCTTGCGGTTCTTTAGGGTCATACAATGAACTCCTAGAGTACAGTACCGAGATTCAGCTGCCCCTCCAACATTAATAATGACTGCATTCCCTGTTCCATTACATGACAGAATGAACTCCAGAGTGGCGCGATTCACAGGACAAACCCCTGAAGATTAATAATGAATCACTATTTTTAGGAGCAACATTTACAGAACTACTCAATCATATCTATAAATTAAACCTTTACTGTCCTTAGAGGGAAATTCATCTACAATGTATGTCCATGTTACGAACAATCACTCATTGTTTTAGTATGGGATGAGACTAACCAGAGACCAGTGTCCTCACCTGCAGACACCAGGTACTCTCTGGCTAATGGCATGTGGAAGTTCCCAGCCAGGGTAGCCACAAATGGTGTTATTCCAGGGAACTTGGCTGAAAAACCATTGGACTCAGTTGGACTCAGACTCAGTGCTCCAATTCCATGTGGGTGGTAGCCAAGGATGTAGTTTCGATTGGGCAACAAGTTGTGAGTCTTGATAAGCTGAAATCACAAGATTGTTAAATATGAGACTCAACATTGAAGCAAATATTGGCTTGAACAACAGTTAATTTGAAATGTGACAAATCAGTGTGCAGTTACTATCACTCGGATACGGACGTTGTCTCGGTAGTAGGTCCACGCTGTCCAGTTCCTTACACACGAGAACATTCGGCCAGCTAGGAGTCAACACACCATATCATCAACAAAAAGCTACAGTAAGTCTGAAGAGCAACCAATGCCCTACTCCAACTGTATTCTCTGAAGTAGCAATGTAAATGTAGCGATTAGCTTGCCTTGTTTGTGTTTTCCAATCATAGAAGAGCCAGATGGTACATGAGGCTGTGACACACCAGAGGTCAGTCCAGAGGAGGTACAGCATCACCACAGAGCATATAGGGCCTGGTCCAACACAGACGCCAGGGAATGAAACACAGATTCATTTTGCATTGACAAACATCCTATTGTCCTTTAAAATCTGTAAAAATACAAAAAAGTATACAAAGAAGCACACAAGTTTAGAGAATCATATATTACTATTTGTGCTGTGTCATAGCCAGTTAGAGGTTGTGCAACCCATTAAGACCATGGTGCCATGTTTATGCCCTCTAGTACGCAACAGTTTTTCAAGAAACCCAATAAAAGGCTGGCCATTTATATGCTAAACATAAATAGAAACCAAAAATCCAGTGCTTCAGCCATTTGACAGTGAAGTGTTTAGAGCTCATCAGGGAATCTCACCCATGATAAGGAAGGAGACGATGGACTGCATGACAGAGAAGACCTGAACCTGCTTCTCCAGCCTGGGACACCAGGCCCAGCACACAGAGAGCAGGGACTGCAGGGCCGACAGGAGGACGGAGCCAGTGCCTGAAACACATGACATTAGGATTGATTAAGTTAAATGTCAACCCTTTGCTACTTAAAATGCAATCATATTCTATTCACATGACCTTGAAAACTACACAAAATATGTAACCAATATTCAACAATATTCAAGAAATCAACCAAATGTAATTAATAATGAAGATACTGGAATGGATTTATTGCACCCCGTAAAACTGATCTTACCTCACAGGACACTGGTGTATGCCACAAGTATTGTCTTAAAAACCACAATATTAAACATGGAAAGCCAAAAATGTTAGCAGTTAACAGGCAATAAAACTAGTGATCTCTATTACAACCCATGACATCAGTGCTCTCACACTCAGTTGAGCAAGTTTGTACTCCTCAAGGGAGGGGCGACAGTGTGAAGGGTGCTGGGATTGTCACAGAGAGCATTGTGTACTCTCTTTATTAGTGCAGGGGACATCTGAACATTATCCTTGTATATTATCTGTTCCATTATGTCAAAATGACCCAACTGGGCTATGATTCCTCTCTTTAGTCATATTACATGCCATTTATAAGCTACATAAGCAAGCATCCTGGTCTCATGGACTAGGCGTAACATAGTACATGTAAATCCAGGACACTCAAATTAGTGTGGTATGTTAAGTTTGCAGAAGGGGACTGCGTAGTGCTTAAAAATAGTCTGTCCTCGGTTGTAACACTCACTACTGAGTTCCAAACTGCCTCTGGAAGCAACATCAGCACAATAACTGTTCGCCGGAGCTTCATGAAATCTGGAATTCTGACGGACGAATCTGGGAACCCTACCTGCCCCAATGCATAGTGCTAACTTTAAAGTTTGGTGGAGGAGGAATAATGGTATGGGGCGGTTTTTCAAGGTTTGTGCTAGGCCCCGTAGTTCCAATGAAGGGAAATCATAACGCTACAGCATACAATGACATTCTCGATGATTCTGTGCTTCCAACTTTGTGGCAGCAGTTTGTGGAAGGCCCTTTCCTTTTTCAGCATTACAATGCCCCCGTGCACAAAGCGATGTCCATACAGAAATGGTTCAGTGTGGAAGAAATTGACTGGCCTGTACAGAGTCCTGACCTCAACCACATCAAACACCTTTGGGATGAATTGGAACACCGACTGTGAGCCAGCCCTAATCGCCCAACATCAGTGCTCGACCTCACTAATGCTCTTGTGGCTGAATGGCAGCAAGAACCCGCAGCAATATTCCAACATCTAGTGGAAAGCCTTCTCAGAAGAGTGGAGGCGGCAGGGTAGCCTAGTGGTTAGAGCATTGGACTAGTAACTGCAAGGTTGCAAGTTCAAATCCCTGAGCTGACAAGGTGCAAATCTGTCGTTCTGCCCCTGAACAGGCAATTAACCCACTGTTCCTAGGCTGTCATTGAAAATAAGAATTTGTTCTTAACTGACTTAGTTAAATAAAGAAAATAGCAGCAATGGGGGGACCAACTCCATATTAATGCCCATGGTTTTGGAATGAAATGTTTGATGAGCTGATGTCCACATACTTTTTGTCATGTACTGTATTGAACTAAAGTCTACTCACAGAGCTTTAGGCTATAGACATACAGGTAACTGCCAAAATAAAGTAAATACCAACATAAAGTGTCTTAATTGGGCATTGGTGGCATAGAGTGTCTGGAACACTATTGGATGGATACGACACTATTCTTCCAAGAGAAATTCCACAATTTGGTGTTTTGTTGATGGGGGTGGAAAACGCTGCCTCAGGCACTGCTCCAGAATCTCACATACTGTAAGTGTTCAACTGAGTTATGATCTGGTGACTGAGATGGCCATGACATATAGTTTACATAATGTTCATGCTCATTAAACCATTCAGTGACCACTCATGCCCTGTGGATGGGGGCATTGTCATCTTATGGGGGCAAAGCCATGGCAGCCAAAATAATGGCCGAAATAATGTTCTGCCAAACATTTTTTATACATGACCCTTAGCATGATGGGATGTTAATTGCTTAAATAGGACAGGAACCACACCTGTGTGAAAGCACCTGCTTTTAATATACTTTGTATCCCTCATACTCAAGTGTTTACATTACTTTGGCAGTTACCTGTACATCTCCCATCATACATTCTAATCTACAGTTTGTGAGGGCAGAACTAAACTATACTGTACACTAGACTGAGGTCGGCCGTGTATGTACATCATCCACGGGAAAAGAAGGGTTAACCAGGCAGTGTCTCCTCCCTCTTTAAGGCCTAGACGTGACCGACCCAGGTGACAGTTCACAATGCAGACCCAGGGCATCTTCTGAGGTTTTACAAAACGTAGCGGGGTGGGGTCGCTCTGATGCGCAACCAGAAAGCCGATCCAGACCGCGAATGCAATGTGCTCCACACAGCAAATCCAGTCTATTTCAATTTAAATGATTTTAGCTGTGCAGAACTAGTAGCCTACAAAGGTCTTTGCCTATTTGTATTATAAGACTATTGCATTTCTTACCATCTAGCAAGCATCGTAGGATTTCTGAAAAAAATGAGACATAGGTGGACAAGTACATTTTCCTGACTGGACAGCATTTGAGTGGGTGCAGGGAGCATCATTTACCCGTCTCCAGTCCGTGAGTAGGACGTTCTTTCAGGACTCTCATCAGTAGCCTAACACTTTGATTCAGATTTGAAGTACATAGGTTATTCTATCTCCATCGTTGATTATGGCATGGCCGTGCATCACACGGGCTTGCTGCATTAACCGCTTCTGGAGTGAATTAGACAAAGCGGACATCGCCGTGCCTCTGGTTTTCACGAAATATTCGGATGTGGCCGAGGTGCAACACCTCCATCCTCAGCCTCCATCTAGACAGAAGAGGACCGGACCTATCACCATAGAAACCCAACCTTCTCACAGTGAACCGGCGACGGTGGCGGCCAAGGCACCGCCCGCGACTGGTGCCGCATCAGGAAAACATGGCTGTAGTGCGTCTGTGATGCGCCAGGATTTCAGGGAATGGAAAGATATACGCCCGGAGCCCAGCTACAAACCCAAGAATGAATATCACCCCTCGGCGACTCCTTTCAACAACGTAACCCAGTATCAGAAGGATTATAAACCATGGCCTGTCCCGAAAAAGGGAGACCACCCCTGGATCCCCAAACCCAGCCCCACTGCCTCCTCCGGTGCCCAAGAAGGAGGCGTTGGGACCAAATTGGAGCATGCAGCCACAGAGCCCGAGAGCGGTGTGGAGAAGAGTGAAATTGAAGAAAAGGTGCAAGAGAAAGAATCCATAGAGAGGAAAAAGAAACCATTGAAGGAGAAGAGTGTAGAGAAGAAAGTGAGTGCCAAAACGGAGGGACAGCCACCAGCAGGTGGCACTGTGGAGGGGAAAGGAAGGGCAGCAGCAGACGCGCTGAACAGACAGATAAAACAGGTCGTCTCAACTGGCACTGGCAGCTCTTATAGGTGACGATCTGATTACTGTGGGACTATGTATTTTCATTTCATGTTTATTATTGAATTACTTTATGTACACATTTTCTGCCTCTGAAATATATTTTTTTCACAGTTTAAATACAGTATATCAACCATAAATAAACATGGAATGTAGGCCACAATTAACTTTATTGTGGAGCCCAAAATGATGTAACAAGGCATAACACAATATTTTGTGTTGCTTAGCCAATACTCAATGTACAATTAATTACACAACATCTTAATATAGCATTACAGTAACTACCTAAATACATGCATCAATTGTTAATCAATTGTATTTAAATATTGTGCACATGTTGGTAAGATAAGAACATATTGTGCACAACATTTAAATATAATTGATTAACAATTGATGCATGCATTTTTGGTAGTTACTGTACTAGCAGTAGCAAAGCCAAGATGCATGTAGCCTTCAGTCTATTGACAATAAAGTGCACATAATCCCTACTGGGCTTTATAATCTACTCAAGAAAGCCCACGCTGCCTCTCCATCATTAATTGTACGTGTCAGTTTCTTTCTAGATTAATCTTACATGTTTTTTTACTTTGATATTTGATATAACATATGTTCTCTCATTTCAGTGTCCTGTGATCATGATGATCGGACTAATATTGTCATTGGTAGCTGCTGCAGCATTGATTGTCCCCTCTTTCATCCTCCTCTATTACCAGATCAATACAGAAGCACATCATGTCAGGGCCAAGGCAGTAAAGGAGCTCTGGATATAATCATGTCTACTGTTCTCAACCTATCCCTAAGGCCTCTCTGGGGGGGCTCTCCCTTTGTTTCCCTCATTTTTGACTGCAAGGTCAATGAGTTTTTGTGTAAAATATGGAGAGAGTTTTGCAGCTGTCGTCTGTGTGTAAAAGTAAGCAGAATCTCTGTGTTGTAGTTACTGTAATGGGCAGTAAAGAGACTAACGAGTCATGCTACACTCCCGGTGTACACTTTGGCTGTAGACCACACTTTGGCTGGTCAATTTCCTCCCACCGATTTTGGGCAACAGCAATGTTTGTTTGGGATTCATAATAAGACTTAGTGATTTGTTTTATGATGAATTAATACAGTGGCATCTAGACAAAACAACAGTGGAACTAATGCTGAGTTTGCTGATTCATTGATTTTCAGGAATGAGTTCAAGGCATACAAAGATGTGAAGCCAGTGAAGTTAACCAAGCCCCAGTCTCAGTACAAACCTCCTCTGGATGAGAAGGACAAGACCAGCCTGGAGACCAGCTACAGTGCCACCTACAAGGGGGAGCAGACCAAGGTGCAGCCCACTGACAACAAGCTGCTGGAGCGCAGGAGGATACGCAGCCTGTACAACGAGCCGAGCGGCAAGGAGGCCACCAAGGTGAGCCCACATCAACATGCATATGACACTGAACACTAACTATGTTATGTTAAAATGTGTATCTAATTGCACAAAATACATGTTCAATTTAGAGTTTTCCAACCTGTTGCTGTGACGGGCCAATTCATGTTTATGTATTTATGTCTAAATGAAAATTAAGATAATGCAAATTACACTTCCAACTGCATTAGTTATTCTGGACATGGTTGTTTTCATGTATATGTTCTCCTTCAAGCAATATACTATTTTGATTTAGATGCTACAATAATAATGATTGAGATCATCACTGTTGCGTGTTCCATGGTCCTAATTACTTTGCAAAGTTGTACAGCATAAAATCCCAGAGGAACTGTCTAAACTACAAAATGAAGATAAACATTAGCACATCACAAAACTAATGTAATCAATCAAGGTTAATTAAATCTCCACGTGCATGTTTGTGCGTGGTAGGAAAGTCTCATGTGTCTGCATGCTATGTTTATATGGCCCCTCCCTCTCTCACTCTTGTAGGACTGTTCTGAGACTGAGAGCAGCTCTATTCTAGATCTGCTGTAGTCAGGTGTGTTGTCAATTTCTTCTGGAAGGCATGGAGGTTAACCTCAGATTAACTCACGCCTTGATGAATGCACCTTAATCAACAGGACTAGGGTCACATTAGCCACCAAACTGACAGATAATTCAAGCCTTCTGTAAAGCTATCAGCCACATCTTCAGAGTTTGGAATGCCTCTCTCAAGACCACCAAGAGAGCTTGGATTCATTAAATGAATGTATTGTTTTGCATGACATTTCAACTCTCAGTTCTTTGGTTTGATTGGTGTCAGAAGAGGCACTTTATACAAAAGGCAAACATCACAATTTTCTTTAAAAAAAATAAAAATAGTTGAATGACCAAAAATATAGTCTCGTCCAAGGGAAATAGAATAAGATTGTGCATATTAAGTTAGTTGTTCTTATACTAACCCCAATTTTATACTGTAAATTTGTATTTTAGACACAGCCTTTGTGTTGTGAAATTCATTTTTCTAAGCAGAGATTTTGTTACAATAGACACAAGTGGTTTTCTTTCATTGTAAGTGCACTAACCACGCATTGCAAATATTACCAACAAGATGAGGACATTTGCTATTTTATTTTTATTTGATGTTAGTAACAGGAAGGTATGTATTGCATGCTCATAATAAACATTTACTGTAGCATCTCCAGGAAATGAATTACCTTCGAGATTCATGAGCTCTTTGTATTACTGTATCATACAATATCTTTGCAAAGATGATACTGTAACCTGGACTGATGACATTTTGGCTGCATAGTTTACTTCCAGTTTTAGGAGGATGTCAAGTACAAACTGCCCTCGTCTCTGCCCCTATAGGTGGACAAGACAAAAACCAAACCAAAAAAGACACCAACAACAACGAGCAAAATGGTGAAAAAGGTGAAAGAGAAGACCATCGCTGGTGCACTGTCAACCAAGAAGAAAACCTCCACGAGCACCAAACCAGACGAGTCCAAGCCAGGAGGAGTTATCTCAAAGAAGAGCAAAGAGATAAGCAATAGACTGGCTGAGGCAAAAAAGTAAAAACAAAACATCTCTGCACTACTTAATTTGGGGAATTAAAGGCTGCCTAAAGAATTAGAGAACTCTCAACCATTTGGTCTATCTCTTTCTCTTTGTCTTTTCCTTCATGTTCCTTTTAAGCTTTTAAGTTTACAGTTTGACATCTTCACCATGCCCTCCTTTAACTATAATGCTTTGTGTGTGTGTGTGTGTGTGTGTGTTTGTGTGTGTGTATGTATGTGTGTGTGTGTGTGTGTGTGTGTGTGTGTGTGTGTGTGTGTGTGTGTGTGTGTGTGTGTGTTTGTGTGTGTGTGTGTATGTGTGTGTGTGCGTGTGCGTGTGTGTGTGTGCGTGTGTGCGCGTGTGTGTGTGTTTGTGTGCGCGTGTGCGCACTTCCTCTCTCTGTTAAAACTTCATCACCATTTTTGCACATTATTTTGTTGCATTTGTCAAACCTTTGTTGAAAGAATGATTAACCATTCTAAAACAGAGGGACATTGATACACAGTATGTGGCTCTTAAACGGCTGTTGAAGGCAGGGAGAGGTTTAGCTTTGTTTTCTGACTACCTATCATCATAGTGATGATGGATTCTCTATGGTTCTTCTTTTCCATCTCTTAGACGGCATTGACTACGTGGTCTCTGCAGATATAAAATCTTAACTACTGTAGCGTTTCCTGGTTACAGTGACTGCGCTCTTTCGACCAAGATTTAATATAAGTTAATATTTCATCATATTCGGGAGGATATCTGGTTTCATACATTTGGTTGCTAAGAAACCAATTGAACTGTAATGTAATTGCTACAGCTTGCATGCAAGGCCTTATTTGTGGTCACAATCTAGCTTGTAATTGAAATCATTCATGAGAAATCAAATGGAGGCAAACCATTTCCAGAATAACTGCATGTGTAGTCATAGTCTGATCTCATACCATAAGTGTCTACACAAACAAACAAGAAAACTGTCACTGACTTACAGTACAAAAGATAGCACTTAGTACTCTAGTGCCTATTGAAACTGTTATGTCAACCCACCAGCTTTGTAGTTCTGCCTTCACACACATGGTTCTACTGCCTTCTTCAATGTGAGAACCACTCTGTCCACTTTCCAGTTATTTGATACAGTATGAAAACTGATGTATTTCTGATAATATACCCCTATTTAATGATTCGTCGTTATTGTAGCCATTACAAAGCTGTGATGCTATTGGTGTGCAAAAACATGTATAATGTAAAAAATGAGCATATGTATGATATACGACATAGGAAAACCTACTGTATTTACTCAATCACCTCCACTTTCTTCAATGGGCTCAGTAGTTAGGTGTAGAAAGATAAGGCGGGGGCCAGGATAAGAAGATCAAAACCACTTTTTGGAACATGCAGCTGTCTGTCTGGAACCATTGATATCACATCTATTCACAGTGAGTGCTACTCTGAAATCATCTCACCCTGTCTTTCTTATGTCTGTGCACCTGCAGTCCGCCAGTGTGTTACAGTATGTGGCAGTCCTCTCATATGCTGCTGTGTGTCTGCTACTGTCTATTGTACCCCCAGACCACCCTGCTCTCTAGTGCCTGTCAGGGTTCAGTGTGTTAGACCTCCGCAACTCGCCGGCTCCTAGCGCCTGCCCCCCTAGTACAGTAACTAACGTGCTGAGCAACACCACACCTCGGTGCTATTACTCTCTCATCTATATGCTGTCAGTTTGATGCGAATGTACTCAAACCGTGTGAAATGAAGACAATATGATGTCATTTACTGCAGACGTGTTGTGATTGTGTGCTTGTATTCTCAGCTTGCTCTGAATTAACTAATTAAAAATGTTGAAGCAGAATCTGAATGTTGTGACTTATTATCATGATAGAGTATTAGTTAATGCACTTGCAGTCTTGAACTGGCCCATAGACACTCTCTCAGACTCCTTCAGAAGAGGTAGTGATTTTTATTACGCTACATAGACAAAGAGAGATTGAAAAACCTATTGGAAAATGAGGGCACCAAAACTGCCTCTTTTTATTTTAGTGGACATTAAAGATTCAGAGAAATGATGTAAGGTCCAGTGAAGATGGTTTGGTTGCTTTGCTATTTCCCATTGGGTGGTACAATAAAGTTTTTGTTACGGCAGTGGAATTCACGTTCTGTCAAATTACAATTATTTAATCATATAAGCATAAAGTACAACTTGAACAAAAAAATGCTTTACAATTTGTAAAACAAGGAACACTTCCCACTATTGCTAAATGAGGAACAGAAAACCATCACCAGGAATTAGTTCTGAGATATAAATGGCCCCATCAACAAGAAGTCAACAAATGATTTTGCTTCCCACAAACAAAAGGTGCCCTCAGACAACTGCAGCTATAAAATGGAAACAGTAATTGATTGCTTTCCTAGCCAATCCAATGAAGGACTGAACACATGCAGTGTCTGTTGTTTGTCTGTTGTTCAGTCATCCTAATGTAAAACCTCCTGAATAATTCAGTTGTTATGGGCCACTATTTGGAGAGCGAGCTGTATTGAATATTTAATGGAGGAGCAAAGATGGCAGTGGAACTGCCTAATGCAGAATCCCCTGTTTGGCCAGAAGTATCTTCACGCACATAGCTTGCCATACTGTAGACCTTTTACAAGAATAAAGGTGATGTTTAAATATTTTAATCTACATTCACCAGGTCCACGCTAGCTGACTTTGTATCTCCAATTGGGTAAAAAGTCAAACATTAGTGCTCCATCTTCAAATGGATATGATCAGACATTTCTTCCTCCTTTACCTTTTGTATAGAACAAGGTGATTCAGATAACACATGTAGACACTCCCACATTCTGCAGCTATTTAACTGAGAGACTGGACTCAGTGGAGACATGAGACCTATTAATGAATAATGAGCGAATCAGGAAAGGACTCTGATCTGGAGTGACAGACAACTTCTCCTGTCTGGGAGTTAATACCCAGGGAATGTCAGTCTGTCTGCCCCAGAGAAGTCTAGCCTACCAGGACTGCCCCTGTTGCCATGTGACCAGTCAAGACCCCACCAGTATAATCATTTTTGTTTATTTAACCAGGTTGGCCAGTTGAGAACAAGTTCTCATTTACAACTGCGACCTGGCCAAGATAAAGCAAAGCAGTGCGACAAAAAGAAATTCAAATGAGCCCTTTATGAGTTTTAGGGCTCCGAGTGGCACAGCGGTGTAAGGCACTGCATCTCAGTGCAAGAGGCATCACTGCAGTCTCTGGTTTGAATCCAGGCTGCTTCACATCTGACACACAATTGGCCCAGCATCACCCGGGTTTGGCCGGAGTAGGCCATCATTGTAAATAAGAATTTGCTCTTAACTGGCTTGCATAGTTAAATAACAAAACGTTTTTTGTTCTTTTTATGGGTTCATGGCATTGCACTCACACTCTGACACAGGTGATATCATGGTACTATATTCAGTTATCAGACAACTGTGGCTTCTGGTGGATTGCTTCACTACACTTATCCACTGCAATAAGATCCAGGCCATTATGCACTCAGTGAAGTTGCATACTTACACAATAGCACTTTAAAACAATATATTTAATTCCCATTGCAATAGTAAATGTTTTCTCCAGATCCAAACCTTATTATTCCTGTTTTCATGAGTGACAAATCTTAATTCAGGGATTCTTGAAAGTCGGGACAATCATTGTCCGGCATGGAAACTAGATTTTTATACTTGATTTTTTATATATATATTTTGCATTATTTGAGTTTAAAATACATTTAGGGGAATTTTATTAGAGCAAAGATTTGATTTTGGAATTGTCCAAATATTTTTAATATGATTAATTTCCATGTCGGCTCTATACCCAGAAATGCCCTGTCACGGCTGGCGAAGGACTGGACCAAGGTGCAGCATGGTAAGCGTACATTTTCTCTTTATTCAAAAATTACACAGACAAAACAAAGAACAAAAACCAAACCGTGAAGCTTTGGGCTATGTGCCCTGAACAAAGACAAAGTACACTTCCCAAAAAACAGGTGGGGGAAAAGGGTACCTAAGTATAGTTCTCAATCAGAGACAACGATAGACAGCTGTCCTTGATTGAGAACCATACCAGGCCAAGACATAGAAATATAACATAGAAAAAAGAACATAGACTACCCACCCCAACTCACGCCCTGACCAACCTAACACAAAGACATAAAAAGAAACTAAGGTCAGAACGTGACATGCCCTTACAAAGGATCCCAATTTCAAACTCTCCAAACAAGCAATAATGAATACTAACTGAAAAAATATTGTATGTAGTTTCTTCCAATAGCCCTCTGACTTTAAAGAATATTTCTCTCAAAACTAGGAGATTTAGTCAACATTGGCAGATTTGTCTAAAATCCTAAATGAATCATGAATGAGCAGGGACAGCTTCACCATCAGGACACCTTCTTCATGTCCTCATTACCTGTAGTGCAACAAGACAACTCATGGTCTGTAAAGTTCTCTCCTTTTGATAGATTTAAACAAACAATATTAAAATCACCATTGTCAGTTTCATAAACTGTCAACTCCCATCTGCCGAATAGATTAAGATAGGACATTATATGATTAGGTTTTAGAGTCATAAAGAAACTGAGGATAAACTTAGCATATTACTTGATTGAAGAAGAAATATTTGATTTTTGTCAACTCCGTAAAACATCAACTCCGTCAGATTTTTGTCTAAAGTCAACTCCGTCAGAGTGCTGAAAGATCTGATAGAATGGTTATATTTTTACAAATGTTTGTATTAAACGTTTATTTTTAGAGGCTGTTTTGAGTATTTGTTGTCAGCCTCGTCAATGGCTTGTCAACTCACTGATGGCTAACCCTCTTAATATCGATCTTTTTTGTCAATATTCAGAAAAAAATATTTTAACATTGTTGCAACATATGCTTAAACTACTGACTTATTTGCTGTGTTAGACCTAAGGGTTATTGTTTGCTTTCTAAATGTTGTTTTATGTTCTGAATCTAGAGAAACATGTCAAAATGCTAACAAAATTAGCCTTGGAGCATTATCATATCATATTTGAATAATGTAATGTTAGAATTAAACAATCAAGGCCTTTATTTAACACTTGTTGGATAATAAATATTTGTCTGACGGAGTTGACATCAATCCAGTTGCATTTTATAAAACAATTAAAGAATTAGGACGTTGTTCCTTTACATGGTGTGATACCTGATACTTTTGTCTATCAAAATATATAATTCAAATGTTATTAATATTCAATATCTTGATATTTTTGATCTGGTAAGAATAACATCCTTGTAAATAGTCATTGGACACCGCCTGTCTGTTGTGCTCTGTGTGCTGGAGGTTGTACGAGGTCAGCTTGCTAGTTGCTTTCCTCACTGCGGTGCTGACCAGAACGACAACCCCGACTAACAAAATCAAGCCCAGCAGAACTCCCAGGACTATGGTCGCCACTTTCCAGCCTTCTCCCGGGGCCGTTGATATCTGGGAAACTCCTACAGGGAAAAACAAATGTTTGGTCAATGTCTGTAAGTAACTACTGAAAGGACAATATTAGATAAGCAGCATCCCACATGAAATAAAACAGAAGAAATTAGTGAAATCACAACTAAGTCACATACATTAATTGAACAAAACAAACACCATCGCCATGTAATGCCAATTCACACAAAAAAATGCAATGTTTTAAAGATACTTTTCAAGGTAGTTATGGCGGTTATGTCCAGGTGTTTACAGATAGTGTCCTGTAGAGCAGTCTGGAGAGCTCTTTCATCAGTGTAAATATTCTCATTAAAACCACACATCATCCTAACTACCACACTACCCCTCTGAAAGCCCACCACTGTCATGTCAAAGGATGGCTCTGACAGAACACGCCGTATTCTGGGGACAACCTGGATTTAAAAAAATAGTAAAGTAGATGTCTACATACATTTTGAAGCAGAGGACGTTAGTGTACCTATGCACAGCTTCCCAGGATTAACAGGATTCTGATCTATCAAACCAGGATAGCAGCTACACTGCTGGCTGCCTCCAGGACCAACCACACACTGAGCGTGTGTGGTTGGTCCTGGAAGTGATGAACACAAACCTTTGCATGGATCTGCACCTGGAGTGATATTTCCTACAAAATAGTGAGTAAATACTGCTTAACTGGAGGTAACAAATGCTATTCCACTGGTAATTACTCTTGTATAAAGTACTTATTTAATGTAAAGTGTAGCGCACATTTCAAGCAACAAAGTTTTCTTACTCTTGCAGTCAGTACCCGGTACGGTTGGATTTTTGTCATAGAATTTTGCCTTGCATTCACATGTATGTGAAGGTCCCGCTCTGACACAGCTGGCATTTTTTGAGCATGTGTAACTGCCTCTTTGACAGATATCTGCCTCTGTAATAAAGTAATAAATGAAGTTACTAAAAGCCACTAAATACACATGGCGATATGATAACCACCTGGTGTGAATGTAGACTTGTTTTATACCTAGATATACAAATCTATCATTCAAAGGATCAATATTTCTGTTACTTCTTAAATATTTATTCCAAAATCACATGTTTGATTAACTAGCATAGAAAATATCATTGTACGTAGTTATTGGAATTGAACCTTTTACAGAGGTGATATTCAGATCCACTCCGAGTGCAGATGATTTCAGCGCATTGATGACGCTGTTCTGCACGTCAGAGGTTGACAGGTTGACCTCCAGAGCAGTGACCAGATCAAAGTCAACGATCACACTTCCTCTGCGAACACCAGTCACAACAATCACCATTTCTTTATCCCTGATAAGGTCCCGGTATTCCTTTGGGAGATTGTTTTCAACCTTTAAAGAAACATGTGCATTTAAATCATACAGGGTTACATTATATGACTCAAATGAAAAAGCAATTATAAAAAATGCTTAGTGAATATTTACCTGCATGGTGAAATTTGTTACAAAGTCTTTGTAAAGTTTGCTGGATTGATTTGTATAATCAGACACAAAATCTCTGCCTGGAATTCGAGTGAAAGATTCATAGACCTTTCCAGCTTTTGGAGAAAAAATATATAAATTAACATTCACCAAAATAAATGTCCCATTGTACTAATTTGATCTATATATTTTATTTAACAAAAGTAGGTTCTTAGTGAATTTAAGCAGATTACTTGAAAACATTTTGACATACCAGTGATTATGTTTGCTGAAATGTATTTCTTGATACTACAGGATAAGTACTCAATAATCAGAGTGTACATGGTTCCAGGAGTAAGGTCTGAGAAAACAGCTTTGGTGGCTGAGGTCTCACTCTGGCTTGAGTTGGAACCAGACTCCAGCTTCACTTTGTACTGTATCTGCTGGTCCAGGTTAATACCTGTCCAACTTACACTGATTAACTTACTGGTGATTTTCTCCAGCCTGATGACATTCACCAGAGTTTCTGACACTGAAAACAAATGACAATAAATAAAGGTCAAATAATTCTGTGTATGTACAGCAATTTTTTTTTCGTTGGTATCAATTTGTAAGTTAAAAAATAAATAATTCTATACTATGTCTACTACTTTTGTTATTAAGAATCATATTATCTTATGATGGTTTTTGAGAATGAGTGCATATAATCTTACCGCATTCTGCAACAGTGGTTTTGATTGTTGTCACCAAAGTAGTGTCTCTGAAAGTTAGTCCCTGTGAGGGAGTTGAGGGAGTGGATACTGCTACAAATGTTGAGGTTCTTGTTATTACTGTAGTAGTACCACTTGTTAATGGCATTATTGGTCTTAGAGTAGTGACATCACTTGTGACTGTCGATGTAGCAGTGGGAGTTGTGGCATCACTTGAAGTGACTGTAGACGTAGTTGAAGTAGTGGTGGCATCGCTTGAAGTGACTGTGGATGTAGTTGAGGGAGTGGTGGCATCACTTGAAGTGACTGTAGACGTAGTTGAAGTAGTGGTGGCATCACTTGAAGTGACTGTGGATGTAGGTGAAGTAGTGGTGGCATCACTTGAAGTGACTGTGGATGTAGTTGAAGTAGTGATGGCATCAGTTGAAGTGGATGTGGTGGAGTTGGGAGTGGTGGCATCACACTTGAAGTGACTGTAGAGTGGTGGCATAGTTGAAGGAGTGGTGGCATCACTTGAAGTGACTGTTGATGTAGTTGAGGGAGTGGTGGCATCACTTGAAGTGACTGTTGATGTAGTTGAAGTAGTGGTGGCATCACTTGAAGTGACTGTTGATGTAGTTGAGGGAGTGGTGGCATCACTTGAAGTGGATGTTGATGTAGTTGAGGGAGTGGTGGCATCACTTGAAGTGACTGTAGATGTAGTTGAAGGAGTGGTGGCATCACTTGAAGTGGATGTTGATGTAGTTGAGGGAGTGGTATCTTCATTTGAATTGGGTGTTAATGTAATATTACTTGAAGTCAATGTAGTAGTGGTGGTATCACTTGAAGTTACTGTCAATGTAGTTGAATGAGTGATGACATTACTTTGAGTGACTGTTGATGGAGTGATGGCATCATTTGAGGTGGGTGTTGATGTAGTTGAGGGGGTTGTGGCATTACTTGTAATGAATGTTGATGCAATATCACTTGAAATTACTGTTGATGTATTTGAGAGAGTGGTGGCATCACTTGAACTGACTGTTGAGGGAGTGGTGGAATCACTTGAACTGACTGTTGAGGGAATTTTGGGAGGGTTGACATCACTTGAAGTGACTGTTGATGTAGTTGAGGGAGTGGTGGCATCACTTGAATTGACGGTTGATGTAGTTGAGGGAGTGGTGGCATAACTAGAAGTGACTGTTGATGTAGTTAAGGAGTGGTGGCATCACTTGAAGTGACTGTTGATGTAGTTGAGGGAGTGGTGGCATCACTTGAAGTGACTGTTGATGTAGTTGAGGGAGTGGTGGCATCACTTGAAGTGACTGTGTTATAGTTGAGTGTGGTAGTTGAGTGGACTGTTGATGTAGTTGAGGGTGGTGGCATCACTTGAAGTGACTGTTGAAGTGTGGTGGCATGTTGTTGATGTAGTGAAGTGGATGTAGTTTCACTTTGAAGTGACTGAGTGAGTTGAAGGAGTGGTGGCATAACTGTTGATGTGAATGTGACTCATTTGAATGTTGATGTAATATTACTTGATGTAGTTGAGTGGTGGCATCACTGTCAATGTAGTTGAATGAGTGTGGCATCACTTGAAGTGACTGTTTGATTTGGGAGTGATGGCATCAGGTTACTGTTGATGTAGTTGAGGGGTGGTGGCATCATGAATGTTGATGCAATATTGGATGTATTTGAGGAGTGGTGGCATCACTTGAAGTGACTGTTGATGGAGTTGGTGGAATGCATCATGAAGTGACTTGATGGGTAGTTGAGGGAGTGGTGACATCACTTAATTACTGTTGATGTAGTTGAGGTGGTGAAGTGGGTGTTGAGGGAGTGGTGGCATCACTTGAAGTGACTGTTGATGTAGTTGAAGGTGGTGGCACTGAAGTGACTGTTGATGTAGTTGAGGGAGTGGTGGCATCACTTGAAGTGACTGTTGATGTAGTTGTAGTGGTGGCATACTTGAAGTTGAGGGAGTGGTGGCATCACTTGAAGTGACTGTTGAGTGGTGGAATCATCACTTGAAGTGACTGTGATGTGTTGAGGGAGTGGTGGCATCATTTGAATGAGTTGATGAGTAGTGGTGGAATCACTTGAAGTGACTGTTGATCAATGTAGTTGGTGGCATCACTTGAAGTGACTGTTGATGTAGTTGAGGGAGTGGTGGTATCACTTGTAGTGACTGTTGATGTCATTGAGGGAATGGTGGCATCACTTGAAGTGACTATTAATATAGTTGAGGTGGTGGTGGCATCACTTGAAGTGACTGTTGATGTAGTTGAGGGAGTGGTGGCATCACTTGAAGTGACTGTTGATGTAGTTGAGGGAGTGGTGGAATCACTTGAAGTGACTGTTGATGTAGTTGAGGGAGTGGTGGCATCACTTGAAGTGACTATTAATATAGTTGAGGTGGTGGTGGAATCACTTGAAGTGACTGTTGATGCAGTTGAGGGAGTGGTGGCATCACTTGAAGTGACTGTTGATGTAGTTGAGGGAGTGGTGGAATCACTTGAAGTGACTGTTGATGTAGTTGAGTGAGTGGTGGCATCACTTGAAGTGACTGTTGATGTAGTGGTGGTGGTGGCATCACTTAGTTGACTGTTGATGTAGTTGAGTGGTGGAATCACTTGAAGTGACTGTTGATGTAGTTGAGGGAGTGGTGGAATCACTTGAAGTGACTGTGGATGTAGTTGAGTGAGTGGTGGAATCACTTGAAGAGGGTGTTGGTGTAGTTGAGGGAGTGGTGGAATCACTTGAAGTGACTGTTGATGTAGTTGAGTGAGTGGTGGAATCACTTGAAGAGGGTGTTGGTGTAGTTGAGGGAGTGATGGCATCACTTGATGTGACTGCTGATGTAGTATCACTTGGAGTGACAATTGATGTAGTTGAGGCAGTGGTGCCATCACTTGAAGTGGGTGTTGAGGGAGTAGTGGCATCACTTGGTGTAGTTGAGGGAGTGGTGGAATCACTTGAAGTGACACGGAGTGGTGAATCACTTGAAATAGTTGATGTGGATCACTTGACTGTGACTGCTGATTAAAACAACAACAAGGTTGAGTGGTGGAATCTATTTGAAGAGAGTGGAATGTGACAGTGACTGTGATGTATTAAAATCACTTGAACTCTGGCACATATATAAATTGGGTAAAAAAACAACGTTTCGGCATCACTGTGCCTTCTTCAGGGTAATTCATGAATGCTTGAAACAGGTTGTGTAGACAAACAGTGCAATTATTGCAACCAATGACAATAGTGAGGGGAGTGTCATTATTATTAGGTTGATTAGTATGAAGTAAGTGTTATTGTGACATGTAATCTCTTAGTTCAGCCATAATGCATAATAAGCATCATCAACAGGGGGAACATGTTGGGTGTACGCTGATAAGCTGGATAAATAATAGAAACAATAGTACACCCCCCTCCCCTTTGCCCTCAGAACAGCCTCAATTTGTTGGGGTATGGACTCTACAAGTTGTCAAAATGCTGGCCCATGTTGACTCCAATGCTACCCACAGTTGTGTCAAGTTGGCTGAATGTCCTTTGGGTGGTATACCATTCTCAATACACATGGGAATCTGTTGAGCATGAAAAACCCAGCAGCGTTGCAGTTCTTGACACAAACCGGTGCGCCTGGCACCTACTAGTAAACCCTGTTCAAAGGCACTTCAATCTTTTGTCTTGCACATTCACCATCTGAATGGCACACATACACAATCCATGTCTTAAGGCTTAAAAATCCTTCTTTAACCTGTCTCCTCCCCTTCATCTACACTGATTGAAGTGGATTTAACAAGTGACATCAATAAGGGATCATTGCATTCACCTCGATTCAGCTGGTCAGTCTACGTCATGGAAAGAGTAGGTGTTTTTCATGTTTTGTACACTCAATGTAGTATATTAACCATGACTAAAACGTCACACTGCTCTTTACTTTTTAAATGTCATTCAAATACTTAGCATTAGTTCATTTTAAACTGCTTTGACCTCAGACAGGAACGATTGAAGTGCCTCTAAGTCAGTTATGTGGTTTATGACAGTGGAAAGCTGAGTCATAAACTATAGTCTACTTAAAGTTTATCACCTCGGAAACAACTGGGTTAAAGTTAGCAGTTATCTAATTAAAAGCTTCATGAAACCATACATAATAAAACATGTAACAAAATTTAACAGAGATCTGTTATTTTTTACACATAAGGTCTCTATTTTATTATTTTGTAATCCGTGTCATCATGCTGTCGATTTATTCAGTAATAAGTTCAAGTAATAAGGAAAAGATGGACAACAAAAATGTTTTGGTTCCAGCTAGTATGCAACATAATTAAATCAGTGGTACTTACATAACATAAAGACAACCTTGATAAGCCAAGTGGATATTCTTTCTTGCATTTTAAAAATATATATTTTTCTTTCCCAGGCACATCTCCTTTTAACCCAGCCCAGGTAGCCTGCTATGTGATGTGAGGCAGAGATGATTTCCTTGTTCACAGGTGAAAAGCAAGGTGTGTATGGCAATCTGTTTTGTTTGGAACAACCCATTTTGCTCTCACATTTAAGTATAACCCATAGGACGGATCAGGGAAGTGTTGAATTCACAAAGAGACCTTTGATATGTTATGGCAGGACTGAGGGTGGAACACCATGGTAACCACAGTTGGTCATTCATTAGAAACTTTGCATGATGCAACCCCTGGTAAAAACATTGATGGAAATATTAAAACAGGCTGATTCCAAAAACACTCAACCTCAGCTTTGCATATAGTAGACCGTGCCAGCATCCCATAGTCGCCTCTCCACTGTTGACGGTGAGACTGGTGTTTTGCGGGTACCATTTAATGAAGCTGCCAGTTGAGGACTTGTGAGGCATCTGTTTCCCAAGCTAGACACTCTAATGTACTTGTCCTCTTGCTCAGTTGTGCACCAGGGCCTTCCACTCCTCTTTCTATTCTGTTTAGGGACAGTTTGCGCTGTTCTGTGAAGGGAGTAGTACACAGCGTTGTACGAGATCTTCAGCTTCTTGGCAATTTCTCACATGGAATAGCCTTCATTTCTAAGAACAAGAATAGACTGATGGGTTTCAGAAGAAAGTTCTTCGTTTCTGGCCATTTTTAGCCTGTAATCGAACCCACAAATGCTGATGCTCCAGATACTCAACTAGTCTAAAGAAGGCCAATTTTATTGCTTCTTTATTCAGAAGAACAGTTTTCAGCTGTGCTAACATAATTGCAAAAGGGTTTTCTAATGATCAACTAGCCTTTTAAAATGATAAACTTGGATTACACAACATGCCATTGGACCACAGGAGTGATAGTTGCTGATAATAGGCCTCTGTACGCCTATGTAGATGTAAAAAACATTAACAATTACTACACTGTATTTCTGTTCTATTTGATGTTATTTTAATGGACAAAAAATGTGCTTTTCTTTCAAAAACAAGGACATTTCTAAGTGACCCCAAACTTTTGAACGGTAGTGTACATGTACTGTAAAAGTATTTTGTAGTGTAACTATCAATTTTAATGTTCCAATTATTCCAGCTCCAAACTATTTCAATGACTGATTACTAATTAAACAAGGGTATTGGTGGAGCAATCATGCTAACTGGTAGAGAGTTTTGTTTTGTTCGACACAGAAAATCCTTTAACAGATCACCTTGAAAAGGCTCCAGAACTGTCACACCCTGACCATAGTTTGCTTTGTATGTTTCTATGTTTTGGTTGGTCAGGGTGTGATCTGAGTGGGCATTCTATGTTGGATGTCTTGTTTGTCTATTTCTATGTCTGGCCTGATATGGTTCCCAATCAGAGGCAGGTGTTAGTCATTGTCTCTGATTGGGAACCATATTTAGGTAGCCTGGGTTTCACTGTGTGTTGGTGGGTGATTGTTTCCTGTCTCTGTGTTTGTGTTTGTTGCACCAGATAGGCTCAGTCACTTTGGATTTTCTTTTTTCCTGGTTTTGGAAGATAACGTGAGCCGGGTGCGCCATTCTCCTTGCAGCGATGGTGCAAAATCCACCAACACGGTCGGTCCCTGGGATTGGGCTGGCCAACACGATTCGGTTTGCTTGGAAGGAAAAGGAGTTGGAGCCTTTAGGACGGGAAACCTTTGGAAGGACAATCTTGATGGGGATTCTAAAGCTGACGGTGAAGGACGTGTTTTGCTTCCAAGGCAACTCGTTGGAGGGAGCATACGACGTGGCACTAAATACAGAGGAGAAACATGATGATATCCTGAGAAGGGCAAGAGCAGTGGGAGGTGAGAGGCCGATGAGCCACTATGAAATAACAAGCCTGGCGAGGAACAACTTCAGGGTTGTAACTGTTAAAATGTACAACCCATACGTTAAGGACGAAGAGGTGAGGGCCTTTCTGGGGAGATACATGGATAACATCTCCTCAGCAAGGCACCTCAAAGACTCCCTTGGGTTTTGGAATGGGAGGAGAGGCTTCCAGGCCCTCCTCAGGGAGGACCCAAAGGGACATGGTGGCTACCTCCATCCTCCTGCTATGTTCTCCCTAGGGGCTGACAGGGGGACGTTGTATTATGCACGTCAGCCCCCATTTTGCAGGCGCTGTATGGCCTACGGCCACATCTTCGCCTCGTGCAGCACAAGCAAATGCAGATTTTGTGGATCTGGGGAGCACGAGGCGAAGGATTGTGACAAGCCTAAGGCGTGCCACGGGTGTGGCTCGTCAGCACACCTGTGGCGGGGGTGCCCGGCTCGTCAGAGGTCATACGCGGCTGGGGGGGGAGCAGGAGCGGGGGATGGGGGAAGAAGAGGAGGGGAAGGAAGCACGCCTCATGACCAGAGTACAGGTCCAGAGGGGAAGGCCGCAAGGAAGGAGGAGGAGCAAGAAGCGGCGGATGGAAGAGAGAAGGAAACGGAAGGCACGGGAGTAGGAGAACCAGGAAAAGCGGCGGAATAAGGCAACCGAGTGGAGGAGCATGAGAGAGAAGAAAGCGAGGGAGGGGTGGTGGAGAAGGAGACGGTGGAAGAGCAAGTGGAGTGGGGGAAAGTGCCCTGGTGGAAGAGATGAGGGGTATGGTGGAGGAGCTGGCGGGGGGAGGGTGGTATCTCTCCACTGCCGCCATCACCAAAGAAGAGAGTGAAGAGGAGGGTGCGATTGGCCGACAGTGAGAGGGAGGGGATGGCCAAGAGAGCGATGGGGGTGGGAGAAACCTCTGGGTTGCTGCTGGTTTCCCCAGGCCCTCAACTTCTGTTGGGTGGGGACACACCTAACAAGACCCAGGACTGGGTACAGGAGGAGGTGGGGAGTTTTTTGTTTGGGGACTCGGCCTCCCCTATTTTTTTTCCAAACCAGCTGCAGCGCTGGGGAGGGGAAGGAGTGTGGGAGTAGACCCAGGGTGCAGGGCACCCCGGAGCCAAACACTATTCCTGCATCCTGGGTTGGCGAGATGGAGGAAGAGACGTCGGGAGTACGGATGGTGTTATCATCGGTAAATATGGAGCAGGGGAGCATCGGGTGAGTCTCCTGTTTTTGTTTTTTTTCTGTCTGGGTTTAGAATTTGAGTGTATTACATTTTGTTCTTTCATGGGGTCTAATTTTACTTTTGTTAGTTTAAATGTAAGGGGTTTAAGGGATTTTGTTAAGAGGAGGGTGGTTTTTAGTTATTTGGAGGGTGTGGGGTTTGATTTTTGTTTTTTTACAGGAGGTTCACCTGAGGGATGGAGGGGATGTTAGTATGTTTAAGAGGGAGTGGGACAAGGGGGAGTCGGTTTGGGGTATTGGGGGGGTGCACTCATCAGGGGTAGGGATTTTGTGTGGGCACAGGGAGGTAAAAGTGGAGGGCTCTTTTGTGGTGATGCAGGGGAGGGTTATAGTGGTGGATGTCACGATAAGGGATTGTAAATTTAGATTAGTGGTGGTGTATGGGCCACAGGTGGTGGCAGACAGGAGGGAGATGGTGGATTGTCTGGCGCCTGGCGCCCCTGTGTGTCACAAATAGGAAATTAGTGATCGGGGGGGATTTTAATACAGATTTAGGAATAGGGGGGGATAGCAGTGCAGGCGCCATCACCGGGCTAATGGCTTGCCATGGTCTGGTTGATGGTGGCCTGCACACTACTCCGAAAATGGCCGGTCCTACATGGCACAACTCCAGGGGGGTTATTTTCGACTATATTTTTGTACCCAGGTCTTTGGGTAAGTTGTCTGGGCGGTTGTTGCCTGTTTTCTTTTCGGATCACGACGGGGTGCTTCTGCAGGTGGGGTCGCCAGTCTGCCTCTTTGGTAGGGGGTACTGGAAGTTAGATCGGGATGTGCTGGAGGAGCAGGCTTTTGTTGACGGGTTTTTTGGTTTCTTTTGGAGGCTTGAAGGACTCCGGTCCATGTGCGAGGGGTGTTAGAGTGGTGGGAATTAGTTAAGGTGAGGATTAGGGTTTTATAATAGGGTATTGCAAGAGGAAAAAAAGGGAGGAGAGGAGGGAGGTGGATCGTATCCAAAGGTTAATTGAACTCGAGTACGAGGCAGGCAACCTCGGCGGGTCGTTTGACTGGGAGAGATCTGCAACCCTAAAGGCGCAGCTCAGGGAGTTGCAGGAGCGGAAGGCTCAAGCTTTCCTGGAGCGTGCGCATAGTGGCTTTCTAGAACACAATGAGACTTGTTCTGCTATGTTCTTTAAGTCGGTTAGGGCCGGACAGAGTAGGAAGGTAATGCATGGCGTTAGGGAAGAAAATGGTAGTATAGTTAGAGACCAGAGGATATGGTCAGGGTGACAACGGATCATTTCCAAGGTTTATTTAAGGAAAGGGAAATAGATGTAGAGCAGGGAAATGTGTTTTTAGAACACTTGTCCAGGCGGATGCCGGAGGACATTAGAGAAGTGATGGAGGCCCAGATATCACTAGAAGAGGTTGAGAGCACTCTTAGGAGGATGGGAAAAGGGAAGGTGCCTGGGATGGATGGGCTGCCGGCTGAGTTTTATCTCAAGTTTTGGGGTATACTTGGACCAGTAGTCCTCGAAGTCTTGAAGGCCATCCTTGAGACGGAGGTCCCGGGGGGATCAATGGCTGTTGGTGTGCTGTCACTTTTATATAAGAAGGGGGAAGTAACAGACCTTGGCAACTGGCGGCCGTTGACCATGCTGTGTGTAGATTACAAGCTACTTGCAAAGGTTTTAGCAGACCGGTTGCGCACAGCCCTTCCCTACGTCGTCCATGAGGATCAGACGTGCGGGGTAGAGGGCCGCTCTATTAGATGGAACCTACAGTTAATCAGGACTCCATCGCTTGGGTTGAAGATAGAGGACTGCCTTTAATGGTAGCAGCGCTAGATCAGGCGAAAGCCTTTGATCGCGTGAATAGATCCTTTTTATTCAGAGTGTTAGGTCGATTAGGATTTGGGGAGAAGTTCATAGGATGGATTCGTACATTATATGTCGGAGCGGGGTGCCGAGTTAGTGTAAATAGTCACTTGGGTGACGTTTTTGACCTCTCGTCTGGGATAAGGCAGGGGTGCCCACTCTCGACTCTCCTCTTCGTTCTGTACATGGAGCCTCTGGGGGCTGCCATAAGGGCAGACACAGGGGTGGAAGGCTTGTTGATCCCTGGAAGTGGTGGGCTGCGTGTTAAGATGACGCAGTACGCCGACGACACTTCCATGCTGCTGTGCAAGGACTCGTGCCTGACAAGGTCCCTTGCCATCTTTGGGGATTTCACCCGAGCGTCGGGAGCGGTTCTGAACCATGCAAAGTCTTCCGTCAAGTTTTTCAGAAGATGGAGCGGTAGAACGGATGTGCCCGGGGGGTTATCTCTCTGTGAGGGTGCCCTGAGGATTCTCGGGGTCCATTTTGAGACCTCCTGCTCAGCGACGCTAAACTGGAACATGCATATCGCAGTGGTACAGAGGAAGCTTGCAATGTGGAAGGCTAGGTATTTGTCTTTTATGGGCAAAGTCCTGGTCCTAAAGGTGGATGTGATGCCGTCTCTTTTGTATTTGGCGTACATCTACCCATTGCCGGCTTGTCTGAGGAGGCCTCTAGTGAGGCTTGTGTTTCAGTTCATGTGGAGTGGCAGGTGCGAGTGGGTCGCCAGGGCACGCATGCTCTGTCCCATCGGGGAGGGAGGTAGGGGGGTACCACATTTCCCCCTCAAGCTGGATGCAATTTTTGTTTCTTTCTTGTTCACGGAGCTTGCTCATCCAGTGATACACCTGTCCGGTTACCTCCTGTGGGTGTTCTTCTCGTATCAGGCGAGAAGTGTAATGGTGTGGTCTAACACGGGTCCTCGGGCGGAACAGCTGCCGTGGCACTTTGGTCATGCGGCCAAGTGGCTGCGTGCGCACCCTGAGGTTGAAGTTGCCCGAGTAGGTTTAGATCACAGGCACCTGTACGAGGAGGTCAGAATGGCAGGGAGTCCGGCGCCTGTAGTGGGCATCTCGGAAGTGGTCTGGGAGGGAGTGCAGGCGCGGGGTATGGACAACAGGCTCAAGGACCTGAATTGGTTGAACCTCCATAAGTGCTTGTCGGTACGTTCCATCATGTACCGGTATAGTTTGGTGCAATCCCCCACCTGTCCAAGATCCTCTTGTGGCAGGGAGGAGACTGTGCGCCATGTCTTTTGGGACTGTGCCTTTGCCGGAGTAGTATGGGCTAGGGCACGGGTGTTGTTAGGTTTAGTAAGGGGGGATTTTGTATTGATGTGGGCCAGGTTAGAGAGAGTTGTAGGGAGAGCGAGAGGGACGGATAGGGACAGGTTTCTGCTCTGGCTTCTTATGAGTCTCTTTAAACGGGGGCTGTGGGAAGCCAGGCAGAACATGGTGAAGACAGGGAGAGATTGGGGGGGTGGAAGGGATAGTGAGGAGGGTGGAAGGAGATTTGAGGGGGAGGATGAAGAGGTAGGAGAGGAAGTGGGGGCAGCATGCTGCTCGGGAGAGGTGGAAGGGGGGTTTAGGGCCGGGGAGTTGGGAAAGGTAGTTTGTAGGGTGACGGGGAGGGAAGATGCTCCCCTGAGGTTTTGTTTGGGGTTTTTGTTTAGTTAAATTAAAATACCATTATTGGAGTATGTATGAAAATTATGAGTTGTAAAGAATGAATGGTATTGAAGGTAATAAATTATTTTTTATTTAAAAAAGATAGGACTGTTCTAGGTTTTCGCATGATTGTTGTTTTGTTAGTTTATTCGTGTACAGTTTCTACAATGAATAACAACCACGCTGCATTTTGGTCCGCCTCTACTTCACCTAAAGAAAACCGTTACAGAATCACCCACCACAACAGGACCAAGCGGCGTGGTAACGAGCAGCAGCAGGAGCAGCAGCAGTGGGAGAGGCTGCACTACTTGGAGAATATGGACTATACTACTTGGGAGGAAATAGACAGGTGGGCGGTCGACCCAGGGAGAGTGCCGGAGCCCGCCTGGGATTCGATGGAGCAGTGCGTGGAAGGTTACAGGAGAATGAGGTTGGCGAAGCAAGCACAGCGGTGCGGATTGAAGCCCGAGAGTCAGCCCCAAAAATGTATGGGGGGGGCATAGGGGGAGTGTGGCAGAGTCAGGAGTCAGACCTGAGCCAACTCCCCCCGTTTATCGTGAGGAGCCAAGGAGGAGCTCAGAACCAGAGCTGGTGTTGGAGGTGAGAGAAGCAGAGACTGTGAAGGAGTTAATGGGGAAATTGGAGGAGAGAGATATGAGGGAGTTGCTGGTTTGGTGCATGAGGCACGACATTCGCCCGACAGAGCATGTCAGGGATTTAATGGCATCTGGGTCAGCTCTCCATACTCATCCTGAGGTGCGTGCTAGGGGTCTGGTGAAGACTGTGCCAGCCTCACGCACCAGGCCTCCTGTGCATCTCCCTAGCCTTGCACGTCCTGTGCCATCTCAGCACTACAGTGCTCCTAGCAGTGCTAACCGTGGCGGGCGTGGTGCTGGTCAGGCACCGTGTTATGCGGTGGTTCGCACAGTGTCCCCAGTACGCGTGCTTAGCCCGGTGCGCTACATCCCAGCTTCCCACATCTGCCGGGCTAGGGTGAAGATCCAGCCAGGGCGGTTGGTGCCAGCCCTGCTCTCAAGATCTCCAGTACGCCTTCACGGTCCGGTCCATCCAGTGCCACCTCCACACACCAGCCCTCCGGTGGCAGCTCCCCGCACCAGGCTTCCTGTGCGTGTCCTCGGCCCAGTACCAGCAGTGCCAGCACCACGCATCAGGCCTACAGTGCGTCCCGCCTGTCCAGCGCTGCCGGTGTCTCCCGCCTGTCCGGCGCTGCTGCCGGAGTCTCCCGCCTGTCCGGCGCTGCTGCCGGAGTCTCCCGCCTGTCCGGCGCTGCTGCAGCAGTCTCCCGCCTGTCCGGCGCTGCTGCCGGAGTCTCCCGCCTGTCCGGCGCTGCTGCCGGAGTCTCCCGCCTGTCCGGCGCTGCTGCCGGAGCTTCCCGCCTGTCCGGCGCTGCTGCCGGAGCTTCCCACCTGTCTGGCGCTGCTGCCGGAGCTTCCCGTCTGCCCGGCGCCGCCTGAGCCGCCAGTCAGCCAGGGGCCGCCAGTGCCGCCAGTCACCCGGGGGGCCACGTCCAGCACCAGAGCCGCCACCGCGGACAAATGCCCACCCAGACCCTCCCCAATAGGTTCAGGTTTTGCGGCCGGAGTCCGCACCTTGGGGGTGGGGGGGTACTCACACCCTGACCATAGTTTGCTTTGTATGTTTCTATGTTTTGGTTGGTCAGGGTGTGATCTGAGTGGGCATTCTATGTTGGATGTCTTCTTTGTCTATTTCTATGTCTGGCCTGATATGGTTCTCAATCAGAGGCAGGTGTTAGTCATTGTCTCTGATTGGGAACCATATTTAGGTAGCCTGGGTTTCACTGTGTGTTTGTGGGTGATTGTTCCTGTCTCTGTGTTTTGCACCAGATAGGACTGTTCTCGGTTTTCGCACGTTTGCTGTTTTGTTAGTTTATTCGTGTACAGTTTCTTTATTAAAGTACAATGAATAACAACCACGCTGCATTTTGGTCCGCCTCTACTTCACCTAAAGAAAACCGTTACAAGAACACAATATCCCTGATGGTGTTACTATAGGAGAGTGGGAAAAGTGATAATTATACTGATTTAAAAAAGAGTCACAATATGATAATGATCATGTATTTTTTATTTAACCTTTATTTAACCAGGCAAGTCAGTTAAGAACAAAGCCAGATGATATTCAGCCTGGATTCAAACCAGAGACTGTAGTAACACCTCTTACATTGAGATGCAGTGCCTTACACTGCTGCGCCACTCGGGAAACATGAAATCAAACACCAAGAGGCAAAATCATTTTTCTAGTTGGATATAGTCAGCAAAGGGCTCTCAATAGACATATTTTCATATAGGCTACCGGTAATGTAGTTGGAAGCAAATTTGAGGAAGCTTTCAGAGACATTCATCTATGCCCATGTAGGACACAGTCCACAGTGTGGCAGTCAACGTTATTTTCATCAGTCTTTGTGCCTACAGGGGCATTAAATGGATACTTCGGGTTTGTGGCAATGAAGCCCTTTATCTAGTTCCCATTTTTCTTGTAGACTTTCAGTCTTTGCACTAACGCTAACAGCATTGGCTCACGAAACTGCGTCTAACTTCCTTCATACAGGACACAGTGACATAAAAATGGTAGGCTATCCAAGAGTTCATCTGACTCTGTGGAAGTAGATAAAAGGCTTCAATGCCAAAATCCCATAATGGATCTTCCACTGGAGAACCACAGAAATGCATGGTTAAGAAATTATGTGACTATAGTATCTTCATAGTAAAATTCACACTGCTCAGTGAAAAAAAATACATCCGGAGTTTTGTGGTTTGTGATGACACTAGATTAAGATCACATAACAGCACAATAATTTGCATGTTTGTTTTAATGGAAATGTTAACACTGGCACACAAAATGCACAGTCAAAGCCAGAGAAATAGTTTTACTGAATTGACATGAATCTCCTAATTATTATTCCCCTGCTTTGTATTTGTTTCTATATATTTTAGCATAGGCTACATTTCATGACACGCATGTCATCAATTTTACTGCAGCGTAGAAGAAGTTTAATGTGACCATGGCATCGAGAAACTGCGATGGATGATGAGGAGGAGACCTGGCTGATGACTGTGGCACGTTTTTGGAGCTTGGAAGATTGGAAGCTTGGAAAGTCCAGAGATAGCTAGACTAGTAAATTGGGCTAAGGAACAGAAGGTGGGTATTGGAGAAGCTGTACAGCGGAGGAAGACGCGGCATGAGCATGGCGAACAGATAGACATGGTTATGGACAGTGAGGAAGAAAGAGAAGAGCCGAGTGCAGTGGGCAGATGTGTGTTGAGGATGTGTATTCTGCTGTCTCTGAAGGCTCAGAAATTGAACCTGAATTATTTGAGGTGGGTGGCAGGTGTGGTGAAGAGCATCATTCAAAGGATTATTCAGGCCCATTGGGAGTTGAGGTGGAGCAACTAAAATGTTTAATTCCCTGTGTGTGTGACGCCGCCCGTTTGGTGCAACACAGACCCAGTGGCAACCATGGTGAAACTGAGAAGACACTGTCTGTCCTTTTGAATTTAGAGTCTTTACCTGATAAAGTCATATTAGAATATGTCAGTTATCCAGTGAGAGCTTTTGTGCCGAACCCACTAAGGTGTTTCAGATGCCAAGCTTATGGTCATGTTGCAGCAGTGTGTTGTAGGGAGGTTCTGAGATGTGAGAAGTGTGCAGGAAGGCATGGGACAAAGGAATGTGTAATATGGAAAAAACAGTGTGCGTCAATTTCGCTGGGGATCAGAAGTGTCCGGTGCGAGAGAGACCGGTTGAGGTTGCCAGGGTCAGAGTAGAACAGAATGTGTCGTATGCTGAGGCAGTGAAGAGAGTAGAGGATGATGTGGGTGGCCAAGGGTGAGTAGTAGGCCTAGGCCAATACAGAGTTATACGAGTTTGTGCATCAGTAAGGTTGGCTTCTTAGAAGCACACAAGATCTCCCTCTTGTAGGATGCGATGATCTTCAGTCCTCTTTTGTCGGCTCAGCAAGGTAGGTTGGTACTCACAGCTCCAGCTAGACCAGAACTTGCTGGTGAGACTCTGCACTTGTCTTCACTGGCTCTTGAAGATATCTGTCAGTATAAATCTCCAGGAGGAGTGGGTGAATCAACCTTTAGGGTAAGTAGCATAGCAGGAGTCAGGATGAATGGGGAGTCTGGATTGGTGAAGACAGGAACGAGAGGTCTGGCGTTGATTACAGCTGTGACCTCAGCCATAGGGATGCACAGGACTTTGTGTGAGAAGTGAAACAACTTGTTTTGTAGCAGCATGGAGTTGAGGATTCTGTGTGCCACCCCAATCATGTGGTCCCAGGCACCTACAATGTGTGAAGAGTTGACTTCCCATGTACAGCCTTGTTCACTGAGGTAGTTCTGGACACCAGGCCTCTGATGTTTCTCCTTTCCGAGTTCCAACTTCTTACAGTCCCCTATGAAGTTTGTTCCACAATCTAATCTTTGCTTTTTTCTGGTCTACAGATGGCAAAGAACTCCTATTGTTCATTTTCCAACAGAGCTTCCACTATGTGACACACTTGTGTAGTGCAGAGCTGATGAGCCTCTTACCCCCAACGATCCACAGGCCTGCTGCTTGGACTGCTGCTCCTGTGAAGTGGCGGCCCTGATGTTTCACCTGTTCATGGTAGTGCCGTACCAGCAGTGTAGATATGTGGGTGTGTCTTGATAGGATGAAGGGACTTTTTCTCACTACTGTCCAGCTGTGCATGTTTCAGACGGCCTCCTATTCTGATGAGACCTTCGTCCAGGATGAGATTCAGCTTTGTGAGTCAACTGCTCTTAAGAAGGTCTCTTTTCTCTTCAAATGCAGTGAACTCCTCAGAGTAGATTTATTTTTGAACTGACCTGATGATGACTTTCTTGGCTTGAGACAGCTCTTCTGGAGTCCGAGTTTGTTGCGCTGATGCCAGCCTATCCATTTGGTCAGTTGGCCCATCGAGTCGGACTTGTGTGAGCGAGCAATGTAGATGAGGAATGAAACAGCTCTCAGTTGTGAATTCCATGTGGAGAAGTGCTCAAAGCGTTCTGATGTAAGTTTTCTGTATCTGGTTTGCGTGATGAGGCTTGTTACCAGGGGCGGAATTCGACATCCAAGCCTGGACTGACCAGCTCGAACACTTGTGTCTTTGGCTGAGCATGATCAGGTTTGTACAGGAATACTGGTCCTGTGAACCATGATGTACTGGTGAGATGGGAAGTGGGAACTGACCTTGAGGTGTGGTCAATGGAATTTTGTTCTGTAGGTACGTAGTACCACTGCTCCGGCCATGTTGATGGTCAGATGTGTTGAACTCTGTTGTGCACATAGAGATAGCATTTAGTCTCATTGTATATGTACCTGAGGATTACTTTGCTGTCACAGTATAAATTGATGGTGTCTGGTTTGAGGTCTATTTCATCTAGCATGAGCTCTGCCATTTCTACTACCAACACTGCTCCACATAGTTTGAGCCGGGGTATAGTAGGATCAGACTGAGGGATTAGCCAGGCTTTCCCTAGAATGAAGCCCACATCTTGGAAGTATCTAAAAACACTCATGTGTTTCTATTTGAGAGGGAGTTTGTGGTGTAGGTGTGTGGGATATGAAGCTGCTTCAGATCCTGTAGTGAGTCCCTCCATGCTTCCCATTCTTTAAGATTTTCTTCAGAGAGTGGTGAATCCCAATCGCAAGTGTCTGAGGAGAGTTCCCTTTATGGTTCCCGGAGCTACCAGGCTGAGAGGGTCGAAGAGGCTATTTACTGTTGACAGGCCTCAGCGACGCGTGAATGCTATGTCATTGACTGATGCTCTGAAGGTAAAGGGGTCCTTGGTTATTTTCCAGCATAATTCAAGACTGTGTTGCATGGGCGTGGTTTCTCCTCCGAGCTCTAGGTCTTTAATGCCCTCGGCATGATCTTCTGGGGGGGAATGCTTCCATCATGGTTGCACTGTTCAATGCGAACTTGCGCAGTCATATGTTTAACACTGCTAGTTATGTTTGTGTTCTCTGTAGCAAGCCGATGGCCTCTGTATCTGTGGGCAGAGACTTGAGCCCATCATCGACATAGAAGACCCTCAACAAATTGTCGGGTGCCTGCCCCATGGTCCTGTTCACCTTCTTGTGTAGCTCGCCTGAGCCTGTATATGGCGACGGCAGTAGATGGGCTTTTGCCGAAGACGTGGAATCTTCATCCTGTACTCGATGATGTCTTTTTGTGACATTGTTTTCTCAGTACCAGAGGAATCTCAGGTAGTTTCTGTTATCTTCTCTCACAATGAAAAAATGTAACATCTGCTGGATGTGTGCTGTTATTGCTACAGGTTCTTTCCTGAAGCGGTTTAGAACTCCCAGGAGGCTGTTGTTTAGGTCTGGGCCTGTGAGCAGCACATTGTTGAGGGAAAAGACTGTACTGCTGTGTACTGCAGTCAAAAACCACCCTGATCTGGCTTGGCTTTTGTGGATGGTAGACTCCAAAGTTTGGCAGGAACCAACACTCATCTCCATCATTCAGTCAGATAGCTAAGTGATCATTTTCCGGTTCGATGTAAGTTCAATACGGATATGTGCATGCAGAATAGAGGCAATAACATGAGGTGGCGCTTTGAGAAAGCTAACTGGAAGATGGGCGGGACAAAAGTTATCAATGGAGGGGTCTGTGAATGAGTGCGCTGAGGCAGTAACTTCTGTAATTATAACAGCTGCAGATGTGATTGTTCCAGTGGGTTCAGGGGGAAGAAGGTGGTGGGTGGTGCCATGGTGGACAGATGAGTGCTCAAAGGTGGTGCAGGAAAGGGATATAACTCCACGGGCACTTAAGAATGGATTGACAGAAACAGAGTATCAAAGAAAGAGAGCAATGGCGAGAAGAACGATTAACAAAAATAAAAGGGAGAAATTGGGGGACGTCTGAATAACTGGATTATGGACTTCCTGTTTGATCGGGTCATACAGTTGAGGGTGTTGTCAGAATAGTCAATGTGGTGTTGTGGAAATTCTTACACAGAGACACTCAAAGTCAATCTTAATATGAATAATTGTTTTTGTCAGCGTGCTAGAGAGGTTCCAACCAACTCAATGCACCTGTGACAAGGTTGAAATAGACAATTAAGCAGTCGGGTTACGTATGTATAGTTGTGAAGCCACCTGCTGTATTATTTGAGTAACTGCATTCCCGTGAGTATCTATATACAGCACTGGAAAAAAATAGGAGACCACTGCAAAATGATCAGTTTCTCTGGTTTTACTATTTATGGGTATGTGTTTGGGTAAAATTAAACATTTCGTTTAATACTATAAACTTCTGACAACATTTCTCCGAAAAAAAAACATTGTCATTTAGAGCATTTATTTGCAGAAAATTAAAACGGGGTCAAAATAACAAAAAATATCCAGTGTTGTCAGAAAATAATCTCAAATAATGCAAAGAAAATAAGTTCATATACATTTATAAACCGAATACTAATCTTTTAACTTAGGAAGAGTTCAGAAATTTTCAATCACAGCTTTCATGCGTCTTAGCATGCTCTCCACCAGTCTTTCACATTGATGTTGGGTGACTTTATGCCACTCCTGGCACACAAATTCAAGCAGATCTGCTTTGTTTCATGGCTTGTGACCATCCATCTTCCTCTTGATCACATTCCAGAGGTTTTCAATCGGGTTCAGGTCTGGAGATTGGGCTGGCTGAAGCATCCACAGATCATCACCGATCCTCCACCAAATTTCACAGTAGGTGCGAGACATGGAGAGGCCTAAAAGCCACAGTGTCTCGCACCCACTGTGAAATTTGGTGGAGGATCGGTGATGATCTGGAGGTGCGTCAGCAAGGCTGGAATCAGGCAGATTTGTCTTTGTGAAAGACGCATGAATCAAGCCACGTACAAGGTTCAATACCTAATCTGTGGTAATGACAGATTGGTATTTCAATGCATTAGTCTAAATTACTATACATTTTGCAGTGTGCAGACTTCCACAATCTACCTGTTACCCCAAATAAAAATGTTTGGATAAGCCTAAATCAATTACGGACATGGTTGAGCCCCCCCCCGGCACTCATCCTTCCTAGCATTAATGGCACATATTCTAAATGTATCGCCACTGTACTTTACAGTCCATTATGTCTTGTCCATTTTCCTACCAGTACACCAGCAGCATGAGAGAGGTTTGGACTGGATCTCTCTCCGTGCTCACTCCACATGGAACCATGTCTCACTACTGAGAGAAAAAGCATGAGAGAAAAGGCAGTTGAAAGTTTCAATTGGATGCTGTGTACAGTTTTCTGGCTTGGACTCAGGTCTCACGATAGAAGTTGTGAAGGACCGTGTTGATTTCCATTTTCGCCATTACTTCAGCCGGTTAGAGGGAGTGAGGATCACACTGTTGTCGACCAAATTCTCTTCTATGCATCTAGATATCATCTGTGGTCACCTTCACCATAACCTTGAGAGAGGACAGACCAGAACAGTAGTTTAGGGCATTTCTAATTTACTATATGACAAATTAGTATTACTACCTGGTTCAGGAAATCCAGACTTCTAAAACAAATGTCAAAGAACACAGTTGAAACAATTTTTTCCCCCCAAAATGTCAAGTTGTATAATGACAGGAGACAGGCGCAGGAACACGAAATAGGGGGGTTTATTTCTCTACACAAAATAGCGTATGTCCTGAGCATGGGGACAAAGCCCAAACAAACACGTCTATAACACAGAGCTGTAACCCAAAAAAAGAGTGAGGTATAAACCTCTAATAAATACACTGGCGAGGCCCGTACTAACAAGTGCACACACAAGCCGATACAACAGAGCACACGTACTCACAAGACCAACGGACATGGAACAATAATCAACAAGGACAATGGGGAACAGAGGGCACATACAGTGGGGAGAACAAGTATTTGATATACTGCCGATTTTGCAGGTTTTCCGAGTTACAAAGCACGTTGAGCTCTGTAATTTTTATCATAGGTACACTTCAACTGTGAGAGACAGAATCTAAAACAAAAATCCATAAAAATCACATTGTATGATTTTTAAGTAATTCATTTGCATTTTATTGCATGACATAAGTATTTGATACATCAGAAAAGCAGAACTTAATATTTGGTACAGAAACCTTTGTTTGCAATTACAAAGATCATACGTTTCCTGTAGTTCTTGACCAGGTTTGCACACACTACAGCAGGGATTTTGGCCCACTCCTCCATACAGACCTTCTCCAGATCCTTCAGGTTTCAGGGCTGTCGCTGGGCAATGCGAACTTTCAGCTCCCTCCAAAGATGTTCTATTGGGTTCAGGTCTGGAGACTGGCTAGGCCACTCCAGGACCTTGAGATGCTTCTTATGGACCCACTCCTTAGTTGCCCTGGCTGTGTGTTTCGGGTCATTGTCATGCTGGAAGACCCAGTTGACTTCTTCGTTAGAAAAAAGGACAGTCTTGATTACCGTTCCCTGAATGACGTCACAGTCAAGAACCGTTTCCCTCTTCCTCTGATCCCAGCGACCCTTGAACAAGTGGGCCGCGGCAACATTTATACAAAACTTTACCTGCGAAGTGCATATAACCTTGTCCGTATACGTGAGGGAGACGAATGGAAGACGGCCTTTAACACCGCATGCTGGCACTACAAATACCTGGTCATGGCCTTACTAACATGTCCGCCGTCTTCCAATCATTTATGAAAGAGGTTTTTCCAGGATATGATCAACTGCTTCCTCATGGTCTACATTGACATTGACATTCCTCAGTTTCGCACTGACACGGACACCTGGCATGGACACCTGATCAGCATGGATGAGCACAAAGTCATCGCCGTCAGTAACTGGCCCAAACGCACCACGGTTAAGAAACCCCAACGTTTCATTGGGTTCTCCAACTACTATCGCCGGTTCATTCGGAACTTCAGTTCTACTGCCGCTCCCGTCACTGCCCTTACCAGCCAAAAGACCCGGACCCTTCAATGGACTGATACCGCCCTGACTGCTTTCAACAACTTGAAACGCCTCTTCGCCTCAGGTCCTGTCCTTCACCAACCTGATCCAACCCTTCCTTTTACCCTGGAGGTGGATGCCTCCGAAGTAAGAGTAGGCGCCATACTCTCTCAGTTGGTGGGAACACCTCCAAAGTCACACCCCTATGCCTTCTTTTCCAGGAAGTTATCCTCTGCTGAGAGGAATTACGATGTGGGGAACAGAACTCCTCGACATCAAGCTGGACCTCTGAGTGGCGCCACTGGTTGGAGGGCGCCCAACAACCCTTTCTCGTCCAAATAGATCATCGTAATCTGGAATATCAGAGGGGCCAAGAGGTTAAACTCCAGACAAGCCCACTGGGCTCTTCACATACTTCCATTTTCATGTTCCTTACATCCCTGGAAAGGAAAACGTAAAAGCTGATGCTCTCTCTTGCCTGTTTGACCTTCCGACCAGTAACTCAGACCCTACACCCATTCTTCCTTCCTCTTGCATTAGGGGACCAGTACAGTGGGAAGTTCACTCTGCCATACAAGAAGCCCTAACCTCAGACCTGGCTCCTCCTGAGACACCAGCTGGGAGGAGTTGCATACCAGCAGCTGTTAGACCCCTAACTGATGCAATGGTGTCACACGTCCTTGGGGTCAGGACATCCGGGCATTACACAAACAACCGAACTTCTAGCCCGTAAATTCTGGTGGTCCTCACTGGCATCCGACGTAAGGGATTACGTACTCTCCTGGCCAGTCTGCGCCCAAACCAAAAGCCCAACCTTTGCCAGTCCCTCACAGACCCTGGGCCCACATAGCTGTTGATTTTGTCACAGACCTTCCTGAATCCTCTGGTAACACCACCATCCTTGCCATAGTAGACCATTTTTCAAAAATGTGTCTGGTTCTGCTTCCTCATTTACCTAACGCCATGGAATTGGCTGAGTGTATGTTCCAGCAGGTGTTCCGGCTGTATGGGATTCCGGAGGATGTCGTCTCTGACCGTGGGCCCCAGTTTGTCTCTCGGGTGTGGCGAGCCTTCTGTGACCAACTAGGGGTCGCCCTCAGCCTCTCCTCCCGGGTACCATCGCCAGACCAACGGACAGACAGAACGCCTGAACCAAGAAATGGGGGAAGTACCTCCGCCAACAATATTCTGCCTCTCCACATAACTGGAGTTGGTATATGGCCTGGGCCGAATACGCCCAGAACTCACTCATGCATTCATCCCTCCGCCTTACTTCATTTCAGTGTGTACTTGGTTACCAACACACACCACCCCCCCTGTTTCCCTCGGAGGTGGAGCCTGATACTGTTCCAGCTGTTGACGACTCTCCCAGGTCACCTGCCTCAGGAAGCCTTTCAAAGGGATAGTCATTGATAAACATTAAGAGAAACATGGTGGGTGACATTCCATCAGTCCTGGAAGAAAGAAAATAAACATGTACTTAGTTTTCACTATCCTTCATTTTAATCAGTCATAAAAATTCTTAATCATTAATCGAGTTTACAGCATCTTGGGCAGGAAGTCTTAATAAACCCATACGTATACAGAATTATACTTCAAACAAATCAGATGATACAGTGTCCTGTGACGCTGAATTGGATACCTAAAGTAAACAATTCACTTGTAATCTTTTAGACCTGTTGCATTGACATACTCTTCTGTACTAGTACTATTCTGTACTAACCCGGCAGTTGAGAGGGGATGGTATCGAGACCCGTAACATAACTCATGCAAAATATAACAGTGAAAAAGTAACAGTGAGAACAAAAACCACAGACAACTAATTTACTGTCAAACTCGCATGGTTTATTTCTAAACACACGGTAAAAGGGGGGGGCAGGAAAAGGGGCTGAGCTGGACCCAAGGAAAGAAACAAATATCAAAAAACACCCCTAAGCTAGACTAGCCTACTTCAATACAGCTAACTAACTAACCAAAAATACAGCGGGTGGTCCGCCCAGTTCTAACTAGGGTATTTAGACAAAGTATTCCTACGGGTAATGTATGCCATTGGGCAACTTGTCTTGGTACCCCCTTTTCCCACCATCAAACAAACAGTCAAACACCATAACCAAAACAATACTCACAGGTGGGGACAAAGTGACATGTAGTTGCAAAAACAAAAGAGCTCAATCCAGAGAGAGAGAGATATAGAGAGAGATATAGAGCAAGATATTGAGAGAGAGAGATATTGAGAGAGATTAAGAGAGACACAGAGAGAATGAAACACAAAGAGATCAAGCTCCAGAGGAAACAACTGAATGGGTTTTTAAACTAAGGGAAAGGGGATGTGATAGGGTAATGGAAAAGGAGCAGGTGTCTTCTGAATAATGACTGATTGGGGAATGATGATTGCCACCTGTGAGGGGAGAAGGAGAGAAAAGAAAAACACATAGGATACACACACACACAGGATACCTGTATCCGTAACAGTTTGGGTGTGCAAATTGTATATTTTTCTATTCATACTTCATCAGATCATCATATTAACTCATTATACTCAATATTATGTTAGTTTAACTATAGTAACCCATTATACATTTGTTACATTACAAATTCCTCCTTTAGACTAGTGTTCTATTCATACAGGGGTGAAAATATTTACACTAGCTCTATTTAACAGAATATTAAGAAATAGCTCTCCATAATGTAATACCATCAAATTTCCCTGATGAGACATGTTATCCTCATATAATCTAGTCATCTTAACCTCAGACATGTAATCCTCGTTACTAACAAGACATGTTATGTATGAGATTTCTGATACCTGATACCTGTTGGACAGACCCCTAGATAACATTACAGATCAGCTCACACAGAACTTGTTGTGGCATTCATTCACCTATTTCACATGTAAGCTAGTCCCCTGACAGCTCTCATTCACTCAATACTTAACTTCTTGGTGACCAGGGGCAGTATTTTCACGTCCGGATGAAATGCATGCCGAAATTCACTTGCCTGCTACTCATCCCCAGAAGATAAGATATGCATATTATTAGTATATTTGGATAGAAAACACTCTGAAGTTTCTAAAACTGTTTGAATCATGTCTGTGAGTATAACAGAACTTATTTAGCAGGCGAAATCCCGAGGACAAACCATTCATATATTTTTTTTTGAGGTCACTCTCTTTTCAATGAGGTTTCATTGGGGATCCAGATTTCTAAGGGACCTTCTTGCAGTTCCTATCGCTTCACTGGATGTCAAAAGTCTTTAGAAATTGGTTGAGGTTATTCCTTTGTGTAATGAAGAAGTACGGCCATCTTGAACGAGGGTCACTTGAAGTGTACTGTTAGATAGAAGCGCATGACCAGAAAGCTAGCTACTGTTTGTTTTCTTCCTGTATTGAACACAGATCATCCCGTCTTCAATGTTATTGATTATTTACGTTAAAAAATACCTAGTTGTATTACAAAAGTAGTTTGAAATGTTTTGGCAAAGTTTACAGGTAACTTTTGAGATATTTTGTAGTCACGTTGCATAAGTTGGAACCGGTGTTTTTCTGGATCAAACGCGCCAAATGAATGGACATTTTGGATATATCGATGGAATTAATCGAACAAAAGGACCATTTGTGATGTTTATGGGACATATTGGAGTGCCAACAAAAGAAGCTCGTCAAAGGTAAGGCATGAATTATATTTTTATTTCTGCATTTTGTGTCGCGCCTGCGGGGTTTAAATATGGTTTCTCTCTTTGTTTATGGAGGTGCTATCCTCAGATAATAGCATTGTTTGCTTTCGCCGAAAAGCCTTTTTGAAATCTGACATGTTGGCTGGATTCACAACAAGTATAGCTTTAATTTGCTATCTTGCATGTGTGATTTATTGAAAGTTTTGATAATTATAGTAATTTATTTGAATTTGGCTCTCTGCATTTTCCCTGGCTTTTGGCCAGGTGGGACGCTAGCACATATCCCAGAGGTTAAAACCTGTCTAGGACACACGTTCCGCTAACGGAACCCTCCCCCAACATTCCGCTGAAAAGGCAGCACGTGAAATTCAAAAATATTTTTTAGAAATATTTAACTTTCACCCATTAACAAGTCAAATACAGCAAATGAAAGATAAACATCTTGTTAATCTACCCATTGTGTCCGATTTTTAAAATGTTTTACAGCGAAAACACAACATATATTTATGTTAGATCACCACCAAATCCAAACAAACACACAGCAATTTTTCCCAACCAAAGATAGTCACAAAAGCAGAATTAGAGATACAATTAATCACTAACCTTTGATAATCTTCATCAGATGACACTCATACATTTATGTTTTGTTCGATAATATGCATATTTATATCCACAAATCTCGGTTTACATTGACGCCATGTTCAGAAATGCCTCCAAAATATCCGGAGTGACTGGCCTCACACTCTAGTACAGTAGGTGGCTGTGTATGCATCTTAAATGTTGGATGCGATCCACCAACCTAATCTTCAAGAAGAAGAAGACAAAGACGGAAGTGGATCAAAACATTGGAGGGAAAATGACAACATAGTAAGTAAGTTCAAATGTGATAATTAGTTAACAATGTTTATTACAGTAATGTTTAGAGAGCATTCCAATTGTATCAGTATTTGTACAACGATAAAGGGCTAGCATTTACTAACTACAGTAACTTAATGTTAACGTTACTCGCTAGCTAACGTTTACGTCTCTTTCCAAGGTTGGAAATCCCAGCTAGCTAGCTAGCTAACGTTATAAAAAATGGCCAGCTAGTTGGCTTTGTACGGCCATGCTAGGTGGCACAGGCACACTGTAACTACATTTGAAGTCGGAAGTTTACAAACCCCTTAGCTAAATACATTTAAACTCAGTTTTTCATCATTCCTGACATTTAATCCAAGTAAAAATGTTATGTTTTAGGTAAGTTAGGATCACCACTTTAAGAATGTGAAATGGCAGAATAATAATAAAGGGAATTATTATTTATTTCAGCTTTTATTTCTTTCATCACATTCCCAGTTGGTCAGAAGTTTACATACACTCAATTAGTATTTGGTAGCATTGCCTTTAAATTGTTTAACTTGGGTCAAATGTTTCAAGTAGCCTTCCACAAGCTTCTCACAATAAGTTGGGTGAATTTTGTCCCTTTCCTCCTGACACAGCTGGTGTAACTGAGTCAGGATTGTAGGCCTCCTTGTTCGCACACACTTTTTCAGTTCTGCCCACACATTTTCTATAGGATTGAGGTCGATAAAGGGCTTGGTGATGGCCACTCCAATACCTTGACTTTGTTGACCTTAATCCATTTTGCCACAACTTTGGAAGTATGCTTGGGGTCATTGTCTATTTGGAAAACTCATTTGCGACCAAGATTTAACTTCCTGACTGATGTCTTGAGATGTTGCTTCAATATATCCACATAATTTTCCTGTCTCGTGATGCCATCTATTTCATGAAGTGCACTAGTCCCTCCTGCAGCAAAGCACCCCCATAACATGATGCTGCCAGTCCTGTGCTTCATTGTTGGAATGGTGTTCTTCGGCTTGCAAGCCTCCCCCTTTTTCCTCCAAACATAACGATGGTCATTACGGCCAAACAGTTCTATTTTTGTTTCATCAGACCAAAAGATATTTCTCCAAAAAGTACGAATTTGTCCCCATGTGCAGTTGCAAACCGTAGTCTGGCTATTTTATGGCGGTTTTGGAGCAGTGGCTTCTTCCTTGCCGAGCAGCCTTTCAGGTTATGTCGATATAGGTCTCGTTTCACTGTGGATATAGATCATTTTGTACCTGTTTCCTCCAGCATTTTCACAAGGTCCTTTGCTGTTGTTCTGGGACTGATTTGCACTTTAAACACCAAAGTACGTTCATCTCTAGGAGACAGAACGCGCCTCCTTCCTGAGCGGTATGGCGGCTGCGTGGTTCCATGGTGTTTATACTTGCGTACTATTGTTTGTACAGATGAACGTGGTACCTTCAGGCGTTTAGAAATTGCTCCCAAGGATGAACCAGTCTCCAATTTTTTTTCTGAGGTCTTGGCTGATTTCTTTTGATTTTCCTATGATGGCAGCCTAGTGGTTAGAGCGTTGGACTAGTAACCGCAAGGTTGCAAGTTCAAATCCCCAAGCTGACAAGGTACAAATCTGTCGTTCTACCCCTGAACAGGCAGTTAACCCACTGTTCCTAGGCTGTCATTGAAAATAAGAATTTGTTCTTAACTGACTTGCCTGGTTAAATAAAGGTTAAAAAAACAGGCACTGAGTTTGAAGGTAGACCTTGAAATGCATCCACAGGTACACCTCCAATTCACTCAAATGATGTCAATTTATTTTTTATTTATTTCACCTTTATTTAACCAGGTAGGCAAGTTGAGAACAAGTTCTCATTTACAACTGTGACCTGGCCAAGATAAAGCAAAGCAGTGCGGCACAAACAACAACAGAGTTGTCAATAACACACTAGGAAAAAGTCTATATACAGTGTGTGCAAATGATGTAGGATAAATAGGCCATAATGGCAAATGAATTACAATTTAGCAATTAAACACAAGTGATAGATGTGCAATCAGATGAATGTGCAAGTAGAGATACTGGGGTGCAAAGGAGCAAAAAAATAATAACAGTATGGGGATGAGGTATTTGGATGGGCTATTTACAGATGGGCTATGTACAGGTGCAATGATCTGTAAGCTGCTCTGACAGCTGGTGCTTAAAGTTAGTGAGGGAGATATGAGTCTCCAGCTTCAGTAATTTTTGAAATTCGTTCCAGTCATTGGCAGCAGAGAACTGGAAGGAAAGGCGGCCAAAGGAGGAATTGGATTTGGGGGTGACCAGTGAAATATACCTGCTGTAACGCGTGCTATAGATGAGTGCTGCTATGGTGACCAGTGAGCTGAGATAAGGCAGGGCTTTACCTAGCAAAGACTTATAGATGACCTGGAGCCAGTGGGTTTGGCGACGAATATGAAGCGCGCGCCATCCAACGAGAGCATACAGGTCGCAGTGGTGGGTAGTAAATGGGGTTTTGGTGACAAAATAGATGGCACTGTGATAGACTGCATCCAATTTGCTGAGTAGAGTGTTGGAGCCTATTTTGTAAATGACATTGCCGAAGTCAAGGATCGGCAGGATAGTCAGTTTTACGAGGGCATGTTTGGCAGCATGAGTGAAGGATGCTTTGTTGAGAAATTGGAAGCCAATTCTAGATTTAATTTTGGATTGGAGATGCTTTATTTGAGTCTGGAGGGAGAGTTTACAGTCTTACCAGACACCTAGATATTTGTAGTTGTCCACATATTCTAAGTCAGAACCGTCCAGAGTATGGATGCTGGAGTGGCGTGCAGGTGCGGGCAGAGATCGGTTGAAGAGCATGCATTTAGTTTTACTTGCATTTAAGAGCAGTTGGAGGCCAGGGAAGGAGAGTTGTATGGCATTGAAGCTTTTCTGGAGATTAATTGACACAGTGTCCAAAGAAGGGCCAGAGGTATACAGAATGGTGTCGTCTGCATAGAGGTGGATCAGAGAATCACCAGCAGCAAGAGCGACATCATTGATGTATACAGAGAAAAGAGTCCGCCCGAGAATTGAACCCTGTGGCACCCCCATAAAGACTGCCAGAGGTCCGGACAACAGGCCCTCCAATTTGACACACTGAACTCTATCTGAGAAGTAGTTGGTGAAGCAGGCGAGGCAGTCATTTAAAAAACCAAGGCTGTTGAGTCTGCGATAAGAATGTGGTGATTGACAGAGTCGAAAGCCTTGGCCAGGTCGATAAATACAGCCGCACAGTATTGCCTCTTATCGATGGTGGTTATGATATCGTTTAGGACCTTGAGTGTGGCTGAGGTGCACCCATGACCAGCTCGGAAACCAGATTGCATAGCGGAGAAGGTACGGTGGGATTCAAAATGGTCGGTGATCTGTTTGTTAACTTGTCTTTCGAAGACCTTAGAAAAGCAGGGTAGGATAGATATAGGTCTGTAGCAGTTTGGGTCTAGGGTGTCTCCCCTTTGAAGAGGGGGATGACCGCAGTAGCTTTCCAATCTTTGGGAATCTCAGATGACACGAAAGAGAGGTTGAACAGGCTAGTAATAGGGGTTGCAACAAGCCCCGCAGCTAATTTTAGAAAGAGAAGGTCCAGATGGTCTAGCCCGGCTGATTTGTAGGGGTCCAGATTTTGGAGCTCTTTTAGAACATCAGCTATCTGGATTTGGGTGAAGGAGAAATGGGGAGGCTTGGGCAAGTTGCTGTGGGGGGTGCAGGGCTGTTGACCAGGGTAGGGGTAGCCAGGTGGAAAGCATGGCCAGCCGTGCTAGAAAAATGCTTTTTGAAATTCTCAATTATCGTTGATTTATCGGTGGTGACAGTGTTTCCTAGCCTCAGTTCGGTGGGCGGCTGGCAGGAGGTGCTCTTACTCTCCATGGACTTTACAGTGTCCTAGAACTTTTTGGAATTTGTGCTACAGGATGCAAATTTCTGTTTGAAAAAGCTAGCCTTTGCTTTCCTAACTGCCTGTGTATATTGGTTCCCAACTTCTCTGAAAAGTTGCATATCACGGGGGCTATTCGATGCTAATGCAGTTCACCAGATGATGTTTTTGTGCTGGTCAAGGGCAGTCAGGTCTGGAGTGAACCAAAGTCTATATCTGTTCCTGGTTCTAATTTTTTTGAATGGGCCATGCTTATTTAAGATGGTGAGGAATGCACACTTTTTAAAGAATACCCAGGCATCCTCTACTGACGGAATGTCAATATCCTTCCAGGACACCCGGGCCAGGTCGAGTTAGAAAGGCCTGCTCGCTGACCACCTCGTTTGACCACAGACCCATTACGAACGCAGGCAATGAGGCAGTGATCGCTGAGATCCTGGTTGAAGACAACAGAAGTGTATTTGGAGGACAGGTTGGTTCGGATGATATCTATGAGGGTGCCTGTGTTTACGGATTTGGGGTTGTACCTGGTGGGTTCATTGATAATTTATGTGAGATTGAGGGCATCAAGCTTAGATTGTAGGATGGCTGGGGTGTTAAGCATGTCACAGTTTAGGTCACCAAACAGCACGAGCTCTGAAGATAGATGGGGGGGCCAATCAGTTCACATATGGTGTCCAGAGCACAGCTGGTGGAAGAGGGTGGTCTATAGCAAGCGGCAACAGTGAGACTTGTTTCTGGTGAAAGGTGGATTTTTAAAAGTAGAAGCTCAAATTGTTTGGGCACAGACCTGGATAGTAAGACAGAACTCTGCAGGCTATCTCTGCAGTAGGTTACAACTCTGCCCCCTTTGGCAGTTCTATCTTGTTGGAAAATGTTATAGTTAGGGATGGTAATTTCAGGGTTTTTGGTGGCCTTCGTAAGCAAGGATTCAGACACGGCTAGGACATACGGTTTGGCAGAGTGTGCTAAAGCAGTGAATACAACAAACTTAGGGAGGAGTTTTATAATGTTAACATGCATGAAACCGGTTACAGAAGTCATCAAAAGAGAGCGCCTGGGGAATAGGAGTGGAGCTAGGCACTTCAGGGCCTGGATTCACCTCTACATCGCCAGAGGAACAGAGGAGTGGGATAAGGGTACTGCTAAAAGCTATGAGAATTGGACGTCTATGACGTCCGGAACAAAGAGTAAAAGGAGCAGGTTTCTGGGGGCGATAAAATAGATTCAAGGTATAGTGTACAGACAAAGGAATGGTAGGATGTGAATACAGTGAAGGTAAACTTAGGCATTGAGTGATGATGAAAGAGATATTGTCTCTAGAAATATAATTGAAACCAGGTGATGTCATCGCATGAGTGGGTGGTGGAACTGAAGGGTTGGATAAGGTATAATGAGCAAGGCTAGAGGCTCTACAGTGAAATAAGCCAATAAACACTAACCAGAACAGCAATGGACAAGGCATATTGACATTAAGGAGAGGCATGCTTAACCGAGTCATCATAAGGGTCCAGTGAGTAGTGAGGTTAGTTGGGGTCACGGCAATTCAGATAGCTAGCCGAGCCATGGGTAGCAACCTAGCAGAAGATGGAGGTCTGTTTTTAGCCACCCTGTGCATTTCCGTCGGTAGATTAGTGGGTTCCGTGTGGTAGAGGGGACCAATCCAATTGTCAAAATAGTTATAGTTATAGTGGCCCAAGAAGATTGTTCAATAGACCTGTTCAGATAGCAGCCGATATGCTCAAGACAGCTAACGATTAGCAGGATGCAGTTCTCAGATGGGCGTTCAGGTTACGTCTCGATGGAGGTTCCAGTTGAATAACTCCCTCGGGCAGATAACATCGGTATTCCAGTCGTGAAGGCCCAGTAGGGCTCCGCATCGGCAGTAAAACGGGTCCGGATAGGTGATTGTAGCCCAGGAGTGGCTGATGGAACTCTTCAGCTGGCTAGCTCCGAGATAATTGGTGTTTGCTACGGAATCGACGTTAGCCACTAGTCACTCGGATAGTTGCTAGTTAGCTGCAAGATCCAGTTGTAAATGTCCAGAGCTTGCGGTATAAATCCGGGGATATGGAGAGAAAATGGGTCCGGTATGCTCTGGTCTGAGTCGCGTTGTAAAAAAACTGCCGATAGCTTTCCGAGCTAAAGGATAGCTGATGACCGTTAGCCGTGGTTAGCTGAATACTAACGTTAGCTAGTGAGCTGGCTAACTCCTGGCTAGCTTCTGTTGTGGATTTCAGATACGAGGTGAATAATACTTTTGGGTAAAAAACAGATCCTTACCACATTTGGTGAGGCGGGTTGCAGGAGAGTGTTTTGAAGTTGAGTTTTTAGAAAAAAATATATAAAACGATATGTGAAGAAAAAAAACAGAAAGATACAAAACATATATACCCGGGACAAGACGAGGACAAAGGACGTCTGGCTACGCCATCTTGGAAACCTTGAAGAAGCTATAAAAATAGAATATAAACGCAATAGAAGCGTTGTTTCTTGTACGATTGTCTCTTGTGTCCTCCATTGACCCCACCATATACATTCCTCATACATGTAACTATTAACTTCTAGTCTAGTAAGTATTTCAAACTAGAACCTAACATTATGTAAATATGATATTTCAATTAGCAACAATTTCTAAAAACCTGTTTATGCTTTTTCATTATGGGGAATTGTGTGTAGATTGATGAGGGGGATAAAAAAAAAACAATTCAATCCATTTTCAAACAAGGCTAATGTAACAAAATTTGGAAAAGGTCAAGGGGTCTGAATACTTTCCTGTGACACTGTATCAGCACAGCCTTTCCTGCTGTAGTGCTGTATTGAATATACTGATGTTTTGTTGGTCTGCTTCAGCTGATACCCTCTTTATATTTCCTCAGGTTGTGATGCATTCTTTAAGATCAAGTACCGTCTGCGGGAGCATCTGTGCAGCCACACTCAGGAGCCCCTGGTGGCCTGCCCCACCTGCGGCTGCATGTTCTCCAGCAACACCAAGTTCTTAGACCACATCCAAAGACAGGCTGAGCCAGAGGGTGAATGGGCTCAGCTCTGCCTGGCCAGAAGTCACTGTTTTACAGCACAGGCAGATATGTTATTGGTTTAGACATGTACATTATATTTTGATTATTGATTTTGATTATATTTTGATTGAATGCCCTCTGATTCTTACAGAATCCCTGGTGTGTGAGCATTTTGACAAAGGCTTTGCCAATGAGAGACTGTTGAGAGACCACGTACGACAGCATGGTGAGTGTGCTGTTTTCCACCACTTCTCTGTTCAGTATTATTCAAATCAAATGATCAAATCAAATTTTATTAGTCACATGCGCTGAATACAACAGTTGGAGACCTTATAGTGAAATGCTTACTTACAGTTTCAGTTACTTAGCTTACTTACAGTTACAGTTCCAACAATACAGTTTCAAAAAATACAGATAAGAGATAAAAGCAAGAAGTCATTATTAAAGAGCAGCAGTAAAAAATAGCAATATATACAGGGGGGTGCCAGTACAGAGTCAATGTGCGGGGGGCTCCGGTTAGTTGAGGTAGTGTGTACATGTAGGTAGAGTTAATTAAAGTGACTGCATAGATGACAACAGAGAGTGGCAGTGGTGAGTGGAGGGGGGGCAATGTGAAGCGTCTGGGTAGCCATTTGACTAGGTGTTCAGGAGTCTTATGGCTTGGGGGTAGAAGCTGTTTAGAAGCCTATTGGACCTAGACTCCGGTACCACTTGCCGTGTGGTAGCAGAGAGAACAGTCTATGACTAGGGTGGCTGGAGTCTTTGACAATTTTTAGGGCCTTCCTCTGACACCGCCTGGTATAGAGGTCCTGGATGGCAGGAAGCTTGGCCCTAGTGATGTACTGGGCCGTTCGCACTATCCTCTGTAGTGCCTTGTGGTCAGAGGCCGAGCAGTTGCAATACCAGGCAGTGATGCAACCAGTCATGATGCTCTCGATGGTGCAGCTGTAGAACCTTTTGAGGATCTGAGGACCCATGCCAAATCTTCAGGGGGAACAGGTTTTGTCGTGCCCTCTTCATGACTGTCTTGGTGTGATGGACCATGTTAGTTTGTTGGTGATGTGGACGCTCTCAACCTGCTCCACTGCAGCCCCATCGATGAGAATGGGGGCGTGCTCTGTACTCTTTTTCCTGTAGTCCACAATCATCTCCTTTTGTCTTGATTTAGCTCATATTTAGCTCATTTTCCATGTCTGGCTTCGACATGTACCTCTATTAGTCAAGCAGATTTATTTTAGTTGTATTGCTATCAATAAGATATTTTGATTAGCTGATGATGGCTGTTGTCTGTGTACAGTTTCTTTCACTGTAAACCTTATGAGTGATCTATCCTGCCTTTCAGTGAACCATATCAAGTGTCCTGTGTGACATGACCTGCACCTCTCTCGCCACTCTGAAGATCCACATCAAGTTCCGCCACTGTGACGAGCGACCCTTTCCCTGTGACTTCTGTGAGAGCAGGTTGTTGTCCCACAGACTCATCAGAGTCCCCACAACTTGCTGACCCTTATGGACTGTACATATTGTGCACATATTATTTTGCTTACACTCTGTTGTTTATGATGTATGTCTCCTAGCTTTAAGAACCAGCACGACCTGTGGAAGCACATGGAGAACCATAATGAGGGGGCGGCCTACCACTGCTCTGTAGAGGGCTGTGACTACTACTACCACATGGCACACACCATGAACCAACACTACAAGAGAGTACACTAGGTACTTCAGACTGGCTGCAGGAGGCGCCAAACAGTCACTCTGTGCTCAATAGAACTACAGAATCAATATCCGTGTCAAAGCTAGACTTTTTAATTTGCAAAAATGTTTTGGGAATTTTGATCAGGTGTGCTCTACTTGACACTTGCATAATTCTCCTCTGTAGGGTGGAATGGTCACGAAATACAAGTGTCATCTCTGTGACAACTTTACACACTCACTCTTCACCTGCGCAAGAAACACCACCTGAAATGGCCCTCTGGACACTCACGCTTCAGGTATGAACAACACTTTATCTTTCCCTTATGTGATGAGTTAACATGAGTTAGTTAGTTTTACCATAAGGAGGTGGTTGTAGATGGCTACCTGAGGCTGAACATGGTGCGTTACGAGACAGTAGAGGTGACTCAGGAGATCATGAAGAACGTGGCTCAGAAGAGGACGCTCCATCAGGGCCCCGGGTCCAGCAGCCGAGCCAAGAGAGCTGCCAACAGGGCAGCCAGGAGTCACGGCTCTCTCCCTTCCTCCTCTTGCTCCACCTCTTCCTCAGAGCTCTCTGCAGGGGAGGAGATGCCAGCCCAGCCCCAGGGGCAGTGACTCACCTGTGTACTGCATCCTGAGTAATGTGTCTGATATGGGGGATGACCCCGACGCCACCCGGGACGGCTCTGACTCCTGCGGGCCCTCAGGTGCTGTGAGGGCCCTGACTGAGTTGGCCAGGGGTCTGGGGATGGATGTGGTGTAATCACACACACTGACCCTCCTTATTCTAGTAGTCCAAGTTAATTCTTAACGCTGCCACCATTGTTGTCTCCAACCTTGATTCTGTAGACTAAAGTAATGATACCAACTTGAATTGTATCTTAATGAATAGGAATATTTCAGCCAATCAATGCAGCCGTTAATATCTAACGCACCATGTCATTAATTTATGAAATGAGCGCTTAGCTTTAAAAAATTAAAAAATCAGATCCAGCATCTTCTCCGTACCAGTGTTGGAGACCACTAATGTGACAGTACTGAATCTCTCTGTTACAGCTGTGCTGAATATATGATGGCTGGGCTTAACCTGGGATGGACTGTTTATTAAAGTTGACTAAACGTTAGTATCTCCGGTTGAGATGTGACAAGATTGTATTATTTTCATAAAGTGTGTTTTTGTTTGTTAGTGTTTTACAGTATGCGCTTTAATACAGTCTGCGCTTTTAGTTCAGCCTCAGAATGTGACCCCATTGACAGCAGTTTTGAAATAACTTTTGTGGTGTCAGGTCATATTTCTGATGTTTTTGAAACTCTTTTCCATTAAGTCATAGATCTTAGATTTTCCTTTATTCTGATTTAATTAATGCTATAGCTTTTTATTTGACCTAGTTCTTTTTCTTTTTACATTTGTTAAGTTTTGTCAGTTATTTGTATTTTTTGTCTTTCTATTTTATGAACTCATATGTTGGATCGCACTTTGTTGTTGAGCAATGTCATTGTTCATCAATTTACAGGTGTTTTTAAGGGATGTAATTCAACATAGTAGTTTGTCTTTTATCTGTGTCATACAGGCAGAATTTGTCTTGAAGCAGTACTGAGTTATAGTTCTAAGGCAAGCAAGCAAGCACACAGAGTAGGGTCTTCTAATTTCTGTCATTACGAGGTAGTTCTGTGGGGAGCACCAGACAAGGGGTGAGAGAAGGGGACCAAAGGCGGCAGTGTGCTTAAAAACCCAGGGGTAAGAGTTCTGTTCGGGAGGCTACTCTGGGTGAGACCCACCCTGGAGATATGTGACCTGGAATAGGTGGAGGTCAGGAGGCTGGGATGGGGGAGATGGTCGCCCATGGTGGCAGAATAGAGGCTGTGCTCGTAGTATTCCTCTCTGCGCAGGTGCAGACGCTCTCTTTCCATGAGGTAAGCCCTCTCCTGCTGCTTCAGGACCAGTGAGGAGTGATGGGGTGGGTGTGGAAAGCTGTGATGAGGGTCTCTATATGAACAGTCTGCTGCCTCCAACATCCTGGCCCCCACCACACCATGCAGAGGATCAGCCCTCATGACCAGCTCTTGACAGGAGGAAGCAGGGAGGTCCATACCCCTGTATTCATCCCACAGTGGGTCTCTTGGGGTGTCCCAGGGAAGTGCATGGTAGGGGATGAGCCCCATATTAGGAGTGCCAACCTGAGTCCGGGCCAGATTACATACACTATTTACTGGGTAGAGCCTTGGAATAATGTTCCCTATGGTCATGTGCTGCATCGACATGGAGGATGGCGTGAGTGTTGTCGTGAGTGGGACCAGGGATGGTTTCTCTGTGGGTTGAGGACCTTCATTGAAATCCTCCTGGTCATCCTCTCTTTGCCACTTAATCTTCTTGACCTTTATGTAGTTCTTACACTCAAGCCTTCTCTTCCTGTCACCTGACTCCCAGCTACAGCTGCCATTGGACCGCTGACCATGTTCCAAGGTTATTGTCTGAGGAACAGACTTGTCTTCAGCAGGTGAACTGTCATGAGTCCCTGCAGCATTGTGGCCTTGGTGTTTCTCCACTATGTACTGTTTCTCCTCCATCTTCTCTCTGGGTAGGTGTAGCTGCTGTCCCCATTCTCTGTCCTGAGGTTCCCTGATTGAATCTCTTCCTGGTTGTTCAGGTTCTGTAGAGCGTTCAGGTTGACATACAGAGGATGGGGGTGTCTTCTGCTGCCTGCTCCACCACTCAGGAGTTCCTCCTTCTTCTCCACTTGGTGCATTTAGATTGTCTTTGTGATAGATCATGGGATAGTCTGTTTTTAAGAGGACGAAGAATAAGCAAGTCAAAGAAATGTGTGAGCTTGAAAACGCAATTCCCTCATTTATGATTATATTGTCTTTAACATAATACTGAACCAACACTGAAGGGAGACTGAAGGTGCTACTCACTGAGTGCTAGGTTTGGTAGTCCACCAAAGGTTGTGACCCTCAGTGATCCCAAACCTCCAAATAAAGGATGTGTACTGTGTGACTCTGGAGCAGGAGAATAATGGAAAAATGCTATGTTGAGTAATTTCTCTCTGTTAGACAGTACAATAGTAAGACGAGTCATATTTTTAAGGTTTAGTCTTTGGTCCCTTTCCTCACCTGGGTTAGAGAGTGGGGTGGAGTACTGAATAAGGTCCCGCTGATGGGGGATGGCTTGAATCTGGTCAGAACCAGGAGGCTGAGTCAGAAATTCCGGTTTGACACCGAAGTTGATTGCATTTGCGTCCACTTGCATCTTCTGCTGAGAAATGGAAGGACGGACAGACAGAAAAATAGCTTCAGTTATAATGTTTGGTTTGGATACAAATAATATTTATTGGGTTTCATACACATTTTAGTTAGTGGATGTTCAACATGTTTTCATACCTTCACTCTCAGCTTATGGTGGTGGATCTGCCATGCAATGCGGACATGCATTGTATTCCACCTTCCTGGTCTCTGAGAGAACAACGAATTCAATAGGTCAGAATAGAAACAGAACTCAAAACACTTTCCAAATGAGAACATTTTGGCAATATATGTAGATATTAAATTGCAAATAATCAAAAGGATACTCACTCTTGGATCCTTCTGGAGCAGCTTGTGTGACCCAGTCCTAGGTCTAGGTGCCATGTCTAGAATGTTTGATGTCTGACAAATACAAGGAAATATAGACTGTTGATTACACACTAGTAACTCATGACACACAGTGGAGGCTCCTCAGAGGAGGAAGGGGAGGATCATCCTCAGTGAATTTCAGAATTAAAATAAAATAAAAAGTGAAACATTAAAAAAGTTATCCCCTTTAGATTTACAAAATATATTCAAGTCACCAAATAATTTATTAAAACACAATGAAGGTCTACAGTAGCCTCAGCAGCACTCTGTAGTGGTGTAGCCGGAGGACAGCCAGCTTCTGTCTTCCTCTGGGTATATTGACTACAATACCAAACCTAGGAGTCTCATGGTTCTCACCCCCTTCCACACACTTACACCACAGGAGGCTGCTGAGGGGAGAACGGCTCGTAATAATGGCTGGAATGGAGCAAATGGAATGGCATCAAACACCTGCAAACCATGTGTTTGATTTATTTGATACCATTCCACTTACTCCGCTCCAGTTATTACCACAAGCCCGTTCTCCCTAATTACGGTGCCATCAACCTGTGACTTACAGTAATTATGACAACTTCCGGAATACGTCCTCCAACCTATCAGAGCTCTTGCAGCATGAACTGACATGTTGTCCACCCAACATGCAACAATTTCTATGATTTTACTGAGCTACAGTTCATATAAGGAAATCAGTCAATTTAAATTAATTAATTAGGCCCTAAACTGTGCATTTCACATGATTGGGCAGCCATGGGCAGGTGGTGGGCGGGGGCATAGGCCCACCCACTTAGGAGCCAGGCCCACCCACTGGGGAGCCAAGCCCAGCCAATCCAGAATTTGTTTTTCCCCACTAAAGGGCTTATTACAGACATAGGTACTCATCATTTTCATCAGTTGTCAGGGTGTCTGGTCTCAAACAATCCTGTAGGTGAAGTAGCTGGATGCGGAGGTCCTGGGCTGGCGTGGTTACACGTGGTCTGTGGTTGGGAGACCAGTTTAAGGTTTTGTTCAATTCCTCTAAAATGACGTTGATGGTGGCTTATGGTAGAGAAATTAACATTAAATTCTCTGGTGGCAGTCATCATGCCAATTGCACATTTTAGAGTGGCCTTTAACTGTCCCCAGCACAAGGTGCAGGGATATTTGACCAAGAAGGAGAGTGATGGAGTGCTGCATCAGATGACCTGGCCTCCAAAATCACCCGACCTAATTTTAAAATGAATCTCTCCAGAAATAAGTCTCTCACTGTTGCCGCCTGTTATCGACCCCCCTCCGCTTCCAGCTGTGCCCTGGACACCATACGTGAATTGATCGCCCCCCATCTAGCTTCAGAGATAGTTCTGTTAGGTGACCTAAACTGGGATATGCTTAACACCCCGGCAGTCCTACAATCTAAGCTAGATGCCCTCAATCTCACACAAATCATCAAGGAACCCACCAGGTACAACCCTAAATCCGTAAACATGGGCACCCTCATAGACATTATCCTGACTAACTTGCCCTCCAAATACACCTCTGCTGTTTTCAATCAGGATCTCAGCGATCACTGCCTCATTGCCTGTATCCGCTATGGGTCCGCGGTCAAACGACCACCCCTCATCACTGTCAAACGCTCCCTAAAACACTTCTGCGAGCAGGCCTTTCTAATCAGCCTAGACTGGGTATCCTGGAAGGATATTGACCTCATCCCGTCAGTCGAGGATGCCTGGTTGTTCTTTAAAACTAATTTCCTCACCATCTTAGATAAGCATGCCCCTTTCAAAAAAACTCTGTGTTGTTGTCTGTATCACACTGCTTTGCTTTATCTTGGCCAGGTCGCAGTTGTAAATGAGAACTTGTTCTCAACTAGCCTACCTGGTTAAATAAATACATAAAAAATGTGAATCCCACTACTGCTCTCTCATTTAGCTATTTGCACCTTACAGATTGTAATTTTTGTAGATGGCTTTTCACAAATCTAAATGTGTATTTGAACCCAATACTGGTTGAATTTAAGAAGTTTAAGCTGCCTATCAAACATTGTTTTTGAAACCAGTAGACAGCGAGTGGAAAATGTGCTCTTGCAACAGCTGCATAGTGCAGATCCCAGCCTATGGAATAAAAGTGGGGCTTTTATTACTCAATCTAATTCATGCTGATTATTATTATTATTATTTTTTAAATCTATAGGCCTGATGGACACATGCTTAAACTCACAAACTTTTGATAGACTTAAAGGCGGAATATGTAGTTGCTGCATCCATTTTTGGACTTATGAATTATATATATACAGTGAAGTCGGAAGTTTACATACACCTTGGCCAAATACATTTAAACTCAGTACTTCACAATTCCTGACATTTTATCCAAGTAAAAATTCCCTGTTTTAGGTCACTTAGGATCACCACTTTACTTTAAGAATGTGAAATGTCAGAATAATAGTAGATAGAATGATTATCTGTCGTGGTAATTTCCTGTATTACTAAATGATCAGAGTTACAAACCACACACCAGTCAGAGTTATACTTAAACTTCATCTTTTAATAACATGAGCTTCACCATAGCCCTGTGACTCTCAGATCAATTCAGTGTCTATAAATGGATTCTCTCAGAGTCCTTACAAAATAATACTTAGTATCTTTTATAGCCAAGATACACCCCTCTCAACTCACATGATGAACCAAAGATCTTAGGAACTTCACAAAGGGCCTTTTACTTGAAAGAGGAGTATCCCATAGCCAGATAGCATTAGCTATAAATTATCGTTCAGTTTGGTCTCTTAGACGAGGTTCTACTTCTCGTTCTTTGTACTTCATAGTACCAAAACATTACCTCATCCAATGGCATATATCAATTGTCAATTCTAGATACTACCATCTCAAATACACCCCCTCCTGGACAAACTCACGGAGGGGAGTGAGCCTCTAGGTCATATACTAGGTCAAGATTCATGCAACATCAGAGGGGTACTACAATGGTTCCAGACACTGCCATACTCCTCCTCCCAATGGGAAAAGGAGGGAGTGACTGGAGTACAGACACGGTGGAGCCCTTCACATGGTTTAGGAATAGTTACAGACACATTCAAATATGAAGACAATCCTGACCTCTCCCCTCTCTGGGCCCCAAGTGACTATCTCACATAAGCATATTATGAAAGTAAATAAAACATCTTATTTATCAATGTTACCTAACTAACTCTGATTCAGCTATGACATATCTCAGCTTTTATTTCTTTCATCACATTCCCAGTGGGTCAGAAGTTTACATAAACTAAACGACTTACCAAAACTATAGTTTGTTAACAAGAAATGTGTGGAGTGGTTGAAAAACGAGTTTTAATGACTCCAACCTAAGTGTATGTAAACTTCCGACTTCAACTGTATATTACACAATACCAGTCTCATCGTCAACATTGAAGAGGCGACTGCAGGATGCTGGCCTTCTAGGCAGAGTTCCTCTGTCCAGTGTCTGTGTTCTTTTGCCCATCTTAATCTTTTCTTTTTATTGGACAGTCTGAGATATGGCTTTTTCTTTGCAACTCTGCCTAGAAGGCCAGCATCCCGGAGTTGCCTCTTCACTGTTGACGTTGAGACTGGTGTTCTGCGGGTGCTATTTTATGAAGCTGCCAGTTGAGGACTTGTGAGGCGTCTGTTTCTCAAACTAGACATGTACTTGTCCTCTTGCTCAATTCTGCACCGAGGCCTCCCACTCATCTTTTTGTTTTGGTTAGTGCCAGTTTGCACTGTTCTGTGAACGGAGTAGTACACAGCGTTGTACGAGATCTTCAGTTTCTTGGCAATTTCTAGCATGGAATAGCCTTCATTTCTCAGAACAAGAATAGACTGACGAGTTTCAGAAGAAAGGTATTTGTTTCTGACCATTTTGAGCCTGAAATTGAAACCACAAATGCTAATGCTCCAGATACTCAACTGGTCTACAGAAGGCCAGTTTTATTGCTTCTTTAATCAGAACTACAGTTTTCAGCTGTGCTAACATAATTGCAAAAGGGTTTTCTAATGATCAATTAGCCTTTTAAAATTATAATCTTGGATTAGCTAACACAACGTGCCATTGGAACATAGGAGTGATGGTTGCTGATAATGGGCCTTTGGTGTCATATGTAAATATTCCATTAAAAATCACCCGTTTCCAGCTACAATAGTTATTTACAACATTAACTATGTTTACACTGTATTTCTGATCATTTTGATGTTATTTTAATGGACAAACATTTTGCTTTTCTTTCAAAAACAAGGAAATTTCTAAGTGACCCCAAACTTTTGAACGGTAGTGTGTATATATATATATATATATATATATATATATATATATAAATATATATCCATTGATTCTTGAAGAATATATAAATGCCTCATGAGCTTAGTTCAACTGTCAAACTCCATGAGAACCCAAAATATGAGCTTGTTTTTCTCTGTATAGCCTCATAACATGGTTAAAACAATCATTTTGATATCATGGATGGTCAGTCCTCTATTAATCTGAGAGTGGTTACATTTCTCCATGTCACCCTGATCTGTTTCACCTGTCTTTGTGCTTGTCTCCACCCCAAACCAGGTGTCTCTCATCTTCCCCCATTATCCCTTGACTATTTATACCTACATTTTCTGTTTGTCTGTTGCCAGTTCGTCTCATCAAGCCTACCAGCTTGTTTTTCCTTACGCCTGTTTTCTCTAGTCCCTGTTTTCTAGTCCTCCCGGTTCTGACCTTTTCTGCCTGCCCTGACCCTGAGCCCGCCTGCCATACCATTCGGCCTGCCCTGACCCCAAGCTGCCTGCCGTCCTGTACCTTTCTGACTCTGGCCTGGTTACGAACCTCTGCCTGTCCTCGACCTACCAATTGCCTACCATCCCATACCTGCCTGACTCAGATTTGGATTACGACTCTTTGCCTGCTTTGAGTTCCCACGAGAATCACCAAGGGCGGTCGACTCACCTCCTCCTGAGCCCAAGCTACTAGGAAGTGCTAGATTGCCTCCGGATGAACATTCACGCAGATTGTCTGTCTGTATTTCGGGACTACAGGACATTATATTTCTACCTGTCCAATAAAAAGACCAGGCGCATCAGTAGGTACGAGGACTCTGAGCAGTACGGGATTTTCCAATCTTCCATTACTCGTACCCCTCTTCATGTCAACCTGTTGTGGGGTGACCAGGGCAAATCTCTTCGGGTGCTCATTGACTCTGGGGCCGACGAGAGCTTTATCGATGCTACCTTGGTGTCGGAGCTCGTTATCTCCACTCAACCCTTCTCCATTCCCATGGACGTCAGAGTGCTGGATGGGCGCTCTATTGGTCGAGTCACCCGCAATACAGTTCCTATCAACCTACGAGTATCAGGAAATCACAGTGAGTGTATGCAGTTCCTGCTCATAGAATCTCCCCATGTACCCGTGGTTTTTGTGTATTCATGGCTCCAGAAGCAGATCCCCTGATCAACGGGGCTACTGGTTCTATCTTTGGTTGGATCCCGTTTTTCCATGTGCATTGTCTTAAGTTGGCACAGCCTGACCCTGGACGTCTTCCTGCAGGCTTGGGAGAAGCCTCAGATCTCCCCGCCATTCCCGCGGAGTACACAGACCTTGACGAGGTCTTCAATAAGGCCTGTTGCTAGAAACAAGCTTTTCGCTGCACCTACAATAGCATCTGCAAATCTGTGTACACGACCAATAAACTTTGATTTGATATATAGCTCCATAGTAAAACTTTGCACTTGTGCTAGTATCAGGCAAGTTGGCTATGTAACTGTTGGGATTTCCTAAATGACTGGGGCTTTTCCTAGAGGGAGGTGGCACATTGTGTAAGTGTAAATGTCACAATGTCTGACATCATTGGGAAGAGATTATCAATTGTAATTCCAATGTCAAGAGTCTGTTTATTTGTCTACACTCTTAGAAAATAAATGGTGCTATCTAGAACCTAAAAGGGTTCTTCAGCTGTCGCCATAGGAGAATCTGTTGAAGAACCCTTTCCACAGAGGGTTCTAAATGAAACCTAAATGGTTCTACCATGAACCAAAACAGTTAAAAATGTATAGGGACTGCCAAATAAACCGTTTGGAACCTTTTTTTATAAGAGTGTATAAATAAACCTATTACACTTCTGCTCCTACCCCACTGCTCTCAGTGAGCGCTTTGCCATCTGCTGCCCAGCAACCGGCGGGTAGTTCCTACTCAGGTACATCTTCACCTGCTTAACTGCTATTCTCCTTATAGAGCCTTTTGATGTGGTCCTGTTATACAAGGTAATATCTTCAGACACAATATAGCAGTAATTATTATAGTTACATGGAATGTGTTTGTTATGTCTGCTCTTCCTCTTCAGAGCCCTGTGTGCTGCATCAAGAGGTGAGTTCAGGCTTCTGGCAGGCCGCCCTCTACCTGTCCACGGAGGTCCACCAACACCAGCACACCTCTACCCTCTTCCAACATCAGCCCCCTGGCATCTCTCCCTCCGCATCGACACTACGACTGTGCCATTGACTGTCTCCTGGGCCCTACACCACATCGGGGGCTTTTTTTCTTCATCTTCTCAAAGTTGGACCTTCGGAACGCCTACAATCTGCTTCGGATACGGGAAGGAGACGAGTAGAAGACAGCCTTTAACTCGGCTAGCGGGCACCATGAGTACTTGGTTATGCCATTTGGACTGACTAACGCTCCCGCTGTGTTCCAGGCCCTGGTCAACTTTGCTAGCTTCTACCACTGCTTCATCCGGGGTTACAGCACCCTGGCTTCCCCCTCTCAGCACTCACCTCTAACAGGGTTCCATTCATGTGGTCTCCAGCAGCTGACCAGGTGTTCTCACATCTCAAACATCGATTCACTACAGCCCCCATCTTAATCCATCCGAACCGTCCTGTCAGTTTATGGTAGAGCCTCGGATGTCAGAGTGGGGGCTGCCCTGTCCCAGTGTTCTGCCCAGGACAAAAAGCTTCACCCCTGAGCTTTTCTCTCCCATCGTCTTACCCCTGCTGAGAGGAACTATGATGTGGGAAATTGAGAACTCCTCGCCATCAAAGATGGCATTGGAGGAGTGAAGGCACTGGTTGGAGGAGGTGGAACACCCACTCTTTGTGTGGACTGACCATAAGAACCTGGAATATCTCTGCACCGCCAAGCGCCTCAACTCTAGGCAGGCTCGTCAGGCCCTATTATTCACCCATTTCACCTTTCCCTGCTCGGCCACTGGTCTCTAGCCCTTCGAGTGTTCCTTGGGATATCAGTCCGCGCTCTTCCCTGAGCAAGAAGTCAGCATACCCTCTGCCAGATGTTCGTCCGCCGCTGTCGCCATACCTGGAAGAGAGCCCGGGCAGAGGGTATGGCTTTCCACTCAGGACCTGCCCCTCCGGGTGGAGTCCCGTAAACTTTCTCCCGTTTCATCGTCCCTTTCCCCATCTAAAAAATCCTTAGCCCCTCTGCTGTTCGTCTTCTGCTGCCCCACACACTCCGCGTACATCCCACTTTTTATGTGTCTGGGATTTAACCTGTCTCACAGCTCTTTGTCTCCTGATTCTCCTGTAATCATATTATTATACGTAGTAGAAAGCGATGGGTAAGAAGAAGCCTACATAACCAACCCATAAAGAACATTTAACATCCATATATGGCCAGCTATGTAAACTTTAACATTGATTTATCCTGCAATAGATATGGTTCAATTGGTAACATACATTTTTGTCTTCTTCTTCTTCTTGGGGAAAGTAATTTCAAAGTAACTGAATGTAATCAGATTACGTTACGGAGTCATCCAAATTTCATGTTACTGATTACAATTTTGGACAGGTAACTATAATGGATTCAAATTAGAAAGTAACCTACCCAACCCTGGCTGTAAACTTTCCTTCTTAGGCTAGGTTGTAGCAACCTCATGATGGGTATAGGGCAAATTCGATCATCATGTAGTTGCCTAAACCTATCGACGTTACATTGAGCCAGGTGAATGTAATATGAATGACAGTCATCCAATATGCTGTAATATAAATAAGGCCATGCTGGTAAAACAATGTGTCATCCCTCATCTTAAACAGCACCAACCACCACTGATTATACCATAATGTGATGATACATAAATACTATGTATTTTTCCTCAGCCCCAACTTCCTAGTCCCATCACTCCCTTTTCCCCTGGTACCTGGGGAGGGCATGTCTTTGGCTGGAAGGCCCCATGGAGGGAGCCGAAGGGTCCTAGGAGGGGGACAACGGTGGCTGCCATAGGGGCCAACCTCAGCATCATATGGGGATGGGGAAGCTGAAGAGTAAAAAACAAATGTGTTCATTAAATTTGTATCTTGGCTTAAACAGGCATCATTGATATAGTTGATATAAAACAGTGATAAAACAGTAGTACTTCTCCATACATTTCTGTCTGGTGTCGCCAGCATTGGTGGAACAGGTGTGGGTAGTATGCCAGGGGGCTGATGTTGGAAGAGGGTAGAGGTGTGCTGGTGTTGGTGGACCTCCGTAGACAGGTAGAGGGCGGCCTGCCAGAAGCCTGAACTCACCTCTTGATGCAGCACACAGGGCTCTGAAGAGGAAGAGCAGACATAACAAACACATTCTATGTAACTGTAATAATTTCTGCTATATTGTGTCTGAAGATATTACCTTATAAAACAGGACCACATCAAAAGGCTCTATAAGGAGAATAGCAGTTAAGCAGGTGAAGATGTACCTGAGTAGGAACTACCCGCCGGTTGCTGGGCAGCAGATGGCAAAGCGCTCACTGAGAGCAGTGGGGTAGGAGCAGAAGTGTAATAGGTTTATTTATACACTCTTATAAAAAAGGGTTCCAAAAGGTTTCTTTGGCAGTCCTTATACATTTTAAATTGTTTTGGTTCATGGTAGAACCATTTAGGTTTCATTTAGAACCCTCTGTGGAAAGGGTTCTTCAACAGATTCTCCTATGGTGACAGCTGAAGAACCCTTTTAGGTTCTAGATAGCACCATTTATTTTCTAAGAGTGTAGACAAATAAACAGACTCATGACATTGTAATTGTAATTCTCTTCCCAATGATGTCAGACATTGTGACATTTACACTTACACAATGTGCCACCTCCCTCTAGGAAAAGCCCCAGTCATTTAGGAAATCCCAACAGTTACATAGCCAACTTGCCTGATACTAGCACAAGTGCAAAGTTTTACTATGGAGCTATATATCAAATCAAAGTTTATTGGTCGTGTACACAGATTTGCAGATGCTATTGTAGGTGCAGCGAAAAGCTTGTTTCTAGCAACAATGCAGAAACATAAGCATTTTGCTGCACCTGCAAATCTGTGTACTCGACCAATAAACTGATTTGATATATAGCTCCATAGTAACATATCAAATCTGTGTACTCGACCAATAAACTGATTTGATATATAGCTCCATAGTAACATATCAAATCTGTGTACTCGACCAATAAACAGATTTGATATATAGCTCCATAGTAACATATCAAATCTGTGTACTCGACCAATAAACTGATTTGATATATAGCTCCATAGTAACATATCAAATCTGTGTACTCGACCAATAAACTGATTTGATATATAGCTCCATAGTAACATATCAAATCTGTGTACTCGACCAATAAACAGATTTGATATATAGCTCCATAGTAACATATCAAATCTGTGTACTCGACCAATAAACTGATTTGATATATAGCTCCATAGTAACATATCAAATCTGTGTACTCGATCAATAAACTGATTTGATATACAGCTCCATAGTAACATATCAAATCATCCAAAGAGAACTTGATGACAGCTTGAAAACCAGGGGCTCTATTCAATCACATCCGCTTGAACCGACATCCGCATAGCAGTTGTTTTGGTTGTATCGGAGGTAGAACTATGCGCTGTCAAATATACCAGTGACTCCTGGTATTGTACCACCTGCTCTTCATTAGCATAGTGGTGAGTATCCCCGCTTGTCACGCGGGAGACGGGTTCAATTCCCCGACCAGGAGGGAGGACTGCTTTCGGGCGGCAGGTAGCAGAGTGGTTAGAGTTGGTCCAGTAACCGAAAGGTTGCTCGATCAAATCCCCGAGCTGACAAGGTAAAAATATGTCCTTCTGCCCCTGAACAAGGCATTTAACCGACTGTTCCTAGATCGTCTTTGTAAATAAGAATGTGTTCTTAACTGGCATGCCTAGTTAAATAAAGGTAATTGTAATATATGGAGCTCTACACTTTTAATGATAGTCCCTGATAACTCCCTTGTGTTTAACAGCCAATCAGTATCACTCGAGGTTGAAGGTCAAGGGGATATGTAAATGAGCTGTCTTGCAGTTTGAAGTGTGCCTATGTAACAGTGTAATTAAGTTGTTCAAATGGGTATGCCATAAAATGGGTATTATGCCACCTCCTGGTAGATTAGTGTGTTTACATTGTCTAATACAATCAGTGATATAAATATGGGATTCTGGGTAATCCACAGCAGATTTATGTAGAATTGCTGTGGGTGAGTTGAAAATTTAGTGGTCCCAGGATATAAATGTATAAAATCCACCTTTTGCATCGTACATTAGCAATTATGTTATTAGTAACTATTGTTCTTGGTTTGGCGTCAAATAAGCCACTTTTATATGTTATTTGCCGAATCTCAGTTTTCCATGTGGGTTTCATGCTACTAGCTAAAGTTCCCTCTTTGAAGTTAGTAGCCCTAGTATTATCGGCATATTCAACAGCGTTTAAGAAATATATTACCTTCAACAGTGTTCTCTTGTGATCAAGCCATCAATATTTTGTGATTATTGGTGTTGTAAAAATATTAGCTAACAAGTTAGCAATTAGCATGTTTGACATTTCAGTGGAAATATTACTACTGTCATCTTTTCAACAAACGGTTTAGCAAAAAAAATATGTCCCGTATTATCTGCATACGGTCCCCAGTTACTGGCCACCTTACTATTTTTTTCAATTACAAGATAGATATCTGTTTAATTTTGTTCAAAAAAGAGACATCAACCTCGAATCTGAGGTGTTTACTAGATAGTTGACTAGTTGGCTAGCCTTCCGGTTAAAAAAAAGAAGACTAGCCTGTCAACTTTTCATTGCATAGCCCAATGCGCCCCCCTAAAGACCTGGTAATATTTTACATCAATAGCAGTCAATATTAATCGTCACCTTATTTCAGTCTCATCTGAAAGTTGTGAATTCTTGGTTATCTTCACGAACCCTGGCTAACAAGTTGAATCAGCAATACAAAATTGGGTTTAATTATTTATTTACTAAATACCTAACTAATCACACAGAATTACATATACACAGAATGAATCATACCTTGATTACAAATTATATCATGAAGGAAAACGTCCCTAGCGGAGGGAACAGATATGACAGCTGGTTACACAAAGAAAAGGGGCTGGGTTTGAGTGAAAGCGTGGGAAGACTGAGGAACAAAGGGAGAAGCGATGTCTCTATCGTAAATACAGTATCTTATGCATTCTAAATTACAGCCCATTTGGAAAAGGAAAATGCAATACATATTTACTCTGAGCTGCGCTTCGGTAGGTTGGTGGGAGATGGAAGGCCGTGTTGCCCAACCGAGTCCTTTGTCTTTGAAGAATGTCTCTGGTGGTAAATTAGTTACGTTGTAGTAACGTCGTTGTTTGGTAGACGGGATACTCTGTCTGTTCTTTCCTAGCCCACACGTTTGTAGCTGCTGTTGCTAACTCAACAGCTAGGAGGTATCACTTCTGTAGTGAATAAGAGTTCAAAGTTCATACCATTCGCAACCAAAGCTCACGCTGAGGTTGGCTTAGTTCTGTAGTTGACATGTTAGTCCTTTTAATGTATGGACCGTCGTCCTCACATCCTCGGAACAGCAGATTACATTTTCGTCAAGGCTTTATACAGTGGAGCGAGAAGGGTGTGTTTGAAACGTTTTATAACCCGTGTCTCTTCACAGGGGCGGGCCACTGATTGAACAGAGCCCTAACCTTATGAAAACCCAAATCTCTCATTTGGAAGCTAAAATTACATTTCATCTCTTCACCAATAATTTTATATTCCAACATTTAAATTGAACAACAATTCCATGTGAATCCGATAACTACTATGTGCAGACTTTCCACTGTAGAGTTTATGTCATCCTTTTATTGATGAGAATATCTCAGATGACAACTGAACTGACATCATATTCATTAAGTACCACTGCATATGTTCAATTGGTCGGATTACCAGAATATAGTTCATTTCCCCCCACCTTCTGATGTTCCCAGAATCTCTGTTAACCAAAGGATTTTCAAATGTCACATCAGTAGGGTAGAGAGAGGAAAAGGGGGGAGAGGTATTTATGACGGTCATAAACCTACCCCCAGGCCAACGTTATGACAATACTAATATATAAACTCAACAAAAAAAGAAATGTCCTCTCACTGTCAACTGCGTTTATTTTCAGCAAACAACTGAGACATAAACTGGACAAGTTCCACAGACATGTGACTAACAGAAATGGAATAATGTGTCCCTGAACAAAGAGGAGGTCAAAATCAGAAATAACAGTCAGTATATGGTTTGGCCACCAGCTGCATTAAGTACTGCAGTGCATCTCCTCCTCATGGACTGCACCAGATTTGCCAGTTCTTGCAGTGAGATGTTTTCCCACTCTTCCACCAAGGCACCTGCAAGTTCCCGGACATTTCTGGGGGGAATGGCCCTAGACATCACCCTCCGATCCAACAGGTCCCAGACGTGTTCAATGAGATTGAGATCCGGGCTCTTCGCTGGCCATGGCAGAACACTGACATTCCTGTAATGCAGCAAATCACACACAGAATGAGCAGTATGGCTGGTGGCATTGTCATGCTGGAGGGTCGTGTCAGGATGAGCCTGCAGGAAGGGGACCACATGAGGGAGGAGGAAGTCTTCCCTGTAACACACAGCTTTGAGATGGCCTGCAATGACAACAAGCTCATACTGATGATGCTGTGACACACTGCCCCAGACCATGACGGACCCTCCACCTGCAAATCGATCCCGCTCCAGAGTACAGGCCTCGGTGTAACGCTCATTCCTTAGACGATTAACGCAAATCCGGCCATCCACCCCTGGTGAGAAAAAAACGTGACTCGTCAGTTCTTGCCAGTTCTTTCTGGTCCAGCGACGGTGGGTTTGTGCCCGTAGGCCACGTTGTTGACGGTGATGTCTGGTGAAGACCTGACTTACAACAGGCCTACAAGCCCTCAGTCCAGCCGTTCTCAGCCTATTGTGGACAGTCTGAGCACTGATGGAGGGATTGTGCGTTCCTGGTGTAACTCAGGCAGTTGTGGTTGCCATCCTGTACCTGTCCCGCAGGTGTGATGTTCGGATGTACCGATCCTGTGTAGGTGTTGTTACACGTAGTCTGCCACTGCGAGGATGATCAATTGTCCGTCCAGTCTCCCTCTAGCGCTGTCTTAGACGTCTCACAGTACAGACATTGCAATTTATTGCCCTGACCACATCTGCAGTCCTCATGCCTCCTTGCAGCATGCCTAAGGCAGGTTCACACAGATGAGCAGGGACCATGGGCATCTTTCCTTTGGTGTTTTTCAGAGTCAGTAGAAAGGCCTCTTTTGAGTCCTACATTTTCATAACTATGACCTTAATTGCCTCTGTCTGTAAGCTGTTCCACGGGTGCATGTTCATTAATTATTCATGATTCATTGAACATGCATGGGAAACAGTGTTTAAACCCTTTACAATGAAAATCTGTGAAGTTATTTGGATTTTTACAAATTATCTTTGAAAGACAGGGTCCTGAAAAAGGAAGTTTCTTTTTTTTGCTGAGTTTATATATATACACTGATCAAAAAAATAAAGGGAACACTAAAATAACACATCCTAGATCTGAATGAATGAAATATTCTTATTAAATACTTTTTTCTTTACATAGTTGAATGTGCTGACAACAAAATCACACAAAAATTATCAATGGAAATCAAATGTATCAACCCATGGAGGTCTGGATTTGGAGTCACACTCAAAATTAAAGTGGAAAACCACATTACAGGCTGATCCAACTTTGATGTAATGTCCTTAAAACAAGTCAAAATGAGGCTCAGTAGTGTGTGTGGCCTCCACGTGCCTGTATGACCTCCCTACAACACCTGGGCATGCTCCTGATGAGGTGGCGGATGGTCTCCTGAGGGATCTCCTCCCAGACCTGGACTAAAGCATCCGCCAACTCTTGGACAGTCTGTGGTGCAACGTGGCGTTGGTGGATGGAGCGAGACATGATGTCCCAGATGTGCTCAATTGGATTCAGGTCTGGGGAACGGGCGGGCCAGTCCATAGCATCAATGCCTTCCTCTTGCAGGAACTGCTGACACACTCCAGCCACATGAGGTCTAGCATTGTCTTGCATTAGGAGGAACCCAGGGACAACCGCACCAGCATATGGTCTCACAAGGGGTCTGAGGATCTCATCTCGGTACCTAATGGCAGTCAGGCTACCTCTGGCGAGCACATGGAGGGCTGTGCGGCCCCCCCCAAGGAAATGCCACCCCACACCATGACTGACCCACCACCAAACCGGTCATGCTGGAGGATGTTGCAGGCAGCAGAACGTTCTCCTCGGCGTCTCCAGACTGTCACGTCTGTCACATGTGCTCAGTGTGAACCTGATTTCATCTGTGAAGAGCACAGGGCGCCAGTGGCGAATTTGCCAATCTTGGTGTTCTCTGGCAAATGCTAAACGTCCTGCACGGTGTTGGGCTGTAAGCACAACCCCCACCTGTGGACGTCGGGCCCTCATACCACCCTCATGGAGTCTGTTTCTGATCATTTGAGCAGGCACGTGCACATTTGTGGCCTGCTGGAGGTCATTTTGCAGGGCTCTGGCATTGCTCCTCCTGTTCCTCCTTGCACAAAGGCGGAAGTAGCGGTCCTGCTGCTGGGTTGTTGCCCTCCTACGGCTTCCTCCACATCTCCTGATGTACTGGCCTGTCTCCTGGTAGTGGCTCTCTGCTCTGGACACTACGCTGACAGACACAATACTTTGAGATCTGGAGACTGGCTAGGCCACTCCAGGACCTTGAAATGCTTCTTACGAAGCCACTCCTTCATTGCCCGGGAGGTGTGTTTGGGATCATTGTCATGCTGAAAGACCCAGCCACGTTTCATCTTCAATGCCCTTGCTGATGGAAGGAGGTTTTCACTCAAAATCTCCCGATACATGGCCCCATTCATTCTTTCCTTTACACGGATCAGTCGTCCTGGTCCCTTTGCAGAAAAACAGCCCCAAAGCATGATGTTTCCATCCCCATGCTTCACAGTAGGTATGGTGTTCTTTGGATGCAACTCAGCATTCTTTGTCCTCCAAACACGACGAGTTTTTACCAAAAAGTTATATTTTGGTTTCATCTGACCATATGACTTTCTTCCAATCTTCTTCTGGATCATCCAAATGCTCTCTAGCAAACTTCAGACGGGCCTGGACATGTACTGGCTTAAGCAGGGGGACACGTCTGGCACTGCAGGATTTGAGTTCCTGGTGGTGTAGTGTGTTACTGATGGTAGGCTTTGTTACTTTGGTCCCAGCTCTCTGCAGGTCATTCACTAGGTCCCCCCATGTGGTTCTGGGATTTTTGCTCATCGTTCTTGTGATCATTTTGACCCCACGGGGTGAGATCTTGCGTGGAGCCCCAGATCGAGGGAGATTATCAGTTGTCTTGTATGTCTTCCATTTCCTAATAATTGCTCCCACAGTTGATTTCTTCAAACCAACCTGCTTATCTATTGCAGATTCAGTCTACAATGCAGGTCTACAATTTTGTCTCTGGTGTCCTTTGACAGCTCTTTGGTCTTGGCCATAGTGGAGTTTGGAGTGTGACTGTTTGAGGTTGTGGACAGGTGTCTTTTATACTGATAACAAGTTCAAACAGGTGCCATTAATACAGGTAACGAGTGGAGGACAGAGGAGCCTCTTAAAGAAGAAGTTACAGGTCTGTGAGAGACATAAATCTTGCTTGTTTGTAGGTGACCAAATACTTATTTTCCACCATAATTTGCAAATAAATTCATTAAAAATCCTACAATGTGATTTTCTGGATTTTTTTCCCTCATTTTGTCTGTCATAGTTGAAGTGTACCAATGATGAAAATTACAGGCCTCTCATCTTTTTAAGTGGGAGAACTTGCACAATTGGTGACTGACTAAATACTTTTTTGCCCCATTGTATGTTGAGCAGGCGTTTCATGACAGGGTATCACGTCTGATGCAGATACAGTTGAGCTTATTTCTCAAGTCAGTTGTTCGAATGGAGCTAGGAGTGTTCATGTTTCCAAGTTTCAAACATGTTCTCAAATGCCATTGAAATGGCAGCAATGGTATGAGAACCAGCACATTCTTGAGCATGAAATATGGCTTTCCTCAGTACAAAATCCTCATTGACCCACTGTGCTGTCAGACTCGTAATGCTCATGAGGCTGATATCGCTGGTCCAATTGTCTGTGGTGAAGCTAATGGCAGTGACACCCATAGCAAGTAGCTCATGGATGTGAGTTTCAACAATGCTGTGTAACTCCGGTAGGGCAACATCTGAAAAATAGCGCCTACTTGGTCGTGAGTACCGGTGCTCGATCAGTCGGCGAAAGCCAACATCATCCACGACGGAGAACGGTTGATTGTCAAGGGCCATGAATTCCATTATCTTGGCATTAATGGATTTCACCTTTGAGTTGTCTCTCTGAAATGTTCTTACTCTTTCAAATGACTGCTCGATCCACACAGCAGACATTGTGGGCTAGGTTAGGAATGCTGTGTTGCACGTGTAGCGCTATATATATTCGTCATTACGTCATGTACCTACCTTATATAGGTATGCACGGTAGCTTTGACATTGGTTTTGCACATCGCCGTTAAACTAGACATCGGGCCGATGCAAAATAAGTTGCATCAGCTCAGGCTAAAGCTATGTCAGCTAGCAATAGCATAGAACAGTTTGTGCATGCTATGGAAAAAAAGGGCCCCCATGTTAAGCAATCACGAGCACAGTCAGAACAAAGACAGGCCGCTCGCTCAACCAGCAGCAGACAAAGACTTGTGGAAAAACACACAAACCAAAGAGGTGCCCTGCATTTAGTGTTGAGTGTAAAAGGTGTGGAAAGAGAAATCACTTTGCAGCTGTGTGTAGGTCAGGGACAGATGTTGCTCTTGTTGAAACAGAGGTTAGGGAAGTGGACATGTTGTTCATAGGTGCAGTGACACAAGCACACGAGATGCTGGCTGGCACACAAACTGCGTATAGGGGGACAGACGGTCAACTTTAAGTTAGACATAGAAGCTGAAGCTAATGTGTTCGCACAAGCAATAGCAGACAAATTGTCCAATCAATTCAAAGTTTTTTAATTTTTTTAATTTTTAATTTTACCTTTATTTAACCAGGTAGGCAAGTTGAGAACAAGTTCTCATTTACAATTGCGACCTGGCCAAGATAAAGCAAAGCAGTTCGACAGATACAACGACACAGAGTTACACATGGAGTAAAACAAACATACAGTCAATAATACAGTGTAAACAAGTCTATATACAATGTGAGCAAATGAGGTGAGAAAGGAGGTAAAGGCAAAAAAGGCCATGGTGGCAAAGTAAATACAATATAGCAAGTAAAACACTGGAATGGTAGTTTTGCAATGGAAGAATGTGCAAAGTAGAAATAAAAATAATGGGGTGCAAAGGAGCAAAATAAATAAAAAAATAAAAATTAAATACAGTTGGGAAAGAGGTATAGTTGTTTGGGCTAAATTATAGGTGGGCTATGTACAGGTGCAGTAATCTGTGAGCTGCTCTGACAGTTGGTGCTTAAAGCTGGTGAGGGAGATAAGTGTTTCCAGTTTCAGAGATTTTTGTAGTTCGTTCCAGTCATTGGCAGCAGAGAACTGGAAGGAGAGGCGGCCAAAGAAAGAATTGGTTTTGGGGGTGACTAGAGAGATATACCTGCTGGAGCGTGTGCTACAGGTGGGAGATGCTATGGTGACCAGCGAGCTGAGATAAGGGGGACTTTACCTAGCAGGGTCTTGTAGATGACATGGAGCCAGTGGGTTTGGCGACGAGTATGAAGCGAGGGCCAGCCAACGAGAGCGTACAGGTCGCAATGGTGGGTAGTATATGGGGCTTTGGTGACAAAACGGATTGCACTGTGATAGACTGCATCCAATTTGTTGAGTAGGGTATTGGAGGCTATTTTGTAAATGACATCGCCAAAGTCGAGGATTGGTAGGATGGTCAGTTTTACAAGGGTATGTTTGGCTGCATGAGTGAAGGATGCTTTGTTGCGAAATAGGAAGCCAATTCTAGATTTAACTTTGGATTGGAGATGTTTGATATGGGTCTGGAAGGAGAGTTTACAGTTAACCAGACACCTAAGTATTTGTAGTTGTCCACGTATTCTAAGTCAGAGCCGTCCAGAGTAGTGATGTTGGACAGGCGGGTAGGTGCAGGTAGCGATCGGTTGAAGAGCATGCATTTAGTTTTACTTGTATTTAAGAGCAATTGGAGGCCACGGAAGGAAGGTGAAAGAGACTGAGACTGTACTCGTAGCCTATGGAGGCACCCGCATCAAGCCAAAGGGCATCATGACATTGCAAGTGCATATGCGGCACAAACAAGCCCATCTACAGTTCTATGTTACAGATGCATCTGACACACCACTGCTAGGCAGAGAGGCATGTGTGCAGCTTGACCATATATGAAAAGTTGCAAGAGTTGCATGCTATGCTCCACCTTGCATCTGTGTTCAAAGGACTATGTGAGTTTCCAGGCCAACACCACATTTACATAGATCCAAAAGTCCCTCCTGTTGTTCATGGATGTAGGAAAATTGCATATGCTGTGCTTGACAGGCTGAAAGAGACATTGGACATTCAAGAGCAGAGGGGTGTGGTCAGCAAAGTAACCAAACCATCAGTGTGGGGTAGCAGCCTATTCCTAACAGAAAATTAAAATGTCTCTCTTAGGGTGTGTCTGGAACAAGGCCATACAGGACCAACACTTCTCCATTCCCACCTCAGAGGATGTGCAATGCAAGAAAATCTTCACTATCATAGATGAGAAGGAGGTGTATTGGCAAATAAAGCTGAATGAGGAATCAGCTGATCTTTGCACATTCAATACCACATGGGGTAGGTACCGGTTTAATCGCTTACCTTTTTTGCATAAAAAGGCATTTCAGCAGATTAACTCCAGAGTTATGGTGACATTGATGGTGTCTATGTAATTGCAGATGACACAATAATTGCAGCAGCCACCAAAGAAGAGCATGGCCACATTCTACAGCAGGTGATGGACAGAGCTATCCGTCTGAATGTGAAGTTAAATGCTGAGAAGATATATTACATGGTAAGTGAAGTACATCATCAGTGCAGACAGGGTTAAAGCAGACATCTCCAAGGTGACAGCAATCACACAGATTCCCCTACCAGAAGACAGAAAACATCTACAGAGGTTACTGGATATGACACGTTTCCTAACCCAGTTTAACCAAGATGAAGCCACGCTCACTGCACCACTCAGAATGCTCCTCAGGAAGGACAGGACATGGCATGGCAGTGGCACCCAGAACTACAAGCAGCACTGGAGAGGCTGAAAAAAGCCATCTCCACTACGGCGCTGCTGAAATTCTTCCAATTCACAGGAAGAAATTGAAATACAAGCGGATGCATCCAAAGATGGAGTTGGAGCTGTTCTGATGCAAAGTTAACAGCCTATAGCCTTTGCATCCAGAGCTCTGTCTGGGGCAAAACCAAATTATGCCCAGATAAAAAAAATAACTCCTGGCAATTGTGTTCGCACTGAAGAGGTTTCACCAGTATGTCTATAGTGTCCCGGTCAGTTCAATCTGACCACAAACCACTTGAGGCTATAACCACCAGGCTTATTGGAAAGGCGCCTGCCTGTCTTCAAAGGATGCTCCTTCAAATACAGAAATATGACATTCACATCGTCTACACCCCAGGTAAAGACATGTTAATAGCAGACACGCTATCCAGGGATGTACCCCAGACTGCCACACATGAAGTGTGACCTCAGTGACAAGAAAGTCATTTATGCAGTCTCCACACATCAGCCACTGGATGGTGCTGTTATGCAACAGCTGAGAGCAGTCACAGATGCAGACAGTGAGATGTAGCTGCTGAGGAACCTACACAGAGAAGGATGGCCACACAAGAAGAAAAGTGCACCATTGAAAGTGGAAACCTGTTGGCACATCAGAGACTCTCTTTACATTGAAGATGTACTGCTCATGGTAAACAAAGGTATTATCATTCCCAAAGACTTTTTAGAACTGAGGTACTTAAGAGGCTCCACATTGCACATCAGGGCAGTCAACGCTTCTTAGCGCATGCCAGAGCTCTCATGTATTGGCCAGGCCTCACTGAAGATGTCCGAATGACGGTTGAATCGTGCACTTCCTGGCAACAAAAAAAAAACGCCCAGCAACCGAAAGGAACCACTCCTACCACACACAGTGGCTGACATTCCATGGCAAAAAATGGCTTTTGATATCTTTGAGTTCCAAGGGCGCACATTCCTTCTGATAGTGGACTACTACTCCAAATATCCAGACGTGCTGTCGGACAAGACATCAGGTACTGTCATAGCAAAGTTTAAAGCTGTGTTTGCTAGACATGGTATTGCAGCTGAACTGATTGCAGATCATGTACCCTTTTCAAGTGCTGAGATGGATCATGTTTGCAAAAGAATGGGGTTTCAAAATCATTCATTCTAGTCCAGGGTTTCCCCAGTCAAAGGGAATGGCTGAGAGGACCATTAAGTCAGTGAAAAACATGCTCACGTCGACAGCACAGACAGGTGTTGACCCTCACACAGCTCTACTGAACCTGAGAAACACACCTGTCACGGGTCTGCAGTACTCTTCTGCTCAGCTACTCATGGGACATGTCCTACGCTCCGACCAACCTACAAGTAAAGGAGCCCTTCAGCCAGAAATGTCCAGCATGGCTTGAAACGCAGATAGCTGCAGCAGAAGACAATCTATGACAAAACAGCATCACCACTTCCTTCGGGAGGGAGAGGGGGGGGTGTAATATTTTTTAACTAGGTAAGTCAGTTAAGAACAAATTGTTATTTACAATGACAGCCTAGGAACATTGGGTTAACTGCCTTGTTCAGGGGCAGAACAACAGATTTTTACCCTGTCAGCTCGGGGATTTGATCTGGCAACCTTTCAGTTACTGGCCCCACGCTCTAACCACTAGGCTACCTGCCACCCCATCATCTTTAATGATAGTCCATAACTCCCTTGTATTTAACAGACAATCAGTATCACTTGAGGTTGAAGGTCAAGGAGATATGTAAATTAGCTGTTTTGCAGTTTGAAGTTTACCTGCGTGAACAGTGTTAATCGTTACCATGCTTCGGATATAAAGCTAAAAGTAACAGTACTTCAGTCTCCATTGTCAAGTTCATTCTACCGTGCCATCTAGAGCACGACAGGCATTATACTTAGGCTGATTAGAAATCCTCATGATTTTGTTTAATGATTTTCAATTTGAGCGTCATTATTTCTATATAGTCTACACTTTCTCGTTCTGAACTTGTAACTTGTTGTGGCTTTGCGACAATGATCAAGAGCAGCTGCTCACCGATTTGACAGCTCCAACACAGTTACACCTCCTGAGTCACGACACCGCTAAAACGTTAGCTATGCAGGTGTCGGCTATTGTCGGTTAATGCTTGATCTGATTGAATCTAGGTCAAGGTGTGTTTCACAGGACAGACTAGTTCCAATGACTACAGTCTAAAAAACACAAATGATGCATGTTATGGGTTACATCATTAGAATAATCCAATTGAGGACTTTGGCTTTACAAATCCATTTAATTCATTTGGGAGGCATTCTTCCCAAGGACGCATGACCGGTAATGCTGTTAGTGAATGCTGATACACTAAACAGTTACATACATCAGGCTAGGTGCTCACCTTTACTGCAAGGTAGAGGACAGACTACTCATGTATTCTACTACATTAAATGTGTACTGTCTTTGGGTATGTGCCAGCGGGCCAGATTACTGTCCACATTAGACAAAAGACAAAAAAGTCCATAGACAAAAGTCCATAGAGAATCACCAGCGCATATAACCTGCAATTAACTCACTTTGCTGAAAACCTCCTGTGAACATAAAAAGCAACAAATCCCCCTTGGATTATGCTTCTTCCCCATGCATGGTGTTTCTATAGTGAAAGAAGCTTTGGGAGTCTCATAATGGACTGTTAGAATCTCTTTAGGGTGATGCCCTCCCTATGGGTTGAATGGAGGACAGATGAGAGAGAACTGATCCCTCTCTCTGCATGGCGTAAATCCCTTGGTGAGAGATGGGGTTTGTATGGGGCAGAGTTGATGCAATACTATGGGGAGGTGGCAGTATCGAGCCTGAGGCAATAGAGAGAGAAAACAGTAGCCTTCCGGGACTACCCCCCCTTGATGACCACTGATGAAAGTCCTTCACTGTTGTGTAGCGTGTTTACACTGAGACAAATCCATGTCCTTGAATGTAGCCCATTACAGGTTGTGAGCCACATTAACCACAAAACAAATTGTGGTTGTTGAATGACAGAATCCAGCTCTGAGACACTGTGTATTGTGTTTACCTTTAATTAACTAGGCAAGTTGGCTAAGAACAAATTCTTATTTAGAATGACGGCCTACCCCGGGCCAAACCCTAACCCGAACAAAGCTGGGCCATTTGTGCAACGCCCTATGGGACTCTCAATCACAGCCAGTTGTGATACACCCTGGAATTGAACCAGGGTCTGTTGTAATGCCTCCAGCACTGAGATGCAGTGCCTTAGACCACTGTGCCACTCAGGAGCTAGTCTACTTGGACAAGACCTTACATGCTGGCTGCTGTTTATGTTCCTTCCCTCAGAGCAGTGGTGGTTTATTTGGACTGGGGTCTTGGGTCAATGATGTATATAAACCCTGGATTGCTGATGCTATGTATTGGCCACTAAGAGGCTTTGAAGCCCCCGGTCGGCCATATTGGCACTCCCCAGTAGGCGTAGTCCTCTATAGGAACGGATGGAATTCACAGTATTTCAATTAAATGTTTAAAGGACAAAATAACATGTATTTAAGTATTTGTTTTATTGTAGTGGGGACAGTAACATTAGTCATCTAGAAAAAATGATACCAAGATGGAGGCACGGGGGCTTCAACACAGTGCCCCCTATCAGTTATCTAGTGTATATATAAATCATTAGGTTAAACCTGTGCTTGGAGCTGTCAGTCCGTGGGGTAGGTATGTCCTCCCTTACTTTACTTCCTGGCTGTTTGTTTGTCATCACAGTGCCGTGGCTGCCTTGACCTCTCTAACCCCTCTGGGCCTGAGAGATCCAATGGTTTGATCCCTCCATTCTCATAAAAACTGTTAAATCTTCTTGGACTGATGAGGAATAGAAAAATGGTATGGTTGAGAGGGATGAGGCAAAAGGTATGGCAATTAAGCCCGGTAACCCAACGGATTGGCCTAACTGATACTGCAAATTAAGAAATCATGTGACTGAACTAAATAGAAAGAAAAATAAACTATACTATGAAACAAAATATAAATTATATAAAGAATGATTGTAAAATGCTTTGGGGCACCTTAAATGAAATTTTTGGAGAAAAAAAGCCAACTCTGCTCCTTCATTTATTGAATCAGATGGCTCATTCATCACAAAGCCCACTGATATTGCAAAGCACTTTAATTACTTTTTCATTGGCAAGATAAGCAAACTTAGGGATGACATGCCAGAAACAAACGTTGACACTACACATTCAAGTATATCGGACCAAATTATAAAAGACAAGAATTGTACTTTTGATTTCCATAAAGTCAGTGTGGAAGAGGTGAAAAAATGATTGTCTCAACAATGACAATGACAAGCCAATCAACAATGACAAGCCACCGGGGTCTGATAATCTGGATGGAAAATTACTGAGGATAATAGCAGACAATATTGCGACTCCTTTTTGCCACATCTGCAATTTAAGCCTACTAGAGAGTGTGTGCCCTCAGGCCTGGAGGGAAGCTAAAGTCATTCCGCTACCCAAGATTAGTAAAGCCTCCTTACCTGGCTCAAATAGCCGACCAATCAGCCTTTTACCAACCCTTAGTAAACTTCTGGAAAGAATTGTGTTTAACCAGATGCAATGCTATTTCACAGTAAACAAATTGACAACAAAATTTCAGCATGCTTATAGGGAAGGACACTCAACAAGCACAGCACTTACACAAATGACTGATGATTGGCTGAGAGAAATTGGTGATAAAATGATTGTGGGGGCTGTCTTGTTAGACTTCAATGCAGATTTTGACATTATCGATCATAGTCTGCTGCTGGAAAAACTTGTGTTATGGCTTTACACCCCCTGCTATAATGTGGATAAAGAGTTACTTGTCTAACAGAACACAAAGGGTGTTCTTTAATGGAAGCCTCTCAAATATAATCCAGTTGGAATCAGGAATTCCCCAGGGTAGCTGTTTAGGCCCCTTGCTTTTTTAAATTTTTACTAACGACATGCCACTGACTTTGAGTAAAGCCAGAGTGTCTATGTATGCAGATGACTCAACACTATACTTGTCAGCTACTACAGCGACTGAAATGACTGCAACACTCAACAAAGAGCTGCAGTTAGTTTCAGAGTGTGTAGCAAGGAATAAGTTATCCCTAAATATTTCTAAAACTAAAGCATTGTATTTGGAACAAAACACTCACTAAACCCTAAACCTCAACTAAATCTTGTAATAAATCATGTGGAAACTGAGCAAGTTGAGATGACCCTAGACTGTAAACTGTCATGGTCAAAACATATCGATGCAGTAGTAGCTAAGATGGGGAGAAGTCTGTCTATAATAAAGAGGTGCTCTGCCTTCTTAACAACACCATCAACAAGGCAGGTCCTACAGGCCGTAGTTTTGTCGCACCTTGACTACTTTTCAGTTGTGACAAAAAAGGACTTTGCAATTGGCTCAGAACAGGGCAGCACGGCTGGCCCTTGGATGTAAACAGAGAGCTAATATTAATAATATGCATGTCAATCTCTTCTAGCTGAAAGTGGAGGAGAGATTGACTTCATCACGACGTTTATTTATGAGAGGTTGAATGCACCGAGCTATCTGTCTAAACTACTGGTACACAGCTCGGACACCCATGCATACCCCACAAGACATGCCACGAGGTCTCTTCACAGTCCCCAAGTCCAGGACAGACTATGGGAGGCACACAGTACTATATAGAGCCATGACTACATGGAACTCTATTCCACATCAAGTAACTGACACAAGCAGTAAATTTGATTAAAAGAAACAGATTAAAAAACACCTTATGGAACAGCGGGGACTGTGAAGCAACACAAACATTGGCACAGGCACACGCACATGCACACACACACACACACACACACACACACACACACACACACACACACACACACACACACAAAAAACATCTGTAAATGTGAAATATGTAAATGTATTGTAATGTTTTTAAAATTATATCAACTGCCTTAATTCTGCTGGACCCTAGGAAGAGTAAGCAGCAGCTAATGGGGATCCATAATAAATACAAATAAAGACAATATTAGCTGGAAGTTAACCACACCTGTTCTCTAAATTTCATCCTTGTCTGCACACAAAAAAGAGACACCAATGAAGGAGATGTATGGGAAAATGGCCAAGAATATGGAACACACGCACATACTCTGAAGAAAAAATACTTAGATACAGTAGCCTACATTGTAAATTAAGGGTAAGTATTTCCATAATATCAATTAGCAGGAAACAGTCCAAGTCCAACTAAGTTGGCAGCCCTCTCTGGGAGCATGTCATAGTAAAGAACTGGTTGAGCTGATAATTCAAACACACTCACACAGTTGTCTTTACTTGCTGACAGATTCCAACATGGTTCTCAGCTCTCTGACTGAAACAGTCTCCAAACATCTTCTCCATTCAAAATAGTGTCAAAGACACAACAACCGATAAAATCAGCTAATAATAAATACATTGTGTAGAAGCTCATACCATATTATGGATGCCAGATCATGTTTATTTGTACCTATGTTACAAATAATTAACAATGAGTAAATCTGGACAAACATGTTGACATTTTCAAAGATCGGTCACACATATACATACCTATCTATTGCTCCATCTGCCAATGCGTGTCAGCCAACCTTAGCAGCAAATCAAAAAGGCAGGCAAGTGGCTTAATCCAAGGAAAACACCCGTATCAGACTTTGGAAGTGATTCAATATCCACCCTCTGCAGCATGAAAGACTCCTTTGCCTCTGAGACAACCTGCTGTGTCTGTCTGTGGGGTCTGTAGTGCCAGGTAACACTCAGCTTATGCAAATACTTCCTCTACCTCGCTCTGTCTCACTCACCCTCCCTCTCTCTTTCTAGCACTCTCTCCTCCTCACCTACTCTCTCTCTATCATGCACACTCAGTCACTTATACAGCCCAATAAATGGTCATTGGGGACACATGAAAATGTTGATTCTCTAACGGGGGATGTGACACAGAACATTTAACCCATTTTATAACCCAAATAATCACAATTACTATGCGTTAGACCAGAAACCTGTGCTGCCCTAGGAATGCCCAACTTAATACCCATTACACATGATACATTATGACTGCTATGTATGAATACTGGCTATAGGGGTTTAAAACATTATGGAAATTATTGGAAGAGGACATACTACATTGCATATACTATGACCTGCCATACAGGTCAATTAAATGGCCAAGCTTAACTTTCCATTTAGAATACAGAGAATTCATTAAGCACTGTCTAATCTTCCACTACTTAAGTGAGTAACCTTTATCTAAATTGCATTAAACCAGCTTAAGGTTTTAGCAGCTCTTTTTGGCATTGGTTGCACTGTGCTGTACACAAATATTAGATTCTGAGCATGTACAGTACAGAGAAGTGACATGAATGGGCTGAACCTCTCTTTTCATTGGTCTGAACACAGTCACCTTACTGTATTTACATCCTTTTTAAAGCTGCTTTATTAGGCTGCCCAACATAGTGGACAGCTGCTTCTCTACTGAATGACAAATACACTATATCAAATTTGTATAGCTTTGTCTTCCTGTTAGTGCTCATTGTACAATTTTATTGTAGGCTTCTAGAAAACAAAGATACACTGTCTTCAGACCTACTGCCCTCGAGTTAATGTCCTCTGGCTCCAGTCATCACTGTTACTTACCAACAGAGGAAAATACCATTAACTATCACTAGTGACTAATGGTAATCTCATTAGGACTCCTAAGCTCCTGATTTGATTTTTCACTTAACGAGCAGCAGGAGTGTGAACAACAGGTGGAATTATAGGTTGTAGTGTAGCCAGAGTTTCTCATTCAGCTGTTATATAGAGTGACATAAGTCAGAGGAATAAATCACTATTAAAATCATCTCACTGTGATGGAGCAGCAGTGAGCAGGAAGAGACTCCAGGGATTTTCCGTTTCACGAAGCTCAAGTAATTTATTAAACCCAACCATACACATCAGGTCCTCAAAGTTAGGGACTGCATACACAGTTGCACTTCTACATTATGGTATCTCTCCGGTCCTGGAGGACTTATGTTGTGTTCAGAAGTGGGAAAATCGTACAACTTGTAAACTGGGAGCAATGAGTGTGCATTCACATGCCTTCAACTCATTGAGAACACCAATTGGCTGATGGCAAACAAGCTGTAGGCTGTACTTTCAGTTTATGGTTATCATGCTTGTAAACAAAAGGAGTTAAAAACATGTTAGATGGCTTTTTCTAAATGTTTTGTTCCCTTTAACTTCAGAAAATGCTGTTAGAGGTAATTTCCTTAGTACTGTATGTGACATCAGCGTTCAGCATGTGGGAGAAGTCGGAGCTCAGATGGTAGACAAGTTTCCCACTAGTAATTAGCAGTTGGAGGGGTGTTCAAGTGGACTTTTCCCAGTCCTATGCTGGTATTTGAGAACACGATTTGAAAAGTCGCCTAAAGCGTGAGAGGAATACTGATGCTGAGGGTTCAGAATGAGGATGACTGGCTACTATTCTGAACTGTGTGGTGAGCTTTCTGGCACCCAGAGCTGCTGAGGCATCACCCAAGTGATGTTCCACAGAGTGGAAGAGAAGTCCAGTGGCTATAAGAATCAGGCTGGTTCCCAGACTTGCCCTCAAGATCAGCAGCAGACTCCATCTACCATCCTCTGACCAGCTCTCTCCAATCAAGCCATGAACTGACCCACTCCATCTTCAGAGGATACAGCTTTTAAAGACTTGGCCTCTATTGGCTGACCTGTCATGATTGCTCATAGCGCTTTGAGATTATATGAAAAGCGATTAACTAGATGTTATGAACACAGAATTATGAGATTCCTGAAGAACATGCTCACAGTCACAGATCAGCTCTCTGATCTCACATCCCTTCAGCGTTGCGTGTTCCCATATTGGCCCAAACTCCAATAAATACACACTTAATTTGTCCATACTGTACGCTGCTTGGTCCCCAGATGATTTCAGTGTGACTGGAATAGTTGTGTTGCACTAGAATTGCCCTCAAATGACAGCTCTGGTACACTGTCCCTAATGCCCACTAACAAATGAGGCAAGTAGCTACCCTTCCAATGGGATCCCATTAGACTGAACATAAGGCGGTTATTGGATGAGGCTTTGGGATGAGCTGTTCTCCTCAGTTAGCCAATTCCACTCTTACCGACCTGCCAAATCCATTTAGCTGGGGTAGGGGTTAAATGGGGGTAACCCTAAACCCGTGGTCCATTAAGGACCCATCTGGACCCTAGCCATGGCCCGGTCAACCCCTAAAACAACATCTCATTAATGTGCCAATCCAACCCTCACCCAGCAGTGAGGATGTGGCTAACAAGGACAGAGGTAACATTTGCATTCTGAGTTAGATTTTAACAAACAAGGGCTAGAACCTTGTACCGGAAGAAATCGCTCCATTCCGCAACACTGCAATGTTTCCATAAGAGACAAAACAATTGAATAGGTAGACGCACTTTATTCCTAAAACAGAAGCTGCACCATCTGTAGCGGCACACATTTATATGTACACACATATACACACAATTCTCTAAATCTGTCATATAAAATATATAATCTGACAACCTGTACCTCATATCCCATTTATCTGAATGCATTGAATTACTGTGCAACAGACTCTGCCACTTTGGCTGAGCTGTAAATCATGTCCACTCAAAAGGAGGGGATATAAATGCCCAGCCTACTTAAATCTGTACATCAGGGCAATACCCTTTGAAAAAATAATACTCTAAAAGTGGCCTACAGCAAATTCACTTGAGCGGGTTTTGGTTTTGTAATTGAGAAAATTACTTTACATTTTAAACCAATTCCTTTTAAAGTGAAATGGCAATACACAACCTTTAGATTTTTTATATATAAAAAGATAAAGAAATACAAATGACATTTAAAAACTTACAATAAATAATATATATATGCAGGCATTTCATTAAGATAAAATTTTATCAGAAGATTGAAATCTAAGATTATTAAAAAGACTATTCTTCTTTATGAAAAGTCCCTTATCATCCAAAATGGACACTTGGCATTTGATTGATAGGCTAGGACACCTCCAGTGCTGCCATGGAGAAGCTGGCTGGCTGGGGGGGAAGATTCCTTATGGCCATGCCCCCAACCTGCAGTGTTGAGGATCCATCCACTTCAGGGAATCCCCTACCATTTGTTTCATGATGAGGTCCATAGATCCCCCTTGATATCCTTGTTCAGAGCATGTTCATGATAAAGTTGTACATCTGGTTGAGCACCACAAAGTGAACAGGCAGACAGGAGCGCCGGTCCTGAGTGGCAGGGTCACACGTCAGCCAGGAGAGGGCGTTGTACTGCTCCAGCACAAACCTTTCAGGGGAAGAGAGCACATCACTAGGTATAACTAAATATACATTCAATTCACCCCTTTTTTCTGCCTATCAAATCAATGTATTGCCCATTTGTTATTTCATATGCCTTCCATTCCATTTGAGCAGTGTACCTGAGCACATCTGAGGTGTGGTTGGAGTCCAGAGGGTGGGAGTGTTTGCTGTGGAGGAGCTCGTCTGATTGGACCGAGGACACGTGGAGGTGCAGGGAGGCCTGGGGAGGGACGACAGAAGGTCAGCTAGAAGAACACCTGAACATCACACCAGTTACATTAGAAAAGGGAACCATTCAAATGACAGGACTCCTGATCAAGTACACATTTAAGTAAAGCATAAATGTGATGCTGAGTTTTAGGACCCGAGAAGAACTTAAGCCTTTACGAGCAGGTTAACTGTCAGAGGAGCGGTAGATGGGTACCTTGAGGAACAGTGGGCACTGGTTCTGTGCCTGGGGGCAGGCTGACCAGAACCAGTCAGGTAGGGGGCCAGCCTTGGCAGTGGAGATGAAGTAGCCCAGAGCCATAGGCTGCTGCAGGATGTTCAGGGCCTCCTCATGGGACTCCATACGGTCTGTGCTTTGGCCCTGGAACACAAAGGGACACCACCAATCCTTATTCGAGCCTCATTTACCAGTCGTCAGGTAAGCATACTCCTGCTGGTAGTGTTGTGGAGGGGCAGAGAGGGGCTTACCTTGCTGCCGTCTCCCCCCTGGTGATAGTGTCCACCCGGGGAGTGAACAGGGGAGGTGGTGGGGGAGTTAGGCAGGATGTTGATGAGGTCAGGGTCCACCATGTCATTATCAAACAGGTCAAAGATGCCCATCCCATCTGAACCATCTATGGAGAGCGATAAACACAAAGAGTCATTCAATACTATATCCCAGTAGTTTAGACAGAGAGCTGCTCTGTCTCCCTGTTTCAAGTAACATTGCCCTGTGTAGAGCCAGACTACAGCCAGAGCCTAGAAATGCATCAACATCTACAGTGTGTGTGTGTGTGTTACTGACCAGGGTTTATGGGGTTGAAGGCGATGTCTAGGTTCTGTTCGGTGGTGCCGTTGTTCACCTGCACCATGGCCGAGGTGGGGAACACCAGGATGTGGGTGCAGGACGTGTCCTGAGGAGTGCTCAGCTGGGACGTCTGCATGTTCAGAGTGGTGCTGCGGCCAAACACTGAGCCTGTCGACACAGAGTCTACACAGCAGAGAGAGGGGTTACCACGATACAGACATCAAAAACATTTCAGGAAACTCAGTGGACTCAGTCGGGGGAAGCAAGGGCGCATTGTGCTGCCATCACTCAAGGTTCAACTTTTGTTAGTTTTTACCTGGCATGATGACAAAGGAGCCTTGAGGCTCCATGGCGACCAGGCAGGCGCTGAGGATGCTGGGTGTGTCTGCGGCAGAGATGCCACACATCCTGCAGGTCTCCTTGAGGCGCTTGCTGAGAGACTGCAGGTTCCTTCTGCTCAGTAGAATACTCCAATCTGGAAAACAGAGGGAGATAGAAGATGTCATCAGGCACAACAATAAATATATTGAACAAAAATCTAAATGCAATACGTGACAATTTCAAAGATTTTACTGAGTCACAGTTCATATGAGGCAATCAGTCATTTGAAATAAATGAATTGGGCCCTAATCTATGGATTTTACATGACTGGGAATACAGATATGAATCTGTTGGTCACAGATACCTTCAAAAAAAGGTAGGGGCGTGGATCAGAAAACCACTTCAATGGCTGTGCGAAGTTGCTGGATATTGGCTGGAACTGGAACATGTACACGTTGATCCATAGCATACCAAACATGCTCAAAGGGTGACATGTCTGGTGATTATGCATGCCAGGGAAGAACAGGGACATTTTCTGCTTCTAGGAATTGTGTACAGATACTTGCGAACATGGGGCCGTACATTATCAAGCTGAACAATGAGGCGATGGTGGCGGATGAATGACACGACAATGGGCCTCAAGATCGTGTCACTGGATATCTGTGCATTGAAATTGCAATCGATAAAATGCAATTGTGTTTGTTGTCCACAACTTATGCCTGCCCATACCATAACCCCACCACGGGGCTCTCTGTTCACAAAGTTGATATCAGCAAACCACTTGCCCACACGACGCAATACACCCCTCCCGTGTGTCATCTGCCAGGTACGGTTGAAACTGAGATTCATCTGTGAAGAGCACACTTCTCAAGCGTGCCAGTGGCCATCGAAGGTGAGCATTTGCCCACTAAAGTTGGTTACAATGCAGTCCGGTCAAGACCCTGGTGAGGACGAAGAGCAATCAGATGAGCTTCCCTGAAATGTTTTCTGAGTTTGTGCAGAAATTCTTTGGTTGTGCAGACCCAGTTTTATCAGCTGTCCGGATGGCTGGTCTCAGGTGATGCCACAGGATGTAGAGATCCTTGGCTGGCGTTGTTACATGTGGTTCCATTCAATTCTCTGGCAACAACTCTGAAGGACATTTCTACAGTCAACATGCCAATTGCAGACTCCCCCAACTTGAGACATCTGTGGCATTGTGTTGTGTGACAAAACTGAACATTTTAGAATGACCTTTTATTGTCCACAGCAGGGGTCTTTTGGATCATCAAGGTATATGCAAGGACTAGCCAAATCTTACCTAATTTGCACACACTGTATATAGACTTTTCTATTGTGTTATTGACTGTACATTTGCTTATCCCATGTGTAACTCTGTGTTGTTTGTGTCGCACTGCTTTGCTTTATCTTGGCTAAGTCACAGTTGTAAATGAGAGCTTGTTCTCAACTGGCCTACCTGGTTAAATAAGAAAAAATATAAAAAAAGTACACCTGTGCCATTACTATGCTGGTTAAATCAGTTCTTGATATGCCACACCTGTCAGGTGGATGGATTATCATGGCAAAGGAGAAATGCTCACTAACAGGGACGTAAACAAATTTGTGCAAAAAAAAAAAAATGGAGAAATAAGCTTTTTGTGCATGCGAAAATTTCAGAGATCTTTTATTTCAGCTCATGAAACATGGGACCAACACTTAACATGTTAGGCTTCAGTGTATATCTCCCCCGTCTGGTGGAGTTTTGACTAGTGTGGCATACCTCGTAACTCTCCGTGGCCCATTCTGCCCAGGCGGCCAATCACCACCCTCCAGGGCAGTGATGTCACCTGCACCAAGCCTAGACACCACTCCCACAGCTTCTGCAGGCCCAGTCGTCTGGCTGAGCCCTTTTTCCTCCGAGCCCTGGACAGAGGACACAACAAACAGTCACGAAAGAGAAAGATACCTGAATTGAATTTGTTTGCATGTCAAGTGTCTACCATTTGGCAGGTTGTGTGTGTGTCACTGACCTGTTAGGCACGTCGATGCTGATGATGCATGTCTCCAGAAGCTCTCCTGATTGGTCAGTACAGGAGGCTAGGAGCCAGCGCTGGTCATGCGACAGGCAGTAGCCCACAAACAGCACATTGTACTTCTGAGAGGCCTCGCCAAACGTCTCCCCTAGTTCTGTCTGCTTGTCCTTGATGGGTGCCAGGATGAACGGTGGTGTGTACAGACGCAGACATTCTGGCCTCTGCACAGGTGTAAAAGTCAAAAGGTCATGGGTCAAACCAATGGTTCCTTATGTTTCACTTAGCAAGCTGTATTTAGTAAGCCATTGTCTTTATTCAACAGAGCAGTGGTCTCTTGGATCATCAAGGTATATGCAAGGACTAGCCAAAGACCCGGATGTTATATTAAACAGACCATTCACATTGTGACAGTTTCTAAAAACCGATCAGCAGTCTAAATCAATCCAAAAATAATATTTGTGAGGTTTTGTGCAGTTTCCTATGTGCGGTTTACCTCTGTGCTCCTCAGTGCCATGTCAATGGCCAGGCCTGGGCCGAAGCCCGTCAGAGCCTTGATGTTGGTGTTGCCGGGGAGGGGCCGTCTGCACTGCGTGAACACTGAGAAGGCCAGGGACTTGAGGTGCTGACCGTACAGATGGCGCTCCTCAATGCGCACAGGCTGCAACAGGTACTGACAGGGAATGATCTGACCAACACAACATATTGTTAGAAACAGCCTTTTTAAACACACCAACCCCCACAGGGGTTTGAGATAACTTGTCTGTAGAGCCAATGTGCTGAACATAAATGTGAATGGTCTGCAGTCTGGCTACATGTGTCAAGTCCTCCATTACCTGCACAGACACAGAGTTTCTGATGTGAGGCGGCAGGAACTGGAGCATCTCCACATAGCAGCGCAGCAGACCCAGTGTCCACACACTGGAGTGGGTGTCCCTCTCCCCGTCCTCGTAGCTGAAGGGGTCCACGATGTAAACCACAATGGACGGCGGGAACGTCACAGCATGGGACTCTCCGTCTGTAGGGACGCCCACCTTGTCTCTCTCCAATGTGCTGTAGAGAGAGCAGCAGTGGCGTCAAAGGTCAAACAGCCAATAATCAACTAGCTTTAAGTATTAAAGACATTTAGCAGGCCAAATGTTATTTTCCAGACAAGTCAGGTGCATAAAAATGGGAGAGATGGGTAAGGTTTTGCAGTCGTAATTCAACCTATTCCAAGTGAGAGTCAATTACAAATTTGGGGCTACAAGTGGTGCTACAGAAAATCATTTAAACTCCGTGTGACTAAACCTGAGGATGCAAGATGGTGGGGTTACATACGTCTCTACGGGCTCGGTGCTGGCCTGGGGCTGGTTGGCAGTGGGGCCATTCTCCCCTGCAGTCTGAGGACACGACTGGGGCCCATTCTGGGAGACGCTGCCCTGCAGGCCTGATGTCCCGTATGGTGTGTAGGAGCTGGGCTTGGCCGACGGCATTCCTACTCCCCCTATCCCTCCCATTGCCTGGGTGCCTGTGGAGGAGGGTGGGGTGCTGTTGGTGTTGGCAGGCTGGGCAGTGCTGCTGCTGGTGGAGCTCTGGGGACCTGAGGAGGGGGTGGTGGAGCTGGGGGACTGGGAGGAGGAGGACTGAGGGGAGGCCACAGTGGGGCAACGCTGGTTTAACAGAGAGCTGTCCAGAGACTGTCCAGCCAGGTATGGAGCTGAGGAGAGTAACAAATAAGTAAAGAAAAAGATGGCCAATGTCAAATATTAAACTCAACTCAGAAAATATCCAATAAATTACATCTGAATATTTGCTTCTTGTACAAGCCACATCAAAAATTATAAACCCAAAAGAGATCCCATCTCTTATTCAGTACAATCTCCTGAAATAGAAGATGGCAATCTAATGAAGACGTACCCAGGTCATGCCGGCACACTTGGGCATACAGTTTGAGTTTGCTGAAGGCTTCGCTGTTTCCGTTGCTGCTGGCCATCTTGAGGAACCAGTCACTGAGAGGCTGCTCTGCCCGGTTCCTGCCCTCTGCTGTACCAACCCGCAATATTCCATCTGCATGAGTCTTACAGATTGGTCTGTGCTGACCCAGTCGACAGGCCTGCAAAGAGGAAAAATATGGGTAAATGTACCATTTAAAAAAACAAAACATTTGTTTTATTAGACTATCGAGGTTGTCTATGTGTGTGTCCCCGCTTACCTCGTACGCGGCCGTAAGGTCCTTGAAGAAGCTCTTAGCCCCACGGAGCAGAGCCTCATTCTCGGGACAGATGACTACATATCCCACGTCCCTGTGGGAGCCGAAGGGGTCCAGCAGCAGCTTTTCCCAGTAAGGCAGGCCGAAGGGCGACAGCACCACAAAGTCATACTCATACCCAACCAGGAAGGTAGGGATGGGGAGGGGCTCTGGAGACTCGTCAGTGCCTAATGGTTCAGAGAGGAGGGACAGTCAGACTCATTGCAGAAGGAGTTGAGGGCGGCAGGTAACCTAGCGGATAGGACCACTGGGCCAGTACCTGAAAAGTTCGCTGTTTGGAATTGACTAGGTGAAAAAAATATATTGATGTGCCCTTGAGCAAGGTACTTAGACCTATTTGCTCCTGTAAGTCGCTCTGGATCAGAGCGTCTGCTAAATTACAGAAACAAAAAAGTTAAAAAAATAAATGTAGGTTGTCACATTAAACACTTGTTTCTGACCCAAAAAATCCTGATAAATCTATATGATCATTACATATTTAGAGCGCATGTGATACCAGGGATGGAAAATGCTTTGTGTAAACTTAACCCAGATATAAAGTATGTCGAAAAGATTATGGACCTATATATTTTTATATAATATTATATTTGAGAACTACAATCACCAAAATAAAAGCTAGACAATAAGGGTGAACTAAATGTAAATTTGATTTGATTTGATTTGAAATGTAGTAGTATGGATTCTGTCATTATGTTTAAGCAAAAGAACACAGCATTAACAAAGTCAAAATTCATGGATTGCAGGAAATTATATTTCAAACAGCAAAGTTGTCAACTCCATGACAAAATGTAAAATTGAAGGAAATTTGATTAAACTGCAAGATTCTCTCAGCTCCACGGTATAACGTGGAGTAGAATAGCACAAAATGTGCCATTTTTTTCCTTCCAGTTCTCAGCTCCGTGGAGACATTTATAGAATTGCAAGAATTCTATTCAATTCAGCCACACCAACAGGCCACCACCTAAGCCTGTTTTTGATCCAGAAAAAACCCTGGATCTTTATGTATTATTATTGCTTGATTTTTAAAGTCCTTGTGTTTACCGTAGGATCCCCTGCCGGCCATCTTGTGAAACTGCTGCCAGGTGAGAGGTCCCTGAACTCCCCAGGACCGTATGCTCCTCTTCTTCTGGATGGCATCTTGGAGTACAGGCTGGAGGGAGAGCAGCACCCGCAGCACGTCCTGAGAGAACAGCCTGCTCACTTCTGCAGCTGGAGGGGGAGACGAGGGTGGGAAGGCTCAGAATCATACATCTAACCAAGAAGACTGGGTTTTTACATAAGAGGAGTAGGAAGAGAGAGGAAAATAAGTAAAGAGTAGGAGGGGAAACAAGTTTGTGCATTATCAAAGAGTGAAGGAGCAGACTCACCTTTGCGTTTAGGCCAGTTGTGTAGACACGTGCTCTTAACCAGCACCTCGTCCACCTTTCCTCCTGACATGTTGTCCATGAACTGCCGGCCATGCTCCAGAGCCATGTAGCAGTCGTTATAGCAGTCCCTCTCCTCTACCCGTAGAGAAGAGTGAGAGGGGCCGGAGGACAACGCCTTGGAGTACTCCACCCCAGCCATGCGGGAGAATGGGTTGGTGCACTGGTCCTGCAGCAACAGGATGAGCTCGTCTGGGGGCCTCTCGGTGGGGTTGCCGGCCCTGTGAAGGGAGGCAGCGCGCAGCTCCTGGAAACGCCTCTCAGAGTCCCGGCCGGCGTCCGAGCCACGCCCCACCACGTCCAGCTCATCCTCCAGGAAGAGACCGGCCGAGCTGCCGTAGCGACGGTTGACCACGGCACTGAAACCACAGGTGCAGGGGTACTGGGCCTCGCCGTTGTCGTTAAGATACACGCCCACATCAGCGCCACGGATGTTCATGTTGCACACGCACACGCAGCAGCTGTCAAAGTTACAGTCCTTGAAGAGGTTCATGACGGACTCAGAGAGGATGAGGGTGACGTAGAGGCTGTGGGCCTCAGGGATGGAGGGCACAGTGGCTGGCTCCACTGAGCTGAGAGGTCGGCAAGTAGAAGGGGTGGAGGCAGGCGAGTAGAGGTCAGAGTTGTCGTATTTGAGCGATCCCTGGACACTGGCAGGCCCTCTTGGGGTGCGTGGGGTACGGGGAGTGCGAGGGGTGGGGGCGGAGAAGCGGGGTGTGGCCGGGGAGGGCAGGATGCCCGTGCCGCTGTTGCTGGGTGGGGCACTGTTGGACATGAAGGGAGTGTGGGTCTGTGGTGTGTAGCTCTGGTAGTCTGGCTCCACACTGGGGATGTTACTGAAATAAGGAGACAACAGCACACACATTAAAACCCCTGACACATGTGGGTATATGAGACTTACATAACTCAAGAGGACCAGTCTGATTGGTTACCCGTCTTTGGTGAGGAGGCCCATGGTTGGCACAGGGGGTATGAGCTCCAGTTTGCCCATGTTCCAGCTGGGTGTGTAAACACAGTCCTCTGGCAGCTTGATGGGCATCATACACTGACTGGGCAGCATCTTCAGCGGAGCAAACATGGAGCAGCCCGTGAATGCCTTGCACGCCTCTGACTTATAAACAAACGAGAAGTCCTGGAGGTATAATGTGGGAAGAGAATGAAAATAAGCCACTAACACTTCAGCAAGTCTAAGCTAAGAAAAAGTATTGAAGCAGACACCAGCATGAATAGTGTGTCAGTCTTATCCCCCACCCCCCCTAAAAAAAAACAATCTTGCACTTGTATTTTCCTACAAGCACCGGCTTGGATAACCTAGGAGGAAAAAATGTACTTAACTGCAAGTCATTCTGGATAAGAGTACCTGCTAAATGACTAAAATGTAGAACTTCCACGCTAGGCTGAAGTGTTCAAAGGCCAATTAAAGGCCCGGTGCAGTTAAAAATGAGATTTTACTGTGCTTAAAGAAATATTTCCACACAAGGTTAAAATAATACTGTGAAAATGATAATGTAAGAGCTGTTTGAAAAGACCACCTGGAAATTCTGCCCGTTTTGGTGGGATGAAGTTTTGGCATGCCTGGCGACATCAAGTTAAAAGACCAAAAACAAAGAGCATTTCAAACCTCTGCTAATAAAGGCTATTTTTCAGGTTACATATCCCTCCCATTATGCTCATCCAATTAGGCCCCACACTCCGACCACTCCCAGACAGTACTAAGAAAATTCTTGCTTGAGAAATTGCTCTTTGCTTAGAAGCCATGAAGTGCTTTGAAAGGCTGGTCATGGCTCACATCAACACCATTATCCCAGGAACATTAGACCCACTCCAATTTGCATATCGCCCTAACAGATTCACAGATGATGCAATCTCTATTGCACTCCACACTGCCCTTTCCCACCTGGACAAAAGGAACACCTATGTGAGAATGCTATTCATTGACTACAACTCAGCGTTCAACACCATAGTGCCCTCAAAGCTCATCAATAAGCTAAGGACCCTGGGACTAAACACCTCCCTCTGCAACTGGATCCAATACTTCCTGACGGGCCACCCCCGGGTGGTAAGGGTAGGCAACAACATATCTGCCACGCTGATCCTCAACACAGGGGGCCCTCAAGGGTGCGTGCTCAGTCCCCTCCCTGTTCTCCCATGACTGCATGGCCAGGCACGACTCCAACACCATCATTAACACCATTTAGCAGGGGTGCGTCACCTGAGTGGGTTGATTCACTGATGTGGTCATCCTGTCTGGGTTGGCACCCCCCCTTGGGTTGTGCCATGGCAGAGATCTTTGTGGGCTATACTCAGCCTTGTCTCAGGATGGTAAGTTGGTGGTTGAAGATATCCCTCTAGTGGTGTGGGGGCTGTGCTTTGGCAAAGTGGGTGGGGTTATATCCTTCCTGTTTGGCCCTGTCCGGGGGTGTCCTCAGATGGGGCCACAGTGTCTCCTGACCCCTCCTGTCTCAGCCTCCAGTATTTATGCTGCAGAAGTTTGTGTCGGGGGGCTAGGGTCAGTTTGTTATATCTGGAGTACTTCTCCTGTCCTATTCGGTGTGCTGTGTGAATTCTCTAATTCTCTCCTTCTCTCTCTCAGAGGACCTGAGCCCTAGGACCATGCCCCAGGACTACCTGACATGATGACTCCTTGCTGTCCCCAGTCCACCTGGCCGTGCTGCTGCTCCAGTTTCAACTGTTCTGCCTTATTATTATTCGACCATGCTGGTCATTTATGAACATTTGAACATCTTGGCCATGTTCTGTTAAAATCTCCACCCGGCACAGCCAGAAGAGGACTGGCCACCCCACATAGCCTGGTTCCTCTCTAGGTTTCTTCCTAGGTTTTGGCCTTTCTAGGGAGTTTTTCCTAGCCACCGTGCTTCTACACCTGCATTGCTTGCTGTTTGGGGTTTTAGGCTGGGTTTCTGTACAGCACTTTGAGATATCAGCTCATGTACGAAGGGCTATATAAATAAATTTGATTAAGTTTGCCGATGACAACAGTGGTAGGCCTGATCACCGACAATGATGAGACAGCCTATAGGGAGGTCAGAGACCAGACCGTGTAGTGCAAGGACAACAACCTCTCCCTCAACGTGATCAAGACAAAAGGAGATGATTGGGGACTACAGGAAAAGGAGGACCAAGCACGCCCCCATTCTCATCGACAGGGCTGTAGTGGAGCAGGTTGAGAGCTTCAAGTTCTCAACTTGTTCTCACATCAACAAACTAACATGGTCCAAGCACACTAAGACAGTCGTGAAGAGGGCATGACAAAACCTATTCCCCCTCATGAGACTGAAAAGATTTGGCATGGGTCCTCAGATCCTCAAAAGGTTCTACAGCTGCACCATCGAGAGCATCCTGACTGGTTGCATCACTGCCTGGTATGGCAACTGCTCAGCTTCTGACAGCAAGGCACTACAGAGGATAGTGCGTACGGCCCAGTACACCACTGGGGACAAGCTTCTGCCATCCAGGACCTCTATACCAAGCAGTGTCAGAGGAAGGACCTAAAAATTGTCAAAGACTCCAGCCACCTTAGCCATAGACGGTTCTCTCTGCTACCGCACAGCAAGCAGTCCCGGAACACCAAGTCTAGGTCCAAGGATCTTCTAAACAGCTTCTATCCCCAAGCCATAAGACCCCTGAACATCTAATCAAATGGATACCAAGACTATATGCATTGCTCCCCCCTCTTCTACACTGCAGCTACTCTGTTGTTATCTATGCCAGTCACTTTAATAACTCTACATATTACCTCGACACTGGTGCCCCCGCACATTGGCCTTGTACCAGTACACTGTATATAGCCCCGCATTTCACTGTAATGTCTATAGCTGTTGTATTCGGCACACGTGACAAATAAAATTTGATGAGATTTTTTACCATTTCAATTGAAAACAATAACAGTAAGGTACTTAATTTTCACCCAGAAATTATTTGATATCGAGATGAAAATGGCTGCATTGGGCCTTTAAGTTACCTTGATCTCAGAGGGCTTGGGGCTACAGAAGCCTTCCTCCACCTCCATCTTGTAGTGGCTGCTAAACTGGCTCCCATCCAGCAGAGTGAGGCCCACCCCGGCCTCCAGGCCACCGTAGTCCTTGCCCCCAGTGTTCATGGGGGAGTAGCCCATGATGTGCTGCTCCAGGGAGGGAGGGGTGGGGAACATCTTGTGCAGGTCAGCTGAGCCTGGGGACAGGAAGGTGAACGGGGGAATCACCCTATTGTTTGGTAAATTAATGTAGGATACAGTGATGACCTAAAGAGGAACTTTAGGGAAGGAATTGGAGAAAGGGAACATACTTATGCAGGACAGAGGGTCCAGATTTGATGTTTTGTGTTCCTTACTGCCAAACTTGTCTCCATGAACTCCTGCTCTCCTGGATCCAGGCTGCTGGGGACAGAACATTTAGAATGCTTTAAAAGGCTTTGATCAAAACATGTAGAGAATTTTTAAGACTTTACACAATGTCCTGTTAGCAAAGTATCAACGAGAGATATGGAAACAGACAAAAGGATATGTAACCCAAAAAATGTCCCCCCCAATGTAGATGAGAACTACAGTGCCTTCAGTAAGTATTCATACACCTCTTAATTTATTCCACATTGTTGTTACAGCCCAAATTCAAAACTGGAGTAAAAAAATATTTCCCACCCATCTACACACAATTTCCCATGACAAAGTGAACAAATGTTTTGAGAAATATTTTTCATTTCATTCATTTAAATAAGTATTCACACCCCAGTCAATACTTTGTAGAAGCACCTTTGGCGGCATTTACAGCTTTGAGTCGTCATGGGTATGCTTGAGTATCCGCTTTGCACATCTGGATTTGGGGATTTTCTCCCATTCTTCCTTGCAGATTTTCTCAAGCTCTGTTAAGTTAGATTGGGAGCAGCAGTGGACAGCAATCTTCAAGTCATTCCACAGATTGTCAATGAGATTCAAGTCTGGGCTTTGGCTGGGCAACTCAAGGATTTTCACATTCTTGTTCTGAAGCCAATCCAGCCTTGCTTTGGCCGTATGCTTGGAGTCGTTGTCCCGTTGGAAGGTAAATCTTTGCCACAGTCTAAGGTTGTTTGCACAATAAAGCAGGTTCTTATCAAGTATTTACCTGTATTTGGCTCCATTCATTCCCCCCCTCTATTCTTAGTCTTCCAGTCCCTGCCGCTGAAAAGCTTCCCCATAACATGATGCTGACACCACCATGCTTAACAGTAGGGATGGTGTTAGATGTGTGATGAGCTGTGCTTGGTTTTCTCCAGACATTGCGCTTTGCATTCAGGCAAAATAGTAAATGTTTTGCTTCATCGGACCACATTATATTTTGCCTTATGCTCAGTCTTTCACATGCCTTTTTTCATGCATTGTGCTGTCATGTGCCTTTTTCCTCAGGAGAGGCTTCTGTCTGGCCACTCTTCTATAAAGCCTAGATTGCTGAAAGGCTGTATAGACTGTAGAGACCGATGTCCTTCTGGCAGGTTCTCCCATCTCAGCCAAGGAACTCCGTAGTTCTGTCAGAGTGTTCATTGGGTTCTTGGTCACCTCCCTGACCAAGGTACTTCTTGCCGGGTTGCTCAGTTTGGTCAGACAGCCAGCTCTAGCCAGAGTCTGGGTAGTTCCAATTTTGAAAACTCTAGAAATGATTTTATACCCTTGCCTAATCACAATTCTGTCTCTACGACATCTACCGACAGTTGATTAAACTTAATTGTGTAGTATCAGTTCTTACATGCACGGTCAACTGTGGGACCTTATATAGACAGGTGTGTTTCTTTCTAAAAATCAACTGAATTGGCCATAGGTGGACTCCAATCAAGTTGTGGTAACATCAAGGATGATCAAAGGAAATTTGATGCGCCTGAGCTCAATTTGGACTGTCATAGCAAAGGAGTCCATTTAATTTTCAATAAATTTGCTAAAATCTCTAAAAACATGTTTTAATTTTGTCAGTATGGGGTAGTGTGTATAGATGGGCGAGAATTTGTATTGAATCTATTTTGAATTCAGGCTATAGCACAACAAAATGTGGATTAAGTCAAAGGGTATGAATACTTTCTAGAGGCAATGTATACTCTACTGACCGCTAGCTCGTCTTCGTCTGAGTTGAAGAGGTTGTCCAGGTCGTTGATGGACACAGCCAGGTCTGTCTCATGGATAAGGCTGGTGGAGGGTACAGGCTTTCCACCAGCTGCACCCTGACCATCTGCACACACACACACACACACACACACACACACACACAGAAAGACAAACAACAAAGGAAGTCCCCTCAGTAACCACTCTGGATGACCATTTTATTGACATTCCAATCTTTTATAGTTTTACAGGAGTGATTAAAACAAAGTCTTCAACAAGAAGGAAATGCTCACCATCTGCTGAGGTTCCACTGCCATCGTCACCCTAAGAGAAACAAACACCAGCATAAAACGTGTTATTCTCTTGGCATCTGCTACATCAGTGGTTCCCAACCAGGGGTACTAAGACCACTGGGGGTACTTGAAAAGACTTATGAGACCATAAGCTTACTGGTAAAATGCACGAGGGAGTAGTTCAAGGGGTATTATGGGCAAAGCAAAATTCAGTTGGTGGTACAGTAAGCAAAAAAAGGTTGGGAACCACTGTGCTACAGCATCCCATAAGCAAAGGCGTAATATACACGTCAGTCAACTGAACTAACAAATCCAACCACATTAGGTAAGATTAGGAAAAGTGTATAGGGATAACTATGGAATTAATTATTAGAAACTCATGTTTGATTACTCACCTTGTGTCTCTTGCTGGTCTCTCTATCCGAGCCAGGTTTGTCCTTCTTGTCAGTGAAAGTGAACTCCTCGTCTCCTTCCACGAAGGCGTAGGGGTCTGGCTCCTCCTCCTGATCCTCGTCAGCCATGGCAGCCACCAGGTGGCTGTTCCTCCTCTGGGTGTAGGTCCTCACCAGGTCTTCAGACACCTTCAGAGGCCTGCCAGAGCCAGACATCAATCTGAGAGGAGACAATGTTACATAGATGATCAGTAATCATGTGAAAGGAGGGGAAACTGCATATATAATGCTCCAAGTGGATGTACACAGAGAGAGAGAAACCAAATATCTATCATAGCCACTCATCACCTTGGTGCTTATAGTAAGGTTTATCATTAAATGTTGAAAGAGAGGGGTAGTGTACTCACTCTGTGACAGAGACAATGTTCTCCTGCCCTCCTCCTTCCCCAGAGTCATCCTGTAGTTTGTCCACAGGCAACAGTGGTGTGAAGAAGTCGGAGGTCTTCTTCCGTGGCAGGTTGAAGTATTTCCAGGGGTTGTGGGCTGAGTCTTCGTTGGGGTTGATGGCTGATCCCACATAGACAGTGGGTTCCAGGGAATCAGGGTAGGCAGGTGGGAAAGGCAGAGGCAGGGGCTCCAGGTGGGGCTCGTCAGGCGAGGTCTTTTGGGGAAGCAGGCAGGGCTCGGAGGAGGGGGGGTAGAAGTGTTGGTGGATGGGCGTGGAGGAGCTCTTCATGGCCCCAGGGTCTTCCTCCCCGCGCTCGCAGGGGTGGGGGCTGAGAGGAGGGGGCTGGGGGGAGCCGGCCAGGTCTTGGAGGGACCTGTGGGTGTGCAACATGGGGGCTTTGGAAGGGGCCGTGTCCACGTGGTGCAGGCTGGGGTAGGGGCCCTCATCCTGGGTTCTCATACACAGCCTCTGGGGCTCCATGGCCTGCTCCTCAAACACATAGCTGCGGTGGTGGAAGGGTGTCTGTGGCCTCTTCTGCTGCTTATCCCCCTTCTCCAGCTTCTCGCCCAGCTTGTGTTTGGGCAGAGGCTGTGAGGGCTGGCCCACCGACGGTGGGTTTCCTGAGGTGCTGCCTGATCGTTGCTTCTGGTTTTTATGCCTGGGGTAAAGAGAGAAATTATTTAAATAGCAATTTACTGAATGTTCATTTCCAAGGTGTCTGTGATTAAAACAGATCCCCTAAAGCATGCATCCCCAAACTGGGGATGTGATTATTCTTTTTTTTTTTTACATTTTCAGACAGTCCATTTATATTTTACAACAGGGCTATACACAAGGTTTTTTCCCCCTCGCTTGAGTAGCCTCGTTTCACTGACAAAAACTAAATGAAACCATCTAGTGTTCAGCGAAATAACACCAATGTCAAATACAGGTAGCCTAGTCAAATAATTAACATCCAAACACATTAAACATTACTCTCTCGTGGGAATTGGTCCGTATGTAGCCAAATGTAGCTGCTGCTCATTCAGTTTGCTCGAAAATGGATGAATGGTAAAAAAAAAGACCAGCAGTACTACACCTGCACCTGTCGACCACACAAGTTGTTCTGATTCCATAGAGACACATACCAGCTCTACTGGTAGTACTGCTACTACCAGCAGTACTACACCTGCACCTGTCGACGACAAGTTGTTCTGCTTCCACAAGCACATCCAATGCTAGCATTAGTAATTCTACATTTGTTGTTAACCCAGCTAGCATAGACACTGACAGTTGTGAATCTGATGCAGCCGAAGAGCTACTGCCCCCTTACCCGGGAAAGCACCTTACAGACAGGGACGATGGACCATCGAAAAGGTGCAAAGACGATGATAACTACATCGATTTGGGGTTCACTTATATTGGGAGCAGTACCTTTCCTCAGTGTGTTATAGGTGCAAAGGTACTCTCACAACTCGATGAAACCTTCACTCTTGCGCAGACATTTAGAAACAAAAACATGCTAATTTAAAAAATAAGCCACGGGAGTTAGAGAATTAAGATGACTTTCAAGTAGTAAGACACGTAGAAAAGCAACAGATACCATTAATAAGGAGCTAGAAGCGTCTTATATGGTGAGCTACCGAGTGGCTAGGACAGGCAAACCCTATACTATTGTGGAGGACTTTATTCTTCCTGCTGCCGCAGATATGGCTGGGGAAAAGGCCCCAAAAAACTATACTAACAATGCCTTCAAACACTGTTTCACGATGCATCAGCATCATGGCAGGAGATGTTTTGAAACAATTACTGCTGCGCATACAAGCCAGTGAATTGTGTGTGTTACAGCTGGATGAGCCAACAAACGTGGCAGGCCTGGCACAGCTCCTGGTATATGGCGTTTATGGGGGGTCAATTAAGGAAGACCTCTATTGCAAACCACTGGGAAAAAAAAATAAGTACTGGAGAGCTTTGTGACATCAAATGGACTTTGGTGGTCAAGATGAGTTGGTATCTGTACTGATGGCGCAAAAGCCATGACAGGGAGACATAGTGGAGTGGTAACGTGCGTGTAAGCAGTTGCTCCTGACACCACTTGTGTACACTACAGCATCCACCGAGAGGCTCTTGCTGCCAAAGGAACGCCTGACAGCTTGAGATATGTTTTGGACACTACAGTGAAAATTGAGGCTATGATTAAGAAGTTGGAGCTCTTCTCTGTCTGCATTAACAAGGACAACAGACAGGTCTTTCCATCATTGTATGATTTGTGCAAATGAACTCAAGCTTACGGACAATGTCAAATGTGATATACAGTGGCTTGCAAAAATATTCACCCCCCTTGGCATTTTTCCTATTTTGTTGCCTTACAAACTGGAATTAAAATGGATTTGTTGGTGGTTTGTATCATTTGATTTTCACAACATGCCTACCACTTTGAAGATGCAATTTATTTATTTTTAAATTGTGAAACAAGAAATAAGACAAAAAAACAGAACTTGAGCATGCATAACTATTCACCCCCCCAAAGTCAATCATTTGTAGAGCCACCTTTGCAGCAATTACAGCCGCAAGTCTCTTGGGGTGCGTGTCTATAAGCTTGGCAAATCTAGCCACTGGGATTTTTTTCCCATTCTTCAAGGCAAAACTGCTGCAGCTCCTTCAAGTTGGATGGGTTTCGCTGGTGTACAGCAATGTTTAAGTCATACCACAGATTCTCAATTGGATTGAGGTCTGAGCTTTGACTGGGCCATTCCAAGACATTTAATGTTTCCCCTTAAACCACCCGAGTGTTGCTTTAGCAGTATGCTTAGGGTTATTTTCCTGCTGGAAGATGAACCTCTGTCTTCCAGAGATTTGAGACTGGGACAAACAGTTTTCCTTAAAGAATTTCCCTGTATTTAGCGCCATCCATCATTCCTTCAAATTTGACTAGTTTCCCCATCCCCACAGCATGCTGCTGCCACCACCATGCTTCACTGTGGGGATGGTGTTTTCCTTGATGGCCAAAAAGCTCAATTTTAGTCTCATCTGACCAGAGTACCTTCTTCCATATGTTTGTGAGTCTCCCACAAGCCTTTGGCAAACACCAAAAAGTGTTTGCTTATTTTGACTTTAAGCAATGGCTTTTTCTGGCCACTCTTCCGTAAAGCCCAGCTCTGTGGATTGTACGGCTTAAAGTGGTCCTATGGATAGATACTCCAAACTCCGCTGTGGAGCTTTGCAGGTCCTTCATGGTTATCTTTCATCTCTTTGTTGCACCTCTGATTAATGCCCTCCTTGCCTGGTCCGTGAGTTTTGGTGGGCAGCCCTCTCTTGGCATGTTTGTTGTGGTGTCATATTCTTTCCATATTTTAATAATGGATTTAATGGTGCTCCGTGGGATGTTCAAAGTTTATTCTGATATTTTTTTATAACCCAACCCTGATCTGTACTTCTTCACAACTTTGTCCCTGCCCTGTTTGTAGAGCTCCTTGGTCTTCATAGTGCCGCTTGCTTAGCGGTGTTGCAGACTGAGGCCTTTCAGAACAGGTGTATTTTTACTGAGATCATGTGACAGATCATGTGACATTTAAATAAAGTCCACCTGTGTGCAATCTAACTAATTATGTGACTTCTGAAGGTAATTGGTTGCACCAGATTTGATTTATGGTCTTCATAGCAAAGGGAGTGAATACATATGCATGCACCACTTTTTCGTGTTTTAGATTTTTTTTATTTCACTTCAACTATTTTGCGTCTGTCCATTACATGAAATCCAAATAAAAATCATTGTTTATTACAGGTTGTAATGCAACAAAATTGGAAAAACACCAAGGGGGATTCATACTTTTGCAAGGTACTGTAGCGAAGCACCTGACAACAAGTGGTTCTGTGAAAAATTAATTTAAAAATCAGAAGCCACTTCCAGATTTCTGCAAACAAAGTAACTTGCCTTGGCAAAACGCGCTGTTAAGACACTGATTCCCTCTGCAACCATGTACCTATGTGAGAGTGGATTCTCAGCCCTCACTAGCATGACAACTAAATACAGACACAGACTGTGTGTGGAAAATTATTTAAGACAGACACTCTCTAATACAACCCAACATTGCAAAGGTATGTGCATCCTTTCAAGCACACCCTTCTCATCAACCTGTGTTGAGTTATTCACAATTTTCAATGAACAAATAAAGTTTTATATGTAAGATGACTAAATAAAGAGCAAAATTATATTTAAAATATTATTTGTGCCCTGGTACTAATAAGAGCTCTTTGTCACTTCCCACAAGCCGGGTTGTAAAAACTCACCCGTTCTTATGTTTAATAAATGTATCGTATAGTGTGTGTGTGGCAGGCTTACAATGATGACAACAACAACAAAAAACATTTGAGAATGCGCTGACCCTGGTGCTAGAGGGGGTACGCAGCTGGAGGTTGAATGTTTGAAGGGGTACCGGACTATAAAACATTTGGGAACCACTGCCCTAAAGGACTCTGGTGAGTTATGGGGGGAAATTATCAGCCTAAAACACATGTAAAATATGGCCCACAGGCCAGATCTGGCCCATGACAATTCTCTCCAGCTTTCACAATGATTTGGGTTGTCAATTCATTTTGGCCCGCTTCCATAGCGCACACGACGTGCTGCACTACAAGTCCCAGCAAGCACTGCCAACTTGTTGAGCGCCAAAGGCAGTGCATTGCCACACACACCTCCTCCCAGACTCAGGAGCCAGCCAGACATCTTCGTGTCAAAAAGCTATTAGATTAAGGATTCACACAGAGTATAAATTACTACTAAAGGACACACACGCAAGTATAAATTAGTTAACATTTGAGTCATCTACTTTATGAAATTACAGCCCAATGTGCTTGCACATCAACTCAACATCAATTGCGCGGTCCCGTTTTTAGCACGTAGCGGAGGAAAGTACACAGGAAGTCCTCCTAGGCTACTAAAATGTTGCAGTCTGGCTTCGGTTTTTAAACTTGACCATGAATAACCCACCAAAAAAAAAACTCAAATATGTTTTACAAGGGTCGCAGCATATTAGCCAATGCACATCTGCAAGCATAGGATGGACAAATATTATTTATCTTGTTTCATGTTAAATTGCTATATACAGCACCCCATGGTCAATATTTACATTTTTAAAGGCGCATATTTTTCCAATAAAACAAATGCCAGTGTGGGTTGAAGTTGTATGCACGTTATATTCTAAAAACAAACATACTGGCCTGGCCTGTAAATTATTTTGATTCAATATGGCCCGTGTGGTGATTGAGTTAGACAATCCTGGCCTACAACAACCCCCACCGTTATAAACATGATCCACAGTACCTTGAGCAGTTGCAGTGTGCCCTATGCGAGAACTCCACAAAATCCCACACTCCTGTGTTGTCCCCCTCCTCCTCCTCACAGGTACCATTGGTCAATGTAGCAAACTTCCTCCTGACAAAGAACCAGACAAACAGAGCTCAGCAGACAGACTCCTTCAATAGACCAGTAGTATACGAATCAGTAGGGTGATTTGACTTGTAGTGTACGTACTTGTTCTGGGCCTGGTTGGTAGTGCACTCCTGCCACACGCTCTCCACCACCTGGGCAGCCAGCCTGCGGGGGATCTTGCTGCCGTGGATACCGCTGCTGTTGGAGCTGAAACCATCCACTGTCGAGCAGAGCTTCAACCACCTCTGTGCTGCCTGAGAATCTACATGGGAAAAGAAAGTAACACTTACGTGATAATGCCCGAGAAGCCGGTGTTTGGAAGATATATATAGGCACAGGTGTTAGTCCCGCGAAGAAGTCGAGGGCCGGCAAACCGTGACATTATAGTCACCAAACACTGGCTTCGAGGACATTATCACTTATACAACGGGTTAACATATTTAAATAATGATTGACATATTTTCATTCATAAACATTCTGGGGCCTCCCGAGTGTGGCAGCGGTCTAAGGCACTGATCAGTGCTCAAGGCGTCACTACAGATCCGAGTTCAATCAAGGGCTGTGTCGCAGCCAGCCGCAACCAGGAGACAGCGTTGTCCAGGTTAGGGGGGGGTTGGCCTCCATGCCCACTGGCTTCGGGTCGCCAGCTGTGCGGTGTTTCCTCCGACACAAATGGTGCGGCTGGCTTCCAGGTTAAGCAAGCAGTGTGTCAAGAAGCAGTGCAGCTTGGCTGGCTCACGTTTTTTGGAGGACGCATGGCTCTCAAACTTCGCCTCTCTCGAGTCCACACGGGAGTTGCAACAACCGGATATGACTAACTACCAATTGGATATAACGAAATTGGGGATAAAAAGGGGGGAGCTAGCAAAAAAAACCTACTTTGTTTTGATGTATTTAGTCATACTATTTCATCTTTCCACAAGATGTAGTCCTGACACAAATCTAGGGTTGCTACCCAAGCCGGCTAGTCATTCGTTCTATCAGTTCGGTTGCCAGAGACATAACCCAGTCGTTAAGTCTTTTTGTTCTAAATCTAAGGACACGACTCGGGCGTTCGTTCTAAATGTTCCGTTGCCATTGTAACAGTATAGCTTCCGCCCCTCTCTTCGCCCCAACCTGGGCTCGAACCAGGAACCCTCCGCACACATCAACTGGCCCCCACAAAGCATCGTTTCCCATCGCTCCACAAAAACAGCAGCCCTTGCAGAGCAAGGGGAACAACTACTTCAAGGTCTCAGAGCGAGTGACGTTACCGATTGAAACACTATTAGCACGCACCCCTCTAACTAGCTAGCCATTTCACATCGGTTACACCATGATGGCTGACAACGTTCTTATCCCTTACTTGCTAGCCAGCCAACTTCAACTAACAGTCACGTCAAACAGTTTTTTGGGGGAATACATTCATAACAATGAGCTAATGATGCGCGATTTCACCTGGCATTGGCTCTCTCGCCATGCCACTGTTGAGAAGAGATAGCCACATAAACAGCGAACACAATCACTTCAAACTGGAGCAGGAATGACAGCAAACTAGCTGCATTATGTATTTTCCGATTGACATTTCTTTGTGTGGGTGTGTAAATATAACACATATACATAAACACACAAAAATATTGCCGATTCATGATTTTGACTGACTGAGAAAAGCTGCCAATCTGTCTGTCTAGTCCCAACTCCAGAAACGCTCATTACTATGGGGACAGCAGGAGATCAAATTTCAATATTGAAACAATGCAAATGTCAGAGATAGACAGCAAGGTTAATACAAATCTCCGCAGTTGAAAACCAAATGTTAGTCGAAAAGAAATGGGAGATAATGTCTAGATGGTTTTTAGTGTAGATCTGGTATATAAATTGTCTGGCTGGGCTGATGAGACTGGATTGCACAGTCAGATGGTACAGAGTAAATAGGCATTTCAATGTCAGATTTAGACAGCGGTAACTTGTGGAATAGACATTGGCTGAAATGCGGTTTTATTAACCAAATCAGCATCCAGGATTAGGCCTACCCGTAGTATAAATTAATATAATACACAGTATTAATGTACACTACTTACTTGTCAAAATAATCAGTAAGCCATTGTGCTTCTACATCTGCTTTGCTTGCTCTTGGGGGTTTTAGGTAGAGTATCTGTATAAGCACTTTGTGACAAGTGTTGAATTGATTGAACTTGAATGCATCAATGTTCAATAATTCAAAAGATGGACACTGAACCCAGACAGCTACACTTGCAGAGTTTGTGGTCCTAATAGACTAATTAGTAAATGGTAAGGCTACCTGTTTGGGCCTCCTCCGGTGATGTGGGAGGGGTAAGGGTGACAGAGGACATGGCAGGGTCTCTGTGGGCCCCCAGGCCCTCACACAGGACGGGTGAGGGGTTGGCTGATCCCTGTGGGGCCAGTGCAGGGAGGTCTGACTGGGGCACCAGTACTAGACAAGCAGGGTACACCATCCTAACTCCAGCTGGAACAGATCAGCATTACACATTTAGTCAGTGAGTCTCCATCAGAAAAACACACACAACTGCAATACCACATACTAACCATTAGAATAACATCCACACTGGACAACACACAACTGTAGCAACAACCCCCATCTTACCAACAAGGACCTCCACGGCTGCTAGTGAGTCGTCCTCCCAGTCTGCATCCTCCATCTTGTCCTCGGGGCGGTTCTTGGAGCTGGGGCTGATGGGATAGAACTGCCTCCACTCCTCAATAAGTTTCTGGGTGGGGTGGTCAGACATCTTGAAGGACTGGCCCGTGACCGTCCCGTTCAGACCGTATGGACTCAAGATGACTGTGGAAGGGAGAGAGGGGACAGGAAGTGTGAGGTCAGCACAGGTCAGAATAGAGTCTTGACTAGAGGTAAATTAATTATGACAGCAGGGAGCAAGACTATGCTTTAATTATAAACACTACTGCATTGCCTTTGATATAAAAAAGAAAAACCTATGGACATTCTAGTATCTAACCAATGGCAGGTAGATCAACGGTTGTCTCAATGGGATATGGCTGGGTGACCAGGATATAGCTGAGTGACCAGGCCGTGCCTGGTTAGACCCACCTTGCAGGGGGCTGGCATTTTGTTGTGCCAGGCTCAGATGTTCTTCACCTAGCCTCTGGACAGGCTGGTGCTGGGCAATCTCCACGCTGGTGCACACGTTACTGTCCCCGTGCAGGAAAAAGGTGAACGCACACGACAAGTGCTCACTGCAGAGGGGATGGAAAAACAGTTATTCTCAGATCAAGCTGGAAATACACTGCTCAAAAAAATAAAGGGAACACTAAAATAACATCCTAGATCTGAATGAATGAAATATTCCTATTAAATACTTTTTTCTTTACATAGTTGAATGTGCTGACTACAAAATCACACAAAAATGATCAATGGAAATCAAATTTATCAACCCATGGAGGTCTGGATTTGGAGTCACACTCAAAATTAAAGTGGAAAACCACACTACAGGCTGATCCAACTTTGATGTAATGTCCTTAAAACAAGTCAAAATGAGGCTCAGTAGTGTGTGTGGCCTCCACGTGCCTGTATGACCTCCCTACAACGCCTGGGCATGCTCCTGATGAGGTGGCCGATGGTCTCCTGAGGGATCTCCTCCCAGACCTGGACTAAAGCATCCGCCAACTCCTGGACAGTCTGTGGTGCAACGTGGCGTTGGTGGATGGAGCGAGACATGATGTCCCAGATGTGCTCAATTGGATTCAGGTCTGGGGAACGGGCGGGCCAGTCCATAGCATCAATGCCTTCCTCTTGCAGGAACTGCTGACACACTCCAGCCACATGAGGTCTAGCATTGTCTTGCATTAGGAGGAACCCAGGGCCAACCGCACCAGCATATGGTCTCACAAGGGGTCTGAGGATCTCATCTCAGTACCTAATGGCAGTCAGGCTACCTCTGGCGAGCACATGGAGGGCTGTGCGGCCCCCCAAAGAAATGCCACCCCACACCATGACTGACCTACCGCCAAACCGGTCATGCTGGAGGATGTTGCAGGCAGCAGAACGTTCTCCACTGAGTTTCCAGACTCTGTCACGTGCTCAGTGTGAACCTACTTTCATCTGTGAAGAGCACAGGGCGCCAGTGGTGAATTTGCCACTCTTGGTGTTCTCTGGCAAATGCCAAACGTCCTGCACGGTGTTGGGCTGTAAGCACAACTCACCACCTGTGGACGTCGGGCCCTCATACCACCCTCATGGAGTCTGTTTCTGACCGTTTGAGCAGACACATGGACATTTGTGGCCTGCTGGAGGTAATTTTGCAGGGCTCTGGCAGTGCTCCTCCTTGCACAAAGGCGGAAGTAGCGGTCCTGCTGCTGGGTTGTTCCCCTCCTACGGCCTCCTCCACGTCTCCTGATGTACTGGCCTGTCTCCTGGTAGCGCCTCCATGCTCTAGACACTACACTGACAGACACAACAAACCTTCTTGCCACAGCTCGCATTGATGTGCCATCCTGGATGAGTTGCACTACCTGAGCCACTTGTGTGGGTTGTAGACTCCGTCTCATGCTACCACTAGAGTGAAAGCACCGCCAGCATTCAAAAGTGACCAAAACATCAGCCAGGAAGCATAGGAACTGAGAAGTGGTCTGTGGTCAACACCTGCAGAACCACGCCTTTATTGGGGGTGCCTTGCTAATTGCCTATAATTTCCACCTGTCCAACAGCATGTGGAATTTATTGTTAATCAGTGTTGCTTCCTAAGTGGACAGTTTGATTTCACAGAAGTGTGATTGACTTGGAGTTACATTGTGTTATTTAAGTGTTCCCTTTATTTTTTTGAGCAGTGTATAATGGTTGGTACGATATTCCTTAGAGAAGCAATCAGAGTGAAACATCAAAAGATTCAATGTCTTATGAGATACAGAAAAATAACAGAAAGCTATATTATTTATTGTCAATTGGATTAACTGGTACCAGGACAAATGACAGGTTTCATAAATGCAAAAGAATGTGCAATTAAACAGAGTTGAACAGGGAGGTGACAGGATACTACAGCCAAATGAAAACTACAGTCCTTCTCCCTGAGGCTCACCCATGTTATACGTGCACTGAACAGCTAACAGTAAACGTAGTGATTAAAAACCCAAACTATTCCCATTTGTTTTTCCTCAATGGAAAATGAGCTTAGGTGGTGGGTGTGGCAGGGGGTATGACAATGGACGTGGTCGGCGCTGAAATTCTCTACACAATTTCCTGCAATTCTACCATTTTCTCCATGGAGCGATGATCATTTTTTGAAGTTTAAAAGCTAATTTCGTGCTATACTACATATTCTGCAATGGAGCGAAGAGAAAATGTTATAGTTTAAAAGCTAATTTACTGCAGTTATATGCATTTTGCTATGGCTAATGCGGTGTTCTTATGCTCAAAACAAAATCAATACTGTTAAATTCATTGTTTTTGGAATGATCAATTCTCCCTGACTGACAAGCTTTTATTTTGGTGATTGTAGTACTCAAAGCTTATTATGAAAATATATATACAGCGCTTTGTAAAGTATTCTGACCCTTGAAGGTCCCCAAGAACACAGTGGCCTCCATTCTTAAGTGGAAGATGTTTAGAACCACCAAGACTCTTCGAAGAGCTGGCCGGGGGAGCAATCGGGGGAGAAGGGCGTTGGTGGGGGAGGTAACCAACAACCGATGTTCACTCTGACAGAGCTCCAGAGTCCCTCTGTGGAGATGGGAGAAACTTCCAGAAAGACAATCATCTCTGTAGCACTCCACCGATACGGCCTTTATGGTAGAGTGGTCAGGCGGAAGCCACTCCTCAGAAAAAGGCACATGACAGCCAACCTGGAGTTTGCCACATGGCACCTAAAGACTCTCAGGCCATGAGAAACAAGATGATCTGGTCTGATGAAACCAAGACTGACCTATTTGGCCTGAATGCCAAGCGTCAAGTCTGGAGGAAACCTGGCACCTTCCCTATGGTGAAGCATGGCGGCAGCATCATGTTTTTCAGCGGCAGGGACTGGGATACTACTCAGGATCAAATGAAAGATGAACAGACCCAAGTTCAGAGAGAACCTTAATGTAAACCTGCTCCAGAGCGCTCAGGACTTCAGACTGGGGTGAAGATTCACCTTCCAACAGGACAACAACCCTGAGCACATAGCCAAGACAACGCAGGAGTGGCTTCGGGACAAGTCTCTGAATGTCCTTGAGTGGCCCTGCCAGAGCCCGGACTTGAACCCAATCTAACATCTCTGGAGAGACCTGAAAATAGCTGTGCAGCGACGCTTCCCATCCAACCTGACAGAGCTTGAGAGGATCTGCAGAGAAGAATGGGAGAAACTCCCCAAATACAGGTGTGCCAAGCTTATAGTGTCATACCCAAGAAGATTCTAGGCTGTAATTGCTGCCAACGGTGCTTCAACAAAGTACTGAGTAAAGGGTCTGAATACAGGTTTTTAATTTGTCATTATGGGGTAGTGTGTAGATTGAAGAGGAATTGCTTTTATTTAATCAATTTTAGAATAAGGCTGTACCCAAACAACATGTGGAACAAGTCAAGGGGTCTGAATACTTTCCCAAGGCACTGTAGGTCTATTATCTTTTCTACATACCTTCTCTCTGGTTTTAGTCACTTTAGTATACACAACGTGGTTTTCATCCCAAAATGTAATTAATCTACTTTGGATTTAGGCAGCCGTCAAGGATTACAACGGCAGAAACCTTTCCAGTCAAGTCATTAAACAAACCTTGATTTGCTGTAAGGTTGAATCAAAGATGGGAATGTTGGCACCGGACAGGGTTACCATTTTCAAACAAATCTTTACAATCAAAACTTTTACAGTCTGTCACAGATAGCAGCTACATTACTTTGCTGAAAGGATAATAGTCTCAACATACCAGAAATACACCAGTCACATATAAATTGAAGACTATGACAGGCTATTGGTCTGTTCCTAGAGCAACAGGACCATGTCTGCACCACAGAAAAAGCTGATTGTCCATGAATGGGTCAGAGGATGGGTGTGAGGGTTGAGAGAAAAGGAGAGCAGGGAAGGGAGTGAGGACCGGAGTGGCAACAACATTCCTCACATATTTGTTGTGCACTTCTATGTCATTAAAATATACCTCCAGGTGCCAATGCCTGCTTACTGTGAGGAAAGTTATCAGTGAGGCCTGAGCCCTGGCCTTCAACCAGCATGGACAAGACAGAAGATTATTTTAGTTTCAGTTAAAAGTGCTCCTCCAAAACACCAACATTCCTTAAATAGGCCTTGTTAAAAATAGACTATTATGAAATTGAAATGTTAAACAACAAGGCTTTATTTCCTCACGAGTGCTGCACAGCCAAGCGGCTAAACATACCAAAACAGTTCCTGTTGACATGGTTGGTGTAAAACCACAGTGCAGACTCAGCATGTTCCAAAGACAGCCCTGTTTACCAGACAGAGAGTACAGGCGACAGTGAGACCGCTGGATCTCACTCACACCCCCACCCACTCTCATTTTCACCAAGTCCAAGCAGGCACTGCTCTGCTTCAACACCCACTTGTAGATGTCTTCATCCAGAACATTGGAGGCCAAGGGCCAAATCTCAAACACTTCACACCCGTAAACACATCGTGACACCTTAACCCCCCAGTGAACATGCATTGCGTATGAGGTGTCGGCTCTGAAATTAACAGAGCAAAACGGAAATGCTTAAAACAGCAGAACTGCTTGAATTACTAGGGCAGGCAAAACAGACAGGGCTCAAATTAGCTCCTCAGGACACTCCAGGATTCCCCCAGGCCCCATTCAAGTGCAGGGGGAAGCCAAAACTGTGATGATGTCATTCCCCTTAAAGAACCATTCGGGCACACGTTTTCCTCTAGGCAAGACGAAGTCTATGCCCCTTCATCTGTGATTGGTCAAGAGTAGCGATTCTTCAATAAATTATGTTGCCATTCAAGGAGAGACTACTCATTTTTATGCACATTTTTACATTGACAAATACTGCACCAAACATCTTTGATGTAAAACTGGGCGACTAAAATTATCTCTGCAAAAACGTCAATGACGGATTTATTGAGTTCTTAGATTAATTCTGACAATTTTGAGGAGGTGTATACTGGCTACATTGTCTCAAAATGGACAAACAGTACATACTATTGACGTTTTTTTCTAGATTTTGAAGAGAAGATATTTTAAGGGAGTATGCGAGCACACTTGTTCGGTTGGCCTAGCCGAACTGAAGCATGCTCACGCATAACAGGGCAATAATTAATACAGTATGCATGTCTACTCTCAGCAGCAGAACAAAAACAATCTGCTGCTTGTTCAGCCTGAGACAGGCATAGACTCCCTAATCTTTCCAAATTAACTTAATGGTAGTGTTGTAGTTTTTTTGGAAATCGATCAAATAATCTGTGCAGGCTGACTCACGTGAACAAGTATACATTCACCTGTACTGACAAATACTCTACGGACAACAGGAACAGGAAACTCTAGATATCCAAGTAATCCAGCCGGGCTATTAACAGAAAAGAATACTGAAGCAGACATGAACTATACACATGCTACCTTTGAAGAGCCAAGTGTCCTAGGTGGATTTCAATGAATCCATCTATACAATTTACCTCAGGGTTTCTTTCAAGAATAAACCATAAGGGACAAAAGTGTCAGATAGGGAGTAAATGACAAAGTGTCTACATTTCTATGGCCGGTGTTAGAAAGCATACGCCCGAACATCAAGTAAGAGGAAAACTATCACACTAAGAAACGGCTGAATTTCACAAGACACCAATGCATGTCATGAACAACTTTGATTGGCATCCACTCAATTTACTGTAGGCCTACATTTGTATCCAACCAATTTACTTTTCTTGACAGACATTTTAATTCAGTGCAATGCATTTCTAAAATCAATAAGGAAGTACACTGATCAGGATGACTCGTTGACCTGCTGTATACACTTACTAGAAACAGTCAACAGAGCACTCTGCAATACTGATGAAGATATCAATGCACTGGTTACAGAAGGGGATAATTATGGGGACTCTTACCTCTTATTGACGGGCTTCTCATCCTTCTCGTAGGGCTTGACAAACCACTTGCCAATACGGACAAAGCTGCGGTTCATGAGGCAACGCTCCAAAAGGTTATGGACAGCTTTGAACAGGAGTGTACGGCACTCATAGGACAAGCCACTCTCCCACTCGCCGTCCTCCTCACCTGAGCCAGGAAGAGAGAAAAGACAGTTAGATACCCGCTGAATGCTCCATCAACATCACAACTGTAAACAAGAACTCAATAATTGGCTGTGTTACTTTTTGCCATGGGTTCAAACACTTCAGAAAAAAGATAGGATGGGAATTTTTGACCATCTGCCAATGTTTACAATAAAACGTAACACATTATGCAACCATGTAAATAATATGTTAAAGGGAACTCCACTCAAAAACAGAAGTCAAGCGGTCTCGCCTTCAAGATATTTGACATTCAAGAACCAAAGTGTTACAACCCACATCATCATGAAGATAATTTTGTTGTTGTTTTGCTTTGTCAGTGGCAAGGCCTTTAAGATCTAGCCACCAGGCAACCCCTTAGCTCCCTACAGGGTAAAGCTAACTACTTTAACAGGAGCTGCGACCCCAATGAAAAAGCTGATGGGAGATAGAATTTAAGCGTTCATATGACTGGTATCGTGATGTGCAAGCCCATTCCCAACAGGCAGAACTCAAAACTGTAGACCCAACATGTAAACTACTTGCATATTTTGGTAATGAAAGATGCTTTCAGTCATTGAAGTGTGTCAGGCTGTGGACTACTGTGGGTCCTCAACTGAGCAGTGTCTCTCCCCATTTGCATGACACTTGCAGCCCCTCTCCCAAGTGTCAACTGAGAGTTCATCCTAACTCCAATGCTATGTGAGCAACAAGCAACCCTTCCTGTGGCAGAGGCTAGCCCTTACTTGACAGCTCGTGGTGAATGAGCTCTGCGAAGCTGGGGTCATCCCCCCACCAGAAGAGCCAGAGCTCGCGGCGACCCGGGGTGTGGTGCCTTCGCCACACGCTTAGCACATCGGCCGCCAGGCACCGGCTGAAGCTGCACAGGATGGGGTCCTCCTCTGTCACAGGGAACAGGATGGGCGAGGAAGTGGGCCCCTGCCACACAAAACGCCGCCATTTTATCCCAGTCAGGTCAGCCTGGGGGACAGGGTGAGAAAAAAAGAGCTGAGACAGAGGCCCAATCCCAAATAAACACTACACCCTGTGCACTTGTAGAGATTTGAGAAGACTTGACAGGTGCAAAGAATATGGTACTAGCTCCAGGCTAGGTGGAAGTTTCACCATATTGCTTATACCAACCAAATCCTTTCAGATTTCCAAAAGTGCATAGGGTCCATTTGGGATTAGCCCAGAGAGGGGCTGCAAGCCCGCTGAATGCAAAGCAGTGCTGTAGTAGCCTGACAACTGCACTATCCAATAAGTGTGAAGAACCTCCAAATACAAAATGTAAAGGAATGCACCTGTTCCTTCTGTGCAACCTAACCTTCCAACTCATTAGTCTTCAGAGTTCAAAGGGTGGGAAATCCCTTTCTATCAAAGTATTTAGTGCCAATGGATATGTCCTAGAATTTCTTTGAATGCTATGCAACACATTTGCCAGAGAAATAATATAGTACCAATTCAAAATATGACAAGATATTTATTTTATCCTAGTTTCAATAAAATATACAGTTTCAGAATCACTAAAACTATTTGTTGTTTTTGTCACACTACTTTGCTTTATCTTGGCCAGGCTGCAGTTGTAAATGAGAACTTGTTCTCAACTGGCCTACCTGGTTAAATAATGGTGAAATAAAAAATAACTAGTAGACTATAGTTGATATTATGTACACTTATCTGGGTACCCTGCTCAAAGTTCTATCCATAAGGGAGTAGTACCACATAATACTACAATGAGGACGTGTAAAACTCAGTTGAATCGTGAGTTGTAGTTTACAGCATTGGCAATAGGAATGCTCACTGAAGAAAACAATACTGTAGACAATCATAGGCTGACTCATGATATTGTTGGCCTAAAAAAGTTAGCCATAACTAGCTAGCTACCTAGCCAAGCATCAAGTTGTAAACAAACAAGGAACACTATGACTAGTTGCTAACTAGTTGGATATATCCAATTGCAGTCAAATACATAGCCAATGGTGCTGATGACGAATAATAAACAAATCTCACAATGACAGACATCACAAAACAAACTGAACCTAGCAAGCCAGTTAGCCAACATTAGCTAGCTAGTGAGCGACATGATTATAGGTAACTAAGTATTTTTGTTGTTTTTTAATCTGGGAACTTCAGTTGCTATAAACTAACATATCAACCAATATTAATGTTAGCTAGCTAACGTTCGCGCACTTGCAAAATTGCATTAGCCAGCAATCTAGAACAGGCCTTGACGCCTCCAGTCAGCTGTAGTCAAGCGGTTTAGCTTGCTGACTGGCTAGCCAAAATGGCTTTCTGGCCTCAGTTTGAGCTAGCTAACGTTAGCATGCTAACAGCGAGTTTAATCACTTACCAGGCAAAATAGGTTGGAGTGGCAGTCCTCCAAACTGGCCCCGTTTGGTACAAAACATGAACTCATCCTCACAAAGTGGTTGAACAATCCATCGTCTCAGTTACAAAGAGCAGCAATATTCAGCTAAATTTTAAGCTATTTAATCTGGATAGAGTATTTAGTCAAATACCCCATAAAACTAAGATGCTAACTGGCTAGTTATTTATACAACCGGTTGATGATGGCTAGCCACTACGCTAGCTAAACAATATCACTGTCTTGATAGCCAGCTAACACAACTAGTTAGCTTTCTACGCTAACAAATTCATCAACCCCACTTCGAGTCCGTTTTCTTACTTTACTACACAATGCATTTAATAAAATATATACACGAACCATACCACAACCTCACCATAAAGTGATCTATTAGTAATCTTAAACAATTTCAGAGCAAAGAAACTCTCCCCTTCTTCCGAGTTTCGCTAGCTAACATAGCCAACTCAGACTAAATAAAACAGTTAGCTAACACCACCCTTCTATTCCACATAGTCGCCGGAATCCGATAAAACTATAAAAACTTTCACTCAAATACTGAAATCATGATGTAAATGTCCAGTAAGGTTAAGCATTTGCGTTCACTAATTCTCGGGTCCGGCAGGTTTCCATTTGAATTCATGGATTGAATTCTTTAATGGCGGCCAGGAGGACAACTCTGCCTCCCAACTCCCATTGGCCAATGTGTGGTAACGGGGAAAAAAGGGGGGGGAAACTATAACTGATGGCTCGTCGCTGAGTTTACTGATCAAACCAGTGAGATATTTGTATCATGCAAATCTCAGCCTATAATGATCAGCACGCATTCAGGCTCCAGTCAGCTATAATCTAAAACAACTGCATTGTATTATTAGCTGCCATTATAGCAAGCCTTTTGGAGTTTTCCCTGGCAATTAAAAATATATATATATATATATATATATATATATATATATATATATTTGATGAAACATTTCTAGGTATACCCTTGTACTGAATACCTAGAAGGGATAGATATATAGATAAAATATAAATCTGTTTTTATAAATAACACCTACTACTATCAATAACATACAGTGGCTATTTCTATATCAATTTTGTGTGCATCCTAGATATGGGTGCTGCTCCCAACTAGAATATATGGGAAATATATGGGAAGGTGAGATAAGGTATACCTGGGAGAATGTGATGAGAATGCTGACCTTGAGTTTGTCTGTCCAACAGGGAAACTCTAATGCTCTGTGCTTAATGGAAATAGTAAAAACATAACCTCTCATCCTGGCCCAAGCCAGTCCTGAGGCTGCACCTGAACATCGCAGGTAACCCTCCTCAAGACACATAGGTCTTAAGTCATTTATCAGATGCTCTTATCTAGTGGTGTAAAGTACTTAAGTCAAAATACTTTAAAGTGCTACTTAAGTAGTTTGTTGGGGTATCTGTACTTTACGATTTATATTTTGACAACTTTTACTTCACTACATTCCTACAGAAAATATTGTACTTTTTACTCCGTACATTTTCACTGACAAACCAAAGTACTCGTTACATTTTGAATGCTTAGCAGGACAGGGAAATTGTGAAATTGACACACTTATCAAGAGAACACGTGGTCATCGCTACTGCCTATGGTCTGGTGGACTCACGAAACACAAAGGCATCTTTTGTAAATAATGTCTGAGTGTTGGAGTGTGACCCTGTCTATCCGTAACATTTCTAGGTATACCTGCTTTGCTTAATTTAAGGAATTTTAAATGATTTATACTTTTAACACTTAAGTATATTTGAGCAATTACATTTACTTTTGATATCTAAGTATATGTGAGCAATTACATTTACTTTTGATATCTAAGTATATGTGAGCAATTACATTTACTTTTGATACTTAAGTATATTTAAAACCAAATAAGTACTATTTTAAAGTACTATTTTACTGGGTGACTTTCACTTTTACTTGAGTAACTTTCTGTTAGGGTATCTATAATTTTACTCAAGTATGACAATTGGGTACTTTTTCCACTACTGCTCTTATCCAGAGCGACTTACCGCTGCAATTAGGGTTGCTCAAGGGCACAGACAATAGTTTTTCACCTAGTCGGCATGGGAATTCAAATACCAACCAGAACATCAATACATCCACTTTTCATCGAATAAAATCTTCAATACGTTTGAAAAAGCAAAAGATTAAATTTATTAATTTCACAAAATATAATATGGTTCATTATGAGTCTCAAATAAAAAGTGTCTGTATCACTGTTTTTATCTGGCAAAATCCAAACAAGTGCACCTCGTCATGCAGTACCACTTATCACCGTGTGGCAGTAGCACCAGTAAGATACATGTATTTTTACAGAAATTGGCAGCAGCCACCCCTCCAGGCTCTCAGACTGGCTACTGCTGGTTTAGAGGGGATAGTAGCATAGAAGACATCCTCTTCCACAGTGAAGATGATGTCAAATAATTCATACATGAGGTTGTTGACACTGGCAAATATTATTCAAGGAGAGCTGGTACAACAGGCTGGAATGCCGAGTTACTTGAACTGGACATATTTACTTTATGCCAAGGTTGACCACGCAGCACAATATAATCTAGGCAGTATACAAACCAGATGAGGTTTAACACTTTTTAAAGTCTACACTACCGGTCAAAAGTTTTAGAACACCTACTCATTAAAGTTAATAGCCCTGAAGATAGCCCTATTTGGTAAAATACCAAGTCCATATTATGGCAAGAACAGCTCAAATAAGCAAAGAGAAATGACAGTCCATCATCATTACTTTGAGACATGGTCAGTCAATATGGAACATTTCAAGAACTGAAAGTTTCTTCAAGTGCAGTCTCAAAAACCATAAAGCGCTATGATGAAACTGACTCTCATGTGGACCGCCACAGGAAAGGAAGACAGAGTTACCTCTGCTCCAGAGGATAAGTTCATTAGAGTTACCAGCCTCAGAAATGGCAGCCTAAATAAATGCTTCACAGAGTTCAAGTAACAGACGTCTCAACATCAACTGTTCAGAGGAAACTGTGAATCAGGCCTTCATGGTCAAATTGCTGCAAAGAAACCACTACTAAAGGACACCAATAACAAGAAGAGACTTACTTGGGCCAAGAAACACAAGCAATAGACATTAAACTGGTGGAAATTTGTCCTTTGGTCTGGAGTCCAAACTTGAGATTTTTGGTTCCAACCGCAGTGTCTTTGTGAGACAGGTGTGGGTGAACACATGACCTCTGCATGTGTATTTCCCACCGTAAAGCATGGAGGAGGTGGTGTTATAGTGTGGGGGTGCTTTGTTGGTGACACTGTCGATGATTTATTTAGAATTCAAGGCTCTGGTAGCCACAATTAACCAGCATGGCTAACAGAGCATTCGGCAGCAATTTCACCATCCCTTCTGGTTTGGGCTTAGTGGGAAGATAATTTGTTTTTCAACAGGACAATGACCCAACACACCTCCAGGCTGTGTAAGGGCTATTTTACCAAGTAGTGATGGAGTGCTTGCTCAGATGATGTGGCCTCCACAATCACCCCACCTCAACCAAATTGAGATGGTTTGGGATGTGCCTGACCACAGAGTGAAGGAAAAGCAGCCAACAAGTGCTCAGCACATGTGGGAATTCCTTCAAGACTGTTGGAAAAGCATTCCAGGTGAAGCTGGTTAAGAGAATGCCAATAGTGTGCAAAGCTATCAATGTAAAGGGTGGCTACTTTAAAGAATCTAAAATAGTTTGATTTGTTTAACACTTTCTTGGTTACTACATGATTCCATATGTGTTATTTCATTATTTTGATGTCTTCACTATTATTCTACAAAGTAGAAAATAGTACAAATAAAGAATAACCTTGAATGAGTAGGTCCTAAAACTTTTGACCGGTAGTGTAGGTCATAGTCCTTGGACTTTGTCACAGTAATTCTAGTCCCACTAAGCAAATGGTACCTTCCCAACAATTAAAAATACACTATGACAGAGTTATTCATTTTAGTGTGGTGCATATTGTTTAATATTATAGAGGATATGCATGTACTCATTTAGTTCTTACCCAACAACATTCTATCAGTAAAATAATACAAATGTAATAACCAAAAGTCCACATTCAGTTAGTAATTCAAAATGTAAAAAGTAAACATGTATTTTTATTGAGGCCCTCATGAATTGATATAGCACAGTAGATGCATCCCTTTTGTAAAATACTTAAGACATAAAGCTATATTCAGAAACTCAGCTTATTGATACCCCTCCCAATCATATATGTTTTCAATTAACAATCATTTGTATGATTTCATCCTGAGCCAGGAAGCAACCTTCATGAAATACTGTCAAATCTCTCACGTGTTCAGTGGAAGCAATTCATTCCTCATCAGCAGTTAATCATCTAACATGAAGGACTTTGGATGATGTTTTATATACAGCACGTTACTGTGAATTGTGATGGGTCACATTTGATACGTTTTATCTCATTCCTTTTTTTTTGTGGTAGGATGGAGTAATAAAAAAAAAAGTTAAATATCCATAGTGATGCCCCGTCCCGCTGGTCCAGTCCTGTTAGGGGTCAGGCTGCAGAGGTCAAGGGGACCTGAGGGAGTGGCCGAGTCTGCCGAGCTCAGCTGCAGCACACTGGAGGTTACAGCCTTGGGGATACTTCAGGTAGTGATGGTGTGTGTGTAGAAGTGAAATTTAGAGTTTCATCGTCTCTAGTGTCCTTATCTTAAAAAATAAAGAATTATTATCAACAAAGAAAAAAAATCCTCTAAGATGAGCTGCTGGTCATAGGTTCATGCGTAAATGCTCGGGCCTCTTGGCCATGACGGGGTAGGCCTGTTGTTTGAACTGGGACAGGTTGGACCCAGTAGGCTGGCGGATGGGTAGGGGGGCTGAGGCCTCAGAGCTGGCCTGCACATCCATCTGTTCTGGGGTTGACACATACATGACCTGCTCCTGTGGCGACTGGAGACATAGAGAGGATCCGCCGGGCATCAATGGGCCCCGGGGCCACACGTCACCGGCAGAGAACTTGAGAGGGCTGAAAAGGAATAAGGGACATACCCTGACTATGTGGTGATGTGGCATACTCAATGTTGTACAAGATATGTAGGAACAGCTGAAGAGGCTGAAATGACAGAATACCTGACTGGTGTTCTTGGGCTCCCCAAAAACCGTCGGGGTGAGCGGATTTTTGGCTCGAACGAGAACTTTTCCTTTACATTTTCCAGTACTGATGGAGCAACATACGTAAAGCCCTGCAGGAGCAATGACAGAGGGGTTACTGTCACCAGTACTGCAAACCAAGGTATAAGGAGAAATTAAGGTGAATTCTGTCATAACATGATTTTGTCTTATGAGCAAAATTAATACAAACACATGTACTACGCGATAAGACAGGTTCCGAATTTATGTGAAACATCACAGCACAGCTGAAAAATATATGGCTTATGGAAATCATAAGAGGGCGGTTTACGGGGAATAGGTAGGATGGAGAGTAGCCGAGGGGTGGGTTTAAATGCTCATGTTCTATAATAGTTAGTACTTATACATTATGTTTTCAGTCATATCTAGATGTAATGTATATCAAATGACCTTATTCTTGCTATGTAAAAAAAAAAGTGTAATGTGTATGTTACAAAATAAATATCTGTAAAAAATAAAAACATGTCATTTCTAACAAGATATGTAGCAGTCTTACCAGAAAGGCTTGGTTGGCGCTTTCACTAAGCGTAGAGTCGTCTGGGCTGTCTACTGGTGTCTGGCTGGTGAACTTGGAGTCAAACTGGCTCACATCTTCAGCAGATTGCTATGGATACAAGAGAATAGGTATGTTACAGAGTCTAATGCCTTTGAGAGCTGGAAAGGTTGCTTAAAACAAACAGAAGCTCTTCTGCTTACCAGGAAAGGCTTGAATGGAGCCTCCACTTTCCTGGCCAGGAGCTCTTCCCAGTTAATGTGTCGGAAGAAGGGATGAGCCTAAGGGAAGATTAGCAAACAAAATATTATAACAATAGCATTTTAATTTCAATACTTCCCAGTCCCCTATCACTTTTGAACACTTCTATTTAGGGTAATCTTTTGTTGTATTGTGATCAGAGGCTAGAGACAAAGTGTTGCTTGCCAGAATGGGGTAGAATCTCAAACTCAAGGTTGAGGTTACATTTGTCTTGGTAGCATCAAGTGACTCCATCCAAAAATGTTCCACTCCTTCTCTTGTTCTCACCTGCACCTCTGTAGCATCTCCAGCCCCTGCTCCAAGTCTTGATGAGGCATTTCTCTTCAGAAGCTGAAAAACAAGAACAAGTATAAATACATATGCGATAACCAAAATTAAAATAAAATGGTCAAATATGTTAAACAAATAGTCACCCTTTTCAGGAGATCTCTGGCTTCTTGTGTGAGGTAGGGTGGGAGGTTCAGCTTGCATTTTAAGATTTTGTCAATGGTCTTCTTCCTGTTTTCACCAGTGAAGGGTGGCTGCATTTGAAAAATAAAATAACCTTGGGTCAATACTAGGGATGTGGCAGTCACGAAATTCTGTCAGCCGGTGATTGTCAAGCAAATAACTGTTGGTATCACACAGTAATTGACCATTAACATATTTAGCATCTCCAGGCTTCCACACAAGCCACTGATGCAGACCGTTGGAACATCTACATTTTAAAGTCTAATAATTCCATGTAATACCTTCACAAAAAAATACATTTTAGACAGGTCTAAAGAAACATGACATGAAGAAAATGTCTATTTCAGAAAAGAACAGCATACTCTGAGTGTTTCTTACGTTGACAAGATGGAGCCGGAGAACAAGGCTGACATTTTACATATTCCTAACCAATTGTGTTTTTTTTAAATAGATTCTTTGCATCGTTTAAATGATGTTTGTACACAATGTTTCTGCTACCATCTCTTATGACCGAAAAACCTTCTGGATATCAGAACTGCGATTACTCACCACGGACTGGCACAATGATTTTTTTTTCCTTTAACAAGTCCGACGTGAATGACATATTGCTTTCCTGGGAACAGGCCCGCTTTCAAGGAGCGGGACTCTAACTCAGAAGCTTAGGGGGGAAAAAATCCTTCTATGCCCCAACAAACAAACAGGCAAAGCGTCAATACAGGACTAAGATCTAATCGTATTACGCCGGCTCTGACACTCGTCGGATGTGGCAGGGCTTGCCAACCATCAGACTACAAAGGGAAGCACAGCCGAGAGCTTCCTAGTGACACTAGCCTACCAAACAAGCTAAATTACTTCTTTGCTTGCTTCGAGGCAAATAACACTGAAACATGCATGAGAGCACCAGCTGTTCAGGAAGACTGATCACGCTCTCCGCAGCTCATGTGAGTAAGACTTTTAAACAGGTCAACAACAGAGATGCTTGTTCTAGGTCCCAAGAAACAAAGAGATCTTCTGTTGAATCTGACAATTAATCTTAATGGTTGTACAGTCGTCTCAAATAAAACTGAAGAACCCTGATCCCTGATCTCTCTTTTGACGAACATATCAAGACTGTTTCAAGGACAGCTTTTTTCCATCGTTGTAACATTGCAAAAATCAGAAACTTTGTTAAAAAATTATGCAGAAAATGTAATCCATGCTTTTGTTACTTCTAGGTTAGACTACTGCAATGCTCTACTTTCCGGCTACCCGGATAAAGCACTAAATAAACTTCAGTTAGTGTTAAATACGGCTGCAAGAATCCTGACTAGAACCAAAACATTCGATCATATTACTCCAGTGCTAGCCTCCCTACACTGGCTTCCTGTCAAGGCAAGGGCTGATTTCAAGGTTTTACTGCTAACCTACAAAGCATTACATGGGCTTGCTACTACCTATCTTATTGATTTGGTCCTGCCTACATACCTACACGTACGCTACGGTCAAGAGATGCAGGCATCCTAATTGTCCCTAGTATTTCTAAGCAAACAGCTGGAGGCAGGGCTTTCTCCTATAGAGCTCAATTTTTATGGAATGGTCTGCCTACCCATGTGAGAGATGCAAACTCGGTCTCAACCTTTAAGTCTTTACTAAAGACTCATCTCTTCAATGGGTCATATGATTGAGTTTAGTCTGGACCAGGAGTGTGAAGGTGAACGGAAAGGCTCTGGAGCAACGGACCGCCCTTGCTGTCTCAGCCTGGCCGGTTCCCCTCTCTCCACTGGGATTCTCTGCCTCTAACCCTATTACAGGGGCTGAGTCACTGGCTTACTGGTGCTCTTTCATGCCGACCTTAGGAGTGGTGTGTCACTTGAGTGGGTTGAGTCACTGACGTGATCTTCCTGTATGGGTTGGCACCCCCCCTCTGGTTGTGCCGTGGCGGAGATCTTTGTGGGCTATACTCTGCCTTGTCTCAGGATGGTATGTTGGTGGTTGAAGATATCCCTCTAGTAGTGTGGGGGCTGTGCTTTGGCAAAGTGGGTGGGATTATATCCTTCCTGTTTGGCCCTGTCCGGGGGATGTCATCGGATGGGGCCACAGTATCTCCTGACCCCTCCTGTCTCAGCCTCCAGTATTTATGCTGCAGTAGTTTGTGTCGGGGGGGCAAGGGCCAGTTTGTTATATCTGGAGTACTTCTCCAGTCTTATCCGGTGTCCTGTGTGAATTTAAGTATGCGCCCTCTAATTCTCTCTTTTTTTCTCTCTCTCGGAGGACCTGAGCCCTAGGACCATGCCTCAGGACTACCTAGCATGATGACGCCTTGCTGTCCCCAGTCCACCTGGCCGTGCTGCAGCTCCAGTTTCAACTGTTCTGCCTTCGGCTATGGAACCTTGACCGGTTCACCGGACGTGCTACCTGTCCCAGACCTGCTGTTTTTAACCCTCTAGATAATAATGATAATCCTAATGATCGGCTATGAAAATCCAACTGACATTTACTCCTGAGGTGCTGACTTGCTGCACCCTCGACAACTACTGTGATTATTATTATTTGACCATGCTGGTCATTTATGAACATTTGAATATCTTGGCCATGTTCTGTCATAATCTCCACCCAGCACAGCCAGAAGAGGACTGGCCACCCCTCATAGCCTGGTTCCTTTCTAGGTTTCGGCCTTTCTAGGGAGTTTTTCCTAGCCACCGTGCTTTTACACCTGCATTGCTTGCTGTTTGGGGTTTTAGGCTGGGTTTCTGTACAGCACTTTGAGATATCAGCTGATGTAAGAAGGGCTATATAAATACATTTGATTTTGATGATTTGATATGTCTGGTGCAAAACCAACACCTCTCATCACCCGAGAACATTTTGGTGGCATCATCATGCTGTGAGGATGTTTTTCCATCAGCAGGTACTGGGAAACTGGTCAGAATTGAAGGAATGAAGGATGGCACTAAATACAGGGAAATCTGTTTCAGTCTTCCAGAGATTTGAGACTGGGACAGAGGTTCACCTTCCAACAGGACAATGACCCTAAGCATACTGCTAAAGCAACACTTGAGTGGTTTAAAGGGAAACATTTAAATGTCATGGAATGTCCTAGCCAAAGCCCAGAGTTCAATCCAATTGAGAATCTGTGGTATGACTTAAACATTGCTGTACACCAGCGGAACCCATCCAAATTGACGGAGCAGGAGCAGTTTTGCCCCGAAGAATGGGCAAAAATCACAGTGGCTAGATGTGCCAAGCTTATAGAGACATACCCCAAGGAGACTTGCAGCTGTAATTGCTGCAAAGGTGGCTCTACAAAGTATTGACTTTGGGGGGGTGAATAGTTATGCACGCTCAAGTTCAGTTTTTGTGTCTTATTTCTTGTTTGTTTCACAATAAAAAAATAATTTTGCATCTTCAAAGTGGTAGGCATGTTGTGTAAATCAAATGATACACCCCCCCCACAAAAAGAAAGTATTTTAATTCCAGGTTGTAAGGCAACAAAATAGGAAAAATGCCAACGGGGGTGAATACTTTTGCAGGCCACTGTAGATGTACATATTACCTCAACTATCCGTTGCCCCTGCACATTGTACCGTACACCCCTGAATATAGTCTCGCTTTTGTTATTTTACTGCTGCTCTTTAAATTACTTGTTACTTTTATTTCTTATATATATATATATTTTTTTACTGCATTGTTGGTTAGGGGCTCGTAAGTAAGCATTTCACTGTAAGGTCTACTCCTGTTGTTTTCAGTGCATGTGACAAAAAAAATTGATTTGATGTTAGGTCCTGATGTGGCTATGGGCTACACTAGTTCATTCAGTAAACAAGATTTGCTTAGAATTCTGTGGCATTATTTTATAGTATGAACAATACGGAATGAAATAAATATTTTATCCAAAAGATTTGCACATGCAGCTATTCTGTGTAGAGCGGTTAACAAATAAATAGGTACTCCTATATGCTTAATTTAGAGTTATTAATGTAACTTTAGTTCTACAAACATTGGGCTATAAGTTTTGATTTTTAATATATTGTAAGGCTGCATGATGAGACTAGTAATGATGATTTTTTTAAAGTAACTTGAAAGGCATGAGCTCAGCTTTGTTTTTTTTGCGCAGACTGTACAATAGTCTCTCATTCACAATTTGACAAGCATTTGATAATGACTCGAATTTCCCGGCGGCATCCCCCTTTTGGCTTTAATGCACCCCAAAAAAAAAACATGCCTTTTGCGGCCCGGAGTGCTGCCTTATTCCATTCTACTTTAGTGCTGCGCAATCCGAAGGGCCTCTCACTCACATGCCTCTCCATCACGTGATTGAGTCTTTCTCACAGGCTACAAGTGAAGACAGACACCAGGGACGCAACTACATGTGTCCTCATCCAATTCAGAGGTGTATATTGAAGACAATGGAAGAACTTTCCACATTTACTTTGTCAGCTAACAAGATGAGTAGGCCTAACAAACAGCAAAAGCACTAGCCTATGTCAATCTATTATCCCCCATAGTACAAAAATGTACCTAAGCTATTGGTCAACTTGACCTTCTGCGCGAGAAAGAAATATTCCAAACATAGTCTGAGACAGTTGTGGGATGGGATAGATCCCATATTTATACAACCACTAGCATCAAAAAAAAACTTTTTTTCACAATGTGACTGACAAACAGAACGTTTAGCTTAAAATATTGATAATCTATTTCTTCACATTATAAGCGCAGCAATGCGCACATGGCAGTAGGCTATAAGCGCGAATGTTCCATTAGCGGGAAAACACCCTTATCAAAAAGTGACTGCAAATGCAATTATACATGTAATGCCTTTATTAAAAAGGAGCATTTATATGGTGAAAATTATCTTCCCCAAACTTGAAACTCAGGTGCTGCTTATGTATGCCAGTTAGGCTCTAAACACCTTGTAAAATAGATTAATGTGCTTCATTTTAAGAAGTTATTTGGCCACTTCAGTTGTGATACACACCGTATCAAAACATACAGGCCTTTAGGGTAGGCTACATGAGGTATGCGACTATGATTAGAAAAAGCTGCAAAAAAAATAACATATGCTAATATTATCACCCATCAAACTATTCTGATTTCATCTCGTCTTTACATATTCTAATAGTATGTGTGACATTTGTTTTGATTTAGAATGGACCATTATCATGCACCTGTCTCAAAACTTGGGCAGCGGGAAAAAATATATCTATGCACTTAAATAGCCAGGTAGGCTATACTCCTGTGGTAAAGATAAACAATGTACTTAATTTTAGGAAAGTTGATAAATAAATATAGTAGACCTAGCCTATAGAAAGCTGATGGGATCCTCCTATTTTGATAAGAGGCCATCACTCTGTTTCCTCACACAATCAGAGTGATTAGAGGGATAATAGTGTGCTGAGTACCAGGCAGTTAGCAAGTTTGGTAAGCTACTAATGACCATCAGCAGCATCAGAGAGCTTGGAGAAGCCTAATTAACGTGACTAAACGGTCACGTGGAATTTGACTGCCTTCATGACTTGGGACCGCCATTGTGGCAGTAATACGGTCACTGCAACACCCCTAGTCAACACCGATTGACTGTAACAGAAGTTGTTGTATTACTACGTCATTATAAACAGAAGTCTATGAAATAAGTTGTGCACTAACCGCTCCAGTCAGCATGTCGTACATAAGCGCTCCAAGACTCCACCAGTCCACTGCTCTGTTGTGTCCACTTCTCATCAGGATCTCTGGAGCCCTGACACAACAACAGTTTTTTTTAACACATCTTTTCATGATAGACTGAGGCAGTAAATAGATAAAAAATAGCAGCTTTCAACAGATTTACATGAACAACAGGGTGTGTATTTTACAAAGTGTGACTTACATGTACTCTATGGTGCCACAGAAAGTATGGGTGACTGTGCCGCCGTGAATGGACTCTTTACACAGCCCAAAGTCAGTCAGTTTCACATGGCCTGGAAAAACACACAATACAGAAACACTACAGCCAATTTCACTTTGAGGTGGACATGCAGAACATTTTCTAAATTACATTTCCTGCGGAATAAATTAAATGTTAGTCACATGCGTTGAATATAACAGGTGTAGACCTTACAGTGAAATGCTTTCTTACGAGCCCCTAATCAACAGTGCAGTTTAAAAAAAATACAGATAAGAATGAGAGATAAAAGTAACAAGTAATTAAAGAGATGCAGTAAAAAAAATAAGTGTAATAGTGATATGGGGAACATTTTTTAGTTACATATCCATTATATTTTGGACAATATTATACAAATATTTGACTCCTATTATCAATGCATTTTTGTTTGCTACGGTAGGTAGCATTAGCTAGCGCTAGTCAGCAGTACCTGCGCCAAAACTTTGTTTCATCCTATAGCTTGTTTTCCATCTTTTTAAATAGTGAGCCAACAAGTTTTCAGCACTGATTTCCATGACTGATCAAAACTTGCTTTCTCACATTCCCTCGTCTCTCAGCAGCAGACTTACGGTGAGCAATATTTTTGGAACATCAAATCGCAATACATATACAATTGTGAAAATCGCAATAAATATAGTATCAGCAGCTAAGTATTGTGATAATATCGTCTCATTAGGTCCATGGCAATTCCCAGCTCTAATGTCTAATATGAAGTGCATATACATGCACAAATGTGGATGCATTTACAGCTAATGTAGCATCAAACATTGTCTGCAGTGCACATGATTGCAACTCAGGACATCTTTGCCCAGCATTACCTTGGTTGTTAAGCATGATGTTTTCAGGCTTCAGGTCTCTATAGATGATGCCTTTCTGGTGCAGATGGCCCAGAGCCATGGAAATTTCTGCCAGGTAAAAGCTGCAGATAAGAAACCACATTTACATTGTACATATACACACACACTGATTTTTACTAAATTATTTTCTGTGCCAGACACAGCCAACACCTTGTAACCTAATCTTAAGTTTACTGCTTTTGTAAATAGTATTTTCCCTTTCACCAACTAACATACTGGTGTAGGTTATTCCAAATATGTGTCTTAATACAGTGGATGTAAGAAAACAGACTGGTATGACAACATTGCCTTTTGTCATCTCAACTCACCAGGCGGTGTCTTCCATAAAAATCCCCTCTCTTTCCAGTTGCATAAACAGCTCTCCACCTGAAAAGTACAACAAAATTCAAACTGAAACAGACATAAAAATAATAATAATAATAATAGTGTTGCACAAAATAGTTGTGGGGAGACTACACCAAATTAACTCTTTCACCCATTTAATTTTGAATTCTGACTGACTGACTTCCACATACCATAATGTGCATTCTTCTCTAACTCTAGAGCAGACAGGAAGGGATGTAGGACAGGATGTAGGCACTATTACATACATTAGGGTTAGATGCAATGAGCAGAGGAGGCCCATTAAGTGTTCATGTAAATCATGCAAAGGCCAACGTCCTGTGTGAAACAACAAATTCAGATGATTTGAATCATATTTTTTGTGAAACCATCCCTTGGTCTCAGAATAAGAGAAACCATCTGCATGACTGGGACTGCTAATGTGTAAAGAGATTCAGTCGGACTGCCCAGCTACTCTTGAGCAACAGGAAGAGTGTGAAAAGAATGGATGTTTGTTTATCTTTGGGTGAATAGGTCGTTTGATGTAACTGCCTGCGTGACTCCTGATTTACTGACCGCTGAGGTACTCCAGGATGAGGTACAGCTTGCCCCCCGTCTGGAAGGCGTAGATGAGATCCACGATGAAAGGATGCTTCACTTCCTCCAGAATGTTCCTCTCTGCCTTGGTGTGGGCCGTGTCCTTAGCATTGCGTACAATCATAGCCTGCAAGGCCCCAAAACATTTATGACCATTAGTCATGCTAATACCGCTAGTCTGCATTCAAAAAGCCACATGATAAAATACACTTCATTATCAGTTCTAGAAATGCCACCACTTTCAAGAATGTGCTAACATTTAATTCAGCGTTGCTTAGAACATTTCTGTTCGAAATTAAGCAATTGGCTTTTCAGGGAATTTTTGCAGCATAGCTTAGGGGACAAATCTTGATGAAGTGGTACGTGACTGCATCTCTCATTAAAGTACATTTCACTGATCAAGCAAAAGCACAATCTATTGTGCAACATCTAATGGACTGAAACAGCTTCTGAAATGCCAAGACTGCAGCAGTGAAGATGGCAAACTACCAAAAACACCAACAGGCTTCAAGGAAAGCCAATATTTGCACAGAAGCAACATAAAACAATGTTTATTTGTCATATTTACTAAGTTTGAGACAAAATTGAGAGACTTGATGAATATGCCTGCTGCCAATTATGAACTAATTGTAAATAAATGTGTCTTTGAATATTATTTTTTAGGTACCTTCTTTAAAACCTTCATGGCAAATATCTTCCCCGATGCTGCTCCAGCAACTTTTCGAACTTGAAAAACCTAAAAAAAAGAAGGGAAGAACCAGTTCAACACAATGGGCCAGGCCAAATAATGACAAGTTTGAAATGGAATTTTAATAAAACCTCATAAAAGCCAATGAAAACACATTTTAAATGGCTCTCAGGGGAACAGCACCGTACCTTTCCATAACCACCCTTTCCCAGCACCCGCAGCAGCTCAAAACACTCCGGCCTGATGTTCTCTTTTCCTTGGTTGACGTTGTCCTCAGATATCTCAATCTTTTCACAGTCGTCCATATTGCTGGGGAAAGAAGTAATGTAACTATATGCTCACTGACCGAAGCACGGTACAATTACTGTGACAACTCAACATAATTATTCATCTACCAGGCATCCACAATGCTGAGGGTGAACACTTACAATTCAAAGCCGCTGCACTGGTCCATGAAATCGTTGATCTGAGCCTATGACAGAAAATGTAAATTAGAACATTGTAAAATCACTGCAGAGCCATATAACAGCAGTAGCACTTAATTAGATTCAACAGGAATGTTGATTATATTATTTTTAAAAGTTACATCTTAGACGCAAGGATATCATCTGAAATCAAAGCAATGTTAGCTAAAACATTAACTCAACATAGACCAACATGCGAGAGTATACCATCAGGTGAAAGAAGGTTAAATTCAAATCTGTTTTGTTCACATTTCAGAACCCTGGATAGAGGATCTTGAGCTGTAGACTGCTTTTTTTGTATCTCGACACCTTTGGAATTGACCCCAAACTTACATTTATTTTGTTATGTTTACAAATCTTTATGGAGATAAACATTTTACACCCAAAAAAACATGTAACGTGATATTTAGTGTAGCCCAAAATCATTGCCAATGGGCACTGAACATAAGATGTTCAATAGAGTACGAAATGTTTATGTTAAAATTGTAATTCTTGGTAGCTAACTGTCAGAGCATGAATAGAGTTCTTAATACCATGTAAACTGTAAACATGGCCCTATACAGCCAATTTACTAGCTAGCTATCACAAATAGTTCACAGGTAGGTCTATTAGAACGGCGAATGTCCACTATAACCCATCATTAAATCTTGTCCAAATTGGGATTTGCACGTGTCCACATAAGGACCTCCAGTCCATATTGTTCCAAACTGCAGAAGTACCAAAATAAACTGTTGCACGACAGCAACCAAAAAGCACGCTTGCCTTTGCTGCACATTGTCTAGCAAGCTTGAAAATATAATATTCAATATTCGTATAAAGTATGCAAATATATGAATTGTATAACTACTATCTCCCAACAGCTGAGAACAAGTGACAGCTCATGAGTGTTAACTGGCTGATCTGTGGCTAGCTAATGTTAGAAGGCTAGCTTGGAGCGTTGTCAAAATTGGGCCTAAAGCATTGGCAACAAACCAAGACGTCGGGCCTATAGCTAGGTAGCATGGCTATCAGCAATTACATCGAACACTCGTGCAACAATACCCGACAGAATCGAGAAAATTACCTCCTCGAGCTCATCTTCGGAGACATTTTCCTCCGGCTGATCCAAATCGATGTCGAATACACCCGCCATCAATGCTTTCGTTCAGGTTCAGTCGGTGAGAATAGCTCGCGCTCATCCGCCTCATGGACAAACACACATCGCCGCCGCCATAACCGGCTACTAAACAGAGCATGCGCACCACACAACCAACCAAGTGAAGCGCCGATATGACAACACAGTGTTTTCATTTCTTTGCGTGGAGATACTGTGTCCATGGACCACGTCATGAGGAGGTGGTGGTGGACAACGTGAGGAGAGAGGTGGTTGTATTTTAAGACGGTTAAATGCTCTACTAACAAAAAAGCTGTTAGAATTGTAAGTATATGCATGTCCCTTAAGGTCCTTGTGTAAATGTAATGTGAGATTGTACCCCCTAGCTCGATTGTCTATTGTTTGTAATCTATGTATGCTTGTGTTCCCTCATGTGCTTTATGTATTGATTTGTTGTTAATAAAAAATAAAAAAATTTAAAAAGTGAGGAGAGAGGTGGAGCGCTATGACCATATGACAGGAATCATGACATGATCAGTGTGGCAGGGGGCACAGGGTCAAGGGTGGGCACATACGCCTCTCGGTGTCTCCGGGAAGACTACCCAAATTCCTTCATCCTCAACCACCTGACATGGCCTATGGCACTGGAAAGGCAAGAGGCTTGCTTCAGCAACTGGAAAACATCACAAATCTGGCAGATAAAGGCCTACAATTTATGTTTTACAAACAGACATATTTCCTATGTTCTAAGAAAGTAATATTTCAAAGCATTTTATTTGTACATTTTAGTTGTTTAGCAGACATTCTTATCCAGAGCGACTTACAATTACTGCATTCCTCTTAAGATAGCTAGGTTACAAAGGATTGACACGGTTACAATAATATAATTTCTGAAGCCAGAAACAACATCATCATCAGTACTCTTTGGATGACCAGTTTTCACTAACTGCTGTTTTGTCCAGAACTACACCTCTGTGCTCACGCTGTCACACCTCTGATGCCATCCTCATTCACAAAAATGACACAGTGCACAATATCTTTACCCAGGTCATGAACATCAACACATATCATTCAGTGACTTCAACAAAGTAATCGCCCACCAGCTAGGGAGTGTTCTGCAGTCTGCACTCACTGGTGACTTCCACAGTGTCTACAATAGAAACTCCATAGGTGAGCACTGAGCATCAACACTACTGCAACAAATAAACCAGTGTGTCAAAGTCTTGAAGTTGCATATCACACACTGTGCACTGTGTTTCCATTTGAACTGATGAGTGGCCTGGTGTGTCACCCAGAGTACAAGCTGCTCATCTTCTGCAACATTCCCCAGGTGTCCAGCTCCTCCATGGCTTACAGCGTGTTCACCTGGCCAGGCCTGCTCCAACACCAACATCAGATGCTTACAGCGTTTTGCATGTTACTGTTTAATAAAAACAAAATGAAAAATAAAAATGTCTGTGTAGCCATAGTGCATTTGTCAGAAATGAGTGCTGTACTAGTTTTGAACACCATGGGGAAGCATTGGCTAACTATGAAATTCATAAGTGTGAAATCTCAAAACAATTGACGTCCCCGTGCAGCTCAATATGGGCCTATTTACAGTACCAGTCAAAAGTTTGGACACATCTACTCATTCAAGGGTTGTTCTTTATTTTTACTATTTTCTACATTGTAGAATAGTGAATACATTAAAACTACAATATAACACATGGAATCATGTAGTAACCAAAAAAGGGTTAAACAAATCAAAATATTTTATATTTAAGATTCTTCAAAGTAGCCACCCTTTGCCTTGATGACAAGGCATCAAGGCATTCTCTCAACCAGCAAGGCACACATTCTCTCAACCAGCTTCATGAGGTAGTCACCTGGAATCCAATATACGGAAGTGCTTTGTTAAAAGTTACAGTGGCTTATGAAAGTATTCACCCCGTTTGCATTTTTCCTATTTTGTTGCCTTACAACCTGGAATTAAAATAGATTTTTTGTGGGTTTGTATCATTTGATTTACACAACATGCCTACTACCACTTTGAAGATGCAAAATATGATTTATTGTGAAACAAACAAGAAATAATATGAAAAAAACTGAACTTGAGCATGCAAAACTATTCACCCCCCCAAAGTCAATACTTTGTAGAGCCACCTTTGCAGCAATTACAGCTGCAAGTCTGCAATTTCAGTGTGTCAAATTGGAGGGCCTGTTGTCCAGACCTCTGGCAGTCTCTATGGGGGTGCCACAGGGTTCAATTCTCGGGCCGAATCTTTTCTCTGTACACATCAATGATGTCGCTCTTGCTGCTGGTGATTCTCTGATCCACCTCTACGCAGACAACACCATTCTGTATACCTCTGGCCCTTCTTTGGACACTGTGTTAACTAACCTCCAGACGAGCTTAAATGCCATACAACCCTCCTTCCGTGGCATCCAACTGCTCTTAAATGCAAGTAAAACTAAATGCATGCTCAACAACAGATCGCTGCCCGCACCTGCACGCCCGACTAGCATCACTATTCTGGACGGTTCTGACTTAGAATATGAGGACAACTACAAATACCTAGGTGTCTGGTTAGACTGTAAACTCTCCTTCCAGACACACATTAAGCAGCTCCCATTCAAAATTAAATCAAGAATCGGCTTCCGATTTCGCAAAAAAAGCCTCCTTCACTCGTGCTGCCTAACATACCCTTGTAAAACTGACTATCCTACCGATCCTTGACTTCAGCGATGTCATTTACAAAATAGCCTCCGACACTCTACTCAGCAAATTTAATGCAGTCTACAACAGTGCTATCCGTTTTGTCACCAAAGCCCCATATACTACCTACCACTGCGACCTGTAGGCTCTCGTTGGCTGGCCCTCGCTACATACTCGTTGCCAAACCCACTGGCTCCAGGTCATCTAAAAGTCTTTGCTAGGTAAAGCCCCGTCTTATCTCAGCTCACTGGTCACCATAGCAACACCCACTCGTAACACACGCTCCAGTAGGTATATTTCACTGGTCATCCCCAAAGCCAACACCTCATTTGGCCACCTTTCCTTCCAGTTCTCTGCTGCCAATGACTGGAACGAATTGCAAAAATCACTGAAGCTGGAGACCCATATCCGCCTCTCTAACTTTAAGCATCAGCTGTCAGAGCAGCTTACCTATCACTGTACTTGTACACAGCCCATCTGTAAATAGCACACCCAACTACCTCATCCCCATATTATTATTATTTTTTTGCTCCTTTGCACACCAGTATCTCTACTTGCACATCATCATCTGCACATCTATCGCTCCAGTGTTAATGCTAAATTGTAATTATTTCACCTCTATGGCCTATTTATTGCCTTACCTCTCTAATCTTACTACATTTGCACACATGGTACATCGATTTTTTGTTTGTGTTATTGACTGTATGTTTATTTATCCCACGTGTAACTCTGTATTGTTGTTTTTGTCGCACTGCTTTGCTTCATCTTGGCCAGGTCATAGTTGTAAATGACAACTTGTTCTCAACTGGCCTACCTGGTTAAATAAAGGTGAAATACATTTTTTTTTAAATAACTAGTAGCCTATAGTTGATATTATGTACACTTATCTGGGTACCCTGCTTAAAGTTCTATCCATAAGGGAGTAGTACCACATAATACTACAATGAGGACGTGTAAAACTCAGTAGAATCGTGAGTTGTAGTTTACAGCATTGGCAATAGGAATGCTCACTGAAGAAAACAATACTGTAGACATAATCATAGGCTGACTCATGATATTGTTGGCCTAAAAAGTTAGCCATAACTAGCTAGCTACCTAGCCAAGCATCAAGTTGTAAACAAACAAGGTACACTATGACTAGTTGCTAACTAGTTGGATATATGCAATTGCCGTCAAATACATAGCTGATATAATAGAAATTCATATGTTTAAGGTAATGGTAAGATATAAATAATTTAGTCTATCTTAAAGGTAATGTTATTAAGATAATGACTAAAAGTATTCTATCCTGTCACTGTATAATGGAGTGAAATGTATTTGAATCATAAGACTAGAATTCTTATGATTGTGTGTGCATAGGACAAGTTAAGACTTACCATTTAGAAGTTAGAAGTATAGGCGAGACAGTGTGTGCCTAAGGAAATACCGAGAACAATTCAACTGTGTTTGACCCGACCTGGCTAGAACTCTGAGAAACATATGATAGGACAGGGAGTACTTCTCAAGGTTTCTCTAATCTCGGGGGAATGGAACTGTCGGCTGGGTAGTGATACACAGTGGTGAGAACTCTGGAGAAGGATACAACTCACCAACTGTTCGTGTGTATGTATGTGCGTAGGATATCTACTGTTTGTGTGGAAGTATGTGCGTAAGCAAGGAGCAAGGTATAAAATGGATGTCTTCAGAACGTTCTCGTGAATAAACTGTACTAACCTTTTGCATAAGCTGAGTCTTTGCCTAATTATTATTAAACCCATGGTTTTACAAACCTTGGGGATTGGTCAAAGCTATTGATTGTTAGTTATTATCATTGGGGTTGAACATTCTCGTGACAATAGCTAATGGTGCTGAGGTGAAGAATAATTAAAAAAAATCTCACAATGACAGACATCACTACAAAACAAACTGAACCTAGCAAGCCAGTTAGCCAACATTAGCTGCCACCATGGTGTTCTCAGGGTGATGAGAGGTGTTGGGTTTGCGCCAGACATAGCGTTTTCCTTGATGGCCAAAAAGCTCATTTTTAGTCTCATCTGACCAGAGTACCTTCTTCCATATGTTTGGGGAGTCTCCCACATGCCTTTTGGCAAACAGCAAATGTGTTTGTTTATTTTTTCCTTTAAGCAATGGATTCTTTTTTGGCCCCTCTTCCATAAAGTCCAGTTCTGTGGATTGTACGGCTTAAAGTGGTCCTATGGATAGATACTCCAAACTCCGCTGTGGAGCTTTGCAGCTCTTTCAGGGTTATCTTTGGTGTCTTTGTTGCTTCCCTGATTAATGTCCTTATTGCCTGGTCCATGAGTTTTGGTGGGTGGCCCTCTCTTGGCAGGTTTGCTGTGGTGCCATTTTCTTTCCATTTTTTAATAATGGATTTAATGGTGCTCCGTGGGATGTTCAAAGTTTATTCTGATATTTTTTTATAACCCAACCCTGATCTGAACTTTTCCACAACTTTGTCCCTGACTTGTTTGGAGAGCTCCTTGGTCTTCATGGTGGCGCTTGCTTGGTGGTGTTGAAGACTCTGGGAAGTCCACCTGTGTGTAATCTAACTAATGTTGTGACTTCTGAAGGTAATTGGTTGCACCAGATTTGATTTAGGGGCTTCTTAGCAAAGGGGGTGAACACATATGATATGCATGCACCACTTTTCAATTTTTTTTTTGTGTGACTATTTTGTGTATGTCTATTACATGAAATCCAAAAAATCAATTTAAATTACAGGTTGTAATGTAACAAAATAGGAACAACGGCAGGGGGATGAATACTTTTGCAAGGCACTGTAATTTGTGGAATTTCTTTCCTTCATGCATTTGAGCCAATCACTTGTGTTGTGACAAGGTAGGGGTGGTGTACAGAAGATAGCTCTATTTGGGTTAGGGCTATCTGCGTGAATCAAGCCTTCATGGTCAAATTGCTGCAAAGAAACCACTACTAAAGGACACCAATAAGTAGAAGATACATTTTTTGGGCCAAGAAACACAAGCAATGGACATTAGATCGGTGTAAATCTGTGCTTTGGTCTTATGAGTGCTAATTTGAGATTTATGGGTCCACCTGCCGTATCTTTGTGAGACGCAGAGTAGGTGAACGGATGATCTCCGCATGTGTGGTTCCCACTGTGATGCATAGAGGAGGTGTAATGGTGCTTTGCTGCTGACACTGTCAGTGATTTATATAGAATTCAAGGCACACTTAACCATCATGGCTACCACAGCATTCTGCAGCAGTAAGCCATTCCATCTGATTTGCGCCTAGTGGGACTATCATTTGTTTTTCAACAGGACAATGACCCAAAGCACACCTCCAGGCTGTGTAAGGGCTATTTGACCAAGGAGAGTGATGGTGCTGCATCAGATAACCTGGCCTCCACAATCACCCGACCTCAACCCAGTTGAGTTGGTTTGGGATGAGTTGGATCGCAGACTGAATGAAAAGCAGCCAACAAGTGCTCAGCATATGTGGGAACTCCTTCAAGAGTGTTGGAAAAGCATTCCAGGTGAAGCTGGTTGAGAGAATGCCAAGAGTTTGCAAAGCTGTCAATGCAAATGGTGGCTACTTTGAAGAATTTCAAATATAAAATATATTTTCATTTGTTTTACACTTTTGGTTACTACATGGTTCCATGTATTATTTCATAGTTTTGATGTCTTCACTATTATTCTACAATGTAGAAAATAGTAAAAATAAAAACCCTTGAATGAGTAGGTGTCCATACTTTTGACTGGTACTGTATATTGACTGTTTTTGGTGTGTGTAGCCATGTTTGTACAATATAGTTAGTATAAGCCAGCTTCTCCATCGTGTTCACTGTTCCATGTCCAGATATTCGTGTTAATGCTCTGAGGATTGTCATTTTTCAGGCATCGACTGGCAGGTGCGAGCCCACTCTCTCCAGCCTGAAGGGGTAGAGAGGACCAGGAGTCACAGACAACCTGGCTTCAAGACCTCCCCCACCTGCTCACACTGCAGGGGAAGGATGTGAACAGAGCAGAGATATGTAATGGTCTCTTACCTAGCTATCTAACTATTATGGGACAAAAGACATTAATAGATACTGGTTGATTCATTCTAGAATCCAACACTCCTTTCGAATGTTTTTATATCTATAGGTGGATTTTAGGATCCGACCCTATATACCCCCTCGCTTTCAGCATGTGGAAAAACCCAGTCCCCTTTAACCCTTTAACAAGTATACGTCTCCTACACTGGTCAGCAACAGCCAGGCTCTGCTGAGGCCTCTGGACCACATGGGGTGGATAGATTAGAATATGTTTGATCCAGGTAAGGTTAGGTAAGGCATGCATGCTCACTTATGCTGTTGGAAAACATCAAAATGAGTCATTGTCAATCATTGCAAAAAGATTGGTAATGGCATTTTACTGTTCTAAACTGCCTCATTCCCAGGCTATTGGGTTTCCACATATTGATATGGTGTCTCTGCTTCCACAGGGCTTACATTCATCTGTACACTAAGTTTGGGATCTCGGAGGAAGATTTCCTGAACAGGTAATCTCTAGCGACAGTCAACTTTGGGCAAGTAAGATACTGTTTGGGATTCAATCCAACCGCAGATTTGGGACAATGCACTTTAAAGGTAATTTCCGATAGTCATCATATGCAGCGTTTACTGCAAATGTGTTTTCTGAACATTGCCTATAAAACATGCATTGCAGACAAAGCGCAATCATATTGTATTCCTGCCTAAGCCAATTGACTTGCAGAGGTGATACTATATTGGCATGTTAAGAACAGGAGATTGGAACAAGTAGAGTACATGTGTGTAATGGTCAAAGGAGTCATGTTGAATGAATATGTACATTTGAGGGGTATAAAAACAACATTTTATATGAACAAGGCGATTTATTGAAGACAGCATGATTTTTCAGATAAGACAACTGATTCCCTACAAATGCACACAGCCATGACGCCCTACAAATGTCTGTTGGAAAGTTGTTTGGTAGCTAACGGACCAAATCAAACATACCAAAATTAACACATGCTTGAAAGTTTGACTCTGGTCAAAAGACGGCACTCTTCAGATGATTAATACCCAGAACTTCAGACAGCTTACAGACCGTTGTCGCCATGTGATTCAAACAGTCAACACCAGTCTGATAAGCTATCTGACAGGATGGGAGATGGAGTACAACACCTGCAACAACCAGGACCAAGCTTCAGGAAACTCATTGCCACAGGACAATAAGCATTGCTTTCTTTAAAACATTAAGCCATGATATATATATAGTTTCCAATTACAACATACCAACTACATATTTTCCATAAGATTTTTTAAAATACATTTTCACAAATTTCAAAAAGCATCCAGATTGCTATTGGAAAATCTTGACACTTACCTTTTGGATGTTAGTTCAGAGATTCAAGCATTTTTTCCTGTCCTGGTGGTCTGATTGCCTAAGCATCATTAATTCAACAGTAGAAGATGCTTTATACAATAACATGGGGCAAGCTTACAAGAATGGGAGCAATTGTTTACATAGTTAGACCTACAAAGAGTAAAATAGATGGAAAAACTCAGACATGGAAACAAGAAAAATGATTTAGGCATTTTATATATTCTGATCAAAGACTCAGTAAATGTACAGAATAAAAATAACACCAAGTTAGCCGAGTGTAATGTAAGTTCTGTTTTGGTTCAAGTTAGTTTGTCCAGATCATTCTAAATGCATGTGCATACATACCGCCCAAAAAATATTTCCAGGATGTGCAAACTATCAATAACATGTTGAGACAACTTGATATTGCTATTTCCAATTGCAAACTTGAATTTCAAACAAATCCAAGAAACGCGAATGACAGATGGCCTATTTCTGATCAACAGGACAAAAACACAAGAAAAATGTAACCCTGAAAAGATCCTTAGCATCATATCAGCATAGAGTCCATCTATACAGTGAAAAATGTACAAATCAAGTCGTGATTAAGAACTGTGTTCAATGGAAGTAGGACCCTCCACCTTGCATAAGGCATCGCAGCTGGTATAGCTGCCATCCAACTGCTGCTTCACTGCTCATATCCTATCATTATATTATTAAAATCACACAAGTTACACAAATGGAGGGGAAACTACAAAACCATAAGAGGGACAAACAAACAGCACATACATCCGTAAGCAAACACAGAAGTGTCAGTTCAGCCTCTTAAGAATGGAAGAGGGCGAGGTTAGTTTGTGATCAGAGCTGAGGGACTCAAGAGTCTCGTCACTTGGTTTTCTCCTCAGAGTGTCGCTGCTGCTGACTCCGTTGTCGTCGCTTGGCGTAGCTCTGAGCCATGGAGTTGATGATAGAGAAGATAAAATAACAGACCATGACCAGAACCACCTTCTCAAAGACCCACGACAGCCAGTTCTCACTCTGCAGAGACATGCATACAGAGGAATATTACTCTATGGACACTAACACATTAAAATTTGTATAATCTTGCCAATAAATAAAATCACATTCTTTGTCTCAACATAGAAAGGACGGGTGATGGTAGTAGTGCTCTTACCGCCGGGGTGTCTTCTCCGGTGTGGTGGTGGAGTTTACTCCTCTGCGCCTCCAGGTACTCACTGAAGTGCTTCTGTATGGAGGGACCTACCCTCGGCAGAGACCTGACACAGTGGCAGGGCAAGGACATCCACAGGCAGGGGAGATGCGAGGAGGGGAAGAGAGAGGCAAAGACAAAGACATGATTATATCCCAGAGTACTTACCATACCAGCAGTATCCCTTCACATGGTAAAATAATTAGGCTGTGGAGAGGGAACCCTTGGGCCGTAGAACCAGGGTTTAAAGAGAACAGTCCATTGCTCAGGATGTTGAGAGTTCCATTTCCTATGCATTTCTAGTTAGGCCTCTAGCTGGGAGTTCACACTGCAAGTGTAGTTGCTGGGAGCACGCAGCAGAATGAAGTGAGGCAGTCCTCCCCACCGTTCTTATTTATCCCAGAGGTTCCTATAGGAAACCAGTCCGAGCCCAATAACCAGGAAGTGACTCAATATGCTGTCATCACAGCCTTATAGGTGGAAACAGAACAAACTAGGCGTGTTCATCAATATGACTGTCCATATATGGGAGATAGCGCAAAGGATTAGATCACTGTGGGTCACGCAGTTCATAGGTGCTCTTAAGATTATAGTTAGAGAATGCAGACAATTTGATTGGAAGAGAACCCTCAGACCATGAGGTACTATAACTTGTACCTTAATAAATCCACAATCATTTGTAGTTGACTGCACTATACCAACAATAATTGGTATAGTCTAATCAATGTATCACAACCATATTTAAAAAGAATATAAATATGGATACAATCAGAGTTTAGTTTTAATTCAGGTGTTAATATAAACTTCCACATTTAAAACTTAACTAAACCGTTTCAAGACTATTTACTATCAGGAGTAGAAAAGTTACAGTTAACTGTAATCGCTGATCTTAAGAAAGGGATATGGCAAGCCCATTCCCAGGCTAACTGACTGACAAACTGCTGCAATTACAAAAAGTCCCAATTCAGCATTCAAGCACCAGTGTAACCTCATAGCGAGTCAGACCAGTCAATTGCAATGGTAGCAAGCAAGGGTTCTTTCTCATGCAACTAATTTTAACTGTGAATAAGACGGCACTATAAACTGATAGGGCGGCTCACAATTGGCCCAGCATCGTCCGGGTTAGGGGTGGGTTTGGCCGGGGTAGGCAGTCATTGTAAATAAGAATTCGGTCGACTTGCCCAGTTAAATAAAATCATTAGTTGTGAGTACGATTTTAAATTAGATTTGTTAATGATGAAAAAAATTGTGAGAAGAAAAAGCCAAGGAAGTTGTTAGATGTGTAATATGGAAGTGATTTATTGTTCTTAAATAAACCCTGCAGTTATTTTGTTTCCCTGCTGCTGTCGAGAAGATTCTGGTGCAGTCAAAGCTAAACTGCTGTGAGTCAGAACAGAAGACATTCCATCTGAGAAGACCCCACAAGGCTGGCTGACCACCTATGTGGGGGATTAGTTTCTGTGTAAGGGAAATACCCTTAATGGAGGGGGCAAAACACACACACACACACACACATCTGACTTTGAGGTTATGCTTTTGATGCCATTTGTTCAGAATGAGAATGATCAAACCATCAGCAAAACTGGTTTCAAACGTATAATCCTAAATTCATACAACCGCTGCACATATACAGTATCAGTCAAATGTTTGGACACCTACTCACTCCAGGGTTTTTCTATATATAGATGTTTTTTTAATTTTCTACGTTGTCGAATAATAGTGAAGACATCAACTATGAAATAACACATGGAATCATGTAGTAACCCAAAGTGTTAAACAAATCAAAATATATTTTATATTTGAGATTCTTCAAAGTAGCCACCCTTTGCCTTGATGACAGCTTTGCAAACTCTTAGCATTCTCTCAACCAGCTACACCTGGAATGCTTTTCCAACAGTCTTGAAGTACTTCCCACACGGAGCACTTGTTGGCTGCTTTTCCTTCTCTCTGTGGTCCAACTCATCCCAACATGCATATCACATACACTTTGACATGTAGGCTTTAAAAAAAAAAGTAGATTAAAAACAGATTAGAATATTATTCCAACTTTGGCCTCTGATCCAATTCTGATCCGAGTAATTGTTTGATATTGTGATTATTACGTAACAAAAAGGACAAACAAAAAGTGTGGAGCCCTGCCCCCATTAAAGCACAGAGGAAGGATGCTAACCGGGCAAAGCACCTCTCTTCATCTATATGCATACATTAACAAAGACACATACTCACCCGATCAGAGACACCATCTGTTCCACTATGTGCTTGCTGAATGTTATGATAACAAACAGTTTCTGTGGGGAGACAAATTAATCAACTGGGTGATTAGTGATCAGTCCTAGACAGACACAGTGAAAACCTGAGTCATCATCTGCACCGAGGTGGGGGATATATCCTATGTCTGCTTTGAACACGGTGACACATGCCGTCCCAGCCAAGTCTGGACAGTAAAAGACCCTTGAGGTCTGAGGAGAAAAAACAAAGCATCCCCCGGACCCTGGTCCTCCTCAACCCTGGAGGGCTTTGTCAGAACTGGTGAGATCACTGGCTGGTACCACAGATGGATTGGTCTGGTTAGACTGCTCAGCTGTCACCACCACAACTCAGAGACACAGTCAGTCTCGCACCGTCTGGGAGTAGATTAGTCACCGTGGCAGACTCAACAATACAGCCGAAAACTAAGGGTTTCATCTGGTTTACAAAAAGCAATGGTTCTCATTAAAGTGCTCTCCATACTCATTTAATCTAGAATGGTCTTCAATAGCAGCACTAAAAGTACTTCAAAAACACAGAATTACAGCCAACAGAAAATATTCAGACAATGTCCATGTGTAATTGTTAAGTACAACTAAAATATTTACTTGTATGTGCATCTTGATGATGGCTTTCCCAATAAGAGTCGCTCCAAAGAAGGTCCAAAATGGTACCAGGAAGTGGCCACATGTTATACCAGCAAGGTCAAACAGAGGATTAGGGATCTGAAAGACAGGTCTTAACATGTCAAAATATATCCTGTAATAGAGTGCATTTGAATTCTACCTTCATTGTCACAACTTCATTGTAACAAACATGCACTACATGGCCAAAAGTATGTGGACCCCTGCTCGTCAAACATATCATTCCAAAATCATGGGCATTAATATAGAGTTGGTCCCCCCTTTGCTGCTATAACTGCCTCCACTCTTCTGGGATGGCTTCCCGCTAGATGTTAAAATATTTCTGCGGGGATTTGCTTCCATTCACACAAGAGCATTAGTGAGGTCGGGCACTGATGTTGGGCGATTAGACCTGGCTCACAGTCAGTGTTCCAATTCATCCCAAAAGTGTTTGATAGGGTGAGATCCACACCGATCGACAAACATTTTCTGAATGGAACTTGCTTTGTGCATGGTGGCATTCTCATGCTGAAACAGGAAAGGGCCTTCCCCAAACTGTTGCCACTTGTTGGAAGCACAGAATCGTCTAGAATCTCATTGTATGGTGTAACGTTAAGACTTCCCTTCACTGGGACTAAGGGGCCTAGCCTGAACCATGAAAAACAGCCAGAGCCCATTATTCCTCCTCCAAACTTTACAGTTGGCACTATGCATTGGTGCAAGTAGCGTTCCCCTGGCATCCGCCAAACCCAGATTCGTCCGTCGGAACTGCCAGATGGAGAAGCGTGATTCATCACTCCAGAAAGCGTTTTCACTACTCCAGAATCCATAGGCAGCGAGCTTTACACCACTCAAGCCGATGCTTGGCGTTGCGCATAGTGATCTTAGGCTTGTGTTCGGCCATGGAAACCAAATTCATGTATCTCCCGATGAACAGTTATTGCTGCGGACGTTGCTTCCAGAGGCAGTTTAGAATACAGTAGTGAGTGTTGCAACCGAGGACAGGCAATTGTTACAAGCTACGCACTTCAGCAGTCCCGTTCTGTGGCCTACCACTTCACGGCTGAGTTGTTGTTGCTCCTGACGTTTCCACTTCACAATACCAGCACTTACAGTTGATTGGGGTAGCTCTAGCATGGCAGAAATTTGATGAACTGACTCGTTGGAAAAGTGGCATCAAATGACGGTGCCACGTTTAAAGTCACAGCTCTTCAGTACGGGCCATTATACTGCTAATGTTTGTCAATGGAGATTGCATGGTTGTGTGTGATGTACACCTGTTAGCAACGGTGTGGCTGAAATAGCTGAATCCACTAATTGGAAGGGATGTCCACATACTTTCAGACATGAGTGTACAATATTCAGTGATGCGCTTTAATAAAGGCATAAACTTTAAAACAGTATAAGAGTGCAAGTCAAGTCAAAAGGTTGCCTGCGATGTAGTTTTGGATTTACCGAGGCACAGGCTAGAATCCCAAAGAATCCCACTTTCTGCACCATGTTCTGAACTCCCAGTTTTGCTCGAGTAACAAAATCCTGAAAACATAATTCAGTTTACATTCAAATATAAATGTATGCTTCACACATTAAACAACTTCTACAATAATATCAATGATACAGTATAACCAAAATAAAAAGCAAAAGTCTTGATGTAATTCTGAAAAAGGAGTTACTTGATAAAGAATTCATGTGGTATAGCAAATGCTATCAGACGGGCTATTATCTTTTCCTTTGATCAATTTTAGCAGCTCTGGTAAAAATCCAAGGCAAGAGTTGTTGGCAGAGAGCTATTGAACTCATTTGATCTGATTGATACACACTACAAAGGGGGGTGAAATATTGTGGTTTCATGTTGAGGGTGAAAAAAAAACATTGTTATGTTACAACCTTATTCTAAAATTTAGTAAATTGTTTTCATCCCCTCAATCTACACACAATACCCCATAATGACGAAGCAAAAACAGGTTTAGATTTGCAAATGTATATATTTTAAAAAAAATCAAATTTACATAACTATTCAGACCCTTCACTCAGTACTTTGTTGAAGCACCTTTGACAACGATAACATCCTCAACTCTTCTTGGGTATGACTCTACAAGCTTGGCACACCTTTATTTGGAGAGTTTCTTCCATTCTTCTATGCAGATCCTCTCAAGCTCTGTCAGGTTGGATGGGGAGCATTGCTGCACAGCTATTTTCAGGTCTCTACAGAAATACCTTATTTACATAATAATTCAGACCCTTTGCCATGACTCGAAATTGAGCTCAGGTGCATCCTGTTTCCATTGATCATCCTTGAGATGTTTCTAACAACTTGATTGGAGTCCACCTATGGTAAATTCAATTTGTTGGACATGATTTGGAGAGGCACACAACTGTCTATATAAAGGTCTCACAGTTGACAGTGCATGTCAGAGCAAAAACCATGCCATGAGGGGAGAGGAATTGTCCGTAGCGCTCAGAGACATGATTGTCAAGGCACAGATCCAAACAATGTCTGCAGAATTGAAGGTTCCCAAGAACACAGAGGCCTCCATCATTCTTAAATGGAAGAGGTTTGGAACCACCAAGACTCTTCCTAGATCTGAGAAAGGTTCTTGGTCACCTCCCTGACCAAGGCCTGATTGTCACTGACAGAGCCCTAGAGTTCCTCTGTGCAGATGGGAGAACCTTCCAGAAGGACAACCATCTCTGCAGCACTCCACCAAATCAGGCCTTCATGGTAGAGTGGCCAGATGGAAGCCGCTCCTCAGTAAAAGGCACATGACAGCCCGCTTGGTGTGTGCCAAAAAGGCACCTAAAAGACCCTCAGACCATGAGAAACAAGATTCTCTAGTTTGATGAAACCAAGACTGAACTCTGTTGGCTGAATCCCAAGTGTCACGTCTGGTGAAACCTGGCACCATCCCTATGGTGAAGCATGGTGGTGGCAGCATCATGCTGTGGGTATGTTTTTCAGAGACTAGTCAGGATCGAGGGAAAGATGAACCGAGAAAAGTACAGAGATCCCTGCTCCAGAGTGCTCAGGACCTCAGACTGGGGCGAAGGTTACCTTCCAACAGGACAATGACCCTAAGCACACAGCCAAGACAATGCAGGAGTGTCTTCGGGCCAAGTCTCTGAATGTCCTTTTGGCCCAGCCAGAGCCCGGACTTGGGCAGCGACGCTCCCCATCCAACCTGACAGAACTTGAGGATCTGCATAGAAGAATGGGAGAAACTCCCCAAATACAGGTGTGCCAAGCTTGTAGTGTCATACCCAAGAAGACTCGATGCTGTAAATCGGTAATAGGTACACTTCAACTATGACAGACAAAATGAGAAAAAAAAAAATCCAGAAAAATCACATTGTAGGATTTTTAATGAATTTATTTGCAAATTATGGTGGAAAATAAGTATTTGGTCAATAACAAAAGTTTCTCAATACTTTGTTATATACCCTTTGTTGGCAATGACAGAGGTCAAACGTTTTCTGTAAGTCTTCACAAGTTCACACACACTGTTGCTGGTATTTTGGCCCATTCCTCCATGCAGATCTCCTCTAGAGCAGTGATGTTTTGGGGCTGTTGCTGGGCAACACGGACTTTCAACTCCCTCCAAAGATTTTCTATGGGGTTGAGATCTGGAGACTGGCTAGGCCACTCCAGGAACTTGAAATGCTTCTTACGAAGCCACTCCTTCGTTGCCTGGGCGGTGTGTTTGGGATCATTGTCATGCTGAAAGACCCAGCCACGTTTCATCTTCAATGCCCTTGTTGATGGAAGGAGGTTTTCACTCAAAATCTCATGATACATGGCCCCATTCATTCTTTCCTTTACACAGATCAGTCGTCCTGGTCCCTTTGCAGAAAAACAGCCCCAAAGCATGATGTTTCCACCCCCATGCGTCACAGTAGGTATGGTGTTCTTTGGATGCAACTCAGCATTCTTTGTCCTCCAAACATGACGAGTTGACTTTTTACCAAAAAGTTCTATTTTGGTTTCATCTGACCATATGACATTCTCCCAATCTTCTTCTGGATCATCCAAATGCTCTCTAGCAAACTTCAGACGGGCCTGGACATGTACTGGCTTAAGCAGGGGGACACGTCTGGCATTGCAGGATTTGAGTCCCTGGCAGCGTAGTGTGTTACTGATGGTAGGCTTTGTTACTTTGGTCCCAGTTCTCTGCAGGTCATTCACTAGGTCCCCCCGTGTGGTTCTGGGATTTTTGCTCACTGTTCTTGTGATCATTTTGACCCCACGGGGTAAGATCTTGCGTGGAGCCCCAGATTGAGGGAGAATATCAGTGGTCTTGTATGTCTTCCATTTCCTAATAATTGCTCCCACAATTGATTTCTCCAAACCAAGCTGCTTACCTATTGCAGATTCAGTCTTCCCAGCCTGGTGCAGGTCTACACTTTTGTTTCTGGTGTCCTTTGACAGCTCTTTGATCTTGGCCATAGTGGAGTTTGGAGTGTGACTGTTTGAGGTTGTGGACATGTGTCTTTTATATTGATAACAAGTTCAAACAGGTGCCATTAATACAGGTAGCGAGTGGAGGACAGAGGAGCCTCTTAAAGAAGATGTTACAGGTCTGTGAGAGCCAGAAATCTTGCTTGTTTGTAGGTGACCAAATACTTATTTTCCACCATAATTTGCAAATAAATTCATTAAAAATCCTTCGTGATTTTCTAGATTTTGTCTGTCATAGTTGAAGTGTACCTATGATGAACATTACAGGCCTCTCTCATATTTTTAAGTGGGAGAACTTGCACAATTGGTGGCTGACTAAATACTTTTTTGCCCCACTATGTAAATATGATGTGTTTTTATTTTTTATTATTTGTAATGACTGTCCTGTGAGGATCACAATGGGTCAGAGCAGCTTGACAATGGCTGACAATAACCAAACCCTCTCGCACCCGTAAGGGGGTGACAGCTAAATGAAGTCCGAGTGGGCTCTCTTGCTCTTTAGTATCAACCAAAGGAATGTCTGTTCAGAAACTTTTGCCTGCCCAAAACTCTAACATCCAGAAAGTGAACAACGGAACACTATTTCTAACTTAACGATGTGGGAAATGGTCAGTGGGAAACTATGGAAAACGAATGTAATATTGCTTTCCATTTTGTGATGTAATTAAAAACTGGATGGACCAAATAATTTAACTTTTTTTAGGAAATCGACGATAATTGTGCCTTTTTCTCCCCCCCACCCTCTCCATTATGTTGTAACAAGCCATCATATCTTTCAGCCCACTAGGGAGCTTTGTCTCATAAGTGTGTGTATTCTGTGCTATTATATAGTTAGATAATAAAATGATTCAACCAATGTGTAGTACTGAATAATGCGTAAAGCTGTGTTTTTTGCAGAGCCAAGGTCACGATCGTTTAGAATGAATATTTGATAAGAGGTCATGATTAATAAGATGACTGTTTATCGATGTTATAGTTAAAGACCGTTACAGTTTAATTCGGGAGATGGTAATGCTAAACAACTTGTTCCATGATGCCCCAAATCCTAATGAGTTAATTTGTTACATGATTAGGGGCAGTCATGGTGTCAGTAGCCTGTTCACATTGCCTGTCCCTCAAATGAAAGGAACATGAAAAGAAATGCCTCTGGGATGATTACAGGGGAGCTTGTTTCACCGTGACTCACTCCACTAGCAATGACCTTACTGGAAATGGTGGGAGGGGCATTCAGAGAAGTCATGTGATAACTGGAGACCAATCACAGGCCAGAGAGAAGTCAGTAGATAGTGATGGACAGTTAAGTAGAGTCAAACCCAAAAATCAAAAGACTGAATGAGAGTATTTCGGACTCCACAGGATTTAGATGGAATGGGGCATTCAAGGAGCAGGCTACTACACTCAGAGGGGAAAACAGAGTCCCCCACTCACCTGAGCAGTCTCTGCCTGCCCCAGCATCTCCTCAAACTCCTCATAGTCTTCGTCATCTGGGTCTGCTCCAGATAGCCTGGCCGCTCGAGCCATGAAGTAGGGCGGCAACTCCCCAATGGCTGTGCCTGCACCCTGGAGAGACAGTCACACACTGGGTTAGCTTAGCACTGATTCATACCAGAGTCAGGCATAGCTCTATGGTGGATGTCATAGTTGAGGAGACGTGATGTCAACCTATTTTGAGCACTAAAGATGCCCTTATTGTTCTAAACCCAAAAGGACTGGTTTCCCCAAGGAACAGATTAAGTCCTGGACAATGTCAAAATAAAAAAACTCTTTAATGGACATTATCCATTAAGTGTGTGTTTTTTGTTGTCCAGGACAAGGCTTAATCTATGTCCAGGAAACCGCCACATAGAGTTCACTAGAACCTAGACTTCAGTTGAATAAAGACATGTTTCCTCACCCACATACAGGCCTCCAGCCGGACCTTTGAGATGATGGACCAGAGTGAGATGCTGCCCTCCATTCTTCCTGCCTCTGGGCAGATGATCTGGTCTGGGTAGGGGGGCTCGGGGAAGTCTGTAGAACCACACTCGTACGCAGCCAGGGTGACTGATGCTATGTGTGGACCCTGAGAGCCAGAGGATGGATGGGCATTCCTTAATTCAACTGAACATGGACAGTTGAGACACACTAGAGCTGGGATGATAAACCGAAAATTACAGACATCGCCTTCTTACCGAAGCATTTTGCTTACATTGGTAATTCTGTGATTTTGCTACACAACGTTCATATAGATTGTTTTAGAACAATTATTTGGTCAACAGTAATAGCCTACGTATTGTTGGTCCCTGCCGGCTGCCGACTCACTCCCTCTCCCCACTGTGCGCACGGAGGAGGGAGCGATGTATTCTGAGAAGCACAAGAAAACAGTGCATTTGGAAAGTATTCAGACCACTTGACAATATCCACATTGTTACGTTACAGCCTTGATCTGAAATTGATTAAATTGTTTTTACCCCCTCAATCTACACACAATACCTCATGACAAAGCAAAATGTAAAATGCAAAATGTAAAATGCAAAATTGCAAATGTAAAAATAAATAAAACAAATATCACATTTACATAAGTATTCAAACCCTTTACTCAGTACTTTGTTGAAGCACATTTGGCAGCGATTACAGCCTCAAGTCTTCTTGGGTATGACGCTACAAGCTTGGCACACCTTTAATTTGGGGAGTTTCTCCCATTCTTCTCTGCAGATCCTCTCAAGTTCTGTCAGGTTACTGCACAGCTATTTTCAGGTCTCTCCAGAGATGTTCGATCGGGTTCAAGTCCGGGCTGTGGCTGGGCTACTCAAAGACATTCGAGACTTGTCCCGAAGCCACTCCTGCATTGTCTTTGCTGTGTGCTTAGGGTCATTGTGCTGTTGGAAGGTGAAACTTCACCCCAGTCTGAGGTCCTGAGCAGGTTTTCATCAAGGATCTCTGTACTTTGCTCTGTTCATCTTTCCCTTGATCCTGAAAAGTCTCCCAGTCCCTGCCACTGAAAAACATCACAGCATGCTGCCACCACCATGCTCACTGTAGGGATGGTGCCAGGTTTCCTCCAGACATGACGCTTGGCATTCAGGCCAAAGAGTTCAATCTTGGTTTCATCAGACCAGAGAAGCTCGTTTCTCATGGTCTGAGTACTTTAAGTGCCTTTTAGCAAAACTTCAAGCAGGCTGTCATGTGGCATTGACTGAGTGGCTTCCGTCTGGCCACTACCATAAAGGCCTGATTTGGTGGAGTGCTGCAGAGATGGTTGTCCTTCCATCTCCACAGAAGAACTCGAGCTCTGTCAGAGGGACATTTGGATTTTTGGTCACCTCCCTAACCAAGACTCTACTCCCCTGATTTCATAGGTTATCTGGGCATCCAGCTTCAGTTAGAGTCTTGGTGGTTCCAAACTTCTTCCATTTAAGAATGATGGAGGCCACTGTGTTCTTGGGGACCTTCAATGCTGCAGACATTTTTTGGATCTGTGCCTTGACAATCCTGTCTCGGAGCTCTAGGGACAATTCTTTCGAGCTCATGGCTTGGTTCTTGCTCTGACATGCAGTGTCTAATGTGGGACCTTATATAGGACAGACCTTCCCGAAATCATGTCCAATCAATTGAATTTACCACAGTGGACTCCAATCAAGATATAAAAACATCAAGGATGATCAACGGAAACGGGATGCACTGGCGCTCAACTTCGAGTCTCATAGCTAAGGGTCTAAATGCTTATCACATTTACATAGTTTATTTTATTCATAAAATTTTGCTAATTTTAAAATAACCAGTTTTCACTTTGTCATTATGGGGTAGTGTGTGTGTAGATTGATGAGGAAATGTTTTTATTAAATCCATTTTAGAATAAGGCTGTAACATAAAATGTGGAAAAAGGGAAAGGGTCTGAATACTTTCCAAATGCAATGTATGACCGTTGCTCAAAATATTGCGGAGTTCAATGCAACTGTGGTTCAACACTGAACAAAAATATTAGCGCAAAAAGTGAAGTGTTGGTCCCATGTTTCATGAGCTGAAATAAAAAGATCCCAAAATGTTACTTACGCACAAAAATATATATAAATATTTGACTCAAATTTGTTTACATCCCTATTAGTGAGCATTTCTCCTTTGCCAAAATAATCCACACACCTCACAGGTATGGCATATCAAGAAGCTGATTAAAACAGCATGATCATTCATCATGTTGAGGGAGCATGCAACTGGCATGCTGACTACAGGATTGTCAACCAGAGCTGTTGCCAGATAGAGAAATTACCATTAAATTACCTTAAGCTGCCTCCAACCATAGTTTCAGAGAATTTACCAGTACGTCCAACCGAACTTACAACCACAGACCATGTGTATGGTGCTGTGTGGGCGAGCAGTTTGCTGTTGTCAATGTTGTGAACAGAGTGCCCCGTGGTGATGGGGTTATGGTACAGGCAGGCATAAGCTACACAAAATGAATACAATTGTATTTTATTGATGGCAATTTAAATGCACAGAGATACCATGATGAGATCCTGAGGCCTATTGTCGTGCCATTCATCTGCCACCATCACCTCATGTTTCAGCATGATAATGCACAGCATGTCACAAGGATCTGTACACAAATCCTGGAAGCTGGAAATGTCCCAGTTCTTCCATGGCCTGCATACTACAGACATGTCACCGATTGAGCATGTTTGGGATGCTCTGGATCAACAGCACGTTCCAGTTACCGCCCATATCCAGCAACTTCGCACAGCCATTGAAGAGTGGGCCAACGTTCCACAATCAACAGTCTGATCCACTGTGACGGAGATGTCGTGCTGCATAAGGCAAATGGTGGTAAACTAAATATTGACTGGTTTTCTGATCCACTCCCCTACCTTTGTTTTTAAAAAGTTATCTGTAACCAACAGCTGCATATCTGTACTCCCAGTCATGTGAAATCCATAGATTAGGGCCTAAATTATTTTCAATTGACTGATTTCCTAATGTGAACCAACTCAGTAACATTTGAAATTGTTGCATGTTGCGTTTATATTTTTGTTCAGTATAGTTATTGAAAGGAAAGGAGAGTCACAACATTCTTTACATATGTCAACGTATTTCTCGCCTCTTAATATTGAGTTCACGGCACCACTTTACAACCAGAGTAGGCTGTAGTTAGTATAGTTTTGATGTGCCCGCGGAGCAGTGCACTCCATTTGCCTACATCAAGTAGCTTAGGCCTAGCGCTGGAAAGTTTTTGTAGGACATTGATTAATTTATCAGAAAATGTAGGCTAATCAGTATACATGGCTATATAGTGTTACGCACGCCTCTTGGAGGGAACGCAACACCCAACTCCCCGTGGAGTGAAAGATGTATGTGACTGCAGGTGCGGTTAAGGGTGACAGAGGCAGAATATATTACCGTTTACAGGGAATTTATTTCTTTCACACAGTAATTTGGGGAAAAGGGGCTGGACGGAACCAAAGCAACAACAAAAAAATTAGAGCCCCCTCTCCTACCTTACTAGCACCAACTTACCTAACTAGAACCAAGCCATTTCCTGAAATACACACAAACCCACAACACAGAAACTGGGGAAGGTAACTCTAGCTACAATATATTTAGAGTTCGCAATCTAGCGAAGTGCTTTGAGGTCCCATTTCCTCAGGTGATAAATAGGCTATAGATTATAGGCCAATATGCACAAAGATGTTGGCAAGTACTCTGAAGAGCCAAAAATACATCTGATGATTCCAGATCCTATTTTGACAGGTTGCACATCAAAATATAAAATCATGCATTTGCTGGATGTGCTCGATGAAATAGCCTCCTTTTTTAAAAATCATAGGCTACCTCAGTTATCTTATCTGGCACTGGAAAAAAATTCTAGAGCCGTGATGCTAATGTAAAGTAACTGTCCATAAAATAAAATCCTAACATTTATTGCAATATGACTTTTGGTACATGTCGCCCAGGTCTAGCACCACCCCCAAAAATAATTGTCATTATCACAAAAAAGAATCACAATATGGATTTGTCCATATTGCCCAGCTCTCTCTCTCACACACACACACACACGAAAGCCCGGCATGCAGCTCCATTAATCAAGAGCCCAGGCTTAGCCACCTGGCTTCATTAACAGTGAGGGCAGTCAGGGCACCTGAAACCACAGTACAGGAGGTCTATTATGCCTCCTGTTGAGATACCACAGTGACAGGAGATAGAAGACAATTAGAATCACTTGTCTTAATCACAGTTTAATGCTTCATTTCACCACAGCAAGATGGATGTCAAACAAACAAACCACAGTGAGGAAGGAGCGTGACTCAACCACAGTCACACTGTTCACTTTCACTCATCAGAAACTAGGGCTGTGGCGGTCATGAAATTGTCAGCCGGTAATTGTCATGCAAACAACTGCCGGTCTCAAGGTAATTGAGTGTTAATTAACATCTCTGGGCATCCACACATAGACAAGCCACTTATGTAGACCTTTGGAACATTACATTTAAAAAATGTCTAGTAAATCCAATATAGCCAACACCATCACAATAAATCCATTGTTAATTTTAGGCATGTCTAAAGAAACATTGTGACATGTAGCCCATTTCAGAAGAACATATTCTGAGTCATCCTTATGTTTGGCCCTGATCTGTGGGCTTAACTAGTTCCTTTAGCAGATAATATTTGCGGAATTATTTTGAAGTAAGAAGAATACAATGGAACATAGCTGAATAAAATAGAAAGGATATTTTCCCCAAACGAATTCCGAGGGAGTGTGGACATGTGGCTATTCTGTATTGAGTGGTTAAAAAAGTGATCATTTGAAATAGGTCCTCCTATATGCTTAATGTAGAGTTATCCATGCAACTGTAGCTGTGTTACAAACCTTAGGCTCCATGTTTTGATTTAATACATTATAAAGGCCCCGTTTACATCGTGGCACATTTCATTACGGTAGGTAGTCTGGTGGTTAGAGCGTTGGACTAGTAAATGAAAGGTTGCAAGATCGAATCCCCGAGCAGACAAGGTAAAAATCTATCATTCTGCCCCTGAACAAGGCAGTTAACCCACTGTTCCTAGTCCGTTATTGAAAATAAAATCTGTTCTTAACTGGCTTGCCAAGTTAAATAAAGGTAAAATAAAAATAAATACAATCACTCCATCTTCACAGTCTTGCCCCGCTACTGAACAGACAAGTGAAGTTCTTGTAACGCAAGATGGAGAAGAGCCAGTTTAGTCGGTGCAGCAATCTATTACCGGGTCCGATACACCTTTGCCTCCAGAACAGCTTGAACTCTTTGGGGCATACTACAGGGTGTCGTAAACGTTCTACAGGGATGTTAGTCCATGCTGACATTATGGCATCACGCACATGCTGCTGATTGGACAGCCATGCTATGAACAAAGATGTTCTAGAACAAAGATGTTCTATTGGGTTGAGGTCTGGTGACTGCACAGACCACAAGTAAACTGAACTCACTGTCATGTTCCATGCAATGTTTTTCCACTCAATTGTCTAGTTGTGTTGATTGCGTGCCCACTGGAGCCGCTTCTCGTTTTTAGCTGATAGCCATCTTTCAGCTTGCCCATTCAATCACACCCCCCCCCCCTCAATCTACACACAAAGCAAAAAAGTTGACATTTTTGCAAATTAATAAATAAAATCGAAACTCAAATTTACGTAAGTATTCAGACCCTTCACTCAGTACTTTAAGTACCTCTGACAGCGATTACAGCCTCGGGTATTCTTTGGTATGACGTTACAATCATGGCAATCCTGTATTTGGAGAGTTTCTCCCATTCTTCTTTGCAGATCCTCTCAAGCTGGAGCAGGTTTTCATCAAGTATCTCTCTGTACTTTGCTCCGTTCACCTTTCCCTCGATCCTGACTAGTCTCCCAGTCCCTGCCTCTGAAAAACATCACACAGCATGATGCTGCCACCACAATGCTTCACCATAAGAATGGTGCCACGTTTCTCCAGACGTGAGACTTGGCATTCAGGCCAAAGACTTCAATCTCAGTTTCATCACACCAGCTAATCTTGTTTCTCATGGTCAGAGTCCTTTAGGTGCCCTTTGGCAAACTCCAAGCGGGCTTTCGCCGAAAACGTGGATGTCGATTAAGGCAGCCCCCCGCACCGCTCTGATTGAGGGGTTGGGTTAAATGCGGAAGACACTTCAGTTGTACAACTGACTAGGTATCCCCCTTTCATGTGCCTTTTACTGACGAGTGGTTTCCATCTGGACACTACCATGAAGGCCTGATTTGGTGGAGTGCTGCAGAGATGGTTGTCCTTCTGGAAGGTTCTCCCATCTCCACAGAGGAACCCTAGAGCTCTGTCAGAGTGACCATCGGGTTCTTGGTCACATCCCAGACCAAGGCCCTTCTCCCCCGATTGCTCAGCTCAAGGAAGAGTCTTGGTGGTTCCAAACCTCTTCAATTTAAGAATGATGGAGGCCTCTGTGTTCTTGGGGATCTTCAATACTGCAGAAATGTTTTGGTACCCTTCCCCAGATCTGTGCCTCGACACAATCCTGTCTCGGAACACTACAGACAATTCCTTCGACCTGATGGCATGGTTTTTGCTCTGACATGCACTGTCAACTGTGAGACCTTATATAGACAGGTGTGTGCTTTCCAAATCATGTCCAATCAATTGAATGTACCACAGGTGGACTCCAATCAAGTTGTGCAAACATCAAGGATGATCAATGGAAACAGGATGCATCCGAGCTCAATTTTGAGTCTGATAACAAAGGGTTTGAATACATATGTAAAGAAGGTATCTTTATTTTTAATACATTTTCAAATATTTCTAAAACCTGTTTTTACCTTGTCATTATGGGGTATTTTATGTAGATGGATAAAACATTTTTTTTTTTTTTAAGTTATCAATTTTAGAATTAGGGTCTAACATAAAATGTGGGAAAAGCCAAGGGGTCTGAATACACTGTACATACACAATCTATGTCTCAATTGTCAAAAGGCTTAAAAATCCTTCTTTAACCAGCCTCCTACCCTTCATCTACACTGTTTGAGGTGGATTTAACAAGTGACATCAATAAGGGATCATAGCTTTCACTTGGGCAGTCTCATGGAAAGAGCAGGTGTTCGTAATGTTTTGTACACTCTGTGCATGTGTGAAATGTATATATTCTTTTGAATAGGCCCCCCTAAAAAAAAAAGCAGCCTGCACTTGAATAGCGAACGGAGGAAGCGCTTCCCTCAGTTCCGTTTATAATATGCCAGGTAAGCTACACCAGTTAAGAGGTTTAATGTGATTACATTTGAGTTGAGCAATAAATATAGTAGCACGAGAAAGCTGGGATCCTCTTAAATATTGGCCAGTCAAAACTCTGTTTTCAAACTCGATTGTGCAATGACTGCAATGATAAGTACATGTTTCACAACTCTGTAGGCTAAAGGCTATGCTTAGACATTTGGCCACTAGTTGTGATACAAACCTTATCAAAACATATAGGCCTATGGACTAGGATACATGATGCATGGGACTATGATTTGCCTTACACTCCACATGCCGGGCATCATTCACAAGTGATAATCAATATTCTCACCCATTACACTGTCAATTTAATCTGGTCTACATGTATACTAAACAATGTCTGAAATGAGTTGATTGAGAATGGGTCATTATCAAGCACCTGTCGGAACAAACGCAGAAAAATAAAAACATGTCATCCATATGCACTTGAATAGCAAATGGAGGACACTTTCAGGCGTTTCATTTTCATATCAGCCATGTAGACTACTCCGGTTGTAAAGCGAAGCAATGTGCTTAATATTAGGAAAGTTGAGAAATAAAGTCAGCCTAGTCTAGAGAAAGCTGATTGGATCCTCTTTTTAAATGGAGACCATCAAAACACTGCGTGAGAAAACAATTGCATAGCCTATAGAAATGTTGCACAACATGGGCTTACAGGAACACATTTAATTCCATGCATCACCCAGCTATGAGGAGCTGGTTCTCGCTGCCCAACAGGTGATCATATTCCCCTCAAACTGAATGCCAGGGCTCTCATGAAGTGTTTGATTTGATTGCATTTGCAGCAATGTCAGAGTGATTCAAAAATAAAATAGCCCAGCACATCATCGGAGCCAAGCCATCTGACATCCAGGACCTCTATACCATGCGGTGTCAGAGGAAGGCCCTAAAAATTGTGAGACTCAAGACACCCCAGTCAGATGGTTCTCTGCTACCAAACAGCACCGGAGAGCCAAGTCTAGGTCCATGAGCTAAATAGCTTCCACCCCCAAACCATAAGACTCCCGAACAGCTAATCAAATGGCTACCCAGACTTTCGTGCCCAGTTTATCAAAAGTTATCTGGACTTAGTCCAAATATAAAAACTGGGCCCCAGAGGTGAATGGCAGTTCTATTTGGACCAGATCTATGGAGAACTGAACACACTGAAAGAATGAGATAGGATGTATGAGGCCACCCACTGGACAAACTGTGGATATGTATTCATTTTCTGGCAGTGGTGAATCAAATTATGGAAATAGCCTGTGCACAAAATGTGTCCCTCTAGGTCAGAGGACAAGCACAAGCCTGTAAACCAATTCACCGCAACTACGATTTTTTTGTTGGTCTATCGTGCTAGTTATGGAACAACAAGCAGAGCTAACAGGCTCACAAAAACATCCAAAGTCACATACTGTACCAGCGTTCTCAGAAAAAAAGTAAATACTGTTGGACTACAGGAAAAAGAGGACCGAGCACGCCTCCATTCTCATCGACGGGGCTGTAGTGGAGCAGGTTGAGAGCTTTCAAGTTCCTTGGTGTCCACATCAACAACAAACTAGAATGGTCCTAGCACACCAAGACAGTCGTGAAGAGGGCACAACAAAGCCTATGGCCCCTCAGGAAACTAAAAAGATTTGGCATGGGTCCTGAGATCCTCAAAAGGGCCTACAGCTACAACATCGAGAGCATGGTTGCATTACTGCCTGGTACGGCAATTGCGCAGCCTCTGACCGCAAGGCACTACAGAGGGTAGTGCGTATGGCCCAGTACATCACTGGGGCTGAGCTGCCTGCCATCCAGGACCTCTATACCAGGCGGTGTCAGAGGAAGGCCCTAAAAATTGCCAAAGACCCCAGCCATAGACTTCTCTCTACTACTGCATGGCAAGCAGTACCAGAATGCCAAGTGTAGGACAAAAAGCCTTCAGCAGTTTTTACCCCCAAGCCATAAGACTCCTGAACATGTACTCAAATGCCTACCCAGACAATTTGCATTGTGTGCCCCCCCCTTTTTTACACGCTGCTGCTACTCTCCGTTTATCATATATGCATAGTCACTTTAACTATACATTCATGTACATACGTCCTCAATTGGGCCGACCAACCAGTGCTCCAGCACATTGGCCAACCGGGCTATCTGCATTGTGTCCCACCCACCAACTCCTCTTTTACTGCTACTCTGTTCATCATATATGCATAGTCACTTTAACCATATCTACATACTACCTCAATCAGCCTGACTAACCCGTGTCTGTATGTAGCCCGTCTTTTTACGATTGTTTTATTTCTTTACCTACCCATTGTTTACCTAATACCTTTTTTGCACTATTGGTTAGAGCCTGTAAGTAAGCATTTCACTGTAAGGTCTACACCTGTTGTATTCAGCGCACGTGACAAATAAACTTAATTGATTTACCGAGATAGAGCAGGCTTTTCCAATGTCTGAGTGAGATAAGTTAGCTTACATTTTTGATGTCACAGCTGACAGGCAAGGGAAGGGTGGTTCTCTTACTTACCAGGTATAGTAGGAAGGTATGCAGGCCAGTCCCAAGGCCTACTGAGGACAAGATGCCCAAACCTACCCAGTAGGCACACCACAGGAACCTCTTCTCCAGGTACTGCACATACTGCAGATGAGAACAGACAGGAGGGGGGGAGAGAGTAGAGAGAGCTTTAGGCTTTTGCATGGACAAAGAGCAATAACACAACTTCACAAGACATTTATCCTAAGGAGAAAACATTGGAGACCTACAGTTGAAGTCAGAAGTTTACATACACCTTAGCCAAATACATTTAAACTCGGGTTTTCACAATTCCTGACATTTAATCCTAGTAAAAAGTCCTTGTCTCAGCTCAGATAGGATCACCACTATTTTAAGAACGTAAAATGTCAGAATAATAGTAGAGAGAATGATTTATTTCAGCTTTTATTTCTTTCATCACATTCCCAGTGGGTCAGAAGTATACATACACTTAATGAATATTTGGTAGCATTGCCTTTAAAATGGTTTAACTTGGGTCAAACGTTGCAGGTAGCCTTCCACAAGCTTCCCACAATAAGTTGGGTGGATTTTGGCCCATTCCTCCTGACAGAGCTGGTGTAACTGAGTCAGGCTTGTAGACCTTGCTCACACACACTTTTCAGCTCTGCCCACAAAATTTTCTATAGGATTGAGGTCAGGGCTTTGTGATGGCCACTCCAATACCTTGACTTTGTTGTCCTTAAGCCATTTTGCCACAACATTGGAAGTATGCTTGGGGTCCATATCCATTTGGAAGACCCATTTGCGACCAAGCTTTAACTTCCTGACTGATGTCTTGAGATGTTGCTTCAATATATCCACATAATTTTCCTTCCTCATGAAGCCATCTATTTTGTGAAGTGCACCAGTCCCTCATGCAGCAATTCACCCCTACAACATGATGCTGCCACCCCCGTGCTTCACAGTTGGGATGGTGTTCTTCGGCTTGCAAGCCTCACCCTTTTTCCTCCAAACATAACGATGGTCATTATGACCAAACAGTTCTATTTTTGTTTCATTAGACCAGAGGACAATTCTCCAAAAAGTACAATCTTTGTCCCCATGTGCAGTTGCAAACCATAGTCTGGCTATTTTATGGCGGTTTTGGAGCAGTGGCTTCTGCTGAGCGGCCTTTCAGGTTATGTTGATATAGGACTCATTTTACTGTGGATATAGATACTTTTGTACCCGTTTTCTCCCGTATCTTCACAAGGTCCTTTGCTGTTCTTCTGTGATTGATTTGCACTTTTTGCACCAAAGTACGTGGAGTGGATGAAAAACGGGTTTTGATGACTCCAACCTAAGTATGTAAACTTCCGACTTCAACTATGCCAAGGATAGTAATGGAAAATTAGGAAATGTGAACAATTTACACAATAATAACACAATAATAACACATTGGTCAAGATACATCCAAAGTACTGGCCTGAGCATCAAGTAAAAATATATCGCACAACACATCTCCTCAGGTGACCTTTCCTCCAGGAATGCAGTGCATCTGAATAAACAGTTACTCATCTTTAACCATCCCCAAATAAATAAATTACAGAGGAGATGAGTTTGTTTATCTCCTTCCTTACCTTCTGGTGTGCTCCCTCAGTGGAGTAGGCAAGGGAGAAGAGTGAACACAACACCAGGAACAAGAACACTGTCCCCCTTCGTCGCCATAACCTGCAGAGGGGAAGAAGTGGAACAGTTTGATACATCTACCAAATGGCTAGACTGGTAGAGTGTTACTTTAAACGCAACAGAACTGAGACAGCTTTCAACTAATCAGTTGGTTTCTAGTTTTACTGTCAAGTAGTGGTGGATTACTTTAATGTCCACTCCTTTAGTGTAATGAAGGTTTCCAGGAGGAAGTAGTGTAGTGTGATGATAGGCCGCCTCCACAGCACCAGAGCGAGACGCTCCTCCCTATCTTTCTGCCTCCTCTCACTGACCACAGAGTCTGTAGATACAGGAGCACACACGTGAGGTCAGATTAATCTATAAAAAGTAGCCTAGTATCAAAAAATGCCATAGCAATATCCCCTTAATTTGATAGACATAGGCTAGCATAAGCCTTTGATAAAGTAATGTCACTTTGTCTAGGCCTAAGTAGGAACATAACACTAGCAAATGGTGGAGTTCACTAGTCTAGACCTTTGAATCAAGTATAATTATTTTGTTTTTTCTAAACTATGGAATTAATAAGTACACAACTGTTTGGGAACCATTCTGGCAATACTGTAACGTTGTAAGAAGAATTCCCAAGATAACAATTTGTGCATTGCTGCATACCTTTAGCAACACAACCCTTCTCCTTCCTTGGTAAAATTGTTAATCCATTTTCCATAAACACAGGCTAATGCTGGTTCACTTGGAGAAGTTTCACAACCAACCTGCAAAATATCCATTCGGTTTGTCTTTGGTTCCTCGCTTCTGTGGTTGTTCACAGCTTGCCTCATTCGTCGCCATCTCATTCACTTTGAATCGACCAGAAAACACAAACACATGACCAGCAAATATGTTGTATTGGGTTTTGGCCTACATCAACTGTAGGAAGAGCATTAGTTAGTTATTACTTGTCACTGACTGACAATTAGTGGCAACATCTCCCACGCGCTAACGTTAGTTAACTAACCTGCATGCATGCTAACAAAACAGCTGATAGCAAGTAACCTTTATTCACGACTCCAACTCCATTGGATTACATTGACCGGCTGTGTAAACCACCTTGGGTTCTCGTTAACTAACTAGCAAGTAAAGTGTGTAATAGCTAGCTAGCGGGCGTGAGTTAATAAAAACTGGTTTACTACAATTGTTCAATGTTTATAACTATGAATTATAAACTACAGTAACCTATAGCATGTTCACGTAGCTAGTTAACAAGGTGACGTTAGCTAGGTAGTAGCGACACTGGGAAATATAGGCTACAACCATTGAAATATGTTTGGATTAAGCTACTTCGGTTGTTGTCTTGAGACGTAAAATACTATAATGTCAAAACGTTTCACAGTCGAAAATGTTACATACTATAAACAAATATTAATGTGTTAGTCACACAAATTGAATGAAACAAGCTCATACCCCAGAGCGTCTTCTTCCTGAAGCCTTGGCTATCACTTCCGGGCAAAACATTTCCTTTCAAGTAAAGGTCCTCTTTACATTATTATATATTCATCAATATTGAATTGGTTTCTGCATATTCATAAGTGATAATTGCATTAGTTACTTAAAAAAAAAAGTTGTGCCCTTGAACGTAGAGTTGAATCTAGCCTTTGATCATGACTAAGCTCCATTACACATAAGAGTAATTTCGTTAAACCGACCGAGGCTCGGTCTTAACATTAACTTGCGTCGCTAGCGGTACGGGTTTGGAAGCACAAGACCTAATCTTTCATGTCAGCGATAAATAGTTTTCAAAAAACTAAAGGTTAAATTGATACACAGCTGTATATGGTTGGGGTTCCCACACGGCCATGTCTCCATGTTACATTTCGTGTTTATGATAGACATTGGTACCACCTGTGCTAATTAGCCATCTAGCATGCACTATAGACCTGTGTGTAACAAAAGGCCGTTTGCATTTGTGAAATTATTTTGATATGAAAGTAAAGGGCTTTATGTTTCTAGGACCGTATCGCAATTGAGACTCGATCCACGTTTGGATGGAGTATTTGGCTGCCAGAACCATTCTACCTCTGCAAATAACATATTTGGACCTTAAGGATTAAGGGTAGACTCCTTATTAATAGTTAATCTTGGGCTAGTTTCAATCTAGAGGCATGGACTCACCATATTAACAGTATAGTGTGATTATGGGCAGGATATTGATAAACCCCTCACATTGTTCACAGGTTGTAGGTTGTTCAAAACAAAATGCACAGGATATCGTTAATCACAAAACTTGTTCAGTATTTAATGAAATTGTATATATTTTATTGAATTAAAGTCAATTCTATTAGACTGCTCCTGCAGAATCCCATCCTAAAATCTATGACTTTTAAGATGTGTATTCAGATTTCCCCTTACAGAAAATCTCTTCCCACACTTGTAGCACTGGTGAGGTTTTTCGCCAGTGTGAGTAAGCATGTGTCTTTTAAGGCCTCTTGCTGTAGTAAAACGTTTTGTGCACAGGGTGCAGGGGTATGGACGCTCTCCTGTGTGAGATCGCATATGAAGTGTTAGATGGCATGATGCTTTGAAGCCCTTTCCACAATGTTTACAGGTGTAGGGACATTCTCCTGTGTGTGATCGTGTATGCAACCTCAGTTCTCCTGAGCTAAGGAATGCCTTACCACAGATGCTACATAAATAGTTTTTCTCTCCTGCATGCATCCGCATGTGTCTTGCTAGATGTTGGACAGATGTTTTCCCACAAATAGTGCAACAGTAGGGATGCTCCCCAGTGTGTGTGCGCACATGCCATTTGAGTGAACCTGCACACATGAATTTTCGGTCACAGTGAGAGCATTTGAATGGTCTTTCCCCTGTGTGAACTCGCTGATGTTTTTTCAGACCACACCTGGAAGAAAATCTTTTCTCGCACTGGTTACAATGGAATGGCAATGTGTGAATTCCTATATGTACTTTCAGGGTTTTGGAGCATTTGAAAACTTTACCACAATGAGTGCATTTGTGAGTCTTGATAATTGATGCATAGGGGATTCTTTTAGTGCTGCTTGAGGGAAAGGGGTGATCAGTCCCAGATTCCTTAGAACATAAAAGCTTCCGGTCCTCTCCTCGATGCCTAATCCTGATGTGCTGGTGGAGTTTTGCAATTTTAATGTGATTGAATGGGCATAGGGAGCAGGCAAGGATGCGGGATGACATTTCATCATTAAATCCTGCAATGACAAGATCAGGAATTTAGATTGTATAATAGATGTTATCAATAATTTGATGACATGAGATCAGTGTTTAAATTCCTGAATACCCTTACCGTTATTGGGCACTGGGATACACAGAGCAGACGTCTCTGCCGTTGAAATGCCCATCTGCTCCTGTTGCTCCAAATCCTGCCTTATATAACTTATTTCATTGCAATCTTCATCTTCCCAGTACTCTTCACTCCGTCTCTCTTCCATTTCCTCCTCCTCTCTGTCCCCATTAGGTTGTCCTTCTCGCTTTTCTCCATCTCTCGTTTTGTCAGAGCTGGGCTGCTCAGAGCCAATGACAACTCTTATTGTTGGAGGGAGGGACAGTGTGGATAGGATGGTATCTGCAGTGTAATAAGAGAAATAACCTACGAAAGATGGCACACGTTACTCTTGCTCTATTTTTCAGCAGCGTTTTCCTTTCTCTTACCATTACAGCTAAGATGATTGTCACTGACACCTGCATTATCAAGTTCAAATGACAGGAGTTTGGTTTGACTGGATGGAGACTTACCCTTTTTCAGGTTTCCATGATGCTGATGGTGCTGCAGAAGTGTCTTCAGCTCTTCAGTGTCAAATATGGCATGTCCACATTCCTCCAAGACAGAGGGGCCTGCACCAAGCCATGCTGCCGTCTGAGGAGCAGGGGAATATAGTGTTAAAATACAGTATGCCAGACAACTGATATTTTATACACAGAGTATATTCCATTCAGTTGTACTCCAGCCATCTTTGCAAGCTTAAAACCTAGTGTAGACTAAAAGGATCAAACTTATACTGTGATGCTTTATTCTGTACCTGTGTGAAGTCTGGTACAGGTAGCAGCTCCTCCAGTCTGGAGAGGAACTCCCACACCAGTTCCCGCAGTGCTGTGTCATACCGAGGGCCGTAATGTACTGGGAACACCACCTGAAAAATAGATAATTTATGACAAAGTCCTGTGCCAATGCTGATACAAGCAATAGTCACCTGCAAGTCACAAAACAGAAAGATCTTTTACCTGAAAGAAGTGCTCCCTCTCAGAAGGGTCTTCCAGCAGGGTTTGGACCAATTCCACAAAATTAGACTCTGTAGCCTTCAACTCATCACCATTACTCTGTCAGTAAGCATAAACAAACGACATCAGACATGAACTCAACATGTGGGCTGAAAACCCCCCGATATTTTTCTAAATATGCTGCCAAAATAAGTTAACTTACCTCTTTGTGTACAGAGAATTCTGTCAAAGAATGGATTTTATCCAGGTGAGGCTGGATGGTCACGAGGTCAGCTGTGCATTCATTACGACATAACTCTAGAACCAGCTGGAAAAGAGGTAGAAGTGAGGTAGCACCAGGGGAAAACATACTACAGTAGTAGCCAAAAGTTTTGAGAATGACACATTCATTTCCACAAAGTTTGCTGATTCAGTGTCTTGATATTTGTCAGATGTTACGATGGAATACTGAAGTATAATTACAAGCATTTCATAAGTGTCAAAGGCTTTTATTGACAATTACATGAAGTTGATGCAGAGTCAATACTTGCAGTGTTGACCCTTCTTTTTCAAGACCTCTGCAATCTGCCCTGGCATGCTGTCAATTAACTTCTGGGTCACATCCTGACTGATGGCAGCCCATTCTTGCATAATCAATGCTTGGAGTTTGTCAGAATTTGTGGGTTTTTGTTTGTCTACCAGCCTCTTGAGGATTGACCACAAGTTCTTAATGGGATTAAGGTCTGGGGAGTTTCCTGGCCATGGACCCAAAATATTGATGTTTTGTTCCCCAGCCACTTAGTTATCACTTTTGCCTTATGGCAAGGTGCTCCATCATGCTGGAAAAGGCATTGTTCGTCACCAAACTGTTCCTGGATGGGTAGGAGAAGTTGCTCTCAGAGGATGTGTTGGTACCATTCTTTATTCATGGCTGTGTTCTTAGGCAAAATTGTGAGTGAGCCCACTCCCAAATTGCCATCATACAAACTGAGGCAGCAGACTTCGAAAATTAATATTTGTGTCATTCTCAAAACTTTTGCCACGACTGTACACTGAACAAAAATATAAACGTAAAGTTTGGTCCCATTTTGCATGAGCTGAAATAAAAGATCCCAGAAATGTTCCATATGCACAAACAGCTTGTTTCTCTCAAATGTTGTGCACCAATTTGTTACATCCCTGTTAGTGAGCATTTCTCCCAAAATAACCCCTCCACCTGACAGGTGTGGCATATCAAGAAGCGGATTAAACAGCATGATCGTTACACAGGGGCACCTTGTGCTGGGGACAATAAAATGCACCATTTTGTCACACAACACAATGCCACAGATGTCTCAAGTTGAGGGAGGGTGCAATTGGCATGCGGACTGTGCTGGTCATTTTAGAGACAGCTACCCGGACAGCTGATAAATGTGTTTGCACAACCAAAGAAATTCTGCACAAACTGTCAGAAACTGTCTCAGGGAAGCTCATCTGCTTCCTCACTAGTCTTCACGTGACTGCAGATCGTCGTCGTATCCGACTTCAGTGGGCAAATGCTCACCTTCAATGGCCACTGGCATGCTGGAGAAGTGTGCCCTTCACAGATGAATCCCAGTTTCTACTATACCGGGCAGATGGCAGACAGTGTGTATGGCGTTCTGTGGGTGAGTTGTTTACTGATGTCAATGTTGTGAACAGAGTGCCCCATGGTGTTATGGTATGGGCAGGCATAAGCTACGGACGACGAACACAATTGTATTTTATCGATGGAAATTTGAATGCACTGAGATACTGTGACAAGATCCTGAGGCCCATTGTCATGCCATTTATCTGCCACCATCACCTCGTGTTTCAGCATAATAATGCCCGGCCCCGTGCTGCAAGGATCTGAACACAATTCCTGGAAGCTGAAAATGTCCCAGTTCTTCCATGGCCTGCATACTACAGACATGTCACCAATTGAGCATGTTTGGGATGCCCTGGATCAACATGTAAGACAGCGTGTTCCAATTCCTGCCAATGGCTGTGCGAAGTTGCTGGATATTGGCGGGAACTGGAACACGCTGTTGATCCAGAGCATCCCAAACATGCTCAATGGGTGACATGTCTGGTGAGTATGCAGGCCATGGAAGAACAGCAACATTTTCAGCTTCCAGGAATTGTGTACAGATCCTTGCGACATGCTGTGCATTATCATGCTGAAACATGAGGTTGCTGGATATTGAAGAGGAGTGGGCCAACGTTCCACAATCAACAGCCTGATCCATTCTGCGAAGGAGATGTGACGTGCTGAATGAGGCAAATGGTGGTCACACCAGATACTGACTGGTTTTCTGATTCACGCCCCTACCTTTTTTTAAAGGTACCTGTGACCAACAAATGCATATCTGTATTCTTAGTCATGTGAAATCCATAGATTAGGGCTTAATTTATTTCAATTGACTGATTTCCTTATATGAAAATCTTAAATTGTTGCATGTTGCGTTTATATTTGTGACTAGTTGCTGCCCATAGTTTTATCGGAATCCTCTGCATTTGCACCACTCTCACCGTTGCTCTCAGACCCAGGAGGAGTTGGGTCCTCTGCCTGGAACTCAGCAGCTCTGGAACCACCTCTGTCACCAAAGTCACAAACTCCTCCAGTTTCCCAAAATGCTTTACAGTATGCTGCTGAGCCACTTGCCACAAGAATGCTGACATCAGGCGTAATGGTGGAGCAAGGAGACGTAGGGGGAGGAGAGAGTTAAACGGGAACCTACAGTGGGAAACACAAACAAGAATATGTATTACATAATAATATCCTAGGACAGTTTAAACCAAAAGTATTGTATAGGTTTGATCTAAAAAGGCCTTTAGCTAGGGTTTGGGATACTAGCCAGCTTCAGTAAACATCTATGAAGCCAGGGACCATTTTAAAAGCACTCACACAAACAACATAGGTAGTAACAAGTTAACATTTTGAGAATGTATAGTATATACAACTTAATTTACCAGAGTCTTCTGCCTCGGGCAAGGACTTAAGCTGAGTCGACTCCAAAAGCATTGAAGTTATTGTTCGCTGACTGAGGACAGCATCCATGATGGCAAACCATCTTGTTCCACGAACATTGGAACTATTTTTGCTAGTGTCATTCTTGATTTTTTTGTATTCCTGTTTCAGCTTTTTTATTTTCTCCCTGCACTGCTTAGATGTCTTCGTAGATCCGAGGGCAGCAAGCTCGGAACTAAGTTTGGTGAAGACTCTCTTGTTTCTCACTGTGGAGAGAAGCTGCTCCTGAACACTCCCATCTGCCCAGAGTGTTAACAACGCATGGACCTCCTCAGGTGACCAGCTGGCTCGAGATTCATCTGTGAATGCACCAGATCTGTTAAAAGCACTTAAAACTGGCAAACAATGTTACCTAGCAAGTTTAAACAGTTTTCCAAAAATGTGTACTATACTGAGCAAAAATAAAAACATTCAACAATTTCAGTGAGTTACACGTCATATGAGGAAATCAGTCAATTTAAATAAATTCATTAGGCCCTAATCTATGTACAGTTGAAGTCGGACGTTTACATACACTTAGGTTGGAGTCATTAAAACTCATTTTTCAACCACTCCAAAAATGTCTTAAACTATAGTTTTGGCAAGTCAGTAAGGACATCTACTTTGTGCATGACAAGTATTTTTCCAACAATTGTTTAGACAGATTATTTCACTTATAATTCACTATAATCACAATTCCAGTGGGTCAGAAGTTTACATACAGTGCCTTGCGAAAGTATTCGCCCCCCTTGAACTTTGCGACGTTTTGCCACATTTCAGGCTTCAAACATAAAGATATAAAACTGTATTTTTTTGTGAAGAATCAACAACAAGTGGGACACCATTTATTGGATATTTCAAACTTTTTAACAAATCAAAAACTGAAAAAATTGGGCGTGCAAAATTATTCAGCCCCTTTACTTTCAGTGCAGCAAACTCTCTCCAGAAGTTCAGTGAGGATCTCTGAATGATCCAATGTTGACCTAAATGACTAATGATGATAAATACAATCCACCTGTGTGTAATCAAGTCTCCGTATAAATGCACCTGCACTGTGATAGTCTCAGAGGTCCGTTAAAAGCGCAGAGAGCATCATGAAGAACAAGGAACACACCAGGCAGGTCCGAGATACTGTTGTGAAGAAGTTTAAAGCCGGATTTGGATACAAAAAGATTTCCCAAGCTTTAAACATCCCAAGGAGCACTGTGCAAGCGATAATATTGAAATGGAAGGAGTATCAGACCACTGCAAATCTACCAAGACCTGGCCGTCCCTCTAAACCTTCAGCTCATACAAGGAGAAGACTGATCAGTGATGCAGCCAAGAGGCCCATGATCACTCTGGATGAACTGCAGAGATCTACAGCTGAGGTGGGAGACTCTGTCCATAGGACAACAATCAGTCGTATATTGCACAAATCTGGCCTTTATGGAAGAGTGGCAAGAAGAAAGCCATTTCTTAAAGATATCCATAAAAAGTGTTGTTTAAAGTTTGCCACAGTCCACCTGGGAGACACACCAAACATGTGGAAGAAGGTGCTCTGGTCAGATGAAACCAAAATTGAACTTTTTGGCAACAATGCAAAACGTTATGTTTGGCGTAAAAGCAACACAGCTCATCACCCTGAACTCACCATCCCCACTGTCAAACATGGTGGTGGCAGCATCATGGTTTGGGCCTGCTTTTCTTCAGCAGGGACAGGGAAGATGGTTAAAATTGATGGGAAGATGGATGGAGCCAAATACAGGACCATTCTGGAAGAAAACCTGATGGAGTCTGCAAAAGACATGAGACTGGGACGGAGATTTGTCTTCCAACAAGACAATGATCCAAAACATAAAGCAAAATCTACAATGGAATGGTTCAAAAATAAATATATCCAGGTGTTAGAATGGCCAAGTCAAAGTCCAGACCTGAATCCAATCGAGAATCTGTGGAAAGAACTGAAAACTGCTGTTCACAAATGCTCTCCATTCAACCTCACTGAGCTCGAGCTGTTTTGCAAGGAGGAATGGGAAAAAATCTCTCGATGTGCAAAACTGATAGACATACCCCAAGCGACTTACAACTGTAATCGCAGCAAAAGGTGGCGCTACAAAGTATTAACTTAAGGGGGCTGAATAATTTTGCACGCCCAATTTTTCAGTTTTTGATTTGTTAAAAAAGTTTGAAATATCCAATAAATGTCGTTCCACTTCATGATTGTGTCCCACTTGTTGTTGATTCTTCACAAAAAAATACAGTTTTATATCTTTATGTTTGAAGCCTGAAATGTGGCAAAACGTCGCAAAGTTCAAGGGGGCCGAATACTTTCGCAAGGCACTGTACACTAAGTTGACTGTGCCTTTAAACAGCTTGGAAAATTCCAGAAAATTATGTCATGGCTTTGGGCTAATTGACAGAATTTGAGTCAATTGGAGGTGTACCTGTGGATGTATTTCAAGGCCTACCTTCAAACTCAGTGCCTCTTTGCTTGACATCATGGGAAAATCAAAAGAAATCAGACAAGACCCCAGAAAATAAGTTGTAGATCTCCACAAGTCTAGTTCATCCTAAGGAGCAATTTACAAAACGCCTGAAGGTACCACATTCATCTGTACAAAAAAATTGTACATGAGTAGAAATAGCATGGAACCACGCAGCGGTCATACCGCTCAGGAAGGAAAGGCATTCTGTCTCCTAAAGATGAACCTACTTTGGTGAGAAAAGTGCAAATCAATCCCAGAACAACAGCAAAGGACCTTGTGGAGATGCTGCAGGATACAGGTACAAAAGTATCTATATCCACAGTAAAAATGAGTCCTATGTCGACATAACCTGAAAGGCAGCTCGGCAAAGAAGAAGCCACTGCTCCAAAACCGCCATAAAAAAAAAAGTCAGACTACGGTTTGCAACTGCACATGGGGACAAATATCGTACTTTTTGGAGAAATGTCCTCTGGTCTGACGAAAAACAAAAATAGAACTGTTTGGCCATAATGACAATCTTTATGTTTGGAGAAAAAGGGGGTGGCTTGCAAGCCAAAGAATACCATCCCAACTGTGAAGCACGGGAGTGCTTTGCTGCAGGAGGGACTGGTGCACTTCAAAATAGATGGCATCATGAGACAGGAAAATTGTGGATATATTGAAGCAATATCTCAAGATGTCAGGAAGTTAAAGCTTGGTCGCAAATGGGTCTTCCAAATAGACACCAAGCATACTTCCAAAGTTGTGGAAAAATGGCTTAAGGACAACAAAGTCAAAGTATTGGAGTGGCCATCAAAGCCCTGACCTCAATCCCATAGAAGATTTGCGGGCAGACCTGAAAAAGCGTGTGTGAGCAAGGAGTCCTACAAATCTGACTCAGTTACACCAGCTGTGTCAGGAGAAATGGGCCAACATTCACCCAACTTATTGTGGGAAGCTTGTGGAAGGCTATCTGAAATGTAATTGGGTTTGTTGTCCGCCAGCATGGGACACTCTGTTCACAACATTGACATCAGCAAACCGCTCACCCACACGGCGCCATACACATGGGCTGCGGTTGTGAGGCCGGTTGGATGTACTGCCAAATTCTCTAAAGCTACGTTGGAGACGGCTTATGGTAGAAAAATTAACATTAAATCCACCCATATAGACAATGAGGTGAAGGCGGCGCAACACCGCCTCTTCAATCTCAGGAGGCTGAAGAAGTTCCCTCAAACTTTTATAGATGCACAATTGAGCCTGTCTGGCTGTATCACCGCATGGCGTTGTATGGCATGGCAACTGCACCGCCTGCAACCGCAGAGCTCTCCAGAGGGTGGTACGGTCTGCCCACCGCATCACCGGGGGCAAACTACCTGCCCTCCAGAACACCTATAGCACCCGATGTCACAGGAAGGCCAAAAAGATTGTCATGGACATCAACCACCCGAGCCACGGCCTGTTCACCCCACTATCACCCAGAAAGCCAGGTAAGTACAGGTGCATCAAAGCTGGGACTGAGACAGAAGCTGTTTTTCAATCTCAAGGCCATCACTGTTAAATAGCCATCACTAGCCAGCTACCACCGGGTTACTCAACACTGCACTTTAGAGGCTGCTGCCCTATATACATAAAATCACTGGTCACTTTAGTAATGTTTACATACTGTATTCTATTGCACTGTATTTTAGTCAATGCCACTCTGACATTGCGCAATCTAATATTTACAGTACCAGTCAAAAGTTTAAGCATACATACATACTCATTCCAGGATTTCATTATTTTTACATTGTAGAATAATAGTGAAGACATCAAAACTATGAAATAACACATATGGAATCATGTAGTAACCAAAGAAGTGTTAAACAAATCCAAATATATATTTTTTTAGATTCTTCAAAGTAGCCACCCTTTGACAGCTTTGCACACACTTGGCATTCTTTCAACCAGCTTCATGAGCTAGTCACCTGGAATGCATTTTAATTAACAGGTGTGCCTTAAGTTAATTTGTGGAATTTATTTACTTAATCAGTTTGAGCCAATCAGTGGTGTTGTGACAAGATAGGGGTGGTATACAGAAGACAGCCCTATTTGGTAAAATACCAAGTCCATATTATGGCAAGAGCAGCTCAAATAAGCAAAGAGAAATGACAGTCCATTGCTTTAAGTCTGTCGATCTGGAGAATTATAACAACTTTGAAAGTTTCTTCAAGTGCAGTCGCAAAAACCATCAAGCGCTATGATGAAACTGGCTCTCATGAGGACCGCCACAGAAATGGAATACCCAGAGTTACCTCTGCTGCAGAGGACACGTTCATTCAATTTACCCGCCTCAGAAATTGCAGCCCAAATAAGTTCAAATAACAGACATCTTAACATCAACTGTTCAGAGGAGACTGCATGAATTAGGCCTTCATGGTCAAATTGCTGCAAAGAAACCCCTACTGAAGGACACCAATAAGAAGAAAACACTTGCTTGGGCCAAGAAACACGAGCAATGGGCAATGGAAATCTGTCCTTTGGTCTGATGAGTTCAAATTTGAGATTTTTAGTTCCAACCGCCGTGTCTTTGTGAGACGCAGAGTAGGTGAACGGATGATCTCCGCATGTGTGGTTCCCACTGTGATGCATAGAGGAGGTGTGATGGTGCTTTGCTTGTGACACTGAATTATTTATAGTTCAAAGCACACTTATCCAGCATGGCTACCACAGCATTCTGCAGCGATATGCCATCCCATCTGATTTGGGCTTAGTGGGACTATCATTTGTTTTTTAACAGGACAATGACCCATCTGCTGCTTCAGATGACTTGGCCTCCACAATCACTCGACCTCAACCCAATTGAGATGGTTTGGGATGAGTTGGACCACAGAGTTAAGGAAAAGTAGCCAACAAGTGTTCAGCATATGTGGGAACTCCTTCAAGACTGTTGGAAAAGCATTCCATGTGAAGCTGGTTTAGAGAATTCCAAGAGTGCACAAAGCTGTCATCAAGGCAAAGGGTGGGAACTTAGAATCTCATACATTTTGATTTGTTTAACACTTGGTTTCTACATGATTCCATAACTGTTATTTCATAGTTTGTCTTCACTATTAGTCTACAATGTAGAAAATAGTAAAAATATAGAAATACCATTGAATGAGTAGGTGTGTCCAAACTTTTGACTGGTACTGTATGTTTCTTAATTCCATCCTTTTACTTGTGTGTATTGTTGAGAATTGTTAGATACTACTGCACTGTTGGAGCTAGCAACACAAGCATTTCGCTACACCTGCAATAACATTTGCTTAATATGTGTGTGTGACAAATAACATTTTATTTGAAAACTGCACATTTTAGAGTGGCCATTGTCCCCAGCACAAAACTGTGCATTGGATTGTCCCCAGCACAAGGTGCACCTGTGTAACGACCATTCTGTTTAATCAGCTTATTGATATGCCACACCTGTTAGGTGTGTGGAAAATCTTGGCAAACAAGTTTGTTGATCAAATTTGAGAAAAATAAGCTTTTTGTGCATTTGGAAAAAATTACTAGGATCTATTATTTCAGCTCATGAAACATGGGACCAGCACTTTACATGTTTTGTTTATGTTTTTGTTGTTTGTTTCTCATTGACTATTTTACTGTCTGGTCCCTCAGATCGTTAGCAGACATTGAGTCTGTAAAAAAGGTTCAGAAAGACATGACTAGATGACTTACCATAATATTCTGTTTCTAGAGGGGAATCAGTCGACTCCAACAGCACAGTAGGTGAATTTATCTTAGTAGCTGAGGTTCCAAGTCGGTGACCAATGAAACTATGGACCTCGCCAGGTGTCCAACTGGATGGAGATTTGTCTGGGGAAGCAACAGATCAGTTGACAAACAATATTAACTTCCAAGCTTCCAGTCGCAGGCCAATTTAGTGTTTTGAAAATGTCACTAGTGTTGATGCTGTACTAGGCAGCTTAACTTACCAGAATCTTTCACTTCTTGTGGGGAATTAGGTTGAGTTGTCGCCAAAATATTTCCATCTGAATCTATTACCAAAGTACTTGGTTGGTGACGGAGGACACTATCCATGATGGCAAACCATCTTTCTCTACGGCGGTTGTAGCTCCTCTTCTTATTGTTGTCCTTGATTTTATGATACTCTTGTTTCAGCTTTTTTATTTTCTCTCTGCACCTCTTTGACGACCTGTTAAATCCCAGGGCAGCGAGCTCTGAACTAAGTTTGGTAAAGACGCTCTCGTTTCTCACTGATGAGAGAAGCTGCTCCTGAACACTCCTGTCTGCCCAGAGTCTTACCAATGCATGGACCTCCTCAGGCGTCCAGCGGAATGGAGATTCATCTGTGAATGCACCAGATCAGTTGAAGGACACAAGAAAAGGCAGATAAAATGTTATCCAGTAAGGTCATAGGCCATTTAGGCCTACTAAAAATGTAATGGATCAGCCGTTGTTTCTGTAAATGTAATGTTTCTGAACTTACCATAATCTTTCGCTTTTTTGGGGGAATCAGCAGACTCCAACAGCCTAGAAGCTGAATTTATCCTGCCAGACCCTGAAGTCCCTGAACGGTGACTAAAGAGACTGTGGACCTCATCAGGCATCCAACTGGATGGTGACTTGTCTGTGGAAGCACCAGATAATGAGTACTCACACAAACAGGGACATAATAACTAGCAAAGATTGTGTAACACGGTATGTGAGAGCTTTGTACTGTACTGCCTCTGCCCAGAGGTCTGGGCTTAGCATGTGGCACAAGCTGTTTCATTCCCACCGCTGCTGTCAATGTAGCGGGAAAGAAGATAGCTGCATCATGGCTTTTACTGTGCAGATGCAAGCACCTAACGGACTGCACCGCAAAAGCCTGGGCATCTGGGCAGAGCTGTATATTGCTAACATATGCAGTGTTAACCTACATTTGTAAGTAGACTTAGCTATGGAATGACCATTCACCATTTCCTAATGTTACTTAGTTTATAACACTGGGAAACCAGTGGAGGCTGGTGGGAGGAGTAATGGCTGGAATGGTATCAAACATATGGAAATCACATAGACTCCAATCAGCCCATTCTCCTATAGCTCCTCCCACCAGCCTCCACTGTGGGAAACGCATGGAAAGTCACATTGGTGTTGGCATGATGAAAAATAGGCCATGTTCCAATACTTTTTTTGCCTGGCCTCCAGGGGTGGAAATACAGGCCAAGTGTAAACCAATGGTATATATATATATATTATATACACACACTAGACCAGTTATAGTGGGCGCTGTGTTGAAGCCACCATGCCTCCATCTTGGCACTCCTCCACATTGTAAAAAAATATTTTGGAAGCTATAAAAAATGCATTTATGGTCTACATTCGTTTTTGCCACATGGATTTAGTTACAGACACCTTAATGCATCCTTTTAAATTAGATTGTGCGCTAAGCATGCAAATAATAATCAAATGGCAACCCAGACTATTTGCATTGCCCCCCCACCCTCTTCTACTCGTATTATCTATGCATAGTCACTTTAATAACTCTACCTACATGTACATATTACCTCAATTACCTTGACACCGGTGACCCCGCACATTGACTCTGTACCAGTACCCCCTGTATATAGCCCAGCTATTGTTATTTATTGCTTGCTCTTTAATTATTTGTTATTCTTCTCTTCTTTTTTGTATTTTCTTAACTGCATTGTTAGTTGTACGTACACCTGTTGTCAACGCATTGTGACAAAGACAATTTGATTCAATAAATAAAACATTTTCCTTAAAGTATATATTACAAATGTTACTGTCCACGAGAACAACAAAAAAATACTTAAATACATGTAATTCTGTCCTTCAAAAACATTTCATTGAAATACTGTATAATTCCATTAAATCCTATAGAGGACTGCTGCTACTGGGGAGTGCCAATATGGCCGACCGGTGGCTTCAAAGCTTCTCAATGGCAAACACATTGTATTAGCGATCCAGAGTTTATTTTCAGCCTGGTGTAAAACCCTACTTTGGAACAGGGACATTAGTCTAAATTACCGGGATCTTCCTCCTCTGGTGGGGCATCTGGCGTGGACTCCAAAATATTTTGAGAATTCATTACCAAGCCAGACTCCAATAAGGTACCACTTGGTTGGTGACCGAGGACACTATCCATGATGGCAAACCATCTTCTTCTAAGACAGGTGGCGGCATTCTTGTTTTCGTCGTCCTTGATTTTTTTGTATTCCTGTTTCAGTTTCTTTATTTTCCACCTGCACTGTGTCGATGTTTTGATGAAGCCTAGGGCATCAAGCTCTGAACTAAGTTTGATAAAGACTCTCTCGTTTCTCACTGCTGTGAGAAGCTGCTCTTGAACACTCCCGTCTGCCCAGCGTGTTAACAATGAAACTACCTCCTCAGGTGCCCATTGACATGCACAGGACAGGGATTTTTTGTTTTCCATGGTTATGTATTTGCTATTTCTAATAGTTTATAGAATACCCTTTTCACAATAGTCTGCCTAGCACGGTTCGGTTCGGATATTGCAAAGATGTGTATAACTAAACCAAGATAGACCACAGCCTGTCGTTTCAAATGGTAACAAATGAGCAATAGTGGGCAGAACAAGCAATGAGGTAGGCAGAGCCAAGCAGAAGCAAACGTGATCCTATTGGCACGCTCATTTGCATTTCTCCGTTGAGGAACGCCTACTCTGAAGTGCGCGTGAGCAATAACTCAATTCGCCTTTGCACGCCTTCTAAACAACGCACATTTTTTAAACTTTGGCCAAGGGTCAAGTTTACCAAACTTAGTCCACTCCGTTCGTAACATATTGTAGTTTTGGGAACAGAAAACTGTATTGCGATCAAATGTTTAATTTATGAGTAAATTAGCAGAATGTCGGCCAAAATCGATCTCGTTCCAACTGCTCCCACTGCCGGCCACTGGGCTTCCTCTCACTACCATATTTGGTAGTGAGTGGAAACTTCAACCGGATTCTCCACATTCATACATCCGGTGAAATAGCGGACTCATTGTTTCATCTGTGATAAAGATGGGCCGAGATAGCCCACCTATTGGTCAGAAACAAGAATCAGAAATCACTTCCGTTGTTTTTCCCAAATCCTTCAAAATAAGAGTTTTCCCAAAGATGTAAAGGATTAGTTATCAATCTCTTTGGTATTCCCAATGGATCTTGGTTACAGCAAAAAAGTTAAAGGTCCAATGCAGCCGTTTTTATCTCAATATCAAAACATTTTGATATTGAGCTACTGAGTGGCGCAGCGGTCTAAAGCACTGCATCTCAGTGCTAGAGTTGTCACTACAGACCCTGGTTTGATTCCAGGCTGTGTCACAACCGCCGTGATTGGGAGTCCCATAGGGTGGCGAACAATTGGCCCATCGTCGTCCGGGGTAGGCCGTCATTGTAAATAAGATTTTTTTCTTAACTGACTTGCCTAGCTAAATAACACATTTCTGGGTAACAATTAAGTACCTCACTGTGATAGTTTAATTAAAATGGTCAAAAATAAACAAAAATACCTTCTTAGCAAAAAACTATTTCTCAAGCAAGAATTTTGCTCTGAGTGGGTAGGAGAAAACAAGCTTTGGTTTGGAACCCTTTTTATTGGTCTATTAACAAATTTAGCACCTCATGGTGTCACCAGGCAGGCCAAAACTCCATCCCACCAAAACAGGCTGAAAGTTCATGCAGCCTTTTCAAACAGGTCTTAAACATTTCTGACAAGTTATAAATAGCTCTCAAAGGTGTGCCATAACTGACATAACAAGAGGAAAACTGATGATGGATTACCCAATTTCAAAATTGCAGCTTGTGCATTTTACTAGTACAACTTTCAAGAGTACGTTGAAAGGGGGGGGCCCCACTGATATAGGATGTGTGCTGGCAAACCTATTTTTTGTTCATGAATAATTACAAAAAAATACTCTGATCATAATCGTATCCAGAAAATTGCCAATATCCGTTATGATTCTCATTTTGTCCATATACTCGGCACAGCCCAAATTCACAGTTTCAACTACTTCAAGAAGTAATGTTGCAGTCTAGCTCAGTGCTGCCACCTCTCGTTGAGTAACTCGAGTTGAAGGCAGACCGGGGTACTGCAGGCTGCAATTAGCAGCTAAATTATAACTTCTTCTGTGTGCAATTTTCAAATAATTGTTTCAAAGACATACATCTGGTGTAATAGAAGCAATTTTTGGTACCATGATTGTCTTTGATTTTGTTCTATTTTTATTCACAGATAGACCACGAAGATTGCCATTTTCCTATTCGCCATTTTCCTATTCGCGGTCGGCCTTGAACTTCAATGAAAGGGGGAGTCCTTCTCACCTGTTTAAAGCAGTGTGTGGAAGGGGTGGGGCTTTGTCTGAGAGTTTCCTTTTGCAGGGGTGGAGACTACTTCCTATTTGGCACAACACAACTCTCAATTGTTAACACGTTTGGACCCAGAAGTAAATAAGGAAGCTGACCAAATTTCACAATAATTTACTTCTGGGAAACCTGAGATCACCAAAAGGTGCAAGTTGCTCCAAAACAATCCTCACCCAAGCACATACAGGCACATTAAACAACAAAGGGAACTTTTAACCATGAATACACATAAATAGACCAAATTGTAAATGTTAAACATGATTACGACAACGTTGCTGGCAATGCACCTTAACAGCACACTGGTCAGAAATAGCCAGCGGTTGTTTGTTTGTTTGTGTGAGTGCTTTTATCTTATCTGGTGCTTTTCCAGACAAATCATCATCCAGTTGGACACCTGATGAACTTCCACAAACTTCAGGGTCTGGGGTGAGAACTTGCTTTTGTAGTCTACTCAATCTGATTCCCCGCAAGAAATGTAGAATTCTGGTAGGTTCTCTCATACGGTCTCTCGTACACATTTTTTTTTACACAGTAACTTGGCCTGTTACCACAAGCTTAGTAGTTAATATTGATTATGTGAGTACTGTCAACTGAGCTGTTGCTTCCACAGAGCAATCTTCATCCAGTTGGACAACTGATGAGGTCACCAACCAGGATCTTCAGGGTATGAGATGATAAATTCAGCTACTGTGCTGCTGGAGCCGACTTAATAACCGGATTCCCCTTTAAAACAGGAACCTTATGGTAAGTAATTTAGTACAGTCTTTCTCAACCTTTTTTGTACCAGGGATTAGCAAAATGTGTTCCTCTTCCTTGGTAGACTGCTTGGATAGAAACTAGCTTACTACTACTAGCTAACTAAGTTAATGTCTGCTAACCATCTGAGGGACTGGCCAGTAATAGCCAGAATTTGAAAAACACTTATCTAGTACACATTTTTCATAAACTGTACAATAAACTTGCTAGCTTATATTGTTTACCAGTTTCTGACTGCTTTCAACTGATGTGGTTCTTTCACATTAAAATCGGGATACAGCTGAACGTCTCAGGAGATCCATGCATTAAAACTCTGAGCAGATGAGTGTTCAAGAGCAGCTTCTCGCCTATAAAAACAATCATGTCTATGCCAAATTTAGTTCAGAGTTTGCTGCACTTGGATTTAACGGAACGTTGAAGCAAATGCAGAGAAAAGTAAAAAAAAATCTGAAACAGGAATAAAGAAACCTCAAGGGTGACAACAAGATGAGTGGTTCCATCTATCTTGAAGAAAGCGGTTTTGTAGTCATCGATAGAGTCCTCACTCACCTATCAAAAACTCAGGCTTATTCCTTTCCAGGAGCAGAAGACTGGTAAGTTAACTTTTACTGTGTACATTTTTGTAGTTTGTGTGAGGGCTTTCACAATGGTGACTGGCTAGTTAAGTAGCTAGTTGCTGATGCTGGCTAGTTTCCTAATGTTTTTCTGGATCCATTTTTTTTTATAACTCGCCTACAGTATTTCCAATATGTCATTGGCTTTTACGCTATGATAATTTCTTGTTTGTGTTTCCCACTGTAGTTCCCAGTTTAAAGCTGTCCTTACTGTGTCTCCTTGCTCCACCATTACGCCTGATGTCAGCATTCAGGTGGCAAGTGGCTCGGCAGCATATTGTAAAGCATTATGGGAAACTGGAGGAGTTTGTGACTTTGGTGACAGAGGTGGTTCCAGAGCTGCTGAGTTCCAGGCAGAGGACCCAACTCCTCCTGGGTCTGAGAGCAAGGGTTTGTGAGGTGGAAATGCAGGATTCTGATAAAGTATGGGCAGCTACAACTAACAATAAGTATGTTTTCCCCTGGAGGCTGCCTCTAACATGTCTACCTCTTTTTTCAGCTGGTTCTGGAGTTGTGAGTCAGGGAGAGCACCGGCTTCACCTGGACAAAATCCATTTGTTAACAGAATACGCTATACACAAGAAGGTAAGTTAATTTATGCTTTAAGTTGAAGAAAATATAAACTTTTTCAGCCTTATGTTGAGGTTGACTTCATGTCTGAAGTAATTTGTTTTGTTTGTTTATGCTTACTGACAGAGTAATGATGAGTTGGAGGCTACAGTCTAACTTTGTGGAGTTGGTCCAAACTCTGCTGGGAGACCCTTCTGAGAGGGAGCACTTCTTCAGGTGCGTATTTAATGCATCCGTAAGTGCATTTGTTTTTGGCACAGTAGTCACGTCAAAGCCAAGTGTTGCTATTATTGACATTGTTAATTGTCACATTAACAGGAGATGATTGCAGACTTTTCCACATGAAAAATGATCCCCGAAAGCCATGCTGAAGAAAATATTTGCCACCGGACTTATTGTGTGTTAAATTGTCTATTTTTCAGGAGGTATTCCCAGTACATTACGGCCCTCGGCATGACACAGTACTGCAGGTACTAGTGTGGGAGTTCCTCTCCAGATTGGAGGAGCTGCTACCTGTACCAGACTTCAGACAGGTACAGATTGAAACATCAGTGCCCATCAAGTATTGAGGCGCCTCCCAAGTGGCACAGTGCCTGCTGTCCAGGCTCTGTCGCAGCCGGGCCACGACCGGGAGACCCATGGGGCGGCGCACAATTGGCCCAGTGTCATCCGGGTTAGGGGAGGGTTTGGCCAGCAGGGATGTTCTTGTCTCATCACGCTCTAGCAACTCCAATGCACACTGACACGATCGCCAGGTGCACAGTGTTTCCTCCGACACATTGGTGTGCCTGGCGTCCTTTGCCTCTCCCAAGTCCGTACGGGAGTTGGGACTGACTACCAATTGGATACCACGAAATTGGGGAGAAAAAAGAGATGGGGAAAAAAATATGTTAAAAAGTATTGAGTGCTGATCACTGTTTAAAAAAAAATGTTGTACTGAGGACTATGGTGAGCTGAAGGAAAACATCTACCCAATGCGCAAGGCTCTGGCATGCAGAGAAGGAACAATACAAATGATACAGTGTTGAATTCAATGTAAAATCTAAAGCATTGAAAAACACTGAAATGTAATCGATTACAAATTTATGCAGCACCACCACCAGCATCATGGAAACCCGAAAAAGACTAAGTCTCCATCCAGAATTATGTATTTGTCACTGAGTATGTTAAATTCTTTGTCTGGTATGTAGTGGAAAACAATGTATGGCAAGAGTGTAACTTACTGGATCAGTATGTTCTGTCTTTCCTAGGTTATTTGTCTTACTACACTGCAGATACCATCCTGTCCCTCCCTCCAACAATAAGAGTTGTCATTAGCTTGGAGCAGGCCAGCTCTGACAAAATGAGATCATGCTCAGATGGAGATAAATGCTTCAAGAATGGGACAGATAGAGCAGGAGATGGAGAAGAGAGAGAAGGACAATCCAATGGGGTCAGAGAGGAGGAAAAAGATAGGCAGACTGAAGAGGACTTCTGGTCCGTGTATCCCAGTACCCAGCAACAGCAAGGAAATTCAAGTAATTACTAAAATATTTGACTTCATTTTACAGCATTATTATCACTGTTATTTATCTGGTATTTAAAATGAAATTACTTAACAATTGGTACCATATCGTAATTAGCAACTTGGAAATGAACAGAATCTGTAAATTCTTGATAACAATTGGTACATCCTTGTGTTCTTTGCCAAATAACATCAATGCTTATCTTTTGTTTATGTACTTTGTAAGTAAATACCTGGTAATCAGCAAGTTGTTAAATGTAGTGTTACTCAAAATTGATTTCTCGAATGATAATTCATTCATCTGGACTTCTTAAGCAATCTGGGCTCCTAATTTTGGCATTGCAGGTTTGAATAGTGACATGGCATCCCAGGTCCTTGCCTGCTCTCTCTGCACATTCTCTCATATTATGGTAAAACTCCACCAGCACATCAGGATTAAGCATGGCGGTGAGGACAGGAAGCTTCTACGCTTTAAAGAATCTGGGACTGAAAGCACCTTTCCTCAAGCAGCACAAAACTCCCCCAGCGTATCAGCACTAGGCACCAAAGGAAGAACTGGAAGCGCCTCAACTCTAAAGAATCTGGGAATGATAATTCCCGTCCCACACGCAGCACAAAACTACTTCACCAGCACATCAGGACTAGGCATCAAGGGGATGAATGGAAGTGTCAACACTCTGAAGAATCTGGGACAGAAAACCTTCACTCAAGCACAAAAATGATCCCCTATAGACCCAATGTTTACCAAAACCTCAACTCCCTGGAAAAATTTAAGAATTCACACATTTCCATTCTGTTGTAACCAGGGTGAGAGAAGATTCTCGACCAGATTAGATCTCAAAAGACATCAACGAGCTCACACAGGGGAAAGACCATTCAAATGCTCTCACTGTGATGTGTGCATATTCACTCAAAATGCATGTACACACAAACACTGTGGAGAGTCCCTACTCTTGCACCATTTGTGGGAAGACATCTGTTCAACATCTAGCTAGACACATACGGCTGCATAAAAACTATTTATGTAGCATCTGTGGTAAGGCATTCCTTAGCTCAGGAGAACTAATGCTGCATACATGATCACACACAGGAGAATGTCCCTACACCTGTGAATGTTGTGGAAAGGGTTTCAAAGCAGCATGCCATGTTCAGATTCATGTACAAAGATTTCAAGTAGGGGAGTGTCCATACCCCTGCACCCTGTGCACAACACATTGTCATTCTCATGGAACATACAAGACATGTTAATTCACACAGGTGAGAAACCTCACCAGTGGTCCAAGTGTGGGAAGAGATTTTCTTTAAAGGAAACTCTGAAAACGCATCTTAATATTAAAAGGCATGGATTTTAAGACATTCCAGAAAGATCATATTAGTTATGCATAAAGTCTGGTAGATGGTGTTACTTCCTACCGTAACCTTATTTCCCGTACAAATAAAATACAGAAATATTAATAATTTATTTTACCGAGACGCGCACCGACAGAAAGACTCAATCTAAGTTCAGGCACCCGAGCTTGCGAAACGGTGCCCCTCTGTCTCAATATGTGTAGACCATGTATCTGATGCTGTCTGCACCAAAGGAGTATTGCATGTCATACTATTTCTGGCCAGACAGCATCAGATACATGGGCTACATATAGAGGGGCACTGTTTTGCTCACTCGGATGCTTTCTCCAGTGATTTAGTTTCAGCAGAGAGGAAAATGCAAAGCGAGAGGGCTCACTCGCCAAAATCTCTCCAGAATAAGAGCCAATTTATGCTTGATCCGAAAATGTTGTCAGCGGCACCTTATGGATGGTGTGACGTAATTGTGGAGCCTTCTGAGGCACGCAGAGACCAAATTTACCTCTACTGCACCCTGTGCGCCTTTAAAAGTTTGTAACAATGCACAGAGCTACCTATAGGTCCACATTGACATGATTGGTTGACAGTAGGTGAGGGCGGGAGGTCCTGTATAAACACCAACTCACTTTCTTGACAACTTAATTCACAACATCCCTCACAAGGATGCCCTGGCTTCTGCAGAGGCCGTGTCACAGTAAATGCTGCACAGCCAATGCAGACTCGGATTGACCATGCAGCGCCTTTTAGCCCAATGTGTTTCTATGGGCATAATATGCAGACTTAATCTTATCGCCTGCCTTCCAGATTTTGGGACGAAGACTCCCATTGTTATAGCGAAGACATAACAAAACTGCAATCTTTTTTTGTAAGGGTGAGAATGTTTAATGTACAAACCGGGCGCCAGGGGGCACAAGTGTATTACCGGCTGGTCACATCAAGCCCAGATGATAGTGGACATCCTTAGCGCCAACTAGCGGCTGTCCGGGCTAGGTAGAGTACCCGGTGGTAGCCGGCTAGTGACAGTGCCTAAGGTTAGCTTGTGACAGTGTCTAAGGTTCAGGGAAGGGTCCTGTGTGGAGGCCGGCTAGTCATGACTGTTTAACAGTCTGATGGCCTGGAGATTGTCACAGCGTTGAGGCACCTATAGTGTCTCCACCTTCTAGCTGGCTGAGGTCCCTGATAATCTTATTGGCCTTCCTGTGACACTGGGTGCTATAGATGTCCTGGAGGGAAGGTGTGCCCCCGATGATGCGTTGGGCTGACCGCACCACCTTCTGGAGAGCCCTGCAGTTGCGGGCGGTGGTGATGCAGTCTGACAGAATGCTCTCGATGGTGCATCTGTAGAAGTTTGTGAGGGTCTTAGGGGCAAAGACAAATTTCTTTAGCCTCCTGAGGTTGAAGAGGTGCTGTTGCACCTTCACCACAGTTGGTGTGGAGGGACCACTTCAGGTCCTCAGCGAAGTGCACGCTGAGGATCTTGAAGCTTTTGACCCTCTCCGCTGCGGCCCCTTCAATGTGGATGGGGGTGTGCTCGCTCTGCGGTCTCCTGTAGTCCACGATCAGGTCCTGGCACCACTCGGCCAGTGATCTCACCTTCTCCCTGTCGGCTGTCTCTGTTGGTAATCAGGCCGACCATTGTTGTTGTAGATGTGCGTGGGCTAAGCAAACACCCCTGTGGGGCTCCCACAGAAACACATTTTACAGACACACGTGGTGTTGTTGCCTACCTTCACCACCTGCGGTCAGGCCCATCAGCAAGTCTAAAACCCAGTTGCACAGAGAGGGGTTCAGACCCAAGGCACTGAGCGTACTGATGAGCTTGGAGGGCACTATGGTGTTGAAAGCTGAACTGTAGTCAATGAACCAGGTGGGATTGGGCAGAATGCAGTGCAATGGCGATTGTTTTGTCTGTGGATCTGTTGGGGCGGTATGCAAATTGTAGTGGGTCTAGGCTGTCGGCTAAGGTGGAGGTGATATGATCCTTAACGAGCCTCTCAAAGCACTTCATGATGACAGAAATTAGTGGTACAGGGAGATAGTCATTTAGGTTAGTTACCTTCACTTTCTAGCGTACAGGAACAAGGGTGAACACCTTTAAGCAAGTAGGGACAACATATCGGGATAGGGAGAGATTGAATATGTCTGTAAACACTCCAGCCAGCTGGTCTGCACATGCTCGTATTGACCCATTTTGCGCTGACTCTTCACATACCATGCTGGTACGGTTTATCATCTTTCCTGTTGCCTAGTCACTTTATCCCTATCTATATGTACATACAGTGCCTTCAGACTATTCACACCCCTTGACTTTTTCACATCTTGCTGTGTTACAGCCTGAATTTAAAATGGATTAAATTGAGATTGTGTCACTGGCATACACACAATAACCGATAATGTCAAAGTGGAATTATGTTTAGACATTTTTACAAGTGAAAAAAAAAAAACAAGTATTCAAACCACTTTATGGCAATCCTAAATAAGTTTAAGAGTAAAAATGTGCTTAAGTCACATAAGTTGCATGCTCACTGTGTGCAATTAGTTTAACATGATTTTTGAATGACTACTGCCTCTCTGTACCCCACACATACAATTATCTGTAAGGTCCCTCAGTTGAGCAGTGAATTAAAGAGTCAACCACAAATACCAGGGAGGTTTTCCAATGCCTCACAAAGAAGGGCACATATTGGTAGATGGGTAAAATAATAATTTTTAAAAAGCAGACATTGAATATCCCTTTCAGCAAGGTGAATATATGAATTACACTTGGATGGTGTATCAATACACCCAGTCACTACAAAGATACAGGCATCCTTCCTAACTCAGTTGCTGGAAAGGATGGAAACTGCTTAGGGATCTCACTATGAGACCAATGGTGACTTTAAAACAGTTACAGAGTTCAATGGTTGTGATAGAAAACTGAGGATGGATCAAAAGCATTGTAGTTACTCTACAATACTAACCTAAATGACTGAGTGAAAATAAGGAAGCCTGTACAGAATAAAAATATTCCAATAAGGCACTAAAGTAAAATTACAAAAAATGTGGCAAATAAATCATTTTTATGTCCTGAATGAAAAGTGTTGTTTGGGGCAAATCCAACACATCACTGAGTAACACTTAATCTTTTCAAGCATGGTGGTGGTGCATCATGTTATGGTTTTGCTTGTCATCTGCAAGGACAGGGTCGTTTTTTGGGGGGTGAAAAGAAACTGAATAGAGCTAAGCACATGCAAAATCCGAGAGGAAAACCTGGTTCAGTCTACTTTCCAACATACACTGGGAGACAAATTCACCCTTCAGCAGGACAATAACCGAAAACACAAGGCCAAATATACACTGGAGTTGCTTACCTTGCCACATCATACAGACCAAATTTCTGTATTTTGAAAGTTCCATACCTTAAACTTGATTGCTGACATTCAAAACACTGTAGGACTATATCAATGGACTAATGAAACAAATGCCAAAAGATCATTTTGGGGGGCAGTTGTCCTTTAACATGCTTGAATTTCTTACCTTGGCTAAGTGTAGAATTGTTATAAACTAAGATTAGTGGCAGTGGAGATTCTTCGATCACTGTGAGATATACAGTTGAAGTCGGAAGTTTACATACACCTTAGCCAAATACATTTAAACTCAGTTTTTCACAATTCCTGACATTTAATCCTAGTAAACATTCCCTGTCTTAGGTCAGTTAGAATCACCACGTTGTTTTAAGAATGTGAAATGTCAGAATAGTAGAGAATGGTTTATTTCAGCTTTTATTTCTTTCATCACATTCCCAGCGGGTCAGAAGTTTACATACACTCAATTGCCTTTAAAATTGTTTAACTTGGGTCAAACGTTGCAGGTAGCCTTCCACAATAAGTTGGGTGAATTTTGGCCCATCCCTCCTGACAAGAGCTGGTGTAACTGAGTCAGGTTTGTAGACCTCCTTGCTCACACACCTTTTCAGTTCTGCCAACAAATTTTCTATAGGATTGAGGTCAGGGCTTTGTGATGGCCACTCCAATACCTTGATTTTGTTGTCCTTAAGCCATTTTGCCACAACTTTGGAAGTATGTTTGGGGTCATTGTCCATTTGGAAGACCCATTTGCTTTAACTTCCTGACTGATGTCTTGATGTTGCTTCCTTTTTCCTCCAAACCTAACAATGGTCATTATAGCCAAACAGTTCTATTTTTCTTTCATCAGACTTCTCCAAAAAGTACAATCTTTGTCCCCATGTGCAGTTGCAAACATTAGTCTGGCTTTTTAATGGCAGTTTTGGAGCAGTGGCTTTTTCCTTGCTGAGCGGCCTTTCAGGATGTCGATATAGGACTCGTTACTGTGGATATAGATACTTTTGTACCCGTTTCCTCCAGCATCTTCACAAGGTCCTTTGCTGTTGTTCTGGGATTGATTTGCACTTTTCGCACAAGTACTTTCATCTCTAGGAGACAGAACACGTCTCCTTTCTGAGCGGTATGATAACTGCGCGGTCCCATGGTTTTTATACTTGCGTGCTATAGTTTGTAAAGATGAACTTGGTACGTTAAGGCATTTCGAAATTGCTCCCAAAGATGAACCAGACTTGTGGAAGGCTACATTTTTCCCCATGAGGTCTTGGCTGATTTCTTTTGATTTTCCCATGATGGCAAGCAAAGAGGCATTGAGTTTGAAGGTAGGCCTTGAAATACATCCACAAGTATACCTCCAATTGACGTCAATTTGCCTATCAGAAGCTTCTAAAGCCATGACAATTTTCTGGAATTTTCCAAGCTGATTAAAGGCACAGTCAACTTAGTGGATGTAAACTTCTGAGCCACTGGTGATACAATTCACTGCATCACAATTCACTGTAAGTGAAATAATCTTACTTGCGTCATCCACTAAGTAGATGTCCTAACCGACTTGCCAAAACTATAGTTTGTTAACAATAAATTAGTGGTTGAAAAGAGTTTTAATGACTCCAACCTAAGTTTGTAAACTTCCGACAAACTGTAAGCCTACTATAACTATATAGTAGTAATTTACCCAAGTGAATAAAATAGTGCAATATTAACTTGGTTATAGTGTTAGGCTATTCTAATCACGATGCTTTGGACAGAAAAGCGGCCAGTTTTTACCTGCAGAGACGATATTAAATGGAACTCGATTTTTCTAGAACAAGATCATGATTACTTAAGATTCTTAAATTTTAGTTTAATATAAAATCACTAGTGAAGGAAACATACTTTACACACACACACACAACACCAAGTCTGCATCTACACATTCAGCCCAATTCTGATTTTTTTCCCCCCACGAATTGGTCTTTTTTTTACCCATCAGACCAGCTCTGAAAAAGGGCCAATATGAAAAGATCTGATGTGATTGGTGAAAAGACCAATTAGTGAAATAAAGATCAGAATTGGGCTGCCAGAGTGTACAAGATGGATAATTTAAAAGGTTAGACAGTCAAACATTGACCAAGGAAAGGGTTGTTTTCTTGAAATTATTGATACAAGATTGGGATACCATTCTTAACATTACAGTCCTTGCATGGAATCAAAGTGCTCTCTATCTAGCATTTCTACAATAATTACTATACAGTTCATACATCACATGTATAATTAGTTAGGTCCAAGGGTATAGGACACACCCTACAAGCAGACAGTACAAAGAAAAAAATCTAATCTGAGGACATGCTCCACTAGACCACAGATGCCTAACTCCTAAAAGGCATGATGGGTTAACCATAGGCACTGTGACACTAAATCATGGCTTGTTCTATTCCTGGAGAGTAGGTAGGTAGTGTTTGGAGATTCCCATCTCACTCAAACTGCTATAACTCAACCCATCACTCATCATAATGCAGTGAAGACAGGAACTTATCCACATCCAAGTCATCAGGGAAGGAATCCATTAGTTTCTGCTGTTTCTGAGGAGAAACAAATAATAATAGAGACGCAGTCATTTTAAATGTGCTTTCTCACTATACAAGCAAACAGAAAACAGTTTACATTTAATTCACGGTCATTGTGTCAAATATCTACGATTGGGTAGATGCAATTACATTCAATTTTTACCCTTAGGAAAGATTAGGATACACAGCTTGAACAGAACATTTTGTATGTTTTGCACACCTCTGCTTTCTTCTTACTACCAGATGAACAGGAGAAATCTTTCTTTGCTGGCAGGCTGGCCAGGGGCTCGGGCTGCTTGCGCTTCTTGCTCTTGGCAGCTACAGTGGCCACTGTTCCAGTCCCCTCCTTGCGCAAGCTGTCTTTCAGTGGGGTGCCTGTCCTGGCGATGGCAGCTCGGGATAGGATCATCAGTGTGTGGGCCGCCATGTTGATGCTGTTTTCACTCCCTGCCTCACTGGCTGGGCTGCAGGAGGGAAGGTCCGGGGTGGCGGGAGGGACCAGGGGCCTGGGGGTGCCCTCTCCATCCCTGCCTAGCCTCTGACGTGCAGGGGTCCTGGGGCAGTCTAGAGTTTCCTGGAGACGGCCAGGGGTCAGAGGAAGAGGCAGGTCCGGACAGCCCATGCCTGGCCTCTTAGAAGGGGTGGAGGAAGGGTTTAGACCCTGGATGTCGTGGAGCATTTCGGCCGCCTGCTTGGTCAGCGGGCTGGTCTTGGAGGGGGTTTTGCTGGAGCTAGCCTGGGGGACAGGGGTTTGTGAGCCCACTGGGGCCTGGCTGAACTCTCTTGGTGCTGGTGTGGGCTGCTGCTCTCGCCTGCCACCCTCCAGCTCATTCTCCTTATTGGCAGTGACATGAGGGGGGTCCTGAGAAGATGTAGTTTTCTCGGTCTGTCCCTCCCACTCCTTGGCAGGAGATTTTTCAGTAGACTCTTGTCTACTTGTGTCCTCCTTTTCTTTCCTGCTCCCTGATCTCAGTCTGTGATCAGAGGAAGAAGACCTGGAGCTCTGGGCATCCTTAGATTCTGTTCCACCATCATCCTTCTGGTCTGCTGATTGTGATCTCTTTCTGGACTCTGACTGTGAGGCATCAGTCTTACTGCTACCAGCACTCTGAAATCTACTGGTACTTGCAGTTTGACCTCTAGCATTTTGATCTGCGTCCCTCTTTGAAGGGGTCTTTTTCACAGCTTCTTTCTGACTTTGGTCAGTGGAGGATTTCTCGGTCTCTGTTCCGGTCCATGATGTTTGAGTGTTGTCTGTGCATCTTACAGTCTCTATTCTCCTTTTTGGCCTGCTGCTACCCAAGATAGCAGAATTTGCTGAGGCCAATTTAGTTCTCTCTTTCTCCAACTGTTGGACAGAAGGTGATACAGGAGTAGGTGTTGCTTTGGAGGAGAAAGCAGTTTTTCTGGTCTGAGTGGCAGTTTTACTAGCAGACCCATCAAAGCAAAGCATCCTTCTATGGCTGGGGCTCAAGCCAACTGCTACCTTCTGCTGCCCTGTGCTTTCAGAGGATTGCCCCTGAACCTGCTTTGTAATCATATTCGATCCAGAAGCTCCCATTTTGTCTGAAATGCACACGCAAGCAACAACATTTGTGAACAAAACAACAGTAAACAGACAATGACATTATATATAACTGAACACTAATCCTTACCTGAGACTGTGGTGTCCTTGGGTGCCAGTTTAGGCTTGGTTTTCACTGCTACTGGCTGCTTTGCTGAAACAGGGCTAGGCATGGCTATCAACTGTAACAGACAAATGATCACTAGATGTACATGTTACTGTAGCTAAGGTAGCCTATCAGTTAAAGAAAAGAGATTAAATGCAAATATGTAAAAGTTTTTATTTTTCATTTATACAATGAAAAGGAGTGCTTACCTGATTAGGAACTATTGAGAACTGTCCTGCATTATTCTGCCCAACAACAGATACAGGAACCACCATGTGTTGCAGCATGGGCTGAACTGGTGAAGATATAATGAGTCTAGATCCTGGAAGGATATAAACTGGTTAGACATTTCCCTCCAGCAAAACAGCATGGCAAATTAAATGAGTGATGATTAATGGGTAATTCCACAGTAAGGGAGTTGCGTTGAGACTTAAGTATGACAAACAAAAGCTATTGATTTCAAAGTTGAACAAACCTTACAACTTAATGCACAAGTACTACTTTTAACAATTTACACAGAAAAAAAATATATATAACATTTACTGGAAGAACTGGGCAGATGCAAAGTTTGGTAACAGAATTTGGGGTAAAAAAAAAAATGTTTTTTTAAGTGTCCACGTTTTAAATATATTAACATTTAACGATGACTGCAGAAAGAATGATTTGTCAACTATATAATTTATATATTTTGGCTATTGAACTAAAGTAACTGAAGTGGATTTACACCCTGTAACATAATTGCAGTAACGGAATTTCATCATGGATCCCTGATCTGTACTACACAGAAATGCGTAATTATGAATACCATTCCCTTCATGGTGATGTATCCTAAATAGGTACACAAAGGTGTAATGCCACATCCTCCTTTGCATATTTGGGTATTGTTGTCCACACTGGCTATTATTTTTAATAAGCTCTGTCCCCAAACAAGACCAAATTTGGTTGGTCCAAATCTGAACCAATAATAGACGTCTATGTTTCACAAGTTTGGACATCAAAGCACAGCACAGTAGAGCTCAGTAGAGTACAGTACAGCACTGAACTATACTCTACTTTTCCTTACTGTGCTCTACTGTACTGTTCAAACTTGTGAACCAAACTGTGTTTTGTGACTACTATGATTTCCCATTATAGCTGTTGGGTTCTGAGAATCTGAAATATACTTATTCATGTCACTGAGGAAGCGAGGGTAATCTATAACGTTTACATTATAGCAGGTATCCTATTGAAATATTGAGTGCTTAAGGTTAGAGGGTCTATACCAGAAGTAAATGGTTATCTGTGGGAGGAAGGTATATAGTGTGTGCAATTAAGCTTGGAATGTACTGAATGCAGGGACGTGGCAGGCATTGATAAGGGGAGAGGGCTATGGATTAGTGACGAAGGGGGTCGAGGTCATGTCACGCTAAGGGAGAAAGAAAAGTTTAGTAAAGATACAATGTTTGTTCAGATGTGTAGGAGGAGACGCAGCCTGGGAGGGTTAAATATCAGTGCTTGTGTGAGAATGTTTTTGTCTAATGCAGCTGTATTGATCCTCTGGGAAGAATAAACTTGGTCAATTAAGCTTTCATAGTGTCCGTAGAGTTTCCCTGAACATCAGAACCAATTCAATAGCAGACATTCCGTTACAGATGTCAGAAAGTCAAGTTTTAATCACTTAATTCATTAACAAAATTGATCAGTAAAAGCACGATAACTAATTGATAGGTCTACCTCCATGATCCTCCCTCTTCATGAGGAAGATAAATTAGAAAAGATCTTAAAGACGTGGGTTTTTGGTAATGAAATTTCAAGGCACAAGGCCATGTTTCTTAAATGTACAGAAAGCAGAACAATTTCTCCAAAACTACATGCAAGTCTTGATATAAGTTGGCAGGGGTCATTTCTTTAACATTGTGTTTTGATGTATTTCTGATAGTTATTCTGGTAGATGTTTTCTAAGACTCCTTTTACAACTGTTTGACCAGAAATCAAAGCATTTGCTTATTCCGAATTTTTAGGATGGAAAATGGTCAGAAAATGTCAACTTCATTTTGAAATGCAACTGTGAACTTCATATGTTGGTGCTCATTGGTCCTTTTACATGGAAATTACCTATAGCTTTATGAAGTACAAAATATTAAAGCTGCAATATGTAACTTTCTGGGCAACCTGACCAAATTCACATAGAAATGTGTGTTATAGATCTGTCAATCTGATTGAATGCAAGTCTAAGAAGCGGTAGATCAGTTTTTTGTGCACTATTTCTATGCTTCCCGTTCTTAGGTTGAGTCTTACTTTCGGTTTTGTACACAAGCTTCCAACAGCTGAAAATACAATATTTTTTGTTATGGAAAATTTATTTCACAGCAGTTTAGATGGTACAATGATTCTCTACACCATACTTGCTTGTTTTGTCACAAACTGAAATTAGGCAAACTATTAGAATTTTTGCATAGTGCATCTTTAAGTATTTAAACTCTGTCTTACCAGGGGAATAGCGGGGTGGAGTGGCCAGAGCATATGAGGTCGGGGGTACTGTCGGTACCTGTGGGGCGCCACTGGGTAACATCACCTTGTTGGCTTGGTGGTTTGTGGCTGTTGTGTCTGTCACTAAGATGTAGCTGTTGGTGGATGTGGCTGAATCAAAGGGCAGCTGAATGTAGTAGCCTGGTTGTGTCAATGCAGATGACGTCCCTGCCAATGCTGCCACATCCCCTGCTTTCTCACTAAGAGGAGTCTCTGCTGGCTGGAGGATTTCTGTCCTCTGTAAACTGGTCACCGCCTGCACCGTCTCCTCCTGAGCCATGGGGGAGCCACTGAGGGCCGAGGCCTTAGCAGGTGACTTGGTGGGGGAGGAGAGGAAGATGGTGGGGATCCTGTCCCCAGTGATGCTGGACACAGCCTGGTTCAGGGCTGAGTCACAGGAGGGCTCCCCTTGCTCATCACTGATGATGATCTTCAGGGCTACAATCTTACTGGGGTCAACTTCCTTGCCTGTGGGGTTGGGGATGAAGGTTGGGGCAGCAGGAGTGGTTGATGTTTTAACTGTTGATGGGACAGCCATAGAGGGTATGGTCTGTGGTAGAGGTTGGGAAATTTCTACACTGCTGGGAGGGGTCATATTCCTGTGAGACAGGTTAGAGGCCTGTATGGGAGCCTTGTTTGACTGATCCAGCGCTGGCATGGAATTAGACAGGCTAGGTGAAGAGTTAAGAAGTGATGCTTGGTTATCCATCACTTGTCCATCATCAACCCCCACGGGGTTCTCATTGCCCAATATGTTTTTGACAGCAGAGACCATACTGGTTTCAGATGAAGCTGCATTGCATGCTGACACTGGATTATTTGTTCCACTCTCCTGTCTGACTGGCTCAAAGAGATCTGGGAGAGCTATATTGTGAAGGGGAGGAGTATTCAGAGGCTCATCTATATCCACGCCTGATCCATCCTGATCAAAGATGGAGCCGGAGTCAACAGTATCAGAGTCCTTGGCGGCAGAAAAGGCAGCAACAGTAAGTTTATCGATATGTGCTGACGGTTCAGTTGAGCTAGCTCCCCTTCTCGACCCTCTGGTACTGGGTCCAGGAGTTGTTGAGCTAGCTCCCCTTCTCGACCCTCTGGTACTGGGTCCAGGAGTTGTTGAGCTAGCTCCCTTTCTCGACCCTCTGGTACTGGGTCCAGGAGTTGTTGAGCTAGCTCCCCTTCTCGACCCTCTGGTACTGGGTCCAGGAGTTGCATTTGAAGTGCTTGAAACATGAGGTGCAGATTTCCTTGTTTTCTTACTCTTGGGCTCTTGACTAGACTTTGTCGCTCTAGTTGTTGTTTCTTGCCCTTGTGTCGAATTTTCAGGCCCAGTGCCTGAGAAATTAGAGAAAAATCCCATTGTCAGAAAGAGGTTTCTGATGAAGCAGCAATATTGTTTAGTATATGATTCCATCAGATCATGAGGACTTTGTCCATACCTGAATCTCCAGTCTCAGGAGAGCCATCAATACATCTAGTCTCAGTCTCACCATTCTCTGTGGTGGTATTGCTCACATTCCCAGCTCCTTGTTCAGTATCCTCACTGGTTTTGCTTTTGCCTTAATGCAAAGAATCAAGAGATTTAGTGGAAGAATATGATTTTATATAATCTTAGTCAAACATTAAATCAACAGGCCCACTTCATGCATTGGAGCAACAAAATCCTGCACATGATTAAATCGTCAGCAAAGTTGAAAATGTTTACCGTAATCAAAGAGGTCAAAGAGAGCCTGGAAGGCTGGGTCGGACTCTGTCTGCTCCAAGATGTCTTGTATAACATCATTAGACATATGGATTTCCCCCTGCACAGAGTAAATGTCAGGAGAAAGCACATATCCACACTATGCACTAAAGACTGACAATGTTCCCTTAGGTCAAGTGGATAAATTAGGAATAGCAAGTCTGTGAGAACATGACATTACCTGCAGGCCCAGAATTTCATCTATGGACTGGTCAGGCTCCATGGTGCTGCATGATGCCTTTAAAGCCTGTGGACTGCCATCACTACAAGTAGAGAGAGAAACACATGTACAGGTAAGAAATATCTACTCAACAGCCAAATGTAACTTAGTCAGTACTGTTCAAATGTTACAAAAGAAGATGTACTTTAATTATTACCTTGCTAGGATTTTGTTGATGTTTTCAGCAAGCTTCTCTTGTAAGGACTTGTCATTTAGAATCCTCTCTCTTGCATTTTGTATCACCATTTGCTGCAAAGATAAACAATTAAATAAATCGACAGGTTAGGAGTTTTCAAATGCAACATATTTATAGAAAAACAGAGTTAACTTTGTTAGGTACTCACAGGGAAATTCTCTGTGACTGTCTCTTCACTCTGGGGCTCAGCTGTCAGGCTACTGGCCGCCATGTTGGTTCTTCCAGTCCCACCAGATCCACTGAAGCCCCCACCTCTCCTCCTGGGGGAGTCACTGGGAAGATTACTCGTCATAACGCAATCTACTAGGGATGGGCATCTTTCATTTTCAAGATGATTCGATACGCATCTAGATACATGGGCTTCAAAACATTACAGGAACAATAAGTTTTACTCTAAAACTAGTTGGTGCAATTCGTTTTGATTCGATACACTAACATTTCTTGCAGAAACACATTCAAATTCTGCTGCTGATGGGAGCTCATGAGCTGGGCCTCTCTGAGCTGACTTCGGTGTGTGTGGTGTGTAAATTATGCATGTCTATGGTGTATGTAGGCACCTGAGCTGAATCATAAAGGAGGCTTCTACCATCCCACTACCAGATTGGGGTGGGGCGGGGGGCAGCAATGTAGCCTGTTTTCACGTCTCTGTCACCCACTAATTAAATTGTAATTTAATAATGTATCAATGTTTATAATTTACAAACTAGCTATGACATAGCCAATGAATATATAGCAACAACTTTGGATTTCACCCCCCATCTTAAAATCAAATGGTTTTGAATTATCTTCTTTCGCATCGGCCATGTAGTCCGTCTCGCAAAAGTGATTGCTGTCCTCATTATGAAATGATCAACTTTACTCTGTATATCGGGGCGACAGGTAGCCTAGCGGTTATAGCATTGGGCCAGTAACCAAAAGGTTGCTGGTTTGAATACCTGTGCCGACAAGGTAAAACAAAATATATATATATTATCTGTCAATGTGCCCTTGACCACAATTTGCTCCAGGAGCACTGTACTATTTTTTTATGACAATATACACTGACTGTTTGAAGCAAAACTACCCAAACTATTGCTGATGGTAAAACTGAACAATCCAAATCAAATCTATTGTCAACCCCATTCAGCAGATATAGCCAGATGAGAGTTGTGTCTCTGGTAGCTTAAAAAAACAAACATTTTCAACAGTGCATAGATAACAATAACCTAGCAAATTACATAGGTTGTCACTCAACCAATAAAGCCTAATATCACGCAAGCCATTGTAGTATTTGAATGCTGAAGGTGCTGCGCAGACGTGCACGAAGCTGGGCACAGTGCGCAGTTTGACTAGGCTACTGATATTGCCTGGGGTTGTTCGGCATTCAAAATGGCTTGTAGATCAATGACTGACAACACAGTTAGTGCCTTCACAAAATAGTCATACCCCTTGACTTATTCCACATTTTGTTGTGTTACAGCCTAAATTCAAAACGGATTACATTAAAAATTCCTATCAGTCATCTACACACAATATTCCATAATGACAAAGTGAAACAATGTTTTTAGAAATGTTTTCTAATTTATTGAAAATGAAATACAGAATCATTCATTTACATAAGTATTCACATCCCTTTGCTATGACACTCCAAATTGAGCTCAGAGGTACATCCAATTTCCTTTGATCATCCTTGAGATGTCACTACAACTTGATTGGAGTCCACTTGTGGACAATTCAATTGTTTGGGCATGATTTAGAAAGAAAGACCTGTCTATATAAGGTCCCACAGTCCATGTCAGAGCAGAAACTATACCATGAAGTCCAAGGAACTGTCAGTAGATTTCCGAGATATATTCCTCATCACAATTCTGAGGAAAGGTATAAAGCAATTTCAAGAATGTTGAAAGTTTTCAAGAACAATGGTCTCAATCATTGGGAAATGGATCAAATATGGAACTACGCAGACTCTACCTCAGACTGGGGGCGAAGATTTACGTTCAGGACAATGACCCCAAGCATACAGCAAAAGCAACGTGGGAATGGCTTCAGAACAAGAATGTGAAAGTCCCCGAGTCGCCCAGCCAAAGCCCAGACTTGAATCCCATTGAAAATCTGTGGAAAGACTTGAAGATTGCTGTTCACCACCATGCCCCATCTAATTTAAGAGCTTGAGAAAATCTGCAGGAAAGCATGGGAGAAAATCCCCCAATCCAGATGTCCAAAGCTGATACAGACCTACCCAAGACAACTAAAAAATTTAATGGCCGTCAAAGATTGACTCAGGGGTGTGAATACTTTTGTAAATGAGCTCTATGCATTCCATTTTCAGGAAATTTGAAAACATTTTAAAAACATGTTTTCACTTGGTCATTATAGGGCATTGTGTATTCATGGGTGAGACAAACCATTTTGTTCCATTTTGAATTCAGGCTGTAACAACAAAGAGGTGGAATAAGTCAAGGGGTTTGAATACTTTCTGAAGGCACTGTAACTGTGTTGAGAGTCATTGATCTACAAGGAGAGGATGCATTTGTTGTCAACAAAGATGAGGTATTTCCCAAAGTTAGAAACAATGTAATTTGAGCAACAAAAAAAAAGTGTGAACCGCCAATTCGTAATGTTTAAATACATTTTCTGACCGATGCATGCTAAATTTGGCTTATTTGGGGTCCACGGACTGATACAGTTTTATCTTTAAACATTTTAATAATGGACCAATGTGTATAGTTGAATCGTTACACCACTAGAATCTACACACGGGTAAGAACATTTAAGAACCTACAAATGGATGACAATGACTATCTCACCATTTCCGACGCCCTGGGGATAATGGTCCTGGTGTTAACCGGTTGTCTGGAACCATTATTTGCAAAGGTGACTCTCCTGTAATAAAAAATAAAAAAAAGTTGATTATTCAATGAAGCTTTATTGACAACTTTTCCTACAAGTTGGTATTAATGTCCATAATATTTACAGTAATTGATGGTTAAAATGAGATGTGATAGACATACACCGACTGTAACAACCTTCCACAGTACACTGCTGCTCATGGACGTGTTTACTTACGGTTCACATTGATGAGTAGACGTCCTCCATCTTGGATCTGGGGCGATGTGCTGCAGATGGGGGAGGGTCTGGTCAGCTGGGAGCTGTAGCAGACTGGGGTTGAGTGTCCCAAGATGCTCTGAGGGGTATCAAGGGGGCTGGAAAAGCCCTGGGCCAACAGAGGGGCTGACGATGACAGAAACGCAGAGCTGGGGGACTGCGTTGATGACAAGGCTTTCTGTCGCCCCCTCATGTTCACGATCCCATTACGTGTGCGGACTGCAGAGGAAATAGGTTTATGAATCACGTCATACAGCAGGGTTCCCCAATAGGCGGCCAGTGGGTGAATTCATTCGGCCCACCATGTTTTCTGAGCAGAAAACATATAATTGTTTGGACATAAAAGATTGTAAAGTCAACAGGAAATTTGTATTCCCACACATAAATAAGGAGGAATATTGGATCGTATACCAATGTAATGAAGATTGAAAATTATTACGTTTTTCTCAAATACCTGGTTCAGGATTCTTACGGTCAATTTGCAGTGTACACAGCAATTAGCTTTTTGTGTGATGTAACCTTTATAGTTATGCTGCCATATAGCCAGCAGTCTGCCTCCTGTTTAGTCAATGTTTGCAATGACCATGAAAAAGAGCATTAAATGGCTATTGACTGCTGTTTCGTGAACAAGTGGCAGCGTCATGAATGACTGAACAGCAACTGAAAGGAGGTAGGCTAGTGGATCCTGCATGCGCAGAAATCGTTGTATTTTTTTGCAAAAGCAAGTCTGACTCCAGAAAATCTGGAACCACAGCCACTCCAAACGATTCTTTACTATGTTCCAAGTCCGCTCTGGCTCAAGGGGAAAAAAACATCCTGTGGCTGAATGTAATTAGGGACTCCTGCCATACAGCCATGGAGTTCTGCGCTCTGCATGACTGTTTGAGCCACACAACATTACAAAGAGACAATAAAATCCAAGTTCATAGGTCGTACTAAGATCATAACCATTTAACTTCCAAGAATATTTAATAAAGCACTTACGTCTTTGATTCTGGCTAACAGCTGGGGAGTTCTGCATAGACCTAAGGAAAGAAAGAAGTTGAATTGAAGACGTCAGTAAGTGCACTATGACTGAGTGACACCATCAAACAGCAATCTGTTGGTGAGTTTCTTACTTTATTTGATTGAGTGTGAAATCAAGCTTTTTCCACAATGATGTCATCATGACAGGTATCTGAGTCTCTTCACTGGTCTCTAAGCAGAAATAGCAGAGGGGGTGACAATCAATAATACAATACATACACGTGAAAGTCCTGTACTCATTTACTGAAAGTGGTAGAGGTCAGAAGTTACGCTTACCTTTAGCTTTGACAGCAACATATTCATTCAAAATGGTTGTCAGGTTTTTCCCGAAGAGGGACTGCAATGGGAGTACACATGGTTTAGCTACCAAGCTAAGTAATCCACTAAAGAACTTACGGTAGCTAGATATTGAAGTTGAGTTGAACACAGCTATATGCAGTCTGAACTGACAACAAACTTACAAACACACAAGCAGGAATAGTTCCATCATCTGAGCTGTGTTCTGCGTACTCCTTCAAATTGGGGCTTTCGCGAATGAATGCCTGGCTTGTATTACACAGTCCCTCTTGTTGCAGATATCCTGTAAAA